>NW_025401068.1:3130975-3262600 GCF_015345945.1 Tribolium madens
ACTTTGTGTCTGAGACGTTTTTGCGTCTTTTTTAATTGTTTGACATTAGAGTGCATAGCCACCGTGATATTTAATGTCAAACGTATTTACTTGTATTAATTCTGAATTTTGTAGATTTTTGTTTAAACGTCGGCCAAAAAGCTTAATACAAATCTTGTGCGTTAACCATTTTACAGTGCTCAATTATTAAAGCACTCCGCTGCGCGTCGTGCTTCAAATTCATTTCGCACTGTAAAATGTAAGTTACCGCACACGAATGTAAATAACTATTGACGTATTGTATTGAGAAATGCCAAACAGTTGTCAAAACTTCCTTACACGGGAGAAAAACCGTAAATTTTAACTGTGTCGAAGAATAAAATATTTTTTTTGTAAAACACAAAAACAAAAGATAATTTCGAAAAATTTTATTCTTGATAAAACATCACATTTTTGTAGTACCTTATCATTCATCAATTAGTTTTTCAAGAAAATAAATAACATTTTTCGAAATTTTCTTTTTAGTTTCGAGTTTTGAAGATAATTTTTCTTCTTCATCATTTTTGTAGTACTTACTTTACACCGCACTAATAATTTTTTTMTCGTAAAGGAATTAGTTTATGCAAAAAAAAAAACGCTTACATCCTTTTTATTCACCCGGTATAGTAATTTATCATTCTACAACTTAGTTTTTTCTTTAAATAAATGTTGACCACATTTAAAAGTTCACGATTTTTTATGTAACAAAAAAGATACTCCGTATGAGATACACACTCGTATGTATTTTAAATAATGAGTTTGTAACAGCTGGCTTTTATTTATTTAAATTTATCAAAGAGAGCAATCAACAATACCTAATTATATTTTATAATTTTTTTAAAAGTGTTAATCACTGATTTATTGCAGTACTTTTTCTTTTTACTTTTATTTTAAACAAATCGAAAATAATTTTAGATGTGTTATTTCCATTCTTGCACTTTTGGGAATTCCGAAAATAGAATCCGCTAATTTTACCGTTAAGTCAGAACCAAATTAATATACAAAGTCTTTCCAAAATTAGTCTGAGAGTAGTACAGATGTATGCAAATTTATGCAAACAGCTATAAAACCTACTCCTAAAACAGACATCAACTAACACAAATTATTAGATCTGATAGTGACGGAGGAAACGAAACTGCTCATGTTTTATAGATGTCCTGTCGTCCGGTGGCGCTGTTATAGACAAAAGTTATTTATTCCTTCCATTCAAAAATATTGTTTTTAATATAAAAGGATCCGAATTAAGTCTGAGTAGAATTCGAAATCTTGTCATTTTATTAAGTCCTTTATTGCAAATGGAGGTGCATCAAGCGAGACTCCATCAGCATATATTTGCGATGTTTACTAAATTAAAACAATAAACAGGCAGCCAACGTTCCATATTGCAGAATAAATTATTAATGCTCGTTCCAGTGTGAACTGCCACCACCAGGGTATTGCTAAATTTAGCGAGCTGATAAAGACGTTCCTAAATTTAGAAAGCCTAATTCAAACAGTTTACTAGAAAAATTCAAATTACAATCAGCGTTACCACATTCTGTGTGGAATAACCTAACAGCAATGCAAAATAAAGAAAGGCTGTCTTTCATTGTAGATTTCTGTAATTGAATCTAGCGTAGGTATCTCAGTCAAACACGTGCCGTCCTTGCCCTATAAAGCGACACAACCGTTTTATTATCTTCCATAAATAAATCCAAATGCTGAGGAAGTACAAAAGAAAACTTATTTTTTCCAATAATCACAAATTACTGTTGACTCACCAATTTTAACTTAATTTTTTAAAAACGCAAAGAAATTATCACAGATTCAGCTTTCTTTACTCACGCAGAAAGAAGATAAAATGGGGAAACTGACTTTATGATCGATGATCTCGCGACACAAATAACGTTTTCCAATACGACTTGGCATTTAATAAAGGACATAAACTTTAAAATTGCTTTATATTGTGCTAGAAAGTTTCCTTTTTTCACACCCTTACACAAACATTAAAAAAGTGGGTCAATGTTTGGGACAGTAAATATGATTATAAGTTAAAATTGGACTTGCCTTAGAATTTTCCAAGCGATATGCATTCGTGCCCTTAATCACAAGAGTAAACAACTATCAGACACATGAAACACAAATAGTTTCTTTTAGGTTTGAAACTGTGAAGTGTTTGCGTAACCTGGTGGTTGCTGAAATAGGTTTTCGCAGCTTTTGTTATAAATATTTACTTTTCGATAGAGCGGTTTATTTAATTTCAAAAATTGATGTAGTTAAGTGTTTAATTTATTGTAACCGAATTTATACAGTTTACAATAGAAAATAAAAATGTTCTTTAATAAAAATCGAACTGAATGTTATGGTTTACAATCATCCCATTCGACACTGATAGGGTGTATATAAATGTCAAGTCATAACCATAAAAATGAAAAAGAATTTTGCGAAGAGAAAAAACGGCAATAAAACTCATATCTTAAATATCAAAAATCACATCGGCATGACGTTTGACCTCCAAAATTCCACAAATCGATTAAATTAAAGTGATTAAGCGACCGGCAAACTTGTCAAGCACACTAAACTTATTCGACTTTCCCCTACATTATAAATTAAAGCGTAATCCTCTGGAGTAACAGAGCATCAAATGATCATCAAATTTATTTCCTTTTATTGGGAGTATTTTAAATCTTAACCAATTTTTACCTCTGCAGGTCTTTGGTCAATTCAATTCATTCACCGTTTTTGTTTGTTGCACATTTACAATAACGAAACTGTTATTTTATCCCAAAAACAATCTCAATTAGATTTCAACCTCAAACAATTCTTGTGGTTTTTTACTATTACACTTTTGTGTAATGTTGAATTGCTCATAAAAATTTAAAACGACTTCAAGATTACAAATAATAGATTCTAGTATTCAAAATAGAAGATAATGTATAAATCATTATTCCATACACTAAATTCTATTAAGCATTTGCATTTCAAAATTAAACCAATTTACGTTGTGTGAAGTTTGTTTAGTTTGTAGAATTGAATACATAGCCAAATACAAACTACATACCTAATCAAAAACAATAAACTTCTATCCATAAGTAAATTAGTATTTTAATGATTAATTTAATGATATTTCAATTCACATCTTTTTATATTTCCCTTTTGATAATGAAATTATAAAAAAAATCCGCTGCAAAGGTTTCGTTATTTAAATTTTTATAATTCGCATGCTATACTAGGTGCTTTATGACCTTCTTCCTAATGGAGAGATAATCCAGATTTTTGCATCGCACAGAAATCCCCTGAACCTAAATTTATAAACTGCTTTCCAATCGGAAGCTCACCTCCCCAATTGATCTAAACCTCGGAAATGGGAATTCATCATAAATGGAGGTGGGTTAGAGATATTTTCCTAAAACGCGTCGACTAATACAATCAATCCACTTACACAATCTTTTTCCATTTCATCTACATCTTCGAAATTTATAACGAATAAAATTTTATGCACATAATTTAACATTATTACGTGCTGGCGAAAAATACGGAGAGAACGCCATCCAATACGAGTGAAGTCTTAAATAAAAGCAAAATGACGGATTAGGTAGGTAATTCAAGACTTGGAATAATATTTAATACACAGAGCAAAATACTTATGTAATCCCTGCGAGTTGCAACTCTCCGCTACGTTATCGAACCTTCACGTATTTGTGACAATGGAATTCAGGAACTTGAATAACAATAGAACAAGATAATGAATTGTGATGGTTTCAACAAACATTAAAATATGCGTTTCTCGTTTCGTGACTGCGAGTATGGCTTCCAAGTAATGCTGTTCATATAATTTTGAATCGATCAAAGTCGGGTATTGAAAAATGAACAAACGGTACTTCATCAAAATTCTACATTTTAACAACTAAACAATACACAGAATTGCTGAAGATGAATATTGACCCGTGCTAGACTATGACAGTGTAACTAATTTTATTAACTTGTTGATCTATTGGTTGGTTCCGGACGATAAGTAACACCACTACCGCCAACATCGTTAAATAGAGTAAGCTTGTAATTAGATTTATAAACTTAAACGCGAGAAACGTCCTTAATTAAATGACGAAGTCCCCGGTTCACACCTGCTTTCGATATAATTATTTCTATTTTTTTAATTTCTAAAAGATAACTAAAAATCGATAATTTAACATTATATATTGTACAGGGTTAAAAGTAAGCTTTTGCCATGTCTATTATGGTATTGACAACATGGATCTTGTATGTTTGATCAGCACTTTATCACAAGACAATCATTTGCCTACCAAATTTAGTAAAATTAAAATTTTAATGTTGTATTTTTACGCAATAAGTAATTTTTGTATTACTAGTCTGTGCATATGGTAAATATTTATTAAATGAAATAAAGCTAATGAGTGTAGAATCAATTTTTATTTAACATTATTTAGTTTAATATATGTTTTGATAATTTTTATGAATAAAGTTAATAATTCGACAAATGATACAAATTAGCCCAATTACAAATTAGTGGTTTTAATTATTAATCTTTTTTATAGTAGTTAACTAAAACAGAACTTTTAATGATTACGGTCGTTAATTAACCAATACTAAAAGTCACTTAATTCTTAAAACATTGAAAGTTATTACCACAGTGTAATTAAAACAGCAACAGTTGTCATTAAGAAAGTTTATCCTATTAAATCTCCTTTAATTTCAATTTGAATACCTTAGGTTTATTTTAAGACATAATTTTCAATAGGTAAATTACAAGGGTTCTGATTTTTTGTATTTCATGTTATATGTCAGTTGTACATACTCGTATGTGAGTAAAATTCAAAATAAGGTATTAACAGAAGCGAAAAAAAAAAACATGGAAAAGTAAGCAAAATTAGTTAGAAATAAATCATTTAAGTGTACAATGACTTTTAATTAAATTGACTCATCTTCACTTCTATAAAAAATATATTTATTGAAATATAAATTTATCGCCACCCAAAGTTACTGTAAGAAACAATTAGTAAAAATATAAATTTTCAAACACACTTGTAGTTACAGTAAATTATTTTTTGTGCCCAATAATAGCTACACATTTTACGGTCTCATTTAAATTCCTTAAATTAATTAATTTTTTTTCGAACACAATAAAATAGTCCATAAAATAGTTATTTATCTATGACCCTAATATAAGGTAAGTTTTTCCACCCTAATTTCAGAGAGGAAAGTGGACAATTACCTCTTTGGGAGGTACAAATTTTACTTCCCTTATATGTCAAAACTACAATAAAAATATACACGGTGATTTTTTCAAAACGAGCCATCCTGGATATCTCAGAAAACAAACAAAAGTTAGAAAATCCTGAAACAAGTCAATTTATAAGTTTTTATTATAATAAAGGGAAGAATATTTTCTTAGGTCCTGTTCTCTCAAAGTTTATTGTTATATCAGTTACATGTTTCGGCCATTTTTAAATAACCAACATTTATCGAAAAATATATTGGTTTCTTGTAGTGCCTAACTAAAAATACCCGAAACAAGCAGCTAGTATAACAATAAACTTTGAGAACAAGAGCTAAGAAAATATTTTTCCCTTTAAAAAATCTCTCACAAAAATGGATCATAATTTTTTGACCTTTGATTACTGTAAATCAACCCAGACGACGTTTCAGAGCTATCCTTGCACTTTTATTGTAATGTCACAGAATAAATATTATAACAGAAGTCCCACTCCGCACGAAATCTTTGATGTTTCGCCGGTCGCTCCAGTGAGGTATTTAATCCAGTAGTGCACTTAAGATGTGTATGTGTGCGTTAAAATGGGACTAGAGATGCGGTTTCCATATGTAAAAAAAATTAACTAAATCTTAACGTCATGTAGCTATTTACTTATTCTGTTTCGACTGTAGCTTCATGTAGTGAATTTAAATGTATGTACATTAAATAAAAAATACACGGTTTAATTTGATAAGTAGGAATTTGTAAGGGTAAAGAGCTGAAAAAGTTCTCATCAATGCAATGGAAGAATTAAAACAATATTGCAAAATGAAAGTTTTTTTTTAATTCATAACATTTTGTTATTTTTGTTATTTTGTCTAAATAATAATAGTCCAATTGCGAACGGCACTACTTATTTCATGTCTTTTTAACTTAGAATTAAAGTAAAACGAAACGAATCGATATTAATGCCTAATGAATGACGATAAATGACTGTTTGGACTGATTAAAAAAAAAAGGTGAATTTATAGGAATCAGCATTAAACATTATTCACATAATAAAAGGTAGTCAATTTTATATTAAAAAAAAAGTTGTTTGAAATATAATACAAAAACAATTCCAATATCAATTATAACAATGGTAAATATGTATACTCCTAAGACAATAATGATTAAAAAAAAAGATTTGTAAATTGTGTAGGTGTACGTGCACCCAACTCCAATACTTCTTAAAAACGCGTCTGTAAATCATAGCCAATAGCGCTGCACACATGTACGGAAAGCTGCGGGTAATGCCGACTAAAGACGATAGCCCTTTAAATGAGTAGTGCACTTTCATCCTCCTCTAATTTTCGTCTCCTTGTCGAGTGAAGCTTCTGTTATAGTATTAATATTCTGTGGTAATGTGTTCTGCGTAACGTAAATAAAAAATACTTAAAACCCAAACAAAACACACAGCCGAATTCCTGGTCAAAATACCTTTCATTAGAGGTATCACAAACGGGGTGGTGTCATTTATAACTTTGAAGAGGTTGTTTATATTACAAAGGGAGTTAATGCTAAAACTTTCAAAACTATACTAAAAGGTGTTTGTGTTGTTTATGTCATAAGATATCCAGAATAGATCGTTTAAAAAAATCACCCTGTGTAATTAACCTCTCTTCTCCTCTTTTAGCCTCTCCCATAGAAATGGGAACACATGATATGGGATATCAAGAGAAATTGTTAGTTTTGAAGCTTTTCTTGCTGAGTCGTAGAAAAATTTATATGTATTACATTGCCCTTAGTGGTTACTAAAAACATCCACCTGTGGGAAGAAAAGAAACACTTTTAAGATAACTTTTACGTTAATTATTTCATTCTATAAGTACGTAAACAACAACTTTTCAACTTTCTGTATATTCTTAAAAGTTTCAGTTTTTAGTTAAAATTCTGGTTGCAAACTATTATAAACAACCACAATTTTGTTAGCATCTGTGTTTCAAAAACTGTGACAGTTTTATTTTTTATTCATACACGATTGTTAATAGGTTTTAAGAGGTGATGTTTAGTAAATCAATGCTTACACTCCAGTTGTGCTCACTCACTAAAAATTATTACTACTGTTACAAGCGTGTTATTCACAACAACAATTCTCTGTTTATGTAGATTTTTTTTCATATTTTTCATTCACCTACAAGTTGCCACCTGGTAACAAAACAAATCTCCAAACTTAACCAGCTGCTAAACAATTTCCCAAGTACAATATAATGAGCAACCATTCGTTGAAACTTCCAGACTTCTTAATACTGAGAATTAAAAATTTTCCAGCTTTTATTGTTTCTGAAGTATTTATTATTATTATCCCAAAACTCAGCATTTTTAATTCTAAAAATATCTTATTAAGCTGGAAGCTTGTTAAAAACGAGAACAAAGAAATATTGAAAACTTCAATAATCTCATCATAAATCCTCCTATAATAATTAACAAACACCCACGTGAAGAAGCATTGTTATCTTAATAAATACAGACCAGCTTAATAAATATTTTATTCAAACAAATTTTGCATCAATTTCTGCAACTTTTCAAATCTTTAAAGTCAAATTAGTAGCAAATTTGTGATCCAAAAGGCAAGAACCGTGAATTTTTATGAAAGTTTTTACAGTCTCCTGAGTTGGGTATGAAACGACATTAAACTTGTGTGCTACGAGACCTGCCGCTGAAAACATCCCCTTAATGAATAATCGATAGCGATGTCTAGTTGAGAGTAATTTAATCTTTGTAAATTTTAACAAATTTAATTTTCGCACCGGGTTATTTGTCTTAGAGTAGCTAGTAGAAATATTAATCAACTTAAGTAAATTCTCAGACGCTTTTTTAATCGATTTAGGCGTATTTTACGAGTGGTAGAATTACGCGTCGAGGACTCCTCCTCACCTTAATGTATCAGCCGCCTAATAATTAAAATTTTAAACTCATAGGGCAATTTATCTCTGCATGAAATGTCTACGCAATTAAACTGAAACGGGCACATTCTAGCTTTAATATTTAATATGGCGCCAACCGTCTCTCTAGTATCACTAATACCAGGGCCATACATTGCAAATTACGCTTATAGCACACCCACTACATGTATGTGCCTCAGAAACATTGCTACATACGAAGGGCACTTGAATTAATTTTCTCCTTCGCTCAGGTATCTCCGTAATTCTCCTTTGATGAATTTTTACCTCCCAATGGTCCGAATTTGGATTAAATTTTTTATTAAATATATAGACAGATAGAGTGGTTCACATAAAACGGCAATCGGAAAAAATAATGCTTAAAGTTCGCCAGGCTCAATTTTTATATAAATCACACTGTAGTTTTGAAAAAAAAAATAATCAGATACAAAACACAGGTGCGCCAGAACTCGCGCCCCAGAAAAAAAATGTCGTGTAAGGTACAGTAGCGGAATTAAAATTTCTGGCAGTATTGTCATTTTCACAAAGTAAACCCTAAAACAACCTTTACATTAATAACCTCATTTTTCACTCTTGTCATATTTATGTCATTTTGACTTGAAAAAAGCGTCACTGACAGAAAAGTTTGTCAAATGTCAGTCATGAATGTCATGATGACAGTAAAAGGTAGTTTACAGTGAACTTTTTGAAATGACAGAAAAATACTGCCCGAAATTTTAATTCCGTAACTGTACGATACCAGGAACACAATGTTAAAAAAAATTCTATCTATAAAAATTTCGAAGTTATGAGAATTTAAATTTTGCACTTTTACTCTATTTATTTCTGTTAAAAAAATAATTTTGCATGTTTTTTTGCTACAGGCTATTAAAATAAGAAAGGAGGAAGCTGTATCCTAAATTGTAACTCTGTTTAATGTTATTTGTGGATTATATTGGCAAAGTTTTTGTATCTTTACTAAATAATTACAAAAAAAACATATACAAGATCATCAGTATCATTAAATAGTCATAAATAAAGGTCAAATGTCATAATTTTTTGACAAATAGAATTTTTTACACATTTTTTCCATGTTCCTGGTATTTTATCTTACTCGAAATTTTTCTCTGAGGCGCGAGTTCTGACACACCCTGTATTGTGCACTATATTCCATTAAATTGTATGCATAGTTGATTGTAAAAAAATAATATTCTGTGATTAATTCATCATTTTATGATTTTAACCTGGATCTAAAAATTGTTGTAATTTCGTGTCCATTGTATGATTTTTTAATTAACGACCTTACATTTGAATTTTGGAATACAATAAACCTTTACAAAATTTATATTTTTCACATACTATTGTTGATTTATTTAAAAACGCAACGATTTATTTTTTATTTTGTTAATCTTCGAATTGTTTTATTTATTTATTTTTTAAATACAGGTAATTGTACTTTATTGATTTTAGAGGATATCATGCGCTGGAATTAGTTATTATTAGTTCATTAGCATTAATGGACACTATTAATCACTTTACATCATGAAATAGAATATGACACAAGCAATAAAATAGTGTTGGTGATCAATCAAAGGAACAAGTTTTGCATTTATGCCATTTCAACCTTTCTTGTTTATAGTTAATGCAATATTTATTATCTTATAATGAAAATCTGGATTTAAAACAATTGAGAG
This sequence comes from Tribolium madens, assembly GCF_015345945.1. Lineage (NCBI taxonomy): Eukaryota > Metazoa > Arthropoda > Insecta > Coleoptera > Tenebrionidae > Tribolium > Tribolium madens. The sequence goes on from NW_025401068.1 coordinate 3,140,800, forward strand.
AAAGAAAATTGTAACTGGACAATCTCAATTACTAATCAATGTTAAACTATATACTTCCAATTTCAATCAGCTGCTAAATTAGATTTATATGCAAGCTGAAACGTCATTAAGGGACAATTAGAGGGCAATTGCTAACCGAATTGCAATTAGAGACAATTGACGAAGTACAATGAAAATAAAAGTAAAATCAGCTCCAGTTGTAAAGTAAATCGTTTTAAATTTGCGATGTGTGGGACGATATTATCGTCGTAAAATGAGGGTAAACAAACATTTTTACAACGTCTAATCTTTTTGGAGTTCAGAATATAGCGAGTTATAAATTTATATTTTTAGCGCAAGACTTATTCAGAACAAATTGAACTTGGCTTATATTGATTTTGAATCTCCTAAAAACACAAATATTAAATACCAGATGAAAATTTTATTATCTGCTTTCCACATAAAAAATGCGATAGTGTTAACACAAATCGTATCATATCCACGCGATATAATATTACATTTCAAAATGAACAAGTGTGAAATGACACCATTAAACCTTTCAGTTTTTAATACTTTCCATTTCACAGTGATAGGAATTAGTGAAATTCGTGATTTCTCCCTTTACGGATTAAAAAAAAAACAGAAAATATTGGCAAGAAAGTTGTAGAATTTCTTGAGCCACATACCGTCAAGAATTTTTTAAATGACATTTTCACATTTTTCCTTTCCTTATCCAGTAACAAATGGTTGCGCTTTTTATTGTATTTCAAAAACCAAACATAAATCTAGAGAGAAAATATGAGATAAAATGTTATGCAAAAATTTATAGGTAAGCGTTGGAGAATTTACCCCACTTTAAACAAATTGAGAGTTTTGCCAACATTTGAAACCGAGATTAAAACTGGGAATAATGGAAATGTTGCACGCTTTGACAATTAATCATTTAAATGTCTTTATTCGCGCACTTTGTTTAAAATATTGCAATTGCATGAATGTTTAATGTTAAAATATGTATCTACAAACTAGAATATGCTTTAAAATTAAGGCAAAGTATTCTCTAGGTTATAAAGATGATAAAAGAATAAATGATAGTATTTAAAGCAAGTGAAGCAAGTAATGACCGGATATAACCGTAACAAGTTCAGAGATAAGTGTTCTATTGTAATTTAATCAAATGGAATCTTATACCAGACAGAAAAAGTATGCAAACTTAAATTAAACGCTTGATTTAACTACGAAGATCTTACTTTGCTTCGATCAATTAGGAATCGACGTTAAAGTGCATTAATAATAATTTATTGGGGTTTTACAGATCGTTACTTATTTATTGATGCATATCTTCATCAAACATCAAGCAAAAGTAATCAGTGGAAAGCGTTTTCCAGCGTCGCACGAAAGCTTGTAATCATAATCGTTCCTAGAGATCATAAAAGCATGAATTTGTAAAAACGGAGCTTCCCTTGTCTCATAACAAAGCTCCTCACGTTCGCTGGACGTGCTTTAGGTGCGCATGTTGTCACCACGTCTCTAGTATCGATGATTTAAATTGAAGATGTCTTTTTGTTTATAAGATTTATCGAAAATAGACAGCAGATGTCTGCAGATCGAAATATACAAAAGCGTCATCACATGCAGTTGTTCAACCAGTTAGACTACATATATGGTACTACAACTACTGCTATATCCACGTACGGGTTTATTTAGGCGAAGATGATGGTAGTATAAAATACATTTGGTAATTTAAGTGTCACTACTTTCCTACTCACAAGGCAATTGCAAGAGCATCGACCTGGATCAGCCGGATGAACATAAGAACCAACAGACAATAAAATAACCCCCTATCAATGCCAATACATCCTTTAAACATAAAATTTTATAGGAGTGGAAGGAAGGCGTAAACAAATCCGACCAAAATCGTCTTACTCACATCTTTGGTCTTGGTTGGAATTCAAATATTGCACATTTATGCAATATTCTCAAAAATTCCGTTTTTAAAGAAAGTGATGTCTCCTATTATAGAAAAATACAATAGGTAGTGATTATTTTTTAATACTCTGAAGTTTTCTATAATTTCAGCTTTGTTTTGAAGACATGGTTTAACTCAGTGTTTTTTAAGACAAATGAATGAATTCAAGTTCATACGAATTTGTATGGAATTTATGTAATTTTTATAGGAATAATTTTTATCAATAAACTTTCAATTCGAGGTTCTAGAATCAACACCCGCTTGAAATTATTAAGTATTCTAATAAACTATGTACTCTTAGGGATTCTTCACAGATTCATGTTTTTTCGTGTAAAAAATCCTTGTTTTGAACTATTAGACACTTTGGTCTTATTAAATAAGTAAACAACGGTCGTTGTATCATATAGTTAAGTTAAAAATAGCCTGTATGATAATGATAAATGATCAAATTAAATAAATTTATAAATTATTTTGTCATAATTCTTAGTTTGTAGTGTTTTTCTTTGAATAATATGCATAGTCAGAAGTCAGAATAATAGTCATTTTAGAGGATCTTAAAACAATGATTTTTGATGCTTTTTCAACGTCTCTAAAAAACATTTATTGTTGAAATTAATCAAACATAAAATTGATACATCTAAAACAAAAAAAAATTATAAACACAAGATAAAAAAATTCAAATATTAAGAAAACAGAAAACTATTATTATTTAAAGAAAACATTACAAAAGTCCCTATGGATTTTTGCCAATATTTTTTTTATCCAATAATATAAAACCATTTTGGGTTATTGGATATTCTAATGAAATGATTATTGAATAGATCTGCATGTTTCAAGTAGGTATTACCCAAATCACCTCAATCCAGAAACATTTTGTTTGTAAATAAAGTGTTTTAATCATTTTGTTTCCAAAAATTTGCCGATTTGTTCATCTGCTTCACTCAGATTTATGAAATCATGTTAGAAGAAATACATACAATTAAATTTTGTGTAAAATTTTACAGCTTTCTGATAACTTATTATCTCTAATTTTTAATTGGCAATTAGCTTTCGAAATCAGTGGCTTTGTTGGTGCAAAAGTGCAAATATTTTAGCTTATTGGTAATTGTTTTAGAATACTGGGTGAGCTGAGTTATTATGACTTCTCTTGAGCTCTATCATCTGTTAAAATATTTGCACAAACTTTTAAATCACGCTGTATTTATGATGCAAATTGCTCTAATCCTAAAAAACATTTTACAATAAAAAAAATATAATAAACTGTTTTTGTGTTTATTTAAAACAACCCTCTAAATTGCTATTAATAAACGATTAGTTTCATAATACACATGAATCTTAAAATTATTTAAACTATGATGAAGCCTGGGAGATTTTGAAAATCTTTTTGAATTACATAAATTATATTTTGTTACGTATACGTGCAGGTATCATATTTCTCTAATAATGTTGAATATTTTAAAAACCACAATATGTCGATAATTAGAAACAAATTCAATTAGAAACAATATGACATGCACGAGGGGTATTTTTCAAAAACAATATTTTCATTATGAGAAATTAAAAAAAAATATATTAAAAAAAAAATATGTCAATCAAATCTTTCAAATTTCTGAGATTCATCCAAGCAGATTCGTAGAAATTTAGAATCTGATTGGATGAATCTCAACAGTTTTAAAGATTTGATTAGCTTAAATTTTGTGAGAATAGTTAATAGACAATATACAGGGAGCGCCAGAACTCGCGCCCCAGAGAAAATTTTCAAATAAGGTAAGATACCAGGAACATGAAAAAAATGTTTAAAAAATTCTATCTGTCAAAAAACTTTATTTATTTATTGACATTTATAAGAGCCACAAATAACATTGAACAGAGTTACAATTTGTTGTTGTTTCCTCTTTTAATAGCCTATAGCAAAAAAACTTGGAAAATTATTTTTCCAACAGAAATAAATAGAGTGAAAGTGCAAACTTTAAACCCTCATAACTTCGAAAATTTTATAGATAAAATGACTTCAATTTTACAATTCGCAATTAGTGAAAAAAAAGGATCACAAAAAAGGAATTTTCAGAGCAGACAGCGAAAGGTTGGAAATGCTTACGTAGCAAGTTGATGGCCGGGAGAATTAAATAAGATTAAACGGAGAAAAAATATTAAAAGAGTGCGCTCAGACGAAAGAAGTTGTGAGTGAGTTGAAAAGAAGGTAATTTCGGAAAAAAATTGATTTAGTTATTCGAATGATAAAAATAAATAACAATCCCCCAAGTTATAAATATGTACAAAAATCAACAAAATTGTGATCAAAACTGCAAAGTTGTATATTACAGCAGCATTGTATCATTCACAAAGCTTTTTTGGTTTTGTCCTGGGGTCGACTTTAATTACCCCAGTGCGACGTATAAAAAAATTTAGACAAAGTTTTATTGTTAGACGACCATCAAGTCGTGCTTTTATAAAAACTAACAAGACATTTATTTTCCACTTGTTCATGTTGAAGTATTTTCTCGTTGCGAGATGACAAAGCTCGAGCTTGGTCGCGCAGGGACTTTTGATTTATCTTTACGATGCAGACATTTTATTAATTTATTGAAAACGCTCTTGGAAAACTCTCGTTGACTCAAATGTCCATTCACTTGTAAGCTCGTTGATTCATGTAAAGACTTCCACTGATTTAAAACGAAATTTTATCGACAGTTATACCTACTACGAATTAAACAGAAACCTGTAGCTCGAATTTAATAACTGTAAACTCGAAGCAGGTGAGTGGGTCTCGATTTCGCCTCCAGGAATAAAACACAAATAAGCGCCCAAATGTCTTAACCGTTAATTGCACCATACGCCCTTATTAAACAAACCCTCAACCAGCCATAAAAATTTCATGAGATAACATACGCCTATTTAAACATCTTCCACATATTTGTTTATCTTTAAAACTCGTTTAATGCCAACAAATTTCCTTGCTTGGCATGTGTGTACACCTGTTTTCACGGAAAACTCGGATTCGAAAACGTTTACGCGTAAAAAATTGTATTCTGTAGCATAGTGTCATTGCAAGAATTAATTGCAAAAGTGGAATTTTTCATTACAATATGTGGTTTACCTTGACTTAGCAAGTTTAGTAATGATTAAATGATTAAAAACTATTGTATTAATCACGTTTTGTTTCCGACTGTTGTAACTTTAAGAACCATTTAAAGAGATTCTTTGACATAAGAATAATCCAGAAACCACAAACTAATAAATAGTGCTTAAAACTTATTATATTTTTTCCACTTCTTTGCGCTTAAAAGTTAACTGTAACTCCTGTCACATTATTGTAACAATTAAATAATAAAAGGCAATTTATTCCACTCTGATAAGAATTATTGTTGCGCTGGAAATGCCTTAATGTTGCAGAAAATACAGTTAATTTTTCATTTGAGAAATTTTATTCTTCTTCCTGTCCCTATTATTCAGCCAATACTGTGTTACACTTGATTGGTCAATACTATACAGTACTTAGTGACAATAAGAGGATTGTTACAATGCAGATGAAGAATGCATTCAACGTCTTTCCTTAAACCAGGAAATATTTATAAGAAACACAAAAAAATAATTTAAATGAAACGAAAACATATTTTCATATTCTTTGTTGCAGATTTCCGTTTGATAGAATGTTTTAGCATAGCAATGATAAATAAAATTGTTTATTCTTCTTCTTTTAAGTCTTTTTTACTTTTCACATTGAAATGAGTTGTGGGAAAATAGAATTTAGTCCTTTCTTTCCCATGAAGTGATTTCAACAGGAAGCACTTAGTTATTTAGAAAAAATAAATTAAAATCGCCGATAAGATTGTTAGTTATTGTCTTTTTTCTCCATAAAATCTTTTATTTCTTATTGTTAAAAATAATTAATTGCCACTCTCACATGCATATTATAGTTAAAAGTTGTGGTTGGAACCTGTAGGGTAACATTTCTATGGAAATTTCATCCCGAGTCACGTTACATATTTGTCCAAAGTTAAAGCGTTGTAAAAGAAGATTTTATGTTTTTGATCTACATAAAGCATTTGGACGTAAATTCTTGTCATTTCACAACTTTGGACATTGTGAGGATTACCTAAATCGTGTGAATGAAAATGATGAACTGCGCTTAATGTTCCTTTGTTTGAACACACATTGTCGTCTTACTTTCTACCATCTGAAAGCAACTTAATCAAACTTAATGAAACATTACGTGAATTCCAAATGAACTAAAAAGTCTAATGCAATGCTTTTAAATCCACAAATGTCGGAGATGTTTTATGTTTTCATATTTTTGATTAAAAATTATCGGAAAACGGCAGTCAAGGAAAAATTCAAGCTGATGTTCATGTCTCGTAAAACCTTATATCTCGCACCATTATTCAAAATTAGTGTTAACCTTACCGCATACTTTATTTTTCTTGAAAAACATTCACCCTTGCTGCTTTCACATTTGACCTTTTTAACACCAGACACACATCGAAATATTAGCTTATAAATTCTCATAGCGGTAAAAAGGACTTCAAAATTGGAAAAAAACAATGTAACGTAACAAAAGTGTCTTCAAATAATAAATGGTAAGCTAGGACAAATAATATTAAACCATCTATGCCTGTTGGTCTGAAGTGACTATACAGAAATGCATATTAATTAACAAGTTCGAATTATGTATGTGGCTATTTCAACAGTCCTCTTATTTGCAGTATGGTCACTTAATCAACATGTAGTAGTTTGGATTATACTACAAATTCCTAGTTCAATACAGATTAAATTCTGCATTTGCAACATTAACAACATAATTTGTAATCAAATGTAAGTTTTGTTTAAAGAAAAACTGCTTCAATTAAGCCTTTACTTGGACAATAGTATATTAAAATACGAGTTACAGAAGGCATCCATTCAAGCAAGAGTTTGAAACTCCGAAACGAGCCATGCAGCGGCGAGTTGAAGAACAAACGATTGTTTGAATCGCCTCTGTAATGAGTGTTTTATACAATTTTTTCTATATTACAATTTTTTAGTGCTGTTTAAAAAAAAAATCAAAATTTAGGGTATTTGTTTAGGTATTAACTATTATGAATGTGTTGGAAAATTCAACTCAAAATAAAATGGGACCTCAAGATTTTTTCATGTTCGCCACCCAAAATTCGAATAATTGTCAAAAAATTTTGACATTTGACCTTGTTTATGTCTATTTATTGTTATCTATGATTTTGTATAAATGTTTTTTCATAATTATTCAGTAATAGTCCGGTCAAATTAGTCATAAAAATAGTGGTCAAATAACGAAAATTCCGACAGAGCTAAATTTTGGTGGAGACCTTGGGTACACCATTAGAAATAAAGTGTCAAAAGTCCCCATTGATCCCATGTGTGCTAAAAAAGTTATTCGGGGTCAAGGGTCATAATTTAACGTTTTTTAAATTTTGTTCGAAAAGGGTAAGTTTTATCAAAAAAGTAGCTCAGACAAAAATTATAGATCTTAAAATTATCTACATAAATAGTCTTTATACTTTTTTTCTAAGAATCACCATTCCTCAGATATCGATATTCTAAAAGTTGAAGGAGTAAGGTTTAAAAAATTCTATCTGAAAAAAATTTTTAATTTATTTTTTGACATTTTTTTATGTGTATTTAATGATACTGATGATTTTGTATATGTTTTTTTACAATTATTTAGTAAAGGAACAAAAATTTTGCCAATAAAAGCCACAAATAACATTATACAGAGTTACAGTTTAGGATACAGCTTCCTTGTTTCCGCTTCTAATTGCCTGTAGCAAAAAAACTTGGAAAATTATTTTTTCAACAGAAATAAATAGAGTCAAAGTGCAAAATTTAAACTCTCATAACTTCGAAATTTTTATAGATAGATTTTTTTTTTAATTTTTTCCATGTTCCTGGTACCTTACCCTACATAGCATTTTTCTTTGGGGCGCGAGTTCTGAAGCACTCTGTATGTGCATATCATGTAGAACGTGACTCCTTCAACTTTTAGAATCGCGATCTCTCAGGAATGGTGATTCTTAGAAAAAAAAAACTATAAAAGACTATTTTTGTAGATAATTTTAAGATCTATAGTTTTTGTCTGGGCTACTTTTTTGATAAAACTTACCTTTTTCGAAAAAAATCTAAAAAACGTCAAATTTTGACCTTTGACCCCGAATAACTTTTTTAGCACACTTGGGATCGATGGGGACTTTTGACACTTTATTCCTAATGGTGTATCCAAGATCTCCACCAAAATTTAGCTCTGTCGGAATTTTAGTTATTTGAAATGTCTATTTTGATCGGACTATAAAGCTACAAAAACTTTGCCAACAAAAGCCACATAGTTAAAATTCGGAATACAGCTTCTTTGTTTCATGTAGCAAAAAAAACATGTAAAATTATTTTTCCAACAGAAATAAATAGCCAAAATGCAATAATATAACTTCTAAATTCTTATCGATAGAATTTTTTGACATTTTTTTCAGTGTTCCTGGCATATTATCTTACTTTTCTCTGATTTGCGAGTTGTGAGACAGCCTGTATAAGTACAGGGTGTTTCACATAATTTTACGGGGCCTACGCCTGTAAGATGCAAGCAATAATAATAATTTTGTAGTTTGTCCACCCTTTCAAAAATTACAACATTTTTAGTTAGTGATTAAGATAAATAAAATAGAATTATATTTATGCCGTCTCTTGATAGAACAAATGATAATTGTTTCTGAAAAACTGCAGTTTAAGACTATTAATGAAACAGTGATTAGTTTGACAACTACTGTCATGGGTTTACAAAAATTAAATAATTAAACGTGTATTTTTTGTATCTAGTGTTTTATGAATTTTATATATTTGGGTGCGAACATTAGGAGCAAGCCTCGTAAAATTGTATGAAACATCCTGTATATAATATTTTTGCACTACAAAAAAATCTTTCTAAATCTACACTACTTATTAATAAAATTATTTTTCAAATAACACCCTATTTTTTATTCATCGTAAACTTGTTTTTATTCATCCTTATAATATCCAACAAATTCAATTTTACTTCAAAATTTTTATTAAACTGTATTATTTCACAAAAATTTCCTTTAGATTTATCCATCAATCAATAAAATGTGTATATTTTTCCTACCTCTCACGTACTTTCTAAAAGTGTGTAAATAAATAATAACAAAAAAGTAAAAAGTCAGCACCTTCTTCAAGGAGAAAAACGTATGTATTATTTAAAAGTTTTCTCGGCAAATAAGAACTTGCAAATGCTTTAATTGGACAAGTTTGAACCACGCAACAGATGCGTAATAGATTAACTGTCGTTTGTATCATTTTTGTGCGTTTGTTGTTTTATTTTTAACTAGTACCAATAAAACAAATTTCTAGAAAAACTGGTTACCAGAGGGGACAAAACCTTGTCTTTTAATTTTTTCTACATCTTTATAAAACTTAATTTTTGTATTTAAAATCGTCAATTTATTATTATCATTATTATTTGAATATGTAATAATTCTTGGGAAAAATGTTTTCGTAGAATTTTAAGTGTGACAACTTGTAATTAAAACATTTTTCAACACGTGTTTGTAAATATTTTTCTGTTGATTTGATTGAAATGTAAACATTTGTCTAATTTGATAGTCTAGCACTAAGTATGATTCGATCCTTTTAAACATACCTCCCGGTTTCCCCCAACTCTTCCTTGTACTTCCCCCATCCATAAAATTGAATTGTACTTTCGAAATGAACTATTAACAAGATCAAAGTCTTGCATCCCAATCTGGGTTAAAATTAAACAACACACCACTCACAACTGACTATAATCCCAACACATGCCTTCCCACACTTTCCACATAATGCGATACCACCGCAATCAAGATTTATCACTACAATTTGCATTGTTTACACGTTGATCGTATTTGCATTCGCAAAAACGTTCATAAATAAATCACGTTAGTGGTCCTTTAGACGACACCAAACATCACGTTTGGAAATGTTTGGAAAACGACGACCATATGGGTCTGGGCACGCACGACCTGACGCCGTCTCAAGACTTCTTAAACCCAAGCCAGTGTTCAAGAGACTGCTTGCTTACTCTCTCCTCGACTGGCTGACCCAACGTGGTCGATGAAATGGTTTGTGGTAGGACGCACAAGAAGTAGCGGAAAGTGCTCAAGACGCGTGATGGGTTAATTGCCGGGCCTTTAAACACCAGTTCTTGGAGATAGCTTGCTTTCAAGGACGCTGATGGACTAGTTGGAGATTTAAATCTCCAACTACTCTGCGGGCTGAGTAGACGTTCAACAAATTAAACAACAAATTCAAAACAGATTTTTTGGGTCATTGCAAAAACAGTAAAAGTTTCGTACAACTTGGAGGACAAAATAAAGTATAAAAGTAGTAAGAAGGCCCCTTCAACACACTGCCACTTTTTATGGAAAAACACCCCGATTTTCAAGGGTAAACTGAAAAGCAGAAAAAATCGTGAAAACACCCCCGTTTTAAAGGTATATTTTAAAATTATAACATTATATATTATAACATTTTCAAAGATTTTATGTTTTTCTGTTGGGCCACTTTAGCACACATTGGAATACGATTCCGGCCAAACAAATTCACCTTTGAATATTTAACATTTTTTTAAATATTTAAAATTAAAAATCAAATATTGTTATAGATTGAACAAATGAATTATATTAGAATTGAATAAAATTGCAATTATCAAAAAAGATTTGTGTTCTTGACATAAATAAAAATATGAATAATTTATTTATTATTTTATTGATGATACACCTTTGTTAATAGAAAAATGAAAAAATGAGAAAAATATCAGAGTTAGCTGAATAAGTTGCCATGAAAATATACAGGGTTATTCACGGGAGGGTTATTTCTGAATTTTTTTTTGCCGCAACCAACAATACCAATCTCACAAACCACTAAATTAAATATGTTATTTCTCTAAAATTACAAATCAAAGTAAGTTGGATAAATTTGCCAGAAATGTCAGATTGACAGATAACCTATTTTTAATCAAAATTCAACATATAAATTAACAAGTTAAGTTAATATGAAAGGTGTTTGAAATGTTTACCATCGACTTCTAAACATGCGCCTAGTCGGTTGGTAAACATAACAAAACATGTCGCATCGTTTGAGAGATATTTTTTTTACTATAATGTCACAGAGACAAGACTAATAACAGCTATCGTGGATTTTAGTTATAATTATTTTCAAAAATAATTATTTTCAAAATTTGAAATCAAGAAGTTGTTGCAATATGTATAATGGGTTGCGGCAAAAACAAATTCAGAAATAACCCTCTCGTGACTAACCATGTATAATAAAAATATAAAAAACTTATGAAATATAAAAAACTTCAAATCGTCGTCTGCGTTGATTGACAGTAATAGAGCTAGAGTATATTATTATACAACCCATAAAACACAAAAGTAAATTTTTGTATACAAAAATTTATCAAGGTTTCAAACCAAAATATACAGATTCCATTCAAGCTCAGACTCGTCGGCTATTTTTTGGGATTGCCCAGACCACCAGACTTTTATTACTGTCAATCAACGAAGATGACGCTTCAGATAATTTGCTTTTTAACTGTCACATAGTGAAATGTGTTATGCAAAAGTTGGCAGCCTGGAGCAATGGCGGTTATCCGACGATGGGGGTACACAAGTAAGGGTTATTCATAAATATGAAGCAATATTTGAACCTCAAAAATGACCCATAAAATGATGTTAATTTTAATTATAACTCGTGTCCTATCTCTACTGATAAGAATTTTACAGCCCTCGGAATATGGGTATGGAAATTTGATTTTTTTGTAGCAACTTTGAAACTATTTGACCAAATATTATAAAATTTGGAACATTTCCCTGTGACAACATACCCTTTGAACTGGTAATCACGAAAACCGGATACATCCACTCAATTTCCGGTTCCAGCAGTTGCAGGTCACATTTTCTGTGTTTTCCCATTTTTTTGCTCCCTTATACCAATTTTTTATTGCCCAAATAGTTAGAGTAATCAATTTCGAATAAAAAACGCATAACCTTCAAAGTTTCAAAGTTATTTTAATTTAAACTGAGGACTGCACAACGCTGAAATCAAAAAATAGGGATTTTGAATAAGTGGTATCCACGGCAACCAATGACCATGGTCACAAACATCCCTACCAGGCATCTGTTAACTTTGACGATAAATTTTTGTGAATTTTTTATACATTAAATGCTACGAGATCGATTTGGATTTATTGTATATTACGTTTGGAGTCTAAAGTAAGCTCTTTTGTTAAACATTTTCAATTAATCGCCCAAGAATCGTCCAATCTCAAAGTTGACAGATGCCTGACAGCGATTTGTGGGACCATGGTCATTTGTTGCCGTGGATACCATTTATTCAAAATCCCTATTTCTTGATTTCAGCGTTGTGCAGTCCTCAGTTTAAATTAAAATATCTTTGAAACGGTCCATTTTAGGGGTATTAAAGGTTATGCGTTTTTTATTCGAAATGGATTACTTTATCTATTTGGGTAATAAAAAATTTGTGTTAAGAGAGCAAAAAATGGAAAAACACAGAAAATGTGACCTGCAACTGCTGTAACCGGAAATTGAGTAGATTTATCCGGTTTTCGTGATTACCAGTTCAAAAGGTATGTTGTCACAAAGAAATGTTCCAAATTTTATAATATTTGGTCAAATAGTTCCAAAGTTATTACAAAAAAATCAAATTTCCATACCCACATTCCGAGGGCTGTAAAATTCTTATCAGTGGAGATCGGACACGAGTTATTATTTAAATATAGGTCATTTTTGAGGTTCAAATATTGCTTCATATGTATGAATAACCCTGTATGTAAACGTATTTATCTTGTGATGAGTGTTGTAAAACCCAATATAATACATGGTGGCAGCGGAAAAGTGTAAAAATGGAAGGTAGCAGTCTGAATTTACCGGGGCCGATGCAGTTCGAAGGCAACGTGCCGACACTCTGGGAGAAATATAAACAACGGTTTACCTTATACTTGGAAGCCAGTGAAAAACAGACAAAACCAGATAAGTTGAAAATTGCGTTGTTGTTATATCAAATGGGCGATCAAGCCATTGATATTTTTAATACTTTCACGTGGGGGGAAGGTGAAAATAAAGAAGTTTTTAACGACGTAATTAGGAAATTTGATGAATACTGCAAACCCAGAAAGAATATCGTGTTCGACCGCTACGAGTTTTTTTTCAAGGTCACTGGAAATAAGCGAACCAGTGGATAAATACGTTACAGAACTTAAAAAGTTAGCGTCATTGTGTGAATTCGACCAGGACACAGAAAATATCACTGAAAATTTGATTCGAGACAGGTTGGTACATACTAGGAATCCGTGACAAAGCGGTACAAGAACGATTGTTACGAGAACCAGACCTCAGATTAAAAAAAGCACTGGATTTTTGTCGAGCAAATGAGATCAGTAAGTAAACAACAAATAGAAGAAATAAAAGGGACATCGAACGTAGATGCCATCAAGAATATGAAGAAGACTTCGAACAAGGACAGGACACCAGAACCACAAAGGAATAATTTCAAGGGCAACAAGTGTATGAGGTGCGGTGTATATCATCAGAAAGGAAAATGTCCAGCAGCAGGGAAGACTTGTTTAAAATGCAAGAAAAAGGACCATTTTGCGAAACAGTGTTTTACGAAGCTTAATCAAACAAGACAAGTGGCCATGGTTCAAGGTCAGTACAAGGAAACTAAGAAATTGACGAAGAGGGCCAGCTGGTGGTATTATCAATAAGGAAAGTGGACAGCAGCAAGTCCTGGAAGGAAGTCGCACAAGTTGGTAACAAGAAAATTAATTTTAAAATTGATACAGGGTCAGATGCGAATTTAATAACCAAAAGCTTATATGAACAGTTAAGTCCGAAAACCTCACTAAAGAAAGCGACAAGCTTGTTACTAAATTACGATTACGATACGTCTAATTGAAGAATTTTCGGATATATTCGGTTCGGGAGGTCTAATCAAATGCAAACCGTATCACATAACCGTAAAAGAAGACGCTAAATCTTTTGTTTCGTCAGCAAGGAAAGTGCCATTGTCCTTGAGAGATAAGCTTAAGAAAGAGCTAGATGCTATGGTTAAAAACACAGTTCTAGAGCCTGTCAGTGAGTCCACTGACTGGGTGCATCCCATAGTAATAGCTATTAATTAAACCTAACGGCAATTTACGAGTTTGTATGGGTCCGAGATGGCTGAATGCTTATATTAAAAGAGAATATTACCCCTTACCGACTATCGAAAACTCCTATTTTTTACAGTACTTGACGCGTCATCTGCATTTCATCAAGTTCCATTAGATGCAGAGAGTTCAAATTTATGTACCATAGCTACGATTTTTGGACGATACAAGTATAAAACTATGCCTTATAGTGTCCCAAAAGTGTTCCAAAAAATAGTTAACCAAATTTTTGACGGATTAAGTGGTATAGTGCCTTATATTGATGACATTTTGGCATTTGGAAGTACCATAGAGGAACACGATACGAAAAACGAACACAGGTTAAAGGAAGTTTTGAAGAGAGCCCGTGAATACAATCTACATTTTAGCAAGAGTAAGCTACAAGTGGCAAAGGAAAATGTTAAATTTTTGGGACATTATATTTCGAACAAAGGAGTACATGTTGACGACAAAAAAGTTGAAGCAGTGAAGAATATGAAAAGCCCAAGTAATAAACAGGAATTGCAAAGATTCTTAGGAATAATCACCTATTTAGGAAAATTCATATCGAATTTATCGCAGCAAACAGCATGCCTTAGAAAACTGTTAAGTAACAACAACAATTTTAAGTGGGAAGAAAACGAGGAAAAATCATTCCTAACCCTCAAAAATGCAATAACAACAGCCCCAGTGTTGAGTTTTTATGATCCGAAACAAGCTTTATGTATTTCGGTTGATGCAAGTAGTTACGGATTAGGAGCTGTTGCTCTTCAAGGAAATAGGCCGGTTGCGTACTGCTCCACATCTTTGAATGTTACACAACGAAAATATGCTCAAATAGAAAAGGAACTATTAGCAGTGTTACACGAACTAGAAAGGTTTCACTTAAATACCTACGGAAGGAAGGTAGTTGTGCAAACAGACCATAGACCCCTATTGAGCATAATTAAGAAGCCAATGGACGCAGTGTCTCCTAGGTTGCAAAAAATGATTTTGAAGTTAATGAGATATGACTTTGAACTCCAGTATGAACTCGGGAAAAGGCTTTGTGTGGCAGATGCTCTGACTAGAGATCCGGTACCTAATAATAAAATTAATACAGAATATTTGGAAGGACAAGCAGCGGCTGTACACACTGTGGTGTGTGCTACAACTAAACGGGTGGATGAATTAAGGCAAGCCGTCCATTCCGATCCAGTTTGTCAAGAAATTATTACATTCATGAATCATGGATGGCCTTCTCACAAATATGTCATGAAAGGAGAAGCAAAATTGTTTTGGGATGTGAAAGAGGAACTCCATTACGCAGATGGGTTATTGTTTCGAGGAAATCGAATTCTTATACCAAAATAAGAATGACTGAATGTTCTAAAGAAGCTTCATTCTTCACATCAAGGAGTGAATTCATGCCAAAGCAGAGCAAGAACTTCAATTTACTGGCCAGGGATGTTTAAAGACATTGAAGATTACATTTTAAGTTGTCAGACATGCCAGAGACATGCGAAATCTAATTCTCGACAGCCACTAATCAATTATGAAATCCCGAGGTTACCGTGGAACAAAATCGCTCTTGACTTTGCTAAAATCAAAGGAAAAATCTACCTTATTATCACCGACTATTTTTCAAAGTTCACAATAGTCAAGTTTATGTCATCAACTACGGCACAAGCTGTCATAGCCGCTTTGGAAGAAACCATATCAAATAACGGAATACCACTAATGATAATGTCAGACAACGGTCCACCATTTGATTCAAGAGAATACAGCAATTTTTTAAAGGACTACGACATTAAATCCGTTACATCAAGTCCCTATTACCCAAGATCCAATGGACTTATAGAGAGGGCGGTACAAACCGTGAAGGGACTACTAACCAAAACATTGAACACAAGTGGCAATATTACAAAGGCTATCCTAGATTATAATTGTACACCCAAATACAATCTTCCGTCTCCTTCAGAATTATTAATGGGACGACGTCTACGAAATAATCCACTAATTACAGAAGCACTACTTACTCCAAAATACGACGTGACTCTAACCAAAGAGAAGTTAAACCAAAAACAAGTCAAACAAAAGGAATACCACGCCCAATTTTGCAAAAAAACTTCCAAACCTAGAAATTGACCAAGACATTCTTGTGCAGAAAGGTCAACGAAACTGGATATCTAGAAAAATAATAAAGAAATGTAAAGAACCAGAATCCTACGAAGTTATTACGGAAGATGGTGGAAATTATAGAAAAAATCGCGTACATCTGCGACCCTTGAGAAAACAAACAGGCCAAGAAACTACACCTCTTCCAAACAGACAGAAGAAAGAAGACGGCATAAGTGATGTGCTAAATAAAAGCAGAGACAATGAAGTGCGGGAAATGCTAAATGAAAGTGAAGTACCAAAAGCAGAGTCTAAAATAAAAGGTGCCGATCCTCAAGAGATAAATCAAAGTGTGCCACTCCAGGAAATAGCTCCAACGACACCAAATAAAAGAAACCCGCGTATTTAGAGGACTATCAGTTATTTTGATTTTATGTTTTATTGTTAATAACATCGCCGTCTCCATAGAAATAATCCTTTTCTCGCCTGGGCATTTTTTGAGCTCAAGTGATTCCCGTTGGCGCTTTAATCTGGGGAAAATTTTTTGACAAATCCAGTTTTTTAGCTTAAAGGGTTCAATCTCATAATATCAATTCTCCCTGGCGTATCTTGTTTTGTTGTATCCTTCCTTCCCAGCATTTATTAATTGCGTTATTTTTCGTTAATAATTAAAAATTATTCAGTTTTTCCTTAGTAACCCCCGTAACTAAGAAAAAATCGGAATCACTGCTCCAATGCATTTTTTACGAAATGCCCAGGCGGGATATTGATACATTTGATTAAGGAGGCGGTGGTTAATAATGAAGTTTCAGTTTATTTTGTTTTATTCTTTTGTTAAAAGGGGGCGTGTCACATAGTGAAATGTGTTATGCAAAAGTTGGCAGCCTGGAGCAATGGCGGTTACCCGACGATGGCCGTACACATGTATGTAAACGTATTTATCATGTAATGATGTAATGAGTGTTGTAAAACCCAATATAATACATTAACAACCTTAAATTTCACCCAGGAACATGAGCATAGTTTCGTCTGTGGTTGAAATTGATGTTTGTAACCCCTCTGTCGAAACAGACGCATTGGATTCTTCACTCGTGCTTGAGGATGATGAATCATTTTCAGCTAGATCTCCGAGCGCTCTCATAAAGGCGGCTAAACTAGCAGCACTTCTGAATCTTATTCTTATAAACATAACAACGCTCATCACTATTTCCACAGTTGTGTCATCAATTTTATCAATCTCCTGCACCGGCGGGCGACAATTCTGTATGACATCAATTGTAAGTCGCTTGTGGGTAGCCGTGACCATTAATTCACTTTCTCCACCATTATTGAAAGAAACAAAGGCCAATTGTTGAAACATTGATCTTTTCCTTCTCTTTAACTGTATAATTTCTAATTCGTCAAGCAATCTACTATCAACACCATATCGTTTTTCTTGTACCATTGTTTTTCTGTAACAGATAAAGAAATGCATAAAAAGTTGTGTACCTAGCGTATTCAGCCACATAAAATAAGACAGCCCCCTTCCATGAGTTTTGAATTAATGAACCACAGAAGGAACCATCGAAATACACAAAAATTAATAACAATTCTCCTTACCTTATTTTGTGTTCTTCAATAAACTCAAGAAAAGTCACGTAAGAAAAGATGAAAGTGATTTGACAATATTTTGACATTTGACTTCGCGCCATCTTTCTTGAACTCGATTTTACAATATATTGACCACAATTGACTTTCTTCCGAAGCAGGCAACTCAGTTAACGTTTCTACTCTAAAAGGATTAATATCCCAACGGTATTGTATCAAAGTTTTCTAGAATAACTCTCTTGTCATAAACAAAACCAAATTCTTTTGTTTCTATTTTATTTAAAAGTTCTTTAGTTTTAGAATCTCTGATAATTCGATTATATTGTGTACTGATTTTTTTGTCTTTGTATTCTAAAATATTATTTATACTAACGGAATTAATCTTTTCGAACGTTTCATAATTTAACGTAAATCCTTTTATTCTACAAACAACTTTACCTGTATTAGTCTTATAACAATAACTTTTTGAACCTGTTGATATCCAGTCTATTATCCATACGCCTTTACCTAATTCGTCTGTCCAATCTCCCAATAGACAGCCTGTTTTAACAGTGTTTTTTCCATCATCTATATATACAATACTATCTGTATCATAATATGCTACGCTTTTTCCTAATTTATCTAACATTTTGTATAATCTTAGTCTTGCGTTTGCAGTTGTAAAAGCAGCTATAAATATATTGGTATTGAAATCATTTTCTATATAGCAATCTTTTAACTTATAATCAATTTGTAACATATTTTAATTTATATCGTTTATACGCACCGCCTCCTTAATCAAATGTATCAATATCCCGCCTGGGCATTTCGTAAAAAATGCATTGGAGCAGTGATTCCGATTTTTTCTTAGTTACGGGGGTTACTAAGGAAAAACTGAATAATTTTTAATTATTAACGAAAAATAACGCAATTAATAAATGCTGTGAAGGAAGGATACAACAAAACTAGATACGCCAGGGAGAATTGATATTATGAGATTGAACCCTTTAAGCTAAAAAACTGGATTTGTCAAAAATTTTCCCCTGATTAAAGCGCCAACGGGAATCACTTGAACTCAAAAAATGCCCAGGCGAGAAAAGGATTATTTCTATGGAGACGGCGATGGTTGCACCCATATTTTGTCTTTGTTCAAATTTACCCCATAAAGAATTTAAGCATATCTTCGCAACAGCCCTCTTCCCAGGATTATTTTCTATTTTACCCAATTCAATACCCAGATTTTCTTTTACAGCTTTTCTAAATTCTTCTTCTGATTCAAAATCATCCTGCCAAGGGCTTGTTTCTAATTTAATTTTCATAAACGCTTTCACATATCCTTTAAATAAATTTGATGATTTTTCGTAAAAATGCCAAACCTCATCAATAGTTATTATTTTGTAACCCTTTTCAATTGTTTTTTTTACTTCGTTCGTACACCAGGTTCCTCTGATAATTCTTTGAGATTCCGTATGAGAATATTTATCTTTTTGATTATTTAATTTTGCGCGCAATTGACATAATGGAAATGTTAGTTTTTCATCACCATATTTGGTTTTATTCTTAACAGGTAAAACGGGGTGATACAAATCTTTTGGTGGTAAAATTGCACATTTTATTAAACCATACCAATCTGAATTATACGTACGAGGTTTGAATATTTTAGTAGGATGTCCAACTGGATAATCATCGTAACATTGTACTGTTGGATATACACTGCAAATATCTATATATTTCATTTTCTTCCCCTTGACGCGCAATTTTGTTGCATTCGTTTTTCCTCCAAAGAATGCGTTTCTAGGATTAAGTTCTTCCAATTCCTTAATTTCTTCTTCAATTTGTTTCATTTCTTTCTTATATTCTTTTGACTTTGTCCACTCACATTCCCACATTTCTATTAAATTATAACCGGCCTTTGTTATTTGCTTACTTCTTTCTAATGTTTGTTCATAAAGATCTTCCATAGTTGTTTTATTCTTATTATTAATAAAATCTGAACTATAACATTTAGTACAACCATGCCAAAAATACCCGTGATATTGGTAAATAGTATTGGATTTTTTATCAAATCCGTCAACTTTTGATCCACATATTTTCACTTCACTATTGTTTAATGCGTGTTTTATATTTGGATTATGAAAACTATTTAACCATGAAATTGATTGTTGAGAATATTGATCTTTTTTCGGATTATCAACAACAGCTATTGTATCTTTCTTAATATATTTTGATCTATATACAGGGCAATTCAGATTAGATAATGAGCCTGACGATCTGGCGATGCAACCCAAAAAACAAATTTCATTTACAGTTGGAGACAAAATACTTTGGTCGTCAATGTCACTTGAGTGACATTAAATTGTAAAGTATGCTTTAGGACTGTTAACCTTATTTTTAGCTACTGTCAATCATAGTTGACAAGTTGTATGTACATATTTTTGATAGGAAAATATAACAGTTGTCATTAATTTGAAATTGTCATTTATTTTAACGTTAAAGCTTGAATTACATTAAAGTGTCAAAAAAGTGACGACCAAAGTATTTTGGCTCCAACTGTACGTTTTGATCTAATTTTAATTACGATTTGCATTTGCAATCCAAGTTATCTTATATGGCTCTGATAGTGCTTTGACAAGCAATTTATGATTTATAAAAAAACTGTTTGCCTACCTTTAATGTTTCATTGTTTCATACATTTTGTATTGGTTTTACACCGAAAAGACTTCTGTAATTGCCCTATCATACCGCGAGAACTGAATGGCACTAATAATCATTCTCTGCACTGATGTCAGAGTGACACAAGGTGATAACTTGGATTCAACTTGCAAATCCTAATTGAAATTGGATCAAAGGTGTAAATGAAATTTGTTTTTTGGGTTGCATCGCCAGATCGTCAGGCTCATTATCTTGTCTGAATCGCCCTGTATAGCCAAGCAAACACCTGCAATAGTAATATATCTAAAAGGATCTATATTCGCAATTTCTAGAAACTGATTTTTTAATTCAAGACATCCTCTTCTTAATAGATCAACATCAGAATTACAATAATCATAAAATTCTTTTTTAAAATCAAACACACAATTTTCTTTTCTTTTTTGTTTATGCCATTCTAAAAACTCTTCCCTTTCTTTTGGTTTCATAGAATTAACACCATAATATTCTGTATCAGGTATTTTTCCAAGATAGTTATGATTTTCTGTTGTATTGAAGAAATGTGGAAAATAACCTTTTTTAAGTTCTTTTAGACCGAATGTTTTGGGGAAGTTTTTTAAAGGTCCTTGAACAAAATTACTACTATCAATAATTCTTAAATTAATTGATTTTATTTCCATTAACATTATTTTAGATCCATTATATACGCAGAAAGGTTTAATACCGTTTTCAACGCAATATTTTAAAATAAAGTAAGAATCATAACCTTTAGAATAATGTGCAATAGCTGTGTGTCCTCGATGATCTCTAGAAATTAACCATTTACAGAAATCTTCGTTAGCCTTAAAAGAATTAACATTTCCGCTAAAATCGTGAGATGTAACTAAATTAGCGATGTGTTTGCCTGTTTCTTGCATCGCTTCATAATCAAAGAATAAATATTTTTCTGTATAGGTACAATTATTTGTATGCTTTCTAGAACCACAGTCAACACACACAAAAGGTTCTTCATCATCCAACGGTTTTTTAACACAGGTTTTGCATTTCTTGCATTGATAAAGCCTATAGTTTTTGTTTTTAATTTTTTCTTTAGAGTATATTTTAGTACAACCTTTTTCGTTACAATTTTCACAGCCTTTTACTTTGTATATTTTATCACCGTCTTTCATTGTTGTTTGACAGATTCCATCTTTTTGTCGTTTCCATTGCATATAACATTTATGTTTTAATATTTCAACTTCTTTATAACAATTTCGACATTTTTTCCCATCCACATCAGTGTTCTTTACTACCCTCTTCTATCATTTCGTTAACTTTTTTAATGATTTGATTACCCTTCTTGTTATTTCCTTCTTCAATTATTTGGGACTCTACATGTTTTTCCATGTGGCCAATTTTTGGTGGTCTACAGATATTTGGGTACTTTTAGGGTGCATAAAAATTAATGCTTTTTGAGAGGTTTTAGGCCTTTTTCGATTGTTTCCTTTAAGGCAAACAAATAAATTTGTAGAATTCTGCCTTGTTTTTTAAGACGCTAAATGTCCTGGTCCAGAAGTAACATTTTACATCCTACTTAATTAGTTTTAATAAGATTTTGTGATTGTTTAAAATAAAGGTTTTGTTGTCGGAGAATGCAAAATCAAATAGATAACAACAATAATAATTCAAGTCAACAAAATATCGGTGTAATTGCACTTGTAAACAGAATTAATAATGTATAATAATGGAGCATCTTAAACAACTTGTTTTGATGTTGTGTTTATCATCATAGGAAGTTTCAAACTTTGTACACATGATATTCTCAAGTGGAGCTTCTCATTTATCAAACATTACAGTTTAAAGCCCGGGTATAAATATCACGAGAGGAAAGAGATTTTTTCTCATTTTTGTGTTCATATTTATTCGAATTTTTAACGTTTAAAAGATTAAATTTGGTGTTATTGTTATCTTTTGCTATAGGCCCTAAATAGATATGGTGGTTTAAAAGACACTTTCCAGTCAAATATTAATTGTACACAACAATTATTATTTTAATTAAAAGTTCACTTAGTTAAATAAAAATTAAACTCATATAAACATGTATGTATGTATTTAATTTGGAAAACAATACGTTGCAGTTTTGTTAATCCTCATTTTACATTTTATGTGTTTATGATTTTAAAATTATGTCTAGCTGTATTAAATATTAATAACAACTAAATAAATAATTCATAATTTTAAATTTCAAATGTTTTAGATATGTGTTTTTCGAATTTGATGAACTATAAAAATACAAATACAATAAAAAAGTAGGTAATATTTTACATTTCATTATTTTATTTGTTAAAATTCAAACCCAATTTTGGTTGCTTTTGAAGAGAAATCTTTAAAAAAACATCTTGCAGATTTCACCTATGTCACAGTAAACTACAAACACAACACGCGAACCTAAATTAATATTAATAGTTTGAAAATGAAAGGTAGAAACGTTTGATGCTTGAAGTACAAAAAAATTGGAAAATTCCACTTGTAATCTTTTCACTTCACGCCATTAATCATTTTTAGCTTAAACCGCCTTTGTTAAATTATTATTCTCAGTTTTAGGAGCTAATTTAAATGAAAACTAAATAGTATGATACTCGTATACCGTTTAGTGACTAAACTTTAGTCAATAAATACCTAATTCATATTGTCAGAAAAAAAAAAATAACTTGGTTTCATTTCTCTTTCATTAGT
This sequence comes from Tribolium madens, assembly GCF_015345945.1. Classification (NCBI taxonomy): domain Eukaryota; kingdom Metazoa; phylum Arthropoda; class Insecta; order Coleoptera; family Tenebrionidae; genus Tribolium; species Tribolium madens. The sequence goes on from NW_025401068.1 coordinate 3,163,974, forward strand.
ATTCATCAATAGAAGAACCACTCTATATGGGTCTGGTCAGCATAATTTGATATTTAGGATACTAAATCAATAAAATTTAGAATTGCTGAAATTAATCATAATTAAAAGATCAATGATGTCTCATTTTAACAAATTTACTTTTATTGATTTTGTATCTACGTCAAAATCAAATTGTCCTGGTCCTGACACTACTGATTCATATAGTGATCCGAAATCTAATTAACCGAATTTAGGGAAAAAAAAAGAAATAACACAATAATAGCCCTATTAAGGTTTTAAACGAAAAGAATACCAATTTCTGAAAAAACCTAATTTAATTTAATGGTAATTGACAATTACAATTATTTATTTTAATTACTTTTTGCACTAGAATCTTAATCAATTAAACTGCGTCTTTTGCAAAGTTAATTACGAAGGTGGATTATCATTGCGTCTTATTATGGAAACAATAACAAAGAACGCACTTTTAGTCTATGCTGCAACCAACAATACACCTAAAATTTAAGATGTTTTTCACATATACTTTTGATATTTTTAAATTGTTTTTTTGTGCAACACTTTTGACTTTTTTAGACTTTTTTACGTTTAAATAAGGTAATTTGTATTGTAAATAGATGTCTTCAAATTGGTGCAAGTAATAAAAAATTAAAGTTTTTTAAGTAAAATATTGTTTTATTTATTTTATAAGAACAAAACACAACTGAATTTAAAATGAAGGTGATTTTGTAGTCCTACAACTTCTTTTTACGTTAACGTTTTTAAAAAGAGCGCCAATTTCATGCGTCATAAATAAAATACGTGTCACTTGTCAAGTCTACCAACTGTCAAATTTTGTGATGTACGTGTCGGTGTTGTAATGTGCCGGTGATTTTTCCACAATAAAATGCATTTCAAACTCCTACTATGTAACTATATTTAAATAACTATTAGTAGGAACAAAGAAATTAATCTGTAATTTTTTAGTACCTGCACTTGTATTTATATTCAGTACCGCCACTCATGCAAGCGTTGGAGGTTACATTTGCCCTAATGATCGAAAAAAGTTATTGACTGTCTTAGTTAAGGCTTTAATAAACGTACAAGGCGACTTTTCAACACCCTATTATGGCATTAAAGGCTTTAAGGCTCTTAACGAACAACTGGCGCCTGTTCTAGTCAAAGATAATTGTGCACATATAAAAAAATCTTACAAAGCTGACTGCAGTCCTGAGGAGAATTTCCAGGGATTGTCGGCTTGGTATCTGTTGGGGTGTTCCGGAAAACTTCACACTGATGCTACAATTAACGTAAGTTTGTAACATTTTATGAATGTTTTTCTAAACTGAACAATTTTTAGAATTTGAGAACTGTCCTAGAAAGCGATAAATCAACAACGACTGATATTCGATACGCTGCTGAAACATTAAAATTACTAGGGGCTGCAATCCCAAATGGAGCTAAAGTCGCCCAACTCATCCAAACCAAACTTAAGGAAGATGACAGTTTGCAAAGTCTAGGGCACGCATTACACGCAGCTGCCCTTCTAGGCACTGCCGGTAACTTCATCCAAGACCGCATTGAAGAAGTCGTAGTTCAAGCTGATGAAGTCGATGGAAAACTCCTCCAATGGGAAGGGGGCCTCACCACCACTTCTCTTCTCATAACCGGCCTTCTGCGTTTTCCTGGAGCCAAGCCTCTCAACGCCCAACAAGCCGAAAAACTGGCAACTTATTTACTAACCAGACGAACAGTCCAGACCCCTAAAGGAGCCCTAGCTTTGGTAGAAGCAACCACTAGCTTGGCTTCAAGCGACGTCTCCCCTGTCAGTATCACAATCGCAGGCCCCGCTCAAGTCACCCTCGACAAACCTGAGCTAAAAATACATATTTCGGATATTCTTGGTAGGCCCTTGAAGGCCCCCCCGACTCCAGTCGTGGCCCAATCAGCGACGCGAATCACCGACGATGTGGTGGTTTTGTCCAAACAGCCCCTCAGCCCCGGGACTACCCCAGTTGAGTTTATTTTGCCATTGCGACTCGAGCCAGGACAATATCGCATCGCTCTCACCGCAGGCGCGCATTCCACCACATTGACTGTCAGGGTTTTGGGGCCGGTGACGCTCGAGTGGCTGCAAATCGGGTTGGGGGACGCGGACGGCAGTGCAGCCCCCAGACTTACTAAACTGCAACATCCCTCAAAACTGCCCAGTCCTCTACGTGCCGATTCGAGTCATCATCTTGTTGCTAAATTTTCAATTTCGCGAGTCGTACATCAATCATTTTTGCGGCTTTATTCCGGCAAGAAAGAGATTGTATTTGTTGCTGAGCCTGACAGTAGTAAACTGTACAAAATTGGGGTTAATTTAGCTTCGGAATTGGCCCATTCTGGGACTTTTGAAATGGAATTGATTTTGGGAGACTCGGTGATGAGTAATCCCATTCGTTGGGTCCTTGGTACGATCGAGGTTAATTTGAGTACACCCGAACCGGAGATAAAATCACTTAGGGGGCCTAAACCCGAAATTAAACATCTTTTCAGACAGCCGGAAAAACGACCACCGGAAATTGTTTCAATGCTTTTTACAGGATTGACGGCTTCTCCGTTGTTACTTTTGGTTATTTTGTGGTGGAAAATTGGGGTGAATTTTGGCGGGTTTACCACACTTTCAGTACCATTCCATGTCGGTTTTGGGGGGATTTTGTATTTGTTTTTCCTGTTTTGGTGGAAACTAGACATGTTTACTACTTGTGCTTGGCTGATTCCAATAGGAGGTTTCACGTTTTTGGCCGGTCATAAGTTATTGAGTCATATAGCAAAACACAAAAAAGCATGAGATAACACTGATTGCATTGCAACTTAGTGTCCAAGTTTTGTTGTTTAATTTGTTTAAATTTGCTTCAATTCGTCCCAATGTTACGTTTTTAATACGCCGGCATATTTGTAAAGACTTTTGTAAGAAATAAAATACAGTACTGGTACTTTAATTTTTATTTAGAAATTCCTTAAATACTTAATTTACAAAATACATCAAATTTAATTTAATTTAAGTTTCTGGATTATTTTGCTTTTGCAAAAGCGGATTTTGTTTTAATTGTGTTAAATACTCCTCAGCCATAGAACACGCTTGCTCTATTTCATAATTGTGTGAAACCAGAGCTACCCATTTTGCTTCCAAATTTTTCAACTGCTCGCCGCCTTTGGTCTGTAAGGATTTCCTCTGCCAATTCACTTCTTGCAAGGCTTGTCTCAAATCAGCCAATTTCTTACTCGCTATCTTCTCCAAATCCGTTAACGTTTGTAAATACCTTTGCCAAGCTGGACAACAATACTCCAACATCAATTGCAAATTTAATATTCTTACAGCTTGATGTTCAAGTTGTGCTTGTGAATTATCAACACATTCCAGCCATGCACCCACTTCGTTTAATTTGCCACTAGGGGGTGGAGGAAGCTCATATCGTTTCATAGATAGGGTGTCCATAGGAAGGCGATTTTGCAAGCGCTCAAACTCATTGTGAATCATAGGAGTTTCAAAAGATGATACGTTGAGGGGTGGTAGATGTTCCAGATAGTTTTTAGTGGGACGGTAGCGACGGCATTCTTCTTCAACCATCGCAAATGCCTGAAACAAACGGATAAACAATTTTTTTCATTAAAACTCACACCTACCGCTTCTCGGACGCCGGGTTCATCGTAACCTTGGTCGATGTAAGGCAAAGCGTCGACTATAACTTCACCAGCCATTGTTTTCGCAGAAAACTCCAATTATGAATATTAAAATGTTTATCTAAAACGCAGACTTGTAGGTTATCTTACTGTCAAAAAATTCTAGAAGGTTGTGACTAACATTACTATAATTATAGAATTATAAAAAACTATTTGGCTACGAGTCTGTTTCTTTTTGCTGAATGATTTGACTAAGAAATCTGTTGTTGAAAATTTGTTAATTGCAATAAAATATATTATTTTTAAGTAATTAAAAGGGGGCAAGATTGTGACTTTGGACACGTTTCCGAGTTTGACATAAAATTGACAGACTGAGGTTATTGAACTCTTAGTCCAATTTTCAGAGAAAGTTATTTATTTTTGTGCATTATTAATTTTGTTGTTGTAAATGCAACGTTTTGAAGGTCAGTGGTACATTAAATTTAGTTGAGTGCGAAAATGTCTTCAAGTGCAACTTTAATTTCACAAGAAGTAGAAGACTACAACGAATCCGAAAATACCGATGATTTGGAACAAACTTTAGTGTTAGCGGCTCAAGATGCGGATGCAAGAAGTAACGAGCTTCAGACGGATAACAGTAATTACAGAGAAGAGACCGAGGAAGAAGTTACACGATCAGAACAACCCCAATATGAGGAATCAACAAGTAGTCGTTACAAAGCAAAAAGAAAACGTGAGATTGAAGAACCTACAGAAAAACGCTTGAAAACGAATGAGGGACAAGCTGTTAGTAAAACGAGTGAAGGGTATGCCAAGGTAGTTGCAACTCATTACAATCTCTTGGAGGAAAAAGGTTTAGATGAAAGGTCCAAATCGCGTATAGTTTACATGAGAAATTTTCATAATTGGATCAAAAGTATGTTAATTAACGAATATTTAACAAAAATCAAAGACGGGAAGAAGCACAACGCGCCAGTTCGCGTGTTGGACATGTGTTGCGGCAAAGGGGGCGACCTCCTCAAGTGGAGAAAAGGGAATATCACACACTTAATTTGCAGCGATATTGCCTCCGTCTCTTTGGACCAATGTAGATCACGCTACAACGACATGAAAGAGCGAAGTAGTCGCGAAAGAAACGGGGGAAATATTTACTCCATTGAGTACATAGCTGGCGACTGCTCTCGAGTCAGATTGCGTGAGAAATACACCGACCCTTCAATGAAACTCGATCTTGTTAGTTGCCAATTCGCTTTTCATTATAGTTTCGAGAGTTTACCCCAAGCTGAATGCATGATACGCAATGCCTCTGAGTGTCTTCAGCCTGGGGGGTTTTTCATTGGGACAATACCAGACGCTAATGATCTCATCGCGAGGGCACGACGAGCAGATTCGGATACCTTCGGCAATGACGTGTATCAAGTGCATTTTGACTGTGATGTAAATAAACCACCGCTCTTTGGTGCTAAATACAATTTTCATCTGGATGGTGTGGTGGATTGTCCAGAGTTTTTGGTTCATTTTCCTACTTTAATCAAACTAGCCAGAAAGTATGGGTTGAAATTTATGAAGAAGGAAAAGTTTTACGATTATTACGAACAAATGAAAAATGAAGGAAAGCAGCTACTTATTAACATGAAAAGTCTTGAAACCTATCCTCCTTATGACAATACTCCACTCTTGGGAACTGATCCTGAGGATTATAGCCATGCAGAGGAATTTTTGAAGAAGGAAAACAAAAGTGGAAAAATCGGAACTTTGTCCAAGTCAGAGTGGGAAGCTTCTTGTAAGTTGCTATCAATTTGTCGACTTGTTAGGTAACAGTTTTTTTTTCAGCTTTGTATATGCTGTTTGTCTTTGAAAAAGTGAAGAATACATGGAATACGGATGGCACACCTATTTACGATATATAAGTAGTAAACCGAATGTACAAGAAGACAAATATTTATTGAAATAATAAAACAACTGGTGACACAAATGTGATGTTGTTTTATTACTAACAAAAAATAAAATCGGTGTTATAAAAATGGTCAGATTATTTGGGAGAAAACCACTCGATAATTTTTTAAACAATTGAGAGCAGTGTTTTTTAGCGGTTATTTAAGTAACAGAAATGTTTTTATCTTATTTATTGCCCAAGAATATTGAATGGTGAGTGTCTTTTGGCAAATGCAGAGCCAAGCCTCTCATTTCGATCATTTATTGTCATCTAAACCTTTTTATCTGCAATTATTTTCGAAATAAAATATTTATAATTTCGCACCATTGACCGTTTTTCTCGTATTTGCTATCTTATCGCTTCCGTTCATATGTTTACTTATCAACAAAGATGCTCGAGAAAGTGAGAAGAAGGTAAACAAAGAAGAACATTTTTATTAAAGTGTATTGAGATTTTCTTGATAAACTACAGGGTGAATGAAGAGATGGGGACAAAGTGTAATACATGATACCAAGTTGAAACGTTTAAAAGTTAGAGAGCGCCAAAGTTTAAAAATTAATTTTGTTTTTTTTTTAATAACTTTTTAATGGATTAATCGATTTTCATAAAATTTGGTGTAGGCAATTTAATATCAAAACCACATGTTTTTGGTGCTATTCATTTTATTTTATTATTATTGTAAAAGTACTTACTTAGTAACAACTTAACACATTTTAAGCCATATTTTTGTTATACGTAATCCGAGTGAAAGGTATATTGTTTTTAAACAATTTTTGTATCTTTCAAAAGTTTTGTATTAATCTTGCTTTTAGAGTAAAAAAATTACTTAAGTAGATGTGTTAAAATTTTGGACATTGGCCGTATATTTTTATTGTTTTAGTGTCTTTATGAATGTTTGTGATAGTTAATAATGTAATTAATTATTAACTTAAACAAAAAAAAATTCATAATTTAATTTTAAATGGTGCAATTTGGTGTAGAGCTAAGTTGGGTTAAATCGCTTTATTTTGAACTGGGAAATCTATTTGTCCTTATCTATTTGTTATTTGTTGTTAATTTTAATAATTAATTAGTTTTAAAACTAGGGAAAATGTGATTTTTTTCATACTTACAAGTCTTTAATACCGACTTTGTGACGAGTGAAATCAGTGGAATATATGAATCAACAAAAGGGAAGAGAATTATCGTATAAAAATTTAACAAACTCAAATACTAATAAATACGCTTTAATTCCCTGAAGACAAATTTGAGCGAAAATTTATGATGTTAAGAAATCAGGTGATAAAATTAGGGAATCAAGCAAACTGAAAAAAATTAATTCCACCCAACAAATATTTGCAAAAAGTTTATTAATTTACAATATTTTGTTCGAAGGTCAGTTGAGAAATGACGTATTGTTGATAAATAATTCGATCACTTCATCATCTTACTTAATTTATATTTAAAATAAACTTTTGAAAGGAATTAATAAGGGTTATTTTGTGTCTAACATCATTTATTCCTAAAACAAATTCCTTTTCTGTAATCTGAACACAATTATTTGTAAAGAGTTCCAGAAATCCCAATATTTCGACGTTCATATCGTGGGCGATTTCAAAGTCATATTTTTCAAGAATCACGACTTCAATGGGAATCTATATGTTTTTTAGCAGACAATAAATACAAAGATAGGTATATGCTTTTTTCCTCTTATTTGTCTAGAAATAAATCGGAACAGTATGTATTTGTAGAATATACCAAATTAAATTTTTATAAAGTTTGATCAGAAAAATTGACCGATTTTGTAAAATCGAGTTTGCCACTAAAACGGTTACGGAAAGCATTGCAAATAAAATTACAATTTTCAAAATTTTGGTCGTCTAGAAACACCCAAAATAGTTTTTGAAGAACGTTTTACATATCAAAACGGTTTTTCACGATATGAATAAACTGTTATTTTTTTTTATTTTAAAATGAATGCTAAAAATGAACTGAACTCAGAATTGTCGACCGTTTGTAGACATAAAGAATACCTAAAGGGCCCTACTAAGACATTTCTAAGAAAACAATAAGAAACAATTCGAATAAGTTTTCCCAGAAAGTCAGGTAAAACTGACAAGAATGGAGATAAAATTTGCTCAAGTTCCACAACTTTACACGTGGTTGCATGAGAGAAACTTTAAGTGAAAGAATTTTGATCATTTTGTCTGAAATATCTCAATTCCACCTTCATGCAACAAGTGCATACATTTTCTATAACCCACTCAATAAATTAAAATTCCCAAAAACCCACCGAAAAAATCGTCCATTGACACAAAAATGTGATCATCCTTTGAATCATCAACGACCAAAACAATAACTTTCTCCCGAAACTCTGCAATAAATTTCAAGCAGCTGATTCTGTGACATTCGTCCACTTTTCAAGTTCAAAGTTGAACGCACCAAATTCAAATAATAGCGCGCTACAGGTTATTGCCTCGGTGTGCGGCGCATGCGCACTATGCGCAATCGCGTACTTTGTCATAAAAGCGTTGCGTTTCCTCAACGAGGATTCTAAGTGTTTGCCTCGTTCAATCTGCGAAGCGATGGATGTCGAAAACGGTGCTAATGAGGAAGATTCCAGTCCTGTAAGTACCAAATTTAGTCTAGAATTTAATTACGCGAATTTCGGCTCGTCCACATTTTCCGCATTGTGTGAAATAACGGCGGTTTTCTCGTGCTCAAACAGCATTCGAGCGAAATTTTTCTAAGTCCCAAAATGGCGTCAGAGACTAAGTCCCACGTTTGTGGCATCGAGTCGAGAATATTCGCGATAAATCGAGATTACGTGTTTTAAAAAGCTTCATTTCGCTGATTTGGGGTTAATTTGCGGGGAATCTAGGGGGGCTCCATTTATAATTAGCACGTTTTTTGGTGCAGAGCCACAAGATGAAAGAGTATAACAGCGATTCGGTCCAAGTAAACGGCATAAACGGCTACTCGGACAAGAAGGGCCACAAATCGGAGCATAAAGACAAGCACAGAGACAAGGACCGCGAGAGAGACAGGGACAAAAGTAAAAGTAAAGAGCACAAGAGCTCGAAGGATAAAGACCGGCATAGTTCCAGTTCGAAGGATAAAGATCGAGATAAGGAACGACATAGTTCGCACAAGTCTTCAAGTCGAGACAAGGAGCGCACCGACAAGGACAAGCACCGCGACAAGGACAAACACCGGGACGAGAAAAAATCCTCCAAGGATAAGGACAGAGAACACAAGAGTTCGGACCACAAGTCGAGCTCGAAGGATAAAGAAAAGGACCGGAAGGATAAAGAGAAGCACAGCTCCTCAAAGGATAAAGATAAGGACCGACACAGCAGCTCCAAAGATAAGCACAGAGACAAAGATAAGCATCATTCCAGCTCTAAAGATAAAGACAAGAAGGATAGAAAAGAGAGGAAGAGCGAGAAAGAATCGGAGAAATCCTATGGTATTTTTTTTTTTCATCTAGTTTGCTAAAAATTTATTTGTAGCGATTGCTACTTCACTTCACCAGAGGGCGTAAAGCATAAAAGCACATCTGCAAAAATGGCCAAGTCTTAACGGTTTGTATCCAAATTTTGTTCTAATAGTACGACTAAAATCACGTCTAACAAAAGTAGTGCAGTTTTTTTGGCTGTTATCAATTTTTGTAGGTGTTATTTTTGCTCTAGGCTCTAAACCACTTAATGCTCTACAATTTGTCTAAATACTAAATTTGGGCAAACCAAGATAACGATGTATTTCAAATTAATTAAAAAAAAAACAATTTTTCATTGTATCACAACGGTATCCATAGTTTTGAGTTAGTTTGATTTGTCAAAATTTAATGTAATACAAATTTTTGGGACGTTAATGGCAATACTCGAAATAATAAATTTAAATATGAGGTATGTAAGTAAAAACCTAATTATTTGAGTTTTTTAATGATTGTAATGGCTTGCAGTTATATAGATAAGGCATGTATTAAAAAAATTACCATCTTCGTGATTGCGGAAAGAAAACATTGCTTTCTGACACAAGCTGGTATGTAATTTGTATTATCTTTAAAATTAATCCTGAAGATTTCAGACAAGATTGTTTTTCTCGTTTAAGTTTTCATCATTCGTAATTTTTACCAAGTTGAGGTTAATTTTTGCGTTTTTTAATGACTGATTTTTTTGCATTATTTTTCATATTTTAATAAAAAAGAATTGTTAAAAATGCTCGTGTAAAGACACAAGGAACATCTAAGTGTTGAATATTTTTTTGTTTTATATTATAGGAAATAACGAAGACGTTGAATTCTAAAGTTTTTGTTAACATTGTTTAAGAAACGTGCTTTTTCCAAGATATTAAAGACATTTTTCAAACTCACGTTTCACTTCGAAATGCATACTGCGAGAATGTCTAAAACAATTCTTATTGTTGCATGAACTAGATTTTAGAAATGCGAGCTTATGTGAGTTGTTTGTTAATTATTTTGTCGAAGAATAAATATTCAAAGACTCGAGACCACTTTCGATAGTTATCGAAATATTAATTGAAATCTCAATTAAATGTTATGACTGCTTGTTCTTCTAAAATAACCATATTTGAATCAGCATTTTAAGTTATCAAATGAAATATTTGTGATTGTTTTGTCTTTCATTGTAAATTAATCACATCTTGTTTATTATGTCTCAGTATTGGAGTTAAATTTTTAAATTACCTGTTAAGTATAAAAAATATACAGTTTTTAATGCATCATCAATCGTCATAATTGGCAACTATTTGATTATTTGTAGTCGGAAATATTTATTTCAATAAAGAAAAGTGAATTAGTAGAGGTCATATAAATTTCCTTGATTTATTTTAAATTTTATTCACTTTAATTGGGCTAGCAATTATTCGTATTTTGCTACAATTTAAGAAAAGTTAAATTAAGACAATCGGTACTATTATGTAATTATTTTTTATGTTAAATTTTCGGTCCACAACCTTATAAAACTTGGACAAAATCCAACTAGTACAAGTGACAATAATTGTAAAAATTATCTAACTGTAAAATCCAAGTTTATGTATGATAATAAAAACTATCATGCTGGAATGTTGATTATTGTTTTTATTATCAGACGACGAGAGAGAAAAGAAGAATAAAAACCATTCAAAACATGAAAATGACGTGGGGAGAGAAGATTCCGCGAAAGAAGATTCAATCGATGAAGATGATAATAAGCTCATAATCAAAGAAGAACCCGAATCTCAAGATGAAGTTGATGACAAAAATGCCTCAACTGTGAGCAGCTGTGATTACAATTTGTCTCAATTTAAATCGGACGAATCGAGATTTGAGGATAGTAATGCTGATGTAAAACAGGAAGATGACAGCGATGAAGATTTGCCTCTGGTATGTATTTCATTCACGTTTATGCCTTTATACTAAATAAAAACACTTTGAAATAATGGCCACTTGCCACACAATTACTAAGGACAATAAACATTTTTTGTAATCTCTTTAGTCATTAATATTCCATTGTCTTTTCAGCGAAAACCGTTCGCTCACAGACACAAATTGGTAGGTTTTCTGAAGTATTAATGTTTGTTTAGTGGTTTTAATATTAACATGTTTAGTTTGATTTTTGACTAATATTTTGCACTTTGCACTTTTTCTGCATATTTTTAATGGTGCTAATTTATATTTCTTTTTAGTCTGCCAGAATGGAACATCCATCAGTTAAAAGAAAAATTGAGTCTGACGACGAAGATGACATGCCGTTAAATGCGCGAAAGAAACCAAAGAAAGAGAAGAAGGATAAGTCTGAAAAGAAGAAAAAGAAGAGATCTATAGAGGATGAAGAAGAAGAAGAGTGGGAGCGACCTGTAAAAAAAGAGAAGATTAAGAAAGAAAAGGATTCGATCAAGACTGAGGGTGAAAGTCCTAAGAAAGGTGGACGAAAGAAGAAAGAAGAGGAACCGCAAGAAGTGTGGAAATGGTAAGTTTGAAATTTAGCGCCAACAGAAGTAGAGGGCGCTGTTGTTGTTTTGACAGTGTAATGGCGAAACGTTAGATGTAAAAATTGTTTGCTTTTTGTTGTGATGTTTAAAAGAATATTTTCCGTACATTATATGAAAGGTATTACAATTTATAGTTTACGACAATGTAAATTTTTATTAGCGACTTCTCAAGTCGCCAAAAATAAACTTAGGTTAACACATGTCAGTGTTCAAAACGTCTCAAATGTTTCTAAAACCGAGAAAACTAAAACAAGGCGCCGCCAGATTTTGCAAAAACTGTTAGTTTCAAAGAGGTATAAGATAAGTGCTTTGTTTTTAATTAACAATAATTGATTTTTTGTTGTTTTCTTAAGGTGGGAAGAAAAAAAGGAAGATGATGGAAAGAAGTGGAAATTTTTGGAGCACAAGGGTCCTGTTTTTGCACCACCATATGAACCATTACCTGATCACGTGAAATTCTACTATGATGGCAAAGAAATGAAATTATCTCAAGAAGCTGAAGAAGTAGCCAGTTTCTATTCAAAAATGTTAGATCACGATTACACAACAAAAGAAGTGTTCAATAATAATTTCTTCAAAGATTGGCGAAAAGTGATGACAGAAAGCGAAAGAAAATTGATTAAAGATTTAAGAAAGTGCAATTTTAAATCAATGCATGCCTACTACATGGATCTTGCAGAGAAAAATAGAAATCGTACAAAAGAAGAGAAGCAAGCGATAAAAGAGAAAAACGAGGCTTTGGTTAAAGAGTATGGATTTTGCAATATAGACGGCCACAAGGAAAAAATAGGTAATTTCAAAATTGAACCACCTGGTTTGTTCAGAGGGCGCGGGGAACATCCAAAAATGGGGATGTTGAAACGGCGAGTGGAGGCTGAGGATATTATAATTAATTGTAGTAAAGATTCGAAAATACCGGAACCTCCACCGGGACACCAATGGAAAGAAGTCAGACATGATGACAATGTTACGTGGTTGGCCTCATGGACTGAAAACGTACAGAATCAAGTGAAATACATAATGCTAAATCCCAGTTCAAAATTAAAAGGCGAAAAGGATTGGCAAAAATACGAAACTGCCAGAAGATTACACAAGTGCATTGATAAAATTCGTGAAGAGTATAAAGATGATTGGAAGTCGAAAGAAATGCGTATCAGACAGCGTGCAGTGGCCTTGTATTTCATTGATAAACTAGCGCTGAGAGCAGGTAACGAAAAAGACGAAGATCAGGCGGATACAGTAGGCTGTTGCTCGCTCCGAGTTGAACATATCTCTCTACACAAGGAAAAAGACGGCAAAGAGTACGTTGTAGTGTTTGATTTCCTGGGTAAAGACTCTATACGTTACTATAACGAAGTGCCGGTCGAAAAACGTGTCTTCAAAAACTTGCAACTTTTCATGGAACACAAATCGCCAGGGGATGATTTGTTCGATCGTCTCAATACCGCAATTATGAATAAACATCTGAACGAACTAATGGAAGGCCTCACAGCGAAAGTGTTCCGTACTTACAACGCGTCTTGGACTTTGCAACAACAGTTGGATAAATTGACAAATGCGGACGATTCAGTGGCGGAGAAAATTTTAGCTTACAATCGGGCGAATCGCGCGGTTGCTATCCTCTGTAACCATCAACGTTCAGTGCCGAAAGGGCACGAAAAGTCCATGGAAAAACTAAAGGAGAAAATCGATGCGAAGAAGGAAGCGATAAGAGATGCAGAACGACAGGTCAAAGATGCGGCAAAAGATGCGAAACACGGCAGTGTTAAAGAGAAAACCGTCTATGATAAAAAGAAGAAAATGTTGCAACGCTTGAAGGAACAGTTGACGAAATTGGAAATCCAGGAAACTGACAGAGACGAAAATAAAACCATCGCTTTGGGTACTTCCAAACTTAATTATTTGGATCCCCGTATCAGTGTCGCTTGGTGTAAAAAATACGGTGTCCCAATCGAAAAAATCTATAACAAGACGCAAAGAGACAAGTTTCGTTGGGCTATCGATATGGCAGGTCCAGATTACATCTTTTAATTTAGTGAAATTTTTCATTTTAATGCACCTCTGTGCTGTTCCGTGTGTAATTATGTTAAGTTGTAAGTAATAGTGAAGTTTTAACAATTAATTTATTGTGAATAAATTTGAAAACGTTGTATGGAAGCGGTGCATTTTTTAAATAATTGTTTTATCAAGAAACGAATCATCTATCATTTTTTTAAATCTGGATTATTTTAGGCGACCTTGTAAGAGCTTTAGTTAATGTAAAAATATTTATATTTTGAACAATCCATTTTAGTTATTATATTCCTGTTACAATAACAGTGATTGTAGGAGTCTGTATATTACAGATTTGATAAAATAAAGAATATAAAAATATTTGGTGATAGAAATTATTTGAAAAAGTCCACATCTTTGAGTTCTGGTGGCATGTAGTACCTTTCACTACCTTCAAGTTTACCATATCCTAAAATTGTACATTATTAAAAACAATTCTCAGTCAAAAAAGCTAAAAGCAAACCTAAATCTTTCATTAATCTGGTTGGAGCATTCCTCAAGTGCATAGGGACAGAGGGTTGCAACCCCTCACAACTTTTGATGGCCTGTTTTGCTCTAGCTAATGCCGAATCGGCCTCTCTTGATTTTGGGGCCCTAGCTAAATAAATTGCGCACTGGGCCAAAAGTACATCAGATTCGGGCATTCCCAATAACTGACATCCTTGCATTGTAGTGACTGCTAATTGTAGAGCTCTCGGGTCTGCATTACCTGAACCAAAAAATACTAAATGATCACTGAGTTTCATTTTTTTTACCAATATCTTCACTAGCGGCCCTGACCATTCTGCGAGCAATAAATAGAGGGTCCTCTCCACTGACTATCATTCTTGTGGTCCAATAAAGAGCAGCATTAGCATCTGAGCCCCTGATTGACTTGTGCATGGCTGAAATGACATTATAATGCTCTTCCCCTTTGCGATCATACAACAAATGAGATTTCTTGATTTTTTCCTTAATATCCTCGATCGTAACAACTTTATTTTTAACTTCGTTGTATTGGAGAACTAGCTGAAGGTTTCCCAAGGCAATTCTAGCGTCCCCATCGCTTATATCAGCCAACCACTTAAGAGCATCTGCTTGAACTGCAAAACCTTTACTCTTGGCCCCTGTATCTACAATTTCCACATTGAAATTCCTAGCCCCACGTTCTAGAATTTTATACAAGCAATCGGGCTCCAATTTCTGCAAGACAATGACACGACAGCGGCTCAAAAGCGCCGAATTTACAGTAAACGAGGGGTTCTCAGTGGTCGCCCCTACTAACACGATGTCCCCTTTCTCCACATGCAACAGGAAAATATCTTGTTGTTTTTTATTAAATCTGTGAATCTCATCCATGAATAGCACAGTGCGGCACCCGAATTTCTGCTGCAATTTCGCTGCCGAGACCACATTTTGCACGTCCTTGACTCCTGCAGTCGCCGCGCATAATGACACAAATTTCAATTTCGTGGGGTTACTTTTACATATCCCTTGGATAACTCCCGAGAGGGAGGTTTTGCCGCAACCGGGAGGCCCCCACAGCACCATATTTGGGATGTCTCCTTTCTCCAGTAGTGTCCTCAGCACGGTGTTTTCACCCAAGACGTGGTTTTGGCCTATAAAGTCGTCCAAACTTTTGGGTTGGAGTTGTTTGGCCAAAGGAGTCGTGAATGTCAGGGGGTTCTCTTTGGTGCTAGTTGAAGACGAGCTTGAAGTTTTTGCTTTTTTAGATGGTGAAGTTAATTCGAGTTTTTGGGTGGATTTTGGTTTTCCTGTGAAATTTTGAGGGATAACTGGCGAAGGGGAGCGTTTTCGTTTGGGCATTTCTTCAGCATCCGCCGAGTTTAGGAAAATACACTTGTTGACGTGATTTTCGATCAAGTTCAATGAAAATGATTTATCACAAATAGGGCAATTACCAGTGGTTTCGTTATCTTTGTCCATTGTGGTCTTTTTTGTGAACAAACAAGAGAAGACTTAACCTAGAAGAGATTATTCAAAAATACGCGCCTCTTTTAAGAAGGTACCAACAGCAATGATAAAATTACCATATTTGTAAACACAAAAAACGAAAAATTTAATTTTTATCTACAAAATAATAAAGGAGTGATAAGACATGTGTTAATAACCCAAGAAATTGTTTACAATATTTTATTTTACTGAAACCTATTTTTAAATACATTTGCTTATTTTTAAGGTTATATTTTTAATCACGAAATACTCATTTCTTAAAAATAATAATAATAATAAATGAGATCAACTGCAAATATAGCCTTGTATAACAATTATTTGGAATGAGAAAAATGTAAACATAAAACTGACCTAACCTAAACAGAATCTCGGAAAGATCGGTGCTAATGACCTCAAAGTGCTACGTGGATGTTTCACCTGCCTTAATGACATATTTTTCAAAAATGTGTGTGCCTTTACCGTTTCTTTGAAATAAATGGAAAGTTTACGCAACAGGAAACATAAAGATAAGTTGATTGATCAATACAGCGACAATGAGAAAAAAAGTGCACAAAAAGAGAAAATTCAGGACAATCCCAGTGAAAAATGTAAGAAACCAAACGGCAATACTCTCAATTATTTAAACAATGAAGAAAAAGAGGTATCATACTCGGTTAAAACGGCCAAATTTTTGCGAATAAACTTTGAAATTGATTTAATCTCAATAGGGTTATTTTTGTGTGGTTTACTGACTCGAATGTACAGACTGGAAGAACCCAAAAACATTGTGTAAGTGACCCCAAGTGTGATTTTCCTGTTCTAATTGTTATTTTTTAGATTTGATGAGTTACATTATGGTAAATATGTGTCTCTCTACATGAAAAACATATTTTTCTTTGATTCTCACCCCCCATTGGGGAAACAGTTAATAGCAGCAGTGGCCTACTTGGCCGGTTTTGACGGAAAATTCAAATTCGATAAAATAGGAAGTCCATATCCTGAGACAATCCCATTGTTTGCTCTACGTTTTGTCCCTGCATTTTTTGGAAGTTTGATAATACCGACATCTTATCATTTGATGCTAGAGTTGGGGTTAACACAATGGACTTCGTTGTTGGCAGCAGTATTACTCTTATTAGATAACGCTTTGTTGACCCAAAGTCGGTTTATTTTAATGGAGTCAATGTTACTCTTTTTTGCCTTATTTGGCATTTTTTGCATTTTAAAATTTCGCCAATACTACTCAAATCCGTATTGCATTTTTTGGTTTTTGTGGCTCGGCCTCGGGTTTATTTCACTGACTTGCGCTTTGTCTGTGAAATATGTTGGGTTTTATTCGTTTTGTTTGGGGATTGCGATCCTCGGTCGTGACTTTTGGAAAATGTTGTCTTCCTCCACTCTTACAGATAGGGCCCTTTTTATACGATTTGTTGTCCAAACGGTCGTCACGACTTCATTTTCTCTTTTAATTTACTTGTCTGTTTTTTACATTCATTTGAAAGTATTGTACAAAGCGGGACCACATGATAGTATTATGACCAGTGCGTTTCAAGCCTCCCTTGACGGTGGTTTGGCTTCCATCACCAAAGGACAGCCCCTTTTGGTGGCACACGGATCGCAGATTACTCTAAGGTACTTGTGACAATTAGTGGTAATTTTTTAAATCGCAATTTTAGGCACACCCATGGGAGGACGTGCTGGTTACATTCCCACAATCACGTTTATCCAATCAGATATCCCGACAAAAGAGGATCTAGTCATCAACAACAAGTCACCTGTTATTCGTTCAAGGATGTTAATAACTGGTGGATTGTTAAGAGGCCAAATAAAAACGACCTTGTTGTCGAACAACCCATAGATGTAATAAAGCATGGAGATGTCATCCAGTTAGTTCATGGTGACAAACGATTTTTATTCATTTATAATTTTCCTATTACGTAAAATTTTTCAGGTATAACAAGCCGTGCCTTAAATTCCCACGATGTGGCCGCCCCTGTGTCCCCGCAATGTCAGGAAGTTTCCTGTTACATCGACTACAACGTCTCAATGCCTGCACAAAATCTCTGGAGGGTCGAAATTTTAAACCGGGATCAAAACGGAGACAACTGGCATACTATACAATCATTGATAAGACTGATACATGTTGATACAAACACAGCTCTCAAATTCACTGGACGACAACTCCCAGATTGGGGCTTCCATCAGCATGAAGTTGCAGCTGACAGGATTATCAATCAAGACGACACTGTATGGAACGTCGAGGAGCACCGCTACACAAAATGTAATTTTTCCCTCATCTTAATAAAAAAAATAATTATTTGATTAACAGCCGATGATCAAAAAGAACGCGAACGTGAACTCGTCACCGCTGAAATGATCCCAACAGCAGCAACTTCGCTAACATTCTGGGAGAAATTCTTCGAATTGCATTACAAAATGCTGTTTTCGGGGACTGAAAGCGTGCAAAATCATATGTACAGTTCGGAACCTCTGGAATGGCCGTTGATGGCTCGGGGGATCGCTTATTGGGTCTCGTCGACAAGCAACGTAAGTCAACGTAAATCTAATTCAGAAAAAAATAAATTCCAATCGTAGGCTCAAATACATCTCATTGGAAATCTCTTACTTTGGTACTCCGGAACCGCCGGCCTTGCCACCTACTTTACTTTACTTGTCTTCTATCTTCTTCGTCGCCGGAGACATTGTTACGATCTTGATGAGAAAAAATGGGAACAATTTCAATTAATTGGAGAGTTATTTTTCACAGGGTATTTGTTTCATTATTTACCATATTTTTTTGTTGAGCGGACGCTCTTTTTACACCATTATTTGCCGGCATTTACGTTCAAAACCTTGTTATTGGCTGCCTTGATCGAACACGTTTATTTAACAATTAGTGATATTTTTAAAATCAGAGTTATAAAGTATATTTTTATAGTACTTATATTTTTATGGATTTGTTGCATATTTTACGTTTTTACCAAATTTACCGTATTGTGTTATGGTACAACTCCTTTAACTACAAATGATATTATTGATTTAAGATGGAAAGACACTTGGGATTTTATAGTTCATAAAAACTAACATTAGCGATTTGTTATTCCATGACTAGATTAGAAATTTTATATTTTTTAAAATTGATACTCATATTTATATTGAAAAAAATAATCATTTTTTATATATTTTATTATGAACTGAATAAATGTATTTACTTGAAAAAACATTTAATTAATTTAAGCCGTATCCATCTGCTCAGCCTCAATAGAATGAACAGCAACGTCAACCACATCAACCTTGATTACTTTACTTTTTAAAACAGAAGTAGTCCCTTTGGGGTACTGGTAAGACGACTGACGGACCCCCTTTTTGTTTGCCTCATCGTAAGTTCGGCGATAATCAACAGACCCCTTTCTTATTATGCAAACATCCACATTAGACCCTGACCCCAAATCGTTGAAAATACCAGCAGCGATGGCATCCCGTACCAACTTAACTCCTTCTTCCTCATCTAAATCGGGCTTCCAGCGTGACTCAAAAACTGCCATGGCAGCAAGTGAACCAGAACCCATGGTAGTGTACGGTAGTTTATCTGTGGAACCATGGGGGTAAATGGAGTACAAATGTGGCCCAGTGACGTCAACGCCGCCAAGGACGAGAGCTGCACCAATGTACCCTTGGTAGCGGAAGAGATACTGTTTCAGCATTTGGTTAGCGGTAGCCACACGTGGAATTCGATTGGTGAACAAACGGTGGAGTTCAAGTTGAGAGGAAATCATTTGGGTGGTTTGTTCTGTATCGGCTGCAGTCCCGGCCCCGCAACAACTGTAATTTATTACATTTAGCCCTTGTTGGTAGCATTAAACCAATATGTGTGACTTTGAAAAAACACTTACTACATATTGGGGGCGAGGTAGTGGATCTTTTCGCAGTTTTTATCAGAGACTGTGGTATCTTCAGTGGCTCGGGTGTCAGCCCCAAGGATAACTCCATCTTTGTAAGTGATTCCAACAATCGTAGTGCCAGTTTTGGTGGCTTTGGGGACCGGAAAGCCTTTAGTTTCGAGTACAGCATTTCTGAAAGAGGTTATGTTGATGACAAGGCAAAATACGGGCCAGAATTTAAGCAAAAAATTAAAATAATTAGATTTTTATAGGCTTACCGTTTGCAATTAGCAAATGAGAATCCCGGGGGTGCAATTTCGGGGCATAAAACCGACATTTTTGCGATTTGTTTATTGAAAACGACAAGAAACAAGTCGGTGAAATGATTCGTAATTTTTAATTTTAGGGATTTTAGCTGTCACTTGTCATTTTACCAAAATGACGTAGTGGTGATAAGGGGGTGCGATTTGTTTTGCTCTTCTTAAACATAAAGATCAAAAAATGTTTAGTAGAAGTAGCACAGTGCCACAAAGAAATAAATTTTCCATGACCAGGCAACAGTTAATTGATGACATCGAAGCGATTTATAGGGACCAGGAACAGAGAAGTAAACTGTACTTGTGTCTGGATGAGAAGCCCCCCAGAGAAACAAAATTCGAGAAAATTGAGGAGTTTTTAAAAGGTACGCAAGACTTAGAAAAAAGTTCTAACATACTCAACAGTTTAAAACGCGAAATGGAGGACTTACAGAAAGATATTGCTTCACAAATCTCAACTATTAGAGAAACTTCAGCCAATGCTTTAAGGAGTTCAGAGTAATTAATATATCGTTGTTATCTATATTTTTAATAAAATAATTGCAGTACAATACTTTAAGTTAATCTTATTTGACCAAAAACCAGTGAAACAGTATAGATTTTTGAATGTGTAAATTACAATAACAAGGGTACTTAAACGGGATAATGCATTGGATTAACGTCAGCGTGAGCCTGAACATTACGATCTGACATGTAGAAGCAAATCGAGCATGGGTGTCCTGTAAAATAAAAATGTAAGAAATGGGAACACATTATATTAAATATTCGTTAAAGCAGTTAAAACGTTCAAAGAAAATGAGAATTGCAAGTCTAATTGTTATTGACTTTATGTACTTTTAGTTAATCATGATTTACACACATTCCCTTTGATTAATATTTTTTGAGAATCACATGAAACCAATAATGTTTTTGTATATTGCAGTCAAAAAAAGCAAAAGCATTAATAAATATTACAACACAGAAGTGCCAATTTGTTAAGTGCGGTTAAGCATATTATTAAAATCACACAATAATGAAAATTAATCCTTACCTGTTTTTAAGACGTAGTGAAAAATTGTTAGTATTTGTGGTGTAAGAGGAAAACAGAAAAAAATGTCTAATATGAAACAATGATTGTTTTATTTTTAAAAATATGTTTGTAAACATAGATCATCTTGGACGGAATGTATTTCTATGCGGTTCTAAAACTAGAATATTAAGTACATAAGTAACAGTTTTAAAAATCTATAATGTAACAGTCTCTAATATTGGTAAATATATAAAATATAAACTCTTTACAATTAATCAGCATTTATGTGAATTTTTAAGTACATAAAATTTCTATCACTCTAAGACGTTAGTCTTTTTGTGCATGATTTTGATTACTTCTGGGTCAGAAACCAAATCATTATTTTCTTTTATAGATTAATGATTTTGTTTCCCACCTTCACTACGTTTTGGATGGCAAATCAATAAAAGCGCCTAACTAAACCGGTCATTAATGTAAAATACCAGCCTCAGGGTAATTAGTAATAAGTTTCAACAAATGGGAGAAATGGTTAAGTAGAAACCCACCCATAGCCACTAATACTAAATAGAGAGTAAAGTAATTGAAGGAAGAAAATATTGACTTTATGTAGATTAAACTCATAAATCTACACCACATCTTATATTTTAATGCCCTCTGTAAGTAATAAAGTATTAAAATAAGTCCTAATATTTTGTACAAAAGTGAATTGTATTCACTTGAAGTTGTATAAAATGCATAATCGTCAATTTTAAAAATGAAGGTCATTGTATGCAACATTTGCTATCATAAGGTTGGTCAGGGATGCTAAAAAATGACTTTACTGTTAACTTGCCTGAAGGTTTACAGTGCAGATGTTCTTCTATAAATTGACAGGGACAAGTATGTGAAGGACAATGACGACCCCCTGAGGCCGGTGGACTTACTAATAATCCACGTACAACACTACGACCCCAACGAGATGCATACCGTAAATATAACAATGTTGCCCTTTCCTGAAAACAAACATTTCGGGTGATGGTTTTTTATACAAAATTGGAATGTTTGAGAGGTGTGATATTCGAATTTGGCAGTATTAATTTTCCTCAACCCGTCAAGTGAATGAAAAGAACCCGTGTGTTATAAAAGTAATAAAAACAAAAGTGCATAAGATTCGTAAAATTACTTAATCGATGCCTCGGCTGGCCAAAAAGCGCGACCAAATCGGGCAGCAATCTCTATCAGATCTTGGCGGTTTATTTGCCAGTATCTCCTCGACGTACTGACAGGGACATAGTGATGAATTTACGTGGAGAGGATTGGACGGATTCCCCAACATTTCGTCCACAGTCCAATCTAAACGTCTCCTGAGAAAATCTTTTCCCCACCTTTGCAAATAGCGCAAGAACAACTGCTCAGCCCGGTCCTAAATTGCAAGAAAACACTTCTATAGAGCCTGAGTTTGGCTGTCACAATAGAGGCTAGAATAGTGGAGTGGCTAGATCTTTAATGCACTCTTGTTTTTGTTTTTGTGAAAAATGTAAAGCCATGCATTTCTGAGATTATTATCACACCACTCCAATCTGCACCTCTACTGTTACGAAATTTGTTAGTTGATTTGTGCAAAAGAAGACAGTCAAAGAACTAATTCGTCAAATGAGTTAATCTTGCGGCCAAATTACAGTCACGCGCTATTAACTAGCTAAATGCCCACCTGTTTCCTGGATAACCTCGTCGTTCGACTTCCTTGAATAACAATGTCATGGGCTGTGATGTCCATCCTCTGCTCCCACCCATTCGACGGGTCTCTTTCCTGCTGATCGATGCTCGTTTGTAAATGTGCTATACACGGAGCCGAATCCATGTACAAGAAGCAAAGATTGACTTTGTGACACGAAATTTTTCCTCTATCGTCGAGTGCTATCACAATTTTATGTCTGAGTAATTGTTTATTTACATGCGCCAGACATCGTTCCAAGTTTCGGGATAACTTGAATTTTATCCACATTGAGAAGAAAATTGCAGCTGCGTTTAAAACTAACCAACCGATTCCTAATCCGAAAAGTGTAAGACCAGATAAACCTGAGAATAATAAACCGAATAGTACGGAGAATGCAAGGATGATCCATACGACGAGGACACGCTTATAACACACGTTGTATAGCGTGAATCGGTAGTCGTTGACTAAGAGTTCCATGGCTTGGACGTATTCTTCCACAGTCAGCTGAAAAAAATACATTCATTGCCATTATTCGAGAATTGAATATTTATAAAAAAAAAAGGAATAGAGCAACGACTTGGTGTAATTCAACAATGTTGTTTTAATATGAGTTACGTTCAAAGGAAAATAACACTTAAGTTTAATTATCTACTTTGATTTAAAAATTACGTATGAAAATTCATTAGCAATCCAGCGCTAATAAATTTAAAGCCGCAAACTGCATTTGCGTATAATATAATTGTAAATATTAAAACTGGTATTGTTGTTTAAATAATTACATTTTTTATGACTCAACGTTGTTGATTATGTTATCGAAACAAGTGTTCGTTCTTTTATGCTTTTCTGATTCAACTTTAGTAATAATTATTTCCTTTGAATAATTCTTAAAAAATGAAGTCGATTTATTTATTTGTTATTTCTTAAAAATTTGATTTGTCCTTTAATCCTATTTTAAAGCTGTCTCAAACAGCCTTGGAAAATGACTTGTATGTTTTTATTTGTTTGAAAAATGGTAATTTTGTGTTTGGCATACTACAATTTAGGTATTTATAGATTTGTTTTGGTTCTACTACAAAGTTAATTTTATTTTCTCCGTTTGAATGCGTTTATGTTTTCCATTGAAAAGATATATCAAAAATTGTCTTCAAAAGGTTAACACTATTTAAAAAAATCATTTTCACTGTCTTGAAATAAATTGAGCGGTGTAGTCAAATAAATTTTTACATTTTATTTTTGTTTTAGAAAATCTGATGTAATATTTTTAACATTTTAGTAATGGTCGGCAGAAAAAAATGCTGCCTCAAACCATGTACCCCTGCGAATGACTACAACTACAGGTTCAGCCTATTTGCTTTAAAAATATCTGAGTAAAGCTAAATTACTTAATTCTGAAAAGGCAGGCGTATCGGTCCATAGTCCGATAAAGCAATAAACTTCCAGTTACTTTCTCAGAATTTATATTATGATGGCAAAATTATCAAATGGCCGTTGCGAACACTGATAATATGCAACTTTATGCTCTAAATATCAAAATTATGCAACAACTCCCAAAAACTTAAAAATATGCAAAATATGCATTTTTTAATTGGCCTATTCGCATTGTTTTGATGTGTTTTGTGCACATTTATTTATTTTTTGTGTAAAAGAAGGATATGTGTTACAACTGAACCCTACTGACAAATTCAGTGTCAAAAAGCTCTATTTCTGGTACAGGAAAAAGTTTGTGAAAAGTAAGAATGGCAAAAGAAAAGCAACAAGATATAATAACCATTGGTGTTTTATGGATATAATAAGCAATCGGTTTGATAAAGCAAGAAATCATGCACTGTGATTGGTTTAAGGGAAATACTGCTAAACAATACTAAATTATGACTAAATCATAAACATAATATGACGTCTTTTAATTAAAAGTATTTAACTTGCAATTATTTTTTTATTCTTCGACACTGTCAAAATTTACGGTTTTTCTCCCGTGTAAGGAAGTTTTGACAACTGTTTGGTATTTCTCAATACGAAACGTCAGATTATTTTTAACAGATTTAAAGCAATTTTAAGCGTTGTTGAGACTAATTCGAAAAATAAAATGTTGTATTCAACTCGTTTGATAAAAAATCCACTTCGTGAAATAAAGCGTCCGATTTACACTCAAACTCGTCTAATAAATAACTATTATCACGATCATTAAATAATACGTTTGTTATTTACTTTATGTCACTTTGAAACATCTCTTTTTGTTAAAAAAAAATAGTTTTCCGTGTACGACTCGTTTTTTAACTTCTCCTTCGTGAGTAATAGTCAGCATTATATGCTTGTTGAATAATATACTAATTGTTAATTATTTGTCAAATTCAAATCACTTTAAAAACGACAGGTGACAAAACACTACCACCGCCAAGTTGAAATATTTTTTCAATTTACTTACATCTTCTTCTTCTTGGATCTTCTTGGTATGGAAACGATGAACAAAACACGATTAGCCCGTCACACCAAACTTTTATTTTAATAGCACAACGCGTTTCGACCACAAAGTGGTCATCCTCAGGTGAGAATAAAACTCACCTGAGGAGTTTTATTTTATTTTTTATTCTCACCTGAGGATGACCACTTTGTGGTCGAAACGCGTTGTGCTATTAAAATAAAAGTTTGGTGTGACGGGCTAATCGTGTTTTTGTTCATAATTTACTTACAGTCAAACCTTGGGCCATTAGCTCTTCAGGCACTAATTCTGGACGGAATAGAGCTGGTGTTATCCACGGAAAACGCGTATTTACAGGCAAAAGTGTTACAATAATATCACCATTAGCTACAACAAAATTCAGTTAAAAACAATAAAATTTGTTAAAAAAAACTTACAGAATCCTTGTCGAATAGGTTCAACGGTAGCAACTGGTAACTCCACATTTCTCATGGGTTTTGGGTCCAAAACCGCGACATTATTTTCCGCGGGTTTGCTTATGCTTCTTTCCAAATTAACTTGCACACTTTCTGTCGCTATCACAGCTGGTGTATCTTTATTATTGCCGTTTCCATCCTCGTCAAACTGCACCCAGGCCTTACTGGGTGCAGGTTGGGGTGCAGGGTTGACACTATCGCCTTGGCCTATTTCCTTCTTCGACGACACATTATTCTCACTCATTTTGGTGCAAGTTTGGTTCGCGTTTAAAAATAGATGAATTATTTAAGTACACGCATTTTTCATAAAAATAAATAACGAGGTGTTTACGCACAATTTGCCAGCAAACTACGATATCACGAGTGTCAAAACAAAGAGGGGGCGGATCGGAACACTTTGCAGGTAGGTATTTTACTAACCAGGTGAGCTGGCATTTTGAAAAGTGTATTTTCACCTGCAAAACACGTGACAAAATCGTGCCACGGTTCCTCCATAGATGACACTACGGGGCGATGTTTGTGTTTTTAAAACCTGGCGGGGATTACAAGAATTTTTGAAATCCGGAAATGGAACCGCTTGGATTTAGCACAAAATAGGGGTAAAAAAAGGCAAATATATCGGCCTAAGGGTGCATTTATTAAAAAGTTCATATTAAATATAATGCAGATAATCAAATAACACAAAATTTGACTAAATCATCCATCCCAAATGCAGAAATCCTTTCACGTATCCTAAAATAAAACATTTAAAATTCCAATACCTCTAAATACCTCAACTGACTGAAAGCAACAATCTCTCAATCGCTGCCGAGACATCTCCAAACGTCGCAATTAGCGCTTGCAAATTTGCCTCGCGATTAGTAAATCCCATGGATGTTAACTGCTCCAACTGGGCTTGATACCGCTGCTCTGGGGGCAAATTCTCCCTCTGATTGGCCATCCCAGCCACCATCCGCGCCATAAACTCGGAGAAATTGTCACTTGGGGGCGCTGTCGTGGGGGTAGCCCTGGGTGTGCTCTCACTGGGACTAGTAGTAGTACTAGTGACAGTCTCAGGTGTGACATTAGCCGGATTGAGCAAATTCGGGGCTGTCTGTCTCAAGGTCTCCATTCCTTGCTGGATTTGCATAATCGCGTTGAGGGCCTGTGGATTGGACAACATATTCTGCATGTTGGGGTTTTGCAACTGTTGTAAGAATTGGGGCATCATGTTGCGAATCTGCTCCTGGAGGGCGGGATTCCCCGCGAGAAGGGGGTTCTCAGAGAGGAGCGTGTTAGCCATGGCGGGGTCGGCGCTCAGGGCTGCCAACAGGGACTGCATGTAGGGGGCCGAGAGCATGTTTTGCATCAAATCGGAATTTTCCAGCATTTGTTGCATGACACTGGCCATGGATCGGTTTTGAGAGTCAGAGTTTGGTTGGCTTGTCCAAGGGTTGGGGATGGACCGGGTGTTTTGGTCTGGTTGGTTGGTTGCACTGTTGCTCTCAGAAAGGCCCGAAAAGGGGTTCTGAGTGAATTGCTCGCTGAGACTTGTCAACATGGGTTCTTGTATGTCTCTGTACATCTGTTGGAGGGCGTTGAATCCCCCTGGAATGCTCTCCAAATTCGCCATTGCACGGTCGTTGCTTCTCAGTAATTCCTGGTACAAAGATGGGTTCCGCGCCAACTCCATTGTTTGTCTCAGTAGCTCAGGATTATTGAGCATATGGCCGATTTCTGGGTTGCGTTCTAGTAACTCCTGCATCTGGGGGTTGCTGGTTATTAGAGTCCTCATGTGCTCAGGGTTGTTCATCAAACTTTGAGTGAGGGGATTGTCTAGATACGATTGAAGAATCGCTGGGTTGTTTTGGATCTCTCTTTGCAAACGTTGCTGTATTTCAACCAAATTGGTGGAATTCATCCCCATTGAACTTAAACCTACTAAACCCCCAAATGGATTAAAATTAGACTGGGGCTGCGCTCCATCACCTGGCGGCCGAGTGGAAGTAGAATCCGGCGCCGGGGCTGCTTTAACCACCAAGTAAACAGTCAATCCATCTCTTATATTATGCTGCGATAAAGTGTCCCCATCTTTGAGGATTTTTCCGGCAAAAATCAGATTCAGACGATCAATCTCCGCATTAAACTTCTCAGAAACCAATTCCTTGAACGTTTTAACATCCGCTGTTTCCTCAACTTCGATTACTTCCTTCTGCTTTTGCGATTTCACAGTGATGCTGATTTTTTTGACGTTTGCTTCCCCTGTTTCAGGTTCTTGACTAGCTTCCCCGGTATTGACCGGAGCCGAAATACTTTCATCAGCCATGATAATCACTACGAAAAATTCGCTGCTTTCGTAAGATTTACAAAATTCTCAAATGAGTTGTTTCTGTATTCTTATTTTGACACATGTCTCACGACAATTTAAAAACTAGGCCTAGGGGAAATTTAGTGGAATTCCTATTTATCACCACATTTGACACTTAAAAGTTGGGTTAGATTTTTGTTTATTTGTGACAAGAAACGTCATGTCATACCCAAAAAATATCCGATAAATAACAACAAATTAATAATTAACCAAAATGAATGGTCAAGTGAAAAGTAACCCGGAATCCCAACTTCAGAGTAAGTCGCCAAACTAACAATTCATCTCTTAATAACATTCACACCTACAGTGGCTATTAGTGTCCTTCTGGAGTCAATAGCTGATAAGAGCCAGATTGTGATTGAAACGGTCAATAGTTCAATACGAAAATTAGCCGAGAAGCACCCAAACCAAGTCTTAAACTCATCTTGTCACTTCTGCGAACGTACCCCGAAACCAACAAATGAACACCTCTCTGCAATTCTTTCAATAATGGAAAAAATCTGCATTGAACATATTGTTGCAATAGATGGTGACACAATTCTTTTAATGATTGATTTTTCTTTGCGCACCATGATAGAAAACCACAATTACGAGCCAATTGTCCAAATGCCAGCTTCAAACGTTTTAGTGGCTTTAGGGAGAAAACACCACATTCAGGTTTGAGAATTATTTTTAGTTTCACAGTTTCAATTGATTAACTAGGTGATGGAAAGTCTTCTTGGCAAATTAGAAGTAGGGGTCATACCACACTACATGATCCCACACACTTTAGGAGCCTTAGCAAATGCAAACGCTTTTGGTGTTATCCCCTATCTTAAAAATATTCTTGCCATTATGTTGCCACTCTTAGGGGGGGTCAAATTCGATCCGTTAAAACAAGCGTTTTCTTATGGTATTTAATGATAAATTGCAATTGAAGTCACTCAATATACTGTTTTCAGCTTTGGGTAGTTTTTGCGAGGCTTTGGTTGAATACACCTCAAATATCGATCAAGTGCCTGATAACACTATAACTGTAGAAAATTTTCAAGTTGAAATAGGCATGGCCTATGACATTTTATTCACTTCTTGGTTACAATCTCGCGAACCCAAAGTCACAGCAAGTGTCCTTAATGCTTTATCTGCTATTTTCCTTGTTTTAAGTGTAGAGAAAGTGACTCAACACACTCCCAGAATCATCCACACTCTCTTAAACTTGTACAAAAAGCAAATAGATGCTTATAATATTACCAATTGTTTGGGAGCAATAATACAGAAGGCTGCACGCGTCAATGGGACATTACTAGAGCCTCTTCTTACAAATATTTTACAAGTATTATCGGAGTTGGTGTGCGTTTCGCCCGATTATGCACAACCAGATCTCTTGAGGAATCACTCAGAAGTCTTGAGGTGTTATGAATGTTTTGCTCTCCATTTTACCGACAATACAGTAGACCAGCTTATTATGCAACTGAAAAACAATAACGAAAAAGAGCGGATTAAAGCGATTTTAGTCATTACACATTTAACATCGTATTCAACCGAACACGCGATTCAGAGGAGATTCAAAGACATTGTTAGACATTTGAGCGAAATGCTCAACGACCCAAACATAAGGGTGAAGAAAGCTATGATGAAAATAATTGTCGCGTTTGCTTGTAAAGGAGTCCTCTTAAACAAAGGTAAAACCAAAATAAAAATTCGACAAATTATTCAGTTTTTGTAGAAATCAACCCGGACGGTCCTGAGAAATACATGGAATTTCTTCTGAAATTGTGCTGCAAGCCAGTCAGTTTAAAAAATAACGAAATAGACAGCGGCGAATTGTTTGATATACAAAAATCAGCCGATAACACTTTGTGCATGTTGAGTACTTCTGTTCCTGAATTGGAGTCAACTTTGTGGAGTCTCTTGATGCAGTGTTTCCTCGGTCCGTCTTATGACGACGCGGTTGTTGTTTTATTGCGTTGTTTGACTCACTTAGCATCGAGGAAAACAACACCGGAAGTGTGCGATGGCGCTTTTATCCGTTGTGTAACTTTATTAGCCATGCCTTTGCCCGGCTTTAGAGGCACTTTTTTGTTGAATTTTCTCAAAAATGTGCGACCTTGTGATGTGGATAGGTACAAGTCGGTTTGGGATTTGAAAATCCCTCAACTCATCAAATACTTAGAGCAGAATTATGATAATTTTAATCAACTGGAATGGCAAGATTTGGTGTTTGATTTTTTGAGTATTTTGCTTGAGTCTATAAAGGATCAAAAGTTCAACGAGATGCTTATTTTAACGGCGCGGAAACAACTAGAAATGTATAATAATAACAGGTAATTATGATTAACTTTAATATTTTTTTATTAATTTGGGTAAAATAGGTACATGAGCAGCGGGGCTGATCCTTCGGTCAAACAAACCGAAAAGTATTTTCTTCTCAAGTGCCTGGCAATGATCCTGTGTCACTCGCAAGAGAAAGAAATTATTTTACAAACTTTGGACGATATTTTAGTAAATGCGAAATTGACCGACTACTCTGAGCTTAACGCTTGTGCTGAAGCTGTTGGTATTTGTTCAAGAGTCCATTTGCAGTATGTTTTGGACAAACTCTCTTTGATCAGAAAAGATGTCTTACTTAAAAAATCGTCGAAATTTTTTTCGTTTCTCAAAGACCAGAAACACGAATTGGGAATTGAGAGGATTAGATACGTCATAGTTTCGAGTTATGCTGAGATTTGTAACGAAGCTTCCACTGATAAATTACTGAAAGTTATAGAGTCTGAAATCCTCGACTTTGTTGTAAATGAATTAACAAATGCTAAAGATTTTTCTATCCGAAAAGTTTGTTTGCGTGCAATTGGAAGTGTGGCCGATGCAATGCACCCAAACCGGAATTCACTTCACATCCGAATGCTTGATAGAGATAAGGTTTTGCAATTAGTGTCGTCGCAGGTACATCTACACAGTGGTCCCGAATACATCGAGTTGTTTCCGGTGATATTGCCCGTGATTACGTCTCTGGTGCGACTCCCGCTACCACTTGAGTCTGACCAAAGGTTAAAATTACTGAAACTCTGCTTTGACAATGTTTACAACGCTTCCGCAATTTATTGTAAAATAAATACTGACAATAATGATAGTTATTATGGGGATTTGAAATTAGTTCCGTTCGTCACGTCAAGTTTCACAAAGTTGAATCAACTTGTCCAAGAGTTGTTAATGCAGACTTTGTCGCCGGCGACGTTGGATGAAATTGTGACGTTGCTTGAACCTTGGTTGGGGCGAAGAAAGGCTGAACAAAGGCTTCCAGCGGTTGAAACTTTAAGACTGGTCCTTCAGACATATTTAGATAATATGAAATTTGCTTACGATTGTCCAACAACGTTTGGCCAAACGGGGTCTCTTTTGGCGAAGATTGTGCCAAGGTGTACCGACCCCAACAAAAATATTAGAAAGGTAAGATTAACGATGACAATTTCAGTTAAAATTTAAAAATGTTTCAAGGTCGCAACTGAGTCTCTCTGTCTCGTCCTTTGTATCGCATCCAGATACGAGGGTCACATGCGAGACCACGACAAACAACTAAGCAATTCAATGCAACACATCCAGCAACAGATAGATTCAGACGATCCCAAACTCTTGTACAATTTAACAACAGATTTGGCTCACATAATTTGCGTCAACCTCCCCCACTTCCAACTCATCCACCTTGTGGACGGCTTAACTGACGCTTTGCTCGACTGCGAAGCCTCAAGTTCCAATGGTAGCAGTGTGGTCTTAAACATGACACTTAAAAGCAAAGGTAGCGAACTCCAAGGCCACGTCAACACGATTCTAGACAAATTAATAATCCAACTGGGGAAAATTCAGTGTACCAGAACACGTTCGTCGACTTTACGAAGCATTCTCAATTTTGCAACCCACCATTCTAAAGCCGTGTGCCAAATTCTGCTCAACCAACCCTTGCCTTTTGACGGTTCAATTTGCGATTGTTGGGCTGTTTTATCAACTGATCAAACCCTAGTTTTGGATTTATTCGATAATTTAAAGAAAGTCATTAAACAAACACCGCTCTATGAAGAGCAAGGAAACGGCGAGATTAAAATTGCGACTTTGCAAGCGTTGCAAGCCGTTTGCGCCTTTCACGAATTGTTGAAGAACACACAATTGAAAGACATCTGCAGGCAGCACTTCCCTGAAATATTCTCAATTCTTTTGGTGACTTTAGCCTCGTATATTGGCACCTCAGCGCCAGCTATCAAATTCAACAGCGACAAAAAGGAAAAATACGGTTTCGTCTTAAACCGTGAGGCTTTCAAGCTAAAACCGGCAAAAATCGCTTTAGAAACATTGAAATCATTTTTGATATGTTGCGATTACACGCAAACTGCGAGTTGTTTGATTAATTTGATCAACGTGGAGGCTAATGAAGAGTTGACGACGTTTCTGGAAACTATGTCTTGTCTCGTTGAAGATGTTTGTGTTGAGAATCCTGAGTCGCTTTCGTGGCTTGTTGCGTGTTTGGGGCCGTATATTCGGGCCGAATTAGAGCCTCAAAGAGTGGTCGTTGTGGCGTTTTTTGCCTATTTATTGAAACAGAAAGCCAATCATCAGACGGTTCTTGCTGAGAATTTGCTTGAAATGGTATTGGATGTCCAGATGGATTCGAGTTGTTTGGTTAGGAAGATTGCGTTGCAGGCGTTGGGGTTTGCAGCGGAGGCTCTGAATACGGATTTGGTCTCGAGGCATTGTTCGCCCATTTTGAGTGTGTTGATGAATAGTCTCGATTATAACAGCATAGGGTAAGTAAAAATTATATCATTTCACTTTTTACAGGCCAAATAATGCAAAACAAAGAAGTTTCTAGTATAGTTTAATTATTTTTCAAGCCTTTCATAAGCATTTCTACTTTTCACATTATAATTTCTAACTATGAAAGCAATTATGTGGTTATTTCTGATGATAGCAAAACAACAAATAAGGTGAAACCACCACAAAACCCAAAACTAAAATCATTATTTCGCACTTTAACACCCCACAATTATACTTTCTACAGTACGTAAGCAACTCGCAGGTCGAAAATTTTGTAGCACCAAAACTCAAACCTTCCGTTTTATTATCCCCGGAATAATAACTGATCCTTGCATCATAATCAAAAGAACCACCGAATTTAGGTTTCACAACTACCACAAACGTCACATTGGAAGCTTTTCCTATTTCGTGAAACACCACGTACCGATTTCCAGCAACAAATTCTACCAGTTTTTCATCGAAAAATGTCTTTAGAGTCACATTGGAAGCTTTTTCACTTCCCGTATTAAAAATCGTATATTTGACCACAACTTCTTTACTTGCTACGACATGTTTACCCAACACTTGTTCATTCACTAAAAGTCTAGCATTTCCCTCACTTGTAGTCAAAAAATTAACAAAAATGTAAACTTGCAGAAACGAAAGCGACGTCATCCTTGAAGGAATGCTGAGTTTTTCGAAACTGTTGACAACCCTCGAGGGTCGCAAATTTGGTACTTGTCAGGTGACGGCTGCTGTGCGAATCAAGCCGCTCCTCGACCAGGAAGACGTTTCACTTCGCAGAGCTTCTTTTCGTCTTTTGGGTGACTTGGCCGCCTCTTTGGGCCCCGATGCCAATGTCGAAGCTTTTAAAGAGCAAGTTCAAGGCAATCTCATTACACTTATTTTGCACTTGTGCGATCCCGATGTTCACGTGATCAAAACTTGCAAGTACACTTTACGCAAAGTGGCGATCTATTTGGATAGTCCTAAAGTCAATTCAATGGTCCAGGAGCATCTGATCGACGAAGCGAATTTGCATTACGTGGATTTTATCAAAGATTTGATTAAATTAATGGTGAGAATGTGTTGACGTTGAAATGACGTTTAACTGTGTTTTGTAGGGTGAGGAAATGCAGGATTTGTTTAATTTGTTTGTAATGACGAGTTTGTCGTATTTGAAAAGTCCATGGGTTCCAATTAGGAGCAGCGCGGCACTTATGGTAGGACTGTTATTTTCACAATTGAGTACCGAAAATAAACAAAGGATTTCGGTGGATACGGTTTGTGATAAGTTAATGAGATTGGTTAATGATGACCACGAGGAGGTGAGGATGAGGGCTGTGCAGGCAATCGCGTACTTATTTATTGATTAAAAGTTTTACCCTCTCAGATATTGTATTATCATTCCATGTTATTATGGGTTTGCAGCCTCAGAGCCGGTGAACGATTTACTCACTGTTTTAAATTTTATAAAAAAATAACTGAATCTTACCTGAATACAGAATCGATCGTCTGACGGATGGGAAACCTTGAGCCCCCTTGACTTGCAAGTTTTGACCTAACATAAATTTTTGCAGCTTAGCTTATTATTTCAGATGAAAAAGTTATTGATTCTAAAAGATAGAAGTTATAAAAACTTATTTACCTACTTAAAAATATTGACATTTGTCAAAAATGTCATTGTCAGTTTTTTTTATAGCAATCATGATTTTTGAGCATTTTTGAGTACCTACAATAATGACGTTTACACAAGGTTTTCTACCGATTTTTAAGAAAAAACAAATTCTCACTGTAACATTATTGTATTGTATTAGTTATGTTCTGAACGAAAACTAAATAGATCATAATGGCAATTATCGCATCTTAAAGTAATTTGTTTGTTTGGAACTACTTAAAACGGTGTGTAAACGCAGTCAATGTTTTACTCATAAATCATTATTGCTAAGGAAAAATTGCCGTTTTTGCTAAATGTCAATTTTTTTTACTTATTATTAGTTATTCAAGGGGGCTAAAAGTGCACATTCCGTCGGTCTGCGGGTTCAGGTAAGAATAAAGTTCAGCAGCTCTCAGTCCGTTAATTGTGATATGTTTTAAAATGTGTTAATCAAAAACAATATAATCGAGGCTTGTTTGAAATTTATTTTGTTTTGTCTACATCATACCTCTTGGTTATAGCCTGACTCACTGACAAAAATGGGTGTACTACAGGCATCTCGACCTTAGGCAGGGAAACCCCGTAAGAAAACCTGGGTTTATACCCGGCATAGCCCGGGATTGGAGCATCATGTGCCAGTCTGAGTCTATCCTGACTGATCAGTTTCCTTATTTCCTCTTTAGTCTCTTCGGGAACCAGTCCTTTGACCGGATCGAAACAAGCACCGCACCTTAAAATTGTTTCAAATTACAATTATCAAAAGTTAATTATTTACTTGACAGGAGGGTCTTTATGCTGCCAGAATGTTTTATTTGGGTCAACTGTAAGTTTGAGTTGTTCGTTTTCCCAGTCTTTACCTTTTTTTCGAAAATTATCGGGTAAAGGAGGCAACAAGTCGATTTTTAATTGTATCTTAAAAGTTTTATATAGATAAGTTTTGAGTCTGTTTTTGTTACCGGATCGCCTGCTTGTTCGACTGTAGTATTGGGGATTTGTCTCGCAGTGGGTTTAACAGACGATTCTTGGATAGCTCTTGTCCACTCTGAAGTATACATATGGGCGAGCAACAAGTTGCGCATTTCAGGGTCTGAAACGTCATCAATACTCACAGCAGGGGACATGTAAACCCTTGGTCTTGTTTTAATAACATTTTCTTTGGCTGCGTTCTCAGGAATTACCTTAATTATGTTTAAATTATTTTGTCAACTGTATTTTTTGTACATACGGGGGTTTCAAAAGGTTCATATGGATTTGTGTTTGTGATTTCTTTGCGTCTCCAAAGTAAATTAAAAGGGATGTAAACATTGGGACGCCGAGCTGCAAAGGTTTCATTGTCTTTTGGAACATATTCACCGGGGGGTTTCTCCTTTTTCTCCGAAAATTTTGTGTGACAATTCAAAGTGCCTTTATGACTTTCAAGTGGAAATTTTTTGTAATCATTCTGATAAGTGGTTTTACTTCTAAATAAGTCCAACTTAATTCTGTCGTCATGCTCATCCATTTTAACAAGAGAAAGAAGAAATTGACTGACTCATGTCACTTTAAACAAAACACTAATTTTAAAATTAATAATTTTATTCAACTTATCTAATTAAATAGCAAGGGCATCATTCTGTACTTCGTGGTTAAGCTGGGTTTGCAAATTCGACAACTTATCCTTCAACATTGCCACTCCCATTATGACGATATTTTCGGGTTTTAGGGCCCCTGCAGCTTCCACATTGTAATAAAACTTGTTTGGTTTCAATTCCCAGTTAAAGTCAGCTTCATCTGAAAAGATCTAGCTAATAAAATAACAAATTGGCGAAAATATTTACATTGATCATCATCCAATTCGCTGTATTCGCTTTTGGGCCATTCGTCTGGCTTAGGAAAAAGCGTGTGTCTCATAGCATTGTCAGGATCGTATTCAAACGCCACCCCCGCAGTGGGGTTCCACTTGGCGTGTTCTTTACCGAACCCTTTCTTGGCATAAGCTTTAACTTTCAATTCTTGTCCTTTCCGCAACTTGATAATCAGAATTTCATCAGTGTCGCCATATTCTGATGATTCGTCATCCCTGTGTTTGGAAGTAGCTGGAATGACTCGAGGGTCGCTCGACTTTAAATCGGCTGTGGTGACGTGACGAGTATGGTCGTCAGTGCATTTAACATCAAGGGTGAATTCAACACTGCATTCATGGCAAAAGTCGGTACAAATGCAGTCCTGGAAATTGCGAATTGAATTAATTGTGAAAATATCAAATGGAAGACTGACTCTCGGATATTGAAGACGTTGCACAACATCGTCGGATATAAGCGGGATTAGGCCTATTCTGTGGGCAAGAAATTCGTCGCTTAGGACGGTCGAATTTGCCTCCAGTTTGACCCAATCGATGGCCAAAGTTGGGGTTTCGGCGATTAGGACGCGTCGAATGCTGTTTGCGACGCTAAAAATTTTCTAATTGGTACCCCTTCAAACATTTCATGGCTTACCTGAGATCGGTGTCTTCTATGTAGAATTTTACATTATCATCAGTCAAATCGGTGATATGAACTGAGGGCTGGTTCGCGTAGGGCATGTTCGTAAATGTAAATTAGATTTAAACTTAATTTTCAAGAACGATTGAAATTTTTCCTAACACAAACACCGACTACAACACAACATAACCCCAAAAAATGCTCAAAAACTAGTGATTTTTGTGGTGATTTTAGCTTTTCCCCTAACTCACTAGTGCATTTTTTGTTTTTTTCTAACCTATAGTTAACATATTATTATTATTATTATTATTGTTCATTATTATAAAAAAAAAAAAATACGTGAAAGCAAACGTGAAATATCACAAAAAAATAACAAGTGTGTATCAATAATGACGGACAACATTCCCACAACGCCGTACATAGTTCAAATTAGTGAAGTAAGTGCTATACTTTGTTTTTCTCCATAATTATACTAAAAAAATGTTATATTGCATTACTATTTCAGCCTCTCGAAACTATTCACCTGGCAGAAGAAGTTGATAATCAAGTACAAATTGCTTCAACTATGAATAATTCTCATGTGTTAGTTGAATCCACAGATAAGCCACTTGAAATAATTGAAGAACCTTGTGGGGGTGTCGCCCATGATGTTGGGGCTTTCACACAAGAGGAACAACCGCTGTCCTTCCAAATGATGTACCCTCAAGAACAGCCTTGCGTCGTTAAAATTGTGTATCCCCAAGAATTGAGTTTGATTGTGAGAATTACTTATTTGTTATTGCTTTGATTTAATTTCTTTTTGTAATTAGCGAGCTCCAAATCTGTTGAAACGTGGACGTCCAAAAAAGAAGAAACAAGAAGAGTCACCAAGTAATGCAAACACTGAAGCAAAAACAGACAATCTTGAGGCTCCTAAAGCTTCCAGAACTCGCTCTGGACGTCTAGTCAAACTTCCAAAATATATAGAAAAGGTAAATTTTTGGGTGTTTGTAGAAGTTAACCAGTAATGTTTTACAGGATTTTAAAAAATTTGAACCAAGTGTTAATGAACATGAGGTGCAAGTCACAGATTTTAAACGAGTAGAGGAGAAGGAAAACAGTAAAATCGAATTTGCTGAATTACAGACCAAAAAGCGTGTGGTTAAATCACAATATAAGTGTCCCAAATGCTTTAAAGCTTATTTGGGTAAAAACAAAATGATTCAACATTTGAAAAAAAATCCGGACCATGGACCTCTCCCTGAAGGTTACCAGCAGTATAATTTTGATGTATGGAATTATCTATTTGACATCACCCAAAAATGCAAGTCTGGGCAAAGAGGCGTTAAGTTTTGTGAAGAATTGAGTAATTTGTTACATAATGTACAGTTGCTAAAAAGTGCACTGTTTAAGACTGTAACAGATAACAAGAATTGTGTTCAAATTGATAAAGTATTAGGTAACGCTATTGGATTGTCGCCTGGTAAATATAAATTTGATGAGAATGAGTTATATAAGGATGTCACTGTACTTAAATTAATAACAAATAGTGATTTTTTCAAACCCAATAATGTGAATGCTGCTACTAAAAATAAAACTTTTGATGAGACACATACAGATCAGAGTGAAAATAAGAAAATTAAAACGGGAATTCAGGATTTGGATAAAAATCTTTCACGGGTTGGGGAAAGTGGTGAAAATGCGAAAACATGTGATATAGATACCAGTGATAGTCTTTTAAAGAATGATAAACCAAATGAAGGTGATTTTAATTTAATTAGTCCCAACGCTTCAAAAGAGCAAGATGTTTCAATAGCTGATAATTTTGCCAAAAAAATGGAAGTTGATAGTCAAATAGCATTACCTGCAGATTTACTAAGTGAGAATCTACTGTTACCTTCCTTACCAAATCCTAGAAATAGTGTAGATGAACTAATATTGGATAATAGTTCGAATTTGTTAGATAATAGCACTAGTTCAGATGAAGTTATGAATGTGGATCAGTTTGTAAATGAGAGATTTAAGAAAATTATTGAGCCCGATATAGAGTTGAGTAATACGTCACTAAATCTGGATTTACCGAGTTTGGAACTGTTTCATTTCCATACAAGCTGATATTAATTTAGTTCTCAAAATATTTAAATTGTACTTTTACCATTTAGTTTTTAATGTGTCAGTATACCAAAATTAGAAAACTATTAATGCCTATGATAATATATGGTGACCAAACTTTTTTATTTTATTTCTAAAGACTTGAAAATGGCTTTTTGGTTTTGAATAAGTCGACGATTTTAAAGTCAGTTAAAAACAGTTAAAAATAAATAAGCATATCCAAGTTTATTATAAAATTATGGAGTTATCAAATTTAATTTGAAGTTTTACATTTTGCGTATCAAGAGGATTTGTAATATTGATTTTAAAATGCTGTATTGTTGGTTGCATAGTTTTTAAAATTTGAAAATAACTAAACTTATGATTAAATACTTAAAAATTAAATACAATTAAAACAAATTATCTTAAATGAAACTGCATTAATTAATTTTAGTAGAAAAAATATAAATATGGTGGAAAATGTGTATTCGTTTATTATTATATTTACTTCGGAGTTTTCATGTTACGATAATTTTCAAATACGCAATATATAAATTTATTATGAGTTACCTGAAATTATTTTCTTATTTGCAAGTTTAAAATGAATTCTTTGCCAGCCGGTGCAGGCATAGCGCGTGCGTTTTTAGAATTAACAGTGTGACGTGTATCGTTAAAAATTCTTTTTTGGAAATGTGTCTTTATACAATGAAAAACAACATTTACACATAAGTAATACGTGTTCTGTGTGTTTGTGATTATTATTTACACATTTATAAAATTCAGATTTTAGTAATATTCGAATATTAAGGATTTTCTACAACTTAACCTCAAAAAGCAAGTAAGCCGCTTAAAGCAAACCAAAAATCACAATATTTACAGTTACACCGTTTTAGTTTTCGAAAAAAAGAAAAATGTTGGGGTTCGGAAAGAAGAGTGCTATTAGCAACAGTGCTGAAAAACACGAAACTCTTTTAACGTTATCAATTTTAACTTTGGCCGCGATACTTTGTAAGTGTTCCCAGTTTAAACAAGTACAAATTTGTAATAAAGCACTTTTTTAGCTTTTGCAACACGTCTCTTTTCTGTTCTGCGTTTTGAAAGCGTAATCCATGAGTTTGATCCATATTTTAATTACCGCACAACTAAATTCTTAGCAGAAGAAGGTTTTTATGCTTTTCATAACTGGTTCGATGATAGGGCATGGTATCCTTTGGGAAGAATTATCGGCGGTAAGCTCATCAATTTATTTAAATTTATCCCCAAATGTTTTTTTTTTAGGTACTATATATCCCGGCCTAATGGTAACATCAGCAGCCATTTATCATTTGTGTTGGTTATTCAACATCACAATTGATATAAGAAATGTGTGCGTCTTTTTAGCGCCACTATTCTCGTCATTTACGACAATAATAACATATTTACTTACAAAAGAAGTGAAAAATGCCGGTGCTGGACTGGTTGCAGCAGCTATGGTTTCTATTGTACCAGGATATATCAGTAGATCAGTGGCCGGCAGTTATGATAACGAAGGAATTGCCATATTTTGCATGTTACTCACTTATTACACTTGGATTAAAGCTGTGAAAACTGGAACAATACTGTGGGGGACGTTTGCAGCACTTGCATATTTTTACATGGTTCTTACGTCACATTTTTTCACATTCATATTTTATTCATAAAATTTTGTAGGTCTCTTCATGGGGAGGTTACGTCTTTTTAATCAATTTAATTCCGTTGCATGTCATAACCTTGATGGTAACGGGCCGATTTTCACATAGAATTTATATAGCATACAGTACTTTGTACTGTGTGGGGACTATTTTGTCAATGCAGATTTCTTTTGTGGGTTTCCAGCCTGTACAAAGCTCCGAGCACATGTTGGTAAGAGAAAAGATTGCAAGAGTAAAAATGAATTATAACTAACTCGTTTATTAAACGGTATTCATAATCTTACATAGCAACTGTCGTAATTGTTTTTATTATGTACGTTAAATACCTTAAACGAGCAAATTTGCATACAAAATATGCATATAATCAGTAAAAAAATTAACATTACAATTTGTTAAATTTAGAAATAAAAAAAATCGTTTCCTACTACATTCCAAATAGAAAAATTATGAAAAAAAGTAAGCCAATCTACACTGACCGCCAAAATTCACCGGACACCTAAAATTTTGCGATTCTTCACATTGCAATATTTTTGTTAATCTTTGTCGGATTTCAACGAATTTTTGTTTCGATTAAAGAATGAAGTTTGCAGAACATTGTAATTTAATTAATAAAAGACGAAAGCACTCCTTTTTTATATTGAGCTTTGGTGTGCGGCAGAGACAAACTTAAATTTTTTCTGATTTTTTCTGATTATTACCCATTCTTTTCTTAGTTATGTAACACATTTCCCATAATTTTAATTCTTGAGACATGAGAAATATAAAGCCCCAAAAAAAACATTAGATTTCGAAATTCAATGAATTGTTCGTATTAAGTAGGCCGAATGTGCCAAAACGTCAAAATAGACGCATGGAAGTTTCCAAAAATCAACCGTTTTCTTGCTGTAATCCTTTGAAGTACTAAGTTTTTTAGATTTTTTGTGTTCAAAAACGTAATTGTGCTTTTTTGGTGCCATAGGCAATAATTTTCGGTTTAACTACCTTTTTATGTACAGTTGGAGACAAAATACTTTGGTCGTCTCTTTTCTGACACTTTAATATAATTCAAGCTTTAACGTTAAAATGAATGAAAATTTCAAATTAATGACAGCTATTATATTTTCCTATCAAAAATATGTACATACAACTTGTCAACTATGATTGACAGTAGCTAAAAATAAGGTTAACAGTCCTAAAGCATGCTTTACAATTTTCTGTCACTCAAGTGACATTGACGACCAAAGTATTTTGTCTCCAACTGTAGCCTACTTTCTAAATGAATATTTAGTAACATTAGAAAAGCAACGTCTTTTTC
The DNA here is from genome assembly GCF_015345945.1 of Tribolium madens. Classification (NCBI taxonomy): domain Eukaryota; kingdom Metazoa; phylum Arthropoda; class Insecta; order Coleoptera; family Tenebrionidae; genus Tribolium; species Tribolium madens. The sequence goes on from NW_025401068.1 coordinate 3,205,565, forward strand.
AATGCTTTGTATCTCTGGGACACCAGAAGATAAAATTTTGAAACAAATTGGTCCTCATTCAGAAAAGAACGGGTAATAATCTGAAATCAGAAAAAAATTAAGTTTGTCTCTGCCGCACACCACAGCTTAGTATGAAAGATATTAAAAAACAGTGCTTTCGTCTTTTAGGTGTAACATTTACAAGACAAAACTGGAAATGTTATTGAATTAAATTACAATAATCTGCAAAGTTCGTTCTTTAAGCCGAACCATAATTCGTCGAAATCCGACAAAGAATAACAAAAATATTGCAATGTGAAAAATCGCAAAATTTTTGTTGTCCGGTTAATTTTGGCGGGCAGTGTATTTAAAAAATTGCAAACGCCTGTAATATTTTATTTTTGACTATTTTTGGTTCCCAAGCTGTACAACAGTTTTTTTAAAGGGTCCGTATGTTAATTTACTCGTTTAAGTTATTTGCTTTTAATAATATTCTTCTCTGACATCAAATCAAAAATAATATGGTTAAAGGCGAAATTCAGGATCTTTTTTAATTTAAAACGAGTATAAAGTGCACTTTTTACCGCCCGAATTAAGTAAAACCTTTTTTCAGGCGTTAGGTGTGTTCGGCCTATGTCAAATCTACGCTTTCGTCGATTATTTGCGAAGTAAACTATCGAAAACTGACTTTGACGTATTATTCAACTTCTTAGTATACACTGTGGGAATTTTATTCGTCACAGTTTTCGGAGTTTTAACCCTCTCTGGGAAAATTTCCCCATGGACGGGCCGTTTTTACTCGCTTCTTGACCCATCATATGCTAAGAACCACATTCCAATAATTGCCAGCGTTTCCGAACATCAACCCACATCATGGAGTTCATTTTATTTCGATTTACAAATTTTGGTCTTCTTGTTCCCTGCCGGTCTTTACTTTTGTTTCAGTCATTTGACTGATGCGAACATTTTTATGATTTTGTACGGCGTTACTAGCATTTATTTTGCTGTAAGTACTTTAGTAGAGTAATAAATGAAACAAATGTAATCACAAGTATTTCAGGGGGTCATGGTACGTCTAATGTTGGTTCTAGCTCCAGTTATGTGTATTTTAAGCGGAATCGCAGTCTCACACTTGCTTACAAAATTCATGAAAAACACAGACACGGCGAAACCTTCCGAGCACAAAAAAAGCAAAAAGTTGGAGTCAAATCATGTATTAAAAAATGAAATTTCGTCGGCTTTTGTTGGCGTTATTTGTCTGTTGTTAATTTCTTATACTTTCCATTGCACTTGGGTCACTTCCGAGGCTTACAGTTCTCCGAGTATTGTACTAAGTGCGAGGTCACACGATGGCGGAAGAATCATTTTTGACGATTTTCGTGAAGCCTACTACTGGCTTAAGATGAATACACCTGAAGATGCGAGGATTATGTCATGGTGGGATTATGGTTATCAGATAACAGCGATGGCAAACCGGACAATTCTCGTTGATAATAACACTTGGAACAACACACATATCAGTCGAGTGGGTCAAGCGATGGCGAGTTCGGAGGAAAAGGCGTATGAAATCATGAAGGAGTTGGATGTTGATTACGTTTTAGTAATTTTTGGGGGGTTGACAGGATATTCCTCCGATGATATAAACAAATTTTTGTGGATGGTCCGGATTGGTAATGATTCAAAATGTGTTTTTTCGAATTAAATGTGATGGTTTCACAGGGGGAAGCACCGATAGAGGTGCGCATATAAAAGAATGGGATTATTACTCATCCAGTGGCGAATTCCGCGTCGATAAAGAAGGGTCGCAAACTTTACTAAATTGTCTAATGTACAAAATGTGTTACTACCGGTTTGGTCAAGTGTATACAGAAGGGGGGAAACCCCCGGGTTATGACCGAGTCCGTGGTGCCGAAATTGGAAATAAAGACTTCGAATTGGACGTTTTGGAGGAAGCTTACACGACGGAACATTGGCTCGTGCGTATTTACAAAGTCAAAGATTTGCCCAATCGGGGTGTATAATAAGTATATTGTTTTTTCAATTTTTCATTTATTAATAAAAAATCATTGGTAATTGTTGTTTTATTGACCGCGAATTATACAACCAACAATCTCCACGTGGTAGTGAAACAGCAATCGACATGCGTGGAAAAGTTGCAAATAAGCTCTTAGGTTACGATGTTACGAAGTTGGAGCTCACTTCGTTTGTCTACGTTTAACCCATCCTTGAATTTTAGTGCGGGAATAAAATTAAACTCGTGCCAAGATCACTGAATGGGTTTCTCCGATTCATCAAATCAAAACCTTTAATTTTCTTGTAAGTGTTCAGATTTGAATTTTTTTAACCTGAAAGCAATTACATATTTTAATTTTAGTTTATGTAATATCGGTAACCGGTCGGTAATTCCAATTTTCACGTGTGTGGAATTTAGGTTACAGGTTTTATCGATTTTATGATAGGAACAAATAATATGCTTTGTTGTTTTTATTAAAGCATAGTAAAAATTCAAATTTTTGAAAAAAAGATTGAAAATACTTGAACATAAGCATTTTTAAAACAGAATCGATTATTTAATATTACACCCATGTAGCCTTGAATAAAAAATTCCGGAAACCGTACAGCTGATGATAAGTGTCAGATAATCTTCCTTTGTGTAATTCATGAGCCATTGGTCGTCCTTCAAACCAGCGACATCATGTAATTAAAAAATAGCGTGTATCTCAAGAATACCACTTATAAATTATTTCGTGAACTGATTCTTCAAAAAATATTGATTTGTATTTGGTTTTCAGAATTTAATTTAGAAAGCTATCACATTTCGAAAGTGTTAATTAAAAGAACCAACAATTTGTAATTTGGAAAATTGGGAATTTTGCAAATATTATGTAAATTCAGGAGATTGAAATGTGTCTAGTAATCGTTACTACAGTCAAAAAGAAGTCTACATCAGTGCTAAAAATGGTTAACCTTGCCCTTTGGCAGGCACACTTACAAGTTCACTATCCAGCTGTGCTGAAAATGAATAATCAATTTTGTTAAAATAGTCCAGACTTCATCACGGTTTGTTTGCATTTACGTAACACCCGAATCATGCGGTAAGTATTTATATTGGCAATTTGTACGTTTGAAATACACCAAATAGATTAAATTTTTATATTGAAATTGCGGCTTCTCACATTTTTATGGGGAAAAAATAATTTTTATAGTTTTGAGGTTTTTAAATTACTTATATTTCACTTTCCGACTTATTTTTTATCTTTAGGATGTACCTAATGGGTCGTTAATGTAATTGTGTACGATGCAAAAATTTAAATTGTCTCTTATAAAATTTTATAATGAGTTAATGACAAACAAGATTTGCTAATTAGTACGTCAATGATAAAACATAGTACTCGTGCATGTAGGTACTCATAAATTAATCATTTGAATATCTTCCTGTTTATTGAAGGTACTTGACTTGTAGCACATATTAAAATAACAATTAATTATTTTTTACGGTAGCGTTATCGATGTTTCGATATAGAAAACATGTTTTTTATTATAACAAGGGATCACCCTTTTAATTGTTCTAGAACCGTGATAAGATTGCCTAAAAAGTATAAATTTCGATTGTGTAAAAGGTGTATCAGCATTATTGTACCTATCCATAAGTTAATAGGTCGTTCTATTTTTTAAATTCTTTTAAAACATTTTGTTGATTATTTTTTGTCATTGTCAGAAATGTTCAAGCTTAATTTAGATTGCTTTTTGTCGATTTCACATAAATTGTGAAATTGTGTAGTTTACTCATGCATTTGTTTAAATTGAGTAAAAAAAGTATAATCGTGTTTATGGTCGTTCGATTAATTCCTGTAATTTGTAATTTTATTTAAACTGGGCTTTAGGAACATGTAAGTAAATGGTCTAAAGCTTTGCTCCATCAAGCACCGAATTGATCATTTCTTTCACTAAATTTGAAATTATTTCACAAAATTTCCGTTTTATACATATAAGTCTTATGCGGATGCACATGATCAGTATCATCGTGATTACAAGGACGGTGTTGAGATGCTGTTCAGATTTATGTACCCACTTAACTAATCAATATGTCAACTTAATCAATTATTGTTCAAATCTTCAACATTAATAAGATGTTTAACAAGATTTGATTATTTAAGACAATTTTTATCTGGAACTTTTTAAATCAAAGTATCACCCAAATTAATAATGCCAATGTAACATCCGATTTTAAGTTTTATTACGGCAAATATCATTCAAATAAAAGTCGCTTGTAACTTAGAGTTTTTCCTGGATTTATAACATGGATTTATACTTTTAGATAATTTTTATATCTGTAATGCGTTAAAATATTTGTAGAAATGAATTAACATAATTCCGATTAATAATTATTACACCTTCCTTTTATTTTATTAATAATTAATAAAATAATGGAATTGTCATCTATGAGTATTCACATTATTCAAATATAGTTCCTGAAAACGTATATGTATATCACAACTTAGCTCCACTTTATACAAATGGCATTTTAAGAATAAGCAGTCAGTGAATTTTCAGATTTACTTGTTTATATAAAGTAAGCGATTTTTTTACAGAAATCTTGTTAAATTAAAAAAAAAAATAGGTTGCAGTTCTTTTTCAAATAGTAGGACCTATTTTTTATTTAATACACAAAGTCCTTTACTTCCTTAAAATTTTAAAAATTAAATCAATAAAAAAAATAAAACAATAAAAAGACAAAACAATTTAGATTTAAGGAAATAGTAGATTATGTTATTAGGAGTAAAACTGATTGTTTATGTGGCGAAGCTGAACGTTCATTTTCAAATGGATTCAGCTGAGCCACATAAACTCACTTTTATTCCAAATAACATATACTATTTTATCCGCAAACGATTCAGATGAAGAGAAAAGAGCAACATACCAATAATCAAGTAAATCACCTCAATAATCAGGACGCTTAGCAATAAAATCATAACAAACCTCACGCGTCAGTTTCGCAATTTGTGTTGAGATTTTGAAAGTGCTGATTGATTTAACTGGTGTAGTTTATAGTGCAAAATGTCGAATGCTGATAATCTACCTTGTATCTCTCCAGAAAATGCTGAAAAAGCGAAAGAGACAACAGTGATAAATGTCAAAGTAAGTGTCAAGTAAAAGTGAAAACGCCTAAGCGTAAAAACAGTGTTTTTACTCCTTGTCTGAAAAGTAAAACTTTTACCTGTCATTTAGTCATAAAAGTGTCATTTTTCTGACGTTTGCTGTTAAACGGTATTTATTACGTGTTTAGTTGTAAATTTTGTAAATATGATTAGTTATACCCTAGATTAAGAAATTTTGCGAACCCGAACCACAATTCGGACGTCATCCGACAATGTCCTAACGGAGAGGGACTTTTTTCGGGATTAAGGTTTGAGTGTTCGTACCGAATAATACTCAGAGTTTGTATCGATATACTAGTACATTTTTTCTTGTAAACTCTAATAAGAGAGAGTCTCCCTGGTGCCCACTTGGCCGACTACCCTCTTTGAGATCAGCATTCATTGGTAAATCTCCTTGATTACTTTGAATTGTCGATCTCGAATCGTAAAAAACAGGCTGTTCGTTTTGGGTAGTATTATGTTTCGTTCACCTGGTCAAAAATTAGGTTTTGCCCCAATATTTTGGTAAAATTCAATTAGAGTCGTCCCTGACTCCTAAAATTAAAGTACCTCTTATAAATATCAGCATTAGGCTATTTGTGATTTCAATAAATAAGCAATTACGGGAATTGGAGCTTCAAACACGCAATGGAAATTTTATTCGAATATAAAGCGAAAGCCAGCAAAATTTTCAATACAGGTCATTGAGGTGCATAGAAAATGCAATTTAATATCGGAGATAAAATTATGTACTTGGGAACGTAGGAGTAAAAAATTTCCAATTATTTTAACAATCAATAAAGTTCAAGGTGGAACTTAATCCTTCGATTATCATTAATCTGTAATGCAATATCTGGCAAGTGACCTAATACCCAAAGTATTGTTATCGAGATGAACAATTGTCGGTAAGGAGAATGAACCAATCAGATAGTCGATTTTTTATAGAAATAACAAAAATCTTAATCTTGAGAAACATGTTTACCTATTTATTACTTTTTAACCCTCCGGAAACCTATATAAAGTGTCCGATAAGCGATACCGTTTCAGTATTGTTTGATACTTATTAGTGAATAGTTGAAAAGTGCAACACAACTTTTCTCAAGCTTAAGTAGGGTAACAAAATTTTTACTCAAATCGTACTAATTTCGTGTATTGTTTCAGACGTTTCTGCATGAGGCAGGGGGGTTTTTCGGTACTCGTTTGAACAGGTTATGGACTCGGCTCTAAAACAAAGCAGAAAGCCAAATCCTAGAGAAAATGCATTCCCTTTATCAGCTGCAACCTTCTGGTGAGTACAAATTAAATTGCTTTTTTGTTTTAACAAAATTACTTTATCATTTATTTGCCAATAAAATGGGGGTTATTGAATTTTTTGGAACTGATAAGATGGCAAAAATGGGGCCATTTTATTGCTCATCCAATTTGTTTGTTCTCTGATATAGGCATTTTAATAAAAAAACAAAATATTTTTCTGTAGTTTCGAAATCATTGAAAATTATATGAATGATTTCCTCCACTTGTCTACTTGACCAAAAATCGTTGTTTTGATAAGTGATAACAGTAGCTGTGCTTTTCTAAGGATGACAGGTACTTGAGCCCGAGATCATGTAAACTGTAAATAGGTTTTTTTAAAGTACTTCACAAGCCTGATGAAACATTATTGTTTTAGAATTCATTTATTTTTTCCATTGATTATAATTATGTGCGATTGCAGATCATTGGCATAAAGTATAAATACTATTTAAATGTAATATTGTGATTAAATAAATAAGTTGTAACTTTTCTGTTATTGCTCAAGAGTCATTGCTCCGTAAAATTGATTAATAAACAACTAACAGTTCTTATCTATTGATTGTCTTTTGCATTTTTTAATTAAAATTATTTTATCAGAATGAAAGCAACATGTTATGATAATGAGTCGTTTTAAACGAAATTGCAAATGCCAGTGAATAGGATAAGCCGCTAGGAATTTGCAAACTAATGAATTCAGAAAAATCGATGAGGTTGCAAAAATACTTTGGTAGAACATTTTTATACTTTTGTTGTCACTTTACCTTTACTGGGGCTCACTTATGCACATAATTCTAATCTTTTAAAACAAAAGTATTACCATCATTAAATAATCTTAAGTCGATTATTAAATAATCAAATTTAAATTACGAGATAAGTGGGTTTAACTGCCATAACATAATTATGTTGGCTTATTTTAATTTTTTTACTGTGTATTATGTCACGGAAATTATTCCGATAGTACTGCTAATGGCGTTTTACTTTGTTTACACCACTTAAGTTTTTTGCTAATTGATTATTTCAAATGTTGCAAATAACGAAAAACAATTTTCGTCTAAAACGATCTTCGTAATTTTTCGATTGTGAAATTTAATTTTGCTTTTGTAAAGTGAATAAATAAATGTTTCTTCTTTAGGTATACGATTCCAACTTTCGTTCAGGGCTTCAAGCGTGACTTAGAAGAGTCCGACTTGACCGAGACTCTGACCGAACACAAGTCGAGTATATTGGGAAATAAAATGGAAAAAGCTTGGAAAGCTGAAGAGATTAAAGCCGCGAAGGCAAATCGTAAACCGTCACTGGAAAGAGTACTCTTTAAAGTTTTTGGTTTTGAATTTATTTTTTATGGTATTGTTTTAGCACTGAGTGAAGCGATAAGGTGAGTTAAGAGTATCATTCATTATAATTCAATATTCTGTAAAAATTGTTTCTCTCACAGTGGATAATATGAAATAATTTTGGTATTTAGATTGAACCAGCCACTATTTTTGGGCAAATTTGTTGCGTTCTTTGACACTTATCGAACGACGGTTATTCGAGATGCGGCCAACGTTGTCAGTGATGGAACCGCACAAAATCATTCTGAGGAGTAAATATTTATCGCAGTGTGTGATTAGAGTAGATTTGGGCCTTCTTTCTCTCTAAATCTTCCGTACTATTTTTTATTTAGTTTCATTTGCACAACAATGTGAATCGCCTTTTATTTTTTGCATGCCCTTTACCTTCCTCTATTTTTTATTTTTATTTTGCATGTTTTGTATTTATAGTGTTTTAATTCAATTCACAAATGCCGTTTTTTCCAGAATTGGACAACCTTTGGCCCTGGGAAAACTCCTAACATTCTACCAACCCCTGAATACTGAAGTATCCGAAACCGATGCTTACTGGTATGCCGCCGGAGTCGTGATATGTTCACTCGCAAACATTGCATTTTCGCACCCTCAAATGTTGGGGGTGATGCATTTAGGGATGAAAATGAGAGTTGCATGTTGTTCACTGATTTACCGCAAAACACTAAAATTGAGTAAAACTGCTTTGGGTCAAACAACTGCCGGTCAAGTAGTCAATTTGTTATCAAATGATGTGAATAGGTTTGATATTGGTCTACTTTTCGCCCATCAGTTATGGGTGGGACCTCTTGAAACCATCGTTTGTACTTATTTCATGTACTTGCAAGTTGGATATTCGGCGATCATTGGTGTCGCGTTTCTTCTTCTCTTTATACCGCTACAAAGTAAGTTGTCTATATTTTTTCCCAAAAGATCGATTACAATTTTTTGTACTCCTAGTTTTCTTGGGGAAGCGAATTTCGGTTCTCCGTCTGAGAACTGCCCTTCGAACCGACGAACGCGTCCGGTTAATGAACGAAATCATCTCCGGCATCCAAGTGATCAAAATGTACGCCTGGGAGAAACCCTTCGCAAAACTGGTATCTCTCGCCCGTCGCTACGAAATCAAATCAATCCGAATCTCCTCCTACATGCGAGGAATCACTCTCTCCTTCATTATGTTCACAACTCGCATGTCAATTTTCGCAAGTGTCTTAGCATACGTCCTGTTTGACAATACCATAACCGCCGAAAAAGTCTTCGTCTTGACTTCATTCTATAACATTTTGCGTCAAACCATGACCGTATTTTTCCCACAAGGCATTTCGCAAGTGGCCGAGGCGCGAGTCTCCATCGCCCGATTGAACAAATTCATGCTTTATGACGAGACCCAAATCGCTAAAGAATTGAAACGGCGACAAGCCGAAGGCAAGAAGGAGAACTTAATTTCGAATGGGATTGACGCAGCTAGGGATTTGGGGGTTTTCATGAAAAATGCTTCAGCGAAGTGGAGCGAAGCCTCGAGTGATAATACACTCAATAATGTGAATTTGACAGCAACTCCGGGGAAATTGGTGGCGGTTATTGGGCCGGTTGGGAGCGGCAAAAGCAGTCTGTTCCATGCGATTTTACAAGAGTTGCCTTTGTTTGATGGGAGTTTGTCGGTTAATGGTGAAATTAGTTACGCGTCGCAGGAGCCGTGGTTATTTGCTGGAAGTGTGCGGCAAAATATACTTTTCGGCCTTCCTATGGACAAGCTCAGATACAAGACTGTGGTAAAAAAGTGTGCCTTAGAACGCGACTTCACTCTTTTGCCTTATGGAGACAAGACAATGGTTGGGGATCGAGGAGTGTCTCTCAGTGGGGGTCAAAGAGCTAGAATTAACCTCGCGAGGGCCGTCTACAAACAAGCCGATATTTACTTACTAGATGATCCATTATCAGCTGTTGATACACACGTGGGTAAACAATTATTCGAAAATTGCATCACTGGTTATTTGAAAAATAAGACGGTCATATTGATTACTCATCAGTTACAATATTTGAAAGAAGTGGATCATATTCTTTACTTGGATGATGGGGTTGTTAAAGCACAAGGGACTTTCAGAGAATTGCAAGCGACAGGACTAGATTTCACAAACCTCCTTGGGGCAACACAAGACGAAGATGAGGAGAAGAAACAAGAAGAGTTGATAAGGCAGGGATCTATCCGAAGTATTGCTTCGGTTGAAGGGGAAGCCCCGAAAATCATTGAGGAACAAAAGGGCACTGGCTCGGTCGGGGCCGATGTCTACTTGGGGTACTTCCGGGCTGGGGGCAATTGGTGTCTCATCTTCGTACTTTTCGTATTATTTATTTTAACACAGATTTTTGCAAGTATTGCTGACTACTTTATCACTTATTGGTAAGTCCCCTTATTTTTTGTCTCATTTTTTATTTGATAATTGTAATTTAGGGTCAATATCGAACAACAAGATGCTCAGAAAAATAAAACTAGTGTCGCCAACTCTGAAGATGATTTCTGGCACTTCTCACGAGACACCTCAATTTATATTTATTCAGTTATTATAGGACTTTTGATAATCATAACTTTGATTCGTTCGTTTACGTTTTTCTCCGTGTGTATGAGAGCCTCAACTCGACTTCACGATAATATGTTTGCGAGTATTACACGGGCCACAATGAGATTTTTCAATACGAATAGTGCTGGAAGGATTTTGAATCGATTTTCCAAAGATATGGGTTCTATTGATGAACTTTTGACTTCTGCAATGATTGATTGTTTGCAAATCGGGCTTTCTCTCCTTGGAATTATCATAGTTGTGGCTGCTGTTAGTCCTTGGTTGATGGTACCGACTGTTGTTGCCGGAATTATTTTCTACGTCTTGAGGATTTTTTACATACGGACAAGTAGAAATGTCAAACGTCTGGAAGGCATAAGTGAGTCTCATAAACGCAATATTTATTTTATTTATTAAAAATTGTGTTTTATAGCCCGAAGTCCGGTATTTTCGCATTTGAATGCCTCGCTTCAAGGTTTAACAACAATTCGGGCATTTGGTGCTCAAGAAATCCTTGAGAAGGAGTTTGATAGTCATCAAGATTTGCACAGTTCAGCTTGGTTTAGTTTTATTTCAACCTCAAGGGCATTTGGGTATTGGCTGGACATTGTTTGCATTATCTATATCACGTTGGTCACCTTTAGTTTCTTGATTATCGGAAACGGTAAGAATTTAATTATTTTTCAAATAACACAAAAAAAGTCATGTCGTGACAACTTGACAAATTTTATATCATTTTGTTCGTCTCAGTGAGACAAATCAAATGCATTAAAAAAATTTCAAAAAGTCCATACACTTTGAACTAAATATATTTTTTTTTAATTTAAATGAATTTAAAATATTTTAACTTTAAAAAAATCATTATTCAATAACTATTAGGCCGAATATTGGCAAACTTTTCTTCGAACAGTGTTCGAAGAAGTTCGAAGTAAATCGAAGTAATCTAAGAAAAACCCTACGAGTAATTGTTTTTTTCTTTGTCACTATCGTGTAGAGCATCTTTTTATTAGTAAGAATCCAAATTTTTAAAATAATATACCGAGTAGTTTTTAAGATATGATTTTTTGAAGTTAAGGTTTGCTATTCAGGTATTGCGCCATATAGGAGAAATGCATGTTAATTTTACTTAAAATCGTATTTTTATAAAAGTATTTGTTTTAAGACTCTTCTTTTCCTTAAAAATGGTCAATTGCACCTTCTTTGTTCTAATTAGAATAAACAAAAACTGTTTGTTTATTTAAAACAAATAAATAGTACCTGCGTACTAATTAAAGCAAATAAAAAGTTTTTTGTTGTAAAAATGGCCACTGATCATTGAGCAAAGAGGATCTAAAAGTTTAAACCACGAGCCTTAAATATAAGGGCAAATCTTTTTCAAATCAAATCACTTTCCATTCAGATTTGTTTACTTAAAACAAACAAAGAGTGTCTGCGTACTAATTAAAGCAAATAAAGAGTTTTTTGTTCTAAAAATGATCACTGATCATTGAACAAAAAGCAGTTTAAAGCAGTAGCTTTAAATATAAGAACAAATCTTTTTCAAATTAAATCACTTCCATTCAGATTCCAACTTGTTCACTTTGTTCTAGCTTTTAGAATTTTTTTTTGGAAAATGTTCTCAGCAAATGCTTTCTCATCATTTTCTACTGATGTTGAATGCAATAAGTCAGTTGCTTCGTATGCAACTGTTATCACAATAACGACTACTACCTACAAGCTAATCGTAGAATGGACCAACAAATCAGGACAAATAAATCAGGTAACATATTGCATTTAACATCACTCGAAAGTGATGAGAAAGCATTTGCTCAGAACATTTTCAAAAAAAGTTCAGAAAGCTAGAACAAAGTGAACAAGTCGAAATCTGAATGGAAAGTGATTTGAAAAAGATTTGCCCTTATATTTAAGGCTCGTGGCTTAAACTTTTAGATCCTCTTTGTTCAATGATCAGTGGCCATTTTTACAACAAAAAAACTTTTTATTTGCTTTAATTAGTACGCAGGTACTATTTATTTGTTTTAAGTAAACAAACAGTTTTTGTTTATTCTAATTAGAACAAAGAAGGTGCAATTGACCATTTTTAGGCAAAAGAAGAGTCTTAAAACAAATACTTTTATAAAAATGCAATTTTAAGTAAGATTAACATGCATTTCTCCTATATGGAGCAATGCTTGATTAGCAAATCCTAACTTCAAAAAATCATATATTGAAAACTACTCGGTATATTCTTTCGAAAATTTGGATTACAACTAATAAAGAGATGCTCTACACGATGGTAATGATGAAAAAAAAATTACTCGTAGGGTTTTTCTTAGATTATTTCGATTTACTTCGAACTTCTTCGAACACTGTTCGAAGAAAAGTTTGCCAATATTCAATTTGAAATTTCATAGCATCCTAAAGGACAAGACCATCCCTTTAGAATGGTCTTTATTTGAAAGAAATCGGCCTAATAGTTATTGAGTAATGATTTTTTAAAGTTAAAGTGTTTTAAATTCATTTAAATTAGAAAAAAATTTATTAGTTCAAAATGTGTGGACTTTTTGAAATTTTTTTTAGTGCATTTGATTTGTCTCACTGAGACGAACAAAATGATATAAAATTTGTAAAGTTGTCATGACATGACTTGTTTTTTGTCGCCTTGTGTAATTCACTACAATTTTTTAGAAAAATTCGGTGGTAACGTGGGTCTTGCCATAACCCAGGCCATCGGCCTCACCGGGATGTTCCAGTGGGGCATGCGCCAGTCCACCGAGCTCGAAAACCAGATGACTTCTGTCGAACGCGTCCTCGAGTACAACAACATCGAACACGAGGGCAACCTAGAGTCACCCCCCGACAAAAAACCGCCTCCATCGTGGCCCAACGATGGCAAAATCGAATTCATCAACGTGTTCCTCCGCTACTTCCCCGACGACCCACCTGTCCTCAAAAACCTCAGCTTCACCATAAACCCGCGCGAGAAAATCGGGATTGTGGGCCGAACCGGAGCCGGCAAATCCTCCCTAATCAACGCGATTTTCCAACTCAGCGACACTCAAGGCGCCATCATCATTGACGGGATCAACATCACCGAGATCGGTTTGCACGACCTCCGATCGAAAATCTCGATAATCCCCCAAGAACCGGTGCTTTTCTCCGGGACAATGCGGAAGAATTTGGACCCGTTTGATGACTATTCCGACGCCGACTTGTGGCGAGCTTTGGAGGATGTGGAGTTGAAGGATGAAGTGTCGAATTTGACGTCGGGTTTGAATTCGAAGATGTCGGAAGGCGGGTCGAATTTCAGCGTGGGTCAAAGACAGCTAGTGTGTCTCGCGAGGGCCATTTTGCGCAATAATAAGATTCTTGTTTTGGACGAAGCCACTGCCAATATTGATCCACAAACGGATGCTTTGATTCAGACCACCATTAGGAATAAATTCTCCGATTGTACGGTACTTACCATCGCTCATAGGCTGCACACTGTGATGGATTCGGATAAAATCCTGGTCATGGATGCTGGCACAATGAAGGAGTTTGACCATGCGTATAATCTGTTGCAAGATAGCAACACTATACTATATGGTATGGTCCAACAAACTGGCAAAGCCATGGCTGAAACATTGTTCAATGTTGCTAAAGAAAGTTACAACAAAATACATCGAAATTAGTTCAATTTTAGTTTGCAAGTTTGGGACAGTACTTACATAACTGGTTCCTATTTTAATGTTGCTGTTTTAACAAAGGTTCTGCGATAATAGTTTTAATTTGGAAAAACAATTTTATATTTTATACACCGTATATTTATTTATGTAATAAATTTATGTTCTGTATTTTTTCTTTTATTTCCCTTATCTCCCACTAGACAATGATAGAAAAAAAAACAGACTTATATTGAAATGTTGGGTCTCAAAATAAAATAAACCAATCTTGGGTTTTTTTTATATTAAAAAAAATAACAAGTTTAGTGTATATCAAACAGTTTCTTCCAGTCGTTCATTTTTTTCCCAAACGCCATCTCCTGTAAAATGATGTTCTCTTTCAATAAAATACAAAACCAGATTTAGTCTATTGACTTGGCTCAAGGGCTTTTTGCGTCGACTGGCAAACTGTTTTACTTCCTTAAAGGCATTTCTAATTTTTTCTCTGAAAAAATCAGATGGAAATATGGTCACACTACTTTTTAACTTACTTGGGGTATAACAAAATATAAATAACTTTAAAAATTGCAGAATTTGAGAATTTTTCTTCCCTAAGATAAAAATACGTTTCTTCCATTGATAATAAAGGCACTTGCAAATAATATGGGTGCTTTTTCAAAGTGCCCTCAAACTCGTCCGTTTCTTTTTTAAAGGTGCCCTTTAAAAACGCATAAATGTCACTAAAAGTATTCGCATCTCGTCCTTCTCTGATATGGATGTCAAATTTGGTATTATCATTCCCTATTAGTAACAAAAAAGAAGTAAAATATTTTTTTGCGTGAAAATTCAAACCTAGGACTGAAACAGTTGTACATTTTATTTGCAACTCTTTCAGGAATTGTAAACGCGATTTGGCCCTATTGTGGTGAATCACCAATTTGAGTATATTAGGGTTGTGCAAAAGCACTTTGAAGTCAGCAATGTTTTTTAGTTCGTTTAAGCGAACATCCACCGTTTCTGGGGATAAATGTAAAACATTCATTCTTTTTGCTAAGGCTTCGTCTGATATATTGTGTTCCTGTAACATCACATAAAGTTCAGGCAAAAGTCGTGTTTTATCTACCTTTAAAATTTTTAAAATTTTTTCAATGTTTGTAGGAGGTGTGGTTACAATTTTTGGATACATCCTCATGGCTCTTTTGATACAAGCACCAGCTATAATTGGATACTTTTCCATGAGCTCTTTAGTGTGTTTGGGGTAGGCGTGCACGATATAGCCGTATTTTAGTATTTTGTCGGGAGTGAAACCTAATTCTTCTGCAGTGGCGATGTTTTCGCATAAATATCTGAAACTTTTACGGCAAACCGTAGGATGGACTTTAATTAATTTGGCGATATCGTCATCTGTTGCTTTTAAACGCCATTCTACAAAATACTGTGTGAATACTAATTACACGGGGTGAAAATAAAAATACTCACTTAAATACGCCGATAGTACTTTTAAATGTACCTCAGACCAGGCCTCTTCATCACCACAAGTCTTAACGTTCAAGTTATCAGGGCGAGGGTTTAGATAACTGATAAAACTTTCAACTACGTTTGTTTGTGGATCTATAAATCGACTTTTTAATTTATGTATTGGTGCACGACAAAGCGTTCTAAATCTACAAATGATAATAAAATAAATGCAACAATTAAAAATCACCTACTTTGCTAACACATTGGGAGTGATATTTTCGAAGCCCCCTTCCCTTAATACGGTGTAGTACTGGTCTACAGTACTGGGATAAAGACGTAAAAGCATTGGAGCATCTAAGACACTTTTGGTTTCAAAACCAATTTCTTCACAGAACTTTGCGGTTTGGATTAGATTTTCTGGTTTTATCCGGGCAAGTTTTTGGCTCTTAATGTAAGACATTACTTTATAAGAAGGCAAACCTTACGGATAAATTAAATAATTACAAATAATTTCAAAAAGTAGGTACTTACCAAAATATTGTGTTAGAACTTCACCGGTGGTGATTTCGCTTGCGAATCTCCTTAATTCAGGATATTTTTTGTATCCTATGTTGAATAGTTTTTGTCTACACAAGAGTGACATCGTTATTTTAATCAAAAAAGTGAAAACGTTTAAAAATTGTTAAAATAAAAATTGCTTGTTGTTTTGAGGTTAAGTAACATGCCATCACTTGTTACCGGTTTCACTAGTTGTTGGAGGCTCTTTTAAATAAATTTTGTTCATTTATAATGATTTCTTTTGAAGTATTGTAAAAAACCGTGTTGGACATTTGTTTCTTCAAAAATTTTCAAATTATTTACTGTTCTTACAACCAAATGTCAAAGTTTTAACACTTAATAGCTTTCAAGGTGAAAGTGCGGGTACCCGATTGTCGTTCCAACGGAAAAATATACTTTACTTTCCTTAAAAAAATGTACTTTTGAAACAGTACTTATTTAGAGTTAGATTCCAAATTTAACGTTTTTATTTTAGTATCTATAATTTTTGATATTGTGTATGGGGAGAAATTAGTCGTTTAGAATTAAAAATTTTATTAATGGGATCATATCAATAATTGGGTATAACAATGAAAACGTTTGAGAAAATCGAATAATGGGTTTAGCTAAGGGGATAAAATCGTAATATTTATTGTGCTGGCTTTGGCACGAGGTAACAACTGATAAAATGCTAACTAAAACTGTGTTATCAAATTGGCAAACATGTTTGTATTATCATAAGACGTGCCGTTACTTGAAAAAAAAGTACATGTAATAAATACGATCTCAATTATAAATATACCTATGTAACAATATAGCAACAAATATTTGTAACATATTTTATATTCGTAAAATTTGCTTCTATACCAATTTATTAAGTAATAAGTATAATACTTTTAAAATTTTCGTATGGAAATTGATTTTATCAACAGAAGTTGTACAAACTCTTAATTCGAATAATACTATACGTAAGCAATGTACAGGTAAAATATCTTAAAGTATTTGGTCTCACTGGTGGTGGGTCATTTTTTACTCAGCATCTACGGAAAAGTCAACAGATGAAGCAAACTTTGAAAGGATCTACGGCTTCTAAAAGACTGCTCTAAAAAAGACTAATTAGCTAAAACTATGGACTAGAACGAGATAAAAGGTGATAAGACTGATAAACATGGCAGTAATACTTTCACTTTTAGAGCTTCGCAAACTCCTTGATGCTTTCGGATAATTCGTTTGTCAAGCCTTCGTAGCTTAACGGGCGTAGTACGGAACAAAAACTGATGTTTTTTTTATAAATATTTAGTCTTAATAGAGATTTTTAAGAAGTTGAGATGAAGACAACCAGCGCGACTTGTGGTGGTTACACTACACTTTAATAAAAACTATATTTATATTTCTATTCATTAAAAATCTAAGACTTAACATTCTTATTTTAGGCACTTTCATAGTTAGTATATTTGTCACAGTAGCGATTATCTGTTTATGTCACTTTTTAATTGCGATTATTTCATGACCTTTATTGCAATAAATCAAAGTAAATGTTTAAAGGTTTTGTTTAAATTTTAGTTCAGTACTACGTCACATAAGCAGTGGATTGGAATAAACTGATGGTCGGAAAGGATCAAAGATTGATGTGCGCATCATAACTTAGGATAAGTTTGGTCCCTGCACTCGGGCCGCCCTTTTGAAATTGGCACACGAAGCAAAAACCGTGATGCCATTTCAATGAATTTTCTTCTTAGTCACATGCACCCCGTTCATCGTAACTAAATTAATTCATTAGAGTCTTTGCTAATTACTTTAATTAAAATTGAACAAGGTCATAGTACCATGTTTGGGTACATTACACAAATGTTGGCAGAGGACCACGTGAGCATGGCGCATTACTCCCATGAAAAATTGGTGTGCTTTTTAGAATATCTTTGTTTATGCAAGTTTGTGAACATTTTTTAACGTAATTGTGGTCTAAAAATTTTCTTTAACACGATAGACTAAATTAAACGTTATGAAATTTGTTAATTACTCATATGTGCTACAAGTGGTTCTAGATGAAACTAGGGATTTTTCAACAGTTTTTTCTTATATTATTTTATACAGCAGGAACACGGAAAAAATGATAAAAAATTCTATCTACTAGAAGAGGAAACAAGGAAGCTGTATTCTAAGTTGTTTTTAATGTTATTTGTGGCTTTTATTTGCAAAACTTTTGTACCTTTAGTAAATAATTAAAAAAAAAACATATACAAGATCATGAGTATCAATAAATAGACATAAAAAATGTTTAAAGTAAAAAAATAGTATTAAATTTTTTTGACAGATAGGATTTTTTAAACATTTTTTCCATGTTCCTGGTATCTTATCTCACTTGAAATTTTTCTCTGGGGCGCGAGTTCTAACACACCTTTAAACAATTTATGCAAAATTGAATTGTGTTCATTTTTTGATGATTATTTTATTTAATTAAACATAAATTTCTGAAATAAAAAAATAATTTAGTAAGGAATAGCTTTAAAACAACCATAAAATTATTTTTTATTATGAATTTTGTTAAAAAATCATTTAGGTTTTCCATAACATTGACAATAAGTAACACTTTCAAGACGTAATATTTTGTTATTTCATAATTAATACATTCAGATTAATAGCTTGAATGTGTTTTCACGTTTCAATTTTTTTTTTATGTTTACGAGTGTAGTAACAAATTGCAGTTAAAATTTAAAATATTTTTTATGTAGAAAGATAAAAAAAAAAACAGTTTTGGAAATACACGTTCCCTAAAAATGCCAGATAAGATAAAATACCAAGAAGATGGAAAAATGTTTACAAAATTATTGTTTCATTTCTGATAAAAAAGATATTAACATAAAATACAACTGAAAATTCAGATTTTTTTTTAAAGCAGTTTTTAAAATCGTAACGATTTGATTGTCATTTTAATACACATCAGTACCAAAAAGTGCAGTGTTTTTCACTCTTTCACGTACCTACTTAAAATTGCCATTCTTTGTGGTTATTTTCGGAAAATTATCTTAATGAAAAGAAAAGTTGTTATAAATCTCTGATTACAAAAAAATCTAGAATAAAATACTTACAAACTAAAGTATTTTTCAATACCTACAATGAAAAAAATTAAAAAAGCTAAATTCAAACTACATATTATTTTGATTTAATGGAAAAAAGTCCGTTTCAATTTAAAATAACCAAACATTTATTGAAATATGTTGGTATAAATTAAAATAACCCCCCAAAAGTGTTTTTTAAGTGTTGTTATGATTTGGCAAAAACTAATAATAATTGTAACTATTTGTTTATTTGTTGCAAAAGAAATAAAAATTGAATCAAAATTAAATATTTTATCAAACACTCGTTCTTGTATTTCCAATGCATAATACTGTGTTGGCGGTAATTTAAAAACGGAATTTCCAATCATCCTTACAAAGTCGTAAATTTTGGGGCCCAAATTAAATTTGAGCAAATAAAATAAGAAATAATTTTTTTTTAAGTCAGGTCTTGTGAGCAAAATGATTAATTTGAGTTTCATTGAGTTAATCAGCATTATAAAGTTAAGACGAAAGTTATTATTATAGTCCATAATAGGAACAACACGGACATGATGACGAAATTAATCTCTTGTAACGTTACAATTAAATTTTGTAGTAATTAGCTTATAACAGTTGCGTCATCAAGTAAGTTTTAATCAAATGGAGGATTTATATTTTACTGTTTTTAATATTCGACCAACAAATTATTGTAGAAATATGCATTTTGAAAATTTATTGAGAGAAGGAGAAAAAAGTGTAGCAATTTGGCGTGGATGTAAGACGAGAGGCCATTTTTGCGTTGGCAATAAATGATGGGTCATCCAGCCCATAAATCTCCCGTCAACTTTTTTACGTCACTGTTGAATAATTCCTTGGGTTTTTCGTGTGTATTTTTTAGGTGATGCGACTTGAAGTAATATCGTGGTCCTCTGCAAACTTTGACACCATTAATTATGTATAGAAACGCACCGTCGTACTGACGCATTTATCGAATATCGATCGAAGCACCATGACAAATATAACACATATGTTTCACTCACAGGGTGGTGTGTACACTAACTTAGGGAAAATTTACATAAATTTGGCAGTTATTTCGTGAACGGTCCACCAGACAATTTGGCAACAGTAAAAATTTCACTAAAAATCGTTTTTAATAGTCAATTAGATGCCGCCGTTACACAATATATTGAACGAACGCGTACGTCGCCGTTCGCAGTATGTGGTAAGGCAGCGCATTTTGTTGTTAAATGATGCTCTCCCTGTTTCTTTCGTTGTCCTCCAGACTGCTGGTCGATCTCGAGCCGCATATCTGCATCTCGATTTCGGCGAGTCGGTTCTCCAACTCCCATTGCTGCTGGTTGAGTTTTTCGCTCATTGCCGCATTCTCGGTCTCTACAGTGTGGAGTCTCTCACGCAGTCTCTTGATTTCCGACTCGAGCGCCTCGTGAGAACCCAACAGCGGAGACGCCGTTCCCGACACCAGCTGCGTCATGCTGTCGCAGTGCAATGTTGTGCCTGTAATCATGAATAAATCGACTTAACACAACAACTTACAACAAGAATTTTCAGCAATTTTTTATTAAATACATTTCTTACGCTATTGATCTCTTAATAGCAAATATAAGCGAGGAGGGGAGTTTATTGAAATATGACTGATGTTGATCCCATTGCTTCCTTGACCTATTTTTCATTAAAAAATTGATATAGTGCTTAGAGAAGGGTAATGCCCTCTTTCGGTTGCCAAAAGATTAGATTTTATAATTAATGTGCTTATCCCGGCGCATCCACCATTTTACAAAATAATTATCTTTATTTATGACTTGTAAAAGATTTATTGTTAATTTTTTGTTACAATTAAGTTGTACTTTATAAGGTGATTGATATTTAGTAAGTTTCTTGTAGCAATAAAAGTTTATATACAGGCTGCGCCAGAACTCGAGCCCCAGAGAAAATTTTCAAGTAAGGTAAGATACCAGGAACATGAAAAAAATGTTTAAAAAATTCTACCTGTCACAAAATTTTGACATTTATTTTTTGACATTTGACATTTTTTTATCTATTTAATGATACTGATGATAATTATTTAGTAAAAGGACAAAAAATTTGCCAATAAAAGCTACAAATAACATTGAACAGAGTTACAATTTAGGATACAGCTTCCTTGTTTCCTCTTTTAATAGCCTATAGCAAAAAAAACTTGGAAAATTATTTTTTCAATGTGATGCAAACTTTAAACCCTCATAACTTCGAAATTTTTATAGATAAAATTTTTAAAAATTTTTTTCATGTTTCTGGTGTCTTACCTTATATGGCATTTTTCTCTGGGGCGCGAGTTCTGGCGCACCCTGTATGTGGAACAATTTTTTCGTTCATTTCTGTACAGAGTTATACGCATAAACATAGGGAATGATAGTTTTGCCCAACACCAAAAAGAATGAAAAAAAAAATCTTGTAAATGTTTTTTATTTTACTGAGAAATTGCGTCATTAAAAACACTATTCAAACTTAAAATTTTTTTTTTCGGAGATAATACAATAAAATTGCAAAATATAGTCTTTTTCGGAAAAAAAACAAATAAAAACCGATTTTTTTTTAAAACAGTAACTGTTCAAATAAACTATTTCCACCATTTTCAATACACGTTTCAACTTGCCGTATTCATTGCTTTCCACAAGCACGACCTAAATAATTTTGAAGAGTTACTTTAAAGTTTTCGTTTTTCTTTCGTTTTTTTTTGTTTTTCTGTTTAATTTTTTTTTAGAAATTTATCCGAGTAGGTATTTTCATAAAGACAAAAGTTTATTTTGCATTTTACTTATTATTGATAATAACTTTTTTTCATTGTCACTAAAACGTCATCAAATTAAAAAAAGTCGATATTTACCAGTATATCGAGCATGGTCAAAATAATGATAATCTTAGTATTATTTAAAATTCTAAAAGTTAAATAGTGTTTTTATGACAATATTTTGCTAATAAAAAAACTTTTTTTTCTATTTTGCGCGCTTTACGTATGTAGGTACTTAGCATAGAAGTCACTTTTATACAATTTAGGAACTTTTGTCCTAATAAGGTGGTGGTTGGCAATAAATGTCACAAAGTTTGAATACTTAATTCGATTTTCAAAGTGTCAAGTCTGAAAATCACAATTACTAACCTCTAGAAAGCTTTCTTTCAGGCACAACATTGAAAAAAAAAATTTACAACATTTTTTATTCATGTTCAGCAAGAACTAGTCTCTAAGTTTATAGTTATACTCGTAAGTTAGAACTCGTCCCGTATGTTCTAAGACAATTAAATTAAATGTTGTTTTAAAAAAGAGTAATTCACTGGTAAAAAATATTTTTCTTATTCTCTTCCCTTTATTGATTAATTTTCAAACTGGTTTTATTTGCTTTTAAATTTCAAACACACAATAGCTCCAAATCAATTTGTAGTTTTCCATAATTACGTCGTTGTGTTCGGTACTAACTGAAAACATATTAAATATTAATTGTGTACAAAGAGCCTAATAATTTAACAAACTTTCTATTAACATGGAATTAACTGAATTTTCAAACTATATTTGCGTGTTTATTATTCTATATATTTAACATAAACAAACTTTTCATTGAAATATTTTGTGTAATAATTAACAAAACTGTAAATGTTTTCATAATTTTATTGATATTATTTGTACATACATGTTTAACTGTAATTAATTGTATATTATTAGAGTTGCTTGCCAATTAGACTGTTCTGAGGTAAAGTGTTTGAATAAACTCTGCTACATTTTGTTTCTCTAATGAGGATGTTTTAGTCAACATGTGTGAAAAAGCTTTCAAACTGGTAGCAGTGGAAGAATGAAAATATTACAATAAAGGCATTTCTCAGAGTTGGTAGTAATAATGTAGGCATGTAGTAGAATTAAATTGAATAAACTTAAAAGAAAAAAAAAACACTAGTGTAATACTGTAATGGTTTACTCAATCTTTTTTATCAGAAAGCGTTACGTGAGGAGAACTAATCAAGAACAACGCATATAAGGAAATTTATTATTGTTCAAGTTTTGACCCTCATAAATCAACAAATTATAAGGTATATTAACAGCAACTTATTACTTGAATAAAGCACCCAATTTCTCTAATAAATCACTAACTTTTCGTAGTTTTCTTAACTTTTATTGTTGTTCTTATAATCGCTTGTTTATTGAATTACTATTACCTATTTTTTCTTGCTTGAAACAAATCTGTGCCTTACAATAAAATTATTTTGTCGTCATAAAAGCGCCATTATGATTTTTGTTTCCCATTTGAAAAAGCATAGGATTTCAATTTGTGCCCTTAATTATATCCAGTGTTTGTTCACTCGGATCGTGCACTATCAGCTTACACTGTAACATGATATTTGTACTCACACCTCATCCCACACTACAATTTCTCGAACACTTGCAAGAGTACTGGACTATAGGGCTAACTGGTTGCTGGCAACGTAATTTATGGGAGCAAACCCACTAATTACTCCTGCTAAAATGATTAGCCTGTGTGGACACTTTGTTAGATGTGACAGGAACGCGACGTAAACAACATTGCAATCATAGATCTTCGATAAATGCTGATGGCTCCAATAAACAGAGCACTTAATAAAAATCACAAAAGAATGGCATAAAGTAGATTTTTTTGTGATTTTAAACGTTTAATTTGAAATTTAATTTAATTTTTAACTAATCATAAAGTTGCGGTCAATTCATAGTGACCATTTAATTTCTATCAAAGTTGGCAGCCCTTAGCCCGCCTCCTCTAGTGTGTGGGTTGTGTCTATGTTGGCAGCAGAGTAACTAAAGTATGTCAACAATTGTGACAGGCGCAGGACATGTTATATAAGAAGTATTCTAACTAGACTTGTTTAGAATTGTCATTTCAGATAGATATGTTTTAAAAGAATTGAATTGGATGTTTAAAGTCAGATTTACACAACTCAATGTTTACTGTACATAAGGGAAGTGGCCACTATAAACTCACCGCGACTTTACATTACATGCATTCATTCAATTGTGTAGTGGTAAAGTATTAATTGTGAATAAATTTCATCAAAAATTAAATTACAAATAATTTTTTTAATATGCAATTAACCTGGCGCATCCACCATTATAAAATATACAGGGTGTTTACAGTCTAGGAGTTGAAAATTGACCTAGTAATAGAAGAGTACAGAAATACTGTAACCGAGAAAAAAACTCACACAATTGTTATTATTAAGAATGCTATTAACCTCCAAAATATTGGTGCACGGTTTGAGGGTCACTGGAATTATTTCCTTGTCCAGATAATATTGTATTGTTGCAACAGATAAAAAAATCGTATCCATGACAATGAAAGAGAAAAGTCACTTCATAGTTTTGACACTGCCATCATTTGATCTGCTTTTGCTTTAGTTTTTATCAAAATTCGAAGATTTTCTGTTTAATCTCTTCCAGCAAAATGGTTTCCAACAGGTTTGATTCGTTTTTCTTATTTTTTTTCCAAATTTATGAATATGTATTACAAATATTAAAATAATAAATTGGTTGTTGTGATTATGGTTTACGGTGAAACACAAGGTAATGATACTAATTGTCATTGTTGCAGCAGTTCTCAAACAAATAGTATAAAATGAATTATAACGCATATAACATGAATTTTTGTTTTAGATAGCGTATTAGTTTTCTTCTACCGTTAATATCATCTAATTTAAATTTCAAGCCCAAGACCGTAAACACCCTGTATAAATTAATTTTTATTTCAGTTATTTAATAGAAGTAAATTTATTTTTTTCTATATTTTATTTAATTTAAATTATTACAATAAAATTTATTTAAAAAACAATTTCGAAATTGTGCGCATCCACCATTTTTTGTGAAATATAAAATTGAGTATAAAATTATTCAGTAATTATTTCTTGTTGACACAAAAAGTAATTACAGAATAATTTCTATAAAAACACTATTTAACTTTTAAAACTTTAAATAATACCAAGTTTAGCATAATTTTGACCAAGCTCGGTATACCTACGGGTAGACATCGACTTTCTTAATTTGATATTTTATAGTGACAATGAAAAAAAGTTATAATCAATAATGAGTAAAATGCAAAATAAACTTTTTACTTAATGGGGATACTTAATCTGTTAAATTTTCAAAAAAATAAAACAGTCCTTCCCCAAAAAACAAGAAAAACCGAAAAAAAACTGAATACTTTAAAGTAACTGTTCAGGGTTATTTAGGTTTAGGTCGTGCTCGTGGAAAGCAATGAATACGGCAAGCTGAAACGTGTATTGATGGAAGTAATAACTTATTTGAACAGTTATTCGATTTTTTTCAGTATTAACAGTATTAACCACCAAAACACAAATTTTTGTCCTTATGTACATAGTTAAACAGCTAGTAAATTACCTGAAGGTTATAAAGCCCATTTATTACTATTTGATAAATATTTGAGAAGTCTAAGTATAATACATATTATGAATATAACAGACACCTAAACAAAATTGTAATTTTAAAAGCGCTCTTCTGAAAAATTTGTATCTAGTGGTTAATACTGTTTTGCTCTGAGATACAGATTTGTTTCGTTTTCTAAAAAAACTTTTTTTAATTTTTTGCAATTTTATCTCCAAAAAGGAAAAAAAGTTTTATTTAACTTATTTAGAATTTATTTTTTTTATTGTCATTATAAAATGTCTACCAGGATGTTCTCGAAGTTGAGGCATTCTTTTTAACAGGAGGTACTATGCATTATTCTTGAGAGTTTTAACCTACATCGTTTTAGTAAAATGTCCTTATTAACGGAGATAATTTAATTAATTAATTAATATAACAAAATTTATTTAAAAATAACAATTTGTTAATTTAAAAAAATACCCCGGCGCATCCACCATTTTTGTAAAATATAAAATTAAGTAAAAAGTTAATTATTCAGTAATTATTTTTTGTTGACACAAAAAGTAGGCTTGTTTAAAAGTTTGCTGACAGACCAAAAACATTTTCTTACCTTGTAATAAGAAAAAAAAATCTTTTACGTTTGATGTCAATTTAGTTTCTATAAATGATTAATGCATTTCGTAGTTTGAATATGTAAGGTGATCTGGAATATAGTAGATATTTGTTAATCATTTAAAAAAATTATGTAGCTGTAAAGAAAAATATAGCTTTTGTAATAAAATTTTGTAAAAAGAGATTATTGCTCCAGAGGCGGGGATGGTCTTTTTTATAGCCAACATAGATTTATAACGTTATTTAAAATGTCTATAAATTTTCCTTTGCCGTCTACAATATATCTTAATAACGCGATGATAAAGAAGAGAGCTGCTTAACAGTGCACTTTTAGAAGTGAATTTTACAAAAAAAATTCTGTTCTTCTAAACTAGAAGTTTTAATCGTCTTCCCATCATTCCGTTTTTTGGGGCCAAAACTTTTCAAATTGTCGTCATAAAGCCGTAAGTGTTTTCTAGACAGCTTCGATCATTTTTTCACTTTTTGTGATGTTTCGTTCCGTCACATTTCATCATAGACAGAAAGCAACAGGTGTGAGCACTTGGAGGTCACATCTTTCAACAAATGTTCAAAGTGACGTCCATTGACTTAATCGCACGCTTCGACTCCACGAACCCAAACTCTTTGAGAACGTCAATAGCATTGCGGATGATTCTTGCGACGTCGTGGATTTTTTATCCGCTTTGATTTTTAAAGTCTTTCGTTCGAGATCATCCCTTAAAAGTTTTATGCTTTTTGAAGATAGTGATCCATCAATTCTGACAAAGGATGAAAATATACAAATTATAGATGCAAAGTCTTTGTTATGGCTTTCGGCTATGAACATTTATTGAGCTTTTGATGTCAAATGGCTCTTTAAGACAAGTGTTTTTCGAAAAAGTTCAACCTTTATCTGTTTTTTCTAATCTCAGAATAGGACATTAAAATTAGTGTTAAAATTGAGATTATTTTAAGTGTACTGTCTAAAGGTGAAAGGAAAAACACTTCTTATTTCATGTCTTGTTGCATTCTTCTTAAACTTGTGTTGGGAAGTGAGTTTTTACTAAAATAAATGACTTTTGAAAGGCCTTTAAAGAATGTGTAGCTGAATATCACGTTAAGTCTGCCTTAGAGAACAACAAACTGGAGCAAAATGGTATATTAATTTTGTTTTAAAAAAGTTTTTTTACACAAACACTGAAAGGAGCAGGAGTTGTTTGATCTCGTGTGAGAACTTATTATTAAAATGCAACGTGAATAAAATGCATTTAATTAGAAACACCTTGTTGAACTGTTTAAACACAGTTTATGCATAGTTTTATCTAACATAGAGAAATATTTTTTAATAAAGATTAAGCTGAGGAGTGTTCTGGGAACAAACCCGGAGTTTCGCATTAAATATGCAACGTGGGTCTCTGGATTAGGATAGTTAACTTTAAAGATTACTGTTTACAGGAAACTAACAAGGTAAAAATTAAGATAGAGTGAAGAAAATAATTAATGAAAATGTTTTAATAAATAAGAGAGACAACTTTCTAAAATTTTACTGAATAAAGCTTATAATTGACTGATGTGCTCTCGATTTAGAATACGCACCGCGAGAAATAATTCACAACAGATTTATATTAATTATTTATTATACATTTCCGCAGAAGTAGCACTAAATTATATAATAAATTATTGATTTTTTCATGAAAAATTAAAACATCCACTTAAGAGACATTAAAATTGCAACATTTAAATATTTTTCACATAGATTATCTCTAGCAACATTTTGTTGTTTTGCCATATTTTATTTTTTGTGTTCTAGTTGCTTCTTTCCTTTTTTGTGTTATTTCTTTGACTACTTATTTTTATATCATTTAATTCACGAATATTCCTGATGTAACTGTTATTGCTGGATTTCGCTTTATTTAAAATATTCTTACAATTATTCAGGTTTAGACAATCAATAAATAAATTAGTCAGTCAATGACTAAATAAAATAATTGCTGATACATGAATGCAAAAGTAGCAAAAATACGTATTTACCCTCCGCTCAACTACTATCTTCTTATTTGGGCTTAAGAAGGGTGAGTAGAAGCTGGCGTCCCTAAATTGGATTAGGGCTGAAGGGTTCTCGGCTGAGAAAATATCGTTCATTTTGTTTGTACAGAAATTACAAAGGTTACTTAGGCAGCCGAATTTGCAAAAAATGACAAAATACGGTGGGTGGAATGTAACAAGGTTCATGTCATATTTTGTAATTCCAACAAGTTCGAAATTGAGGAAAATTTAAAACTCTTCCAAATTTTGTTTTATAATTCGGGCAGAAATAATAAATTACAATAAAAATGTTTCTTACTAAATAAAATGAAATATTTGAGTAAATCGAAAATGCTTTGTTTTTTCACTAAAATCTCAGTTTTTTGGGAGATTTTGATACAACAATCTATAAAACAACAAATTAAGAAGAAAATTATATTGTTTTTGCATTTCTCGGGTGTTTTAAAGGTTTTTCGACAAAAAACGCAATTATTTTGAAAAATTTCGTTAAAAAGAAGCCAAAAAATCAACAAAATAGGCGATTTTGAGAATAGTTTCATTAAACAGACTGAAAAATTACAAAATAAAATCGAAATTATTTTGTTTATTTCGATTTAATTGGTTTTTGAGTTAATTAAGTCAAACATAAACCGAAAAACTAAATTTTTTTGTACTAAACACTTAGTTTTCTCGCTAGATTTTACTAAAAAAATTGAAAAATATCAAATTAAGTCAAAAATTATATTATGTTTGCATTTTTGAAATATTTTAGAAGGTTTTTCGGTAAGAAACGCAATTATTTCGAAAAATTTCGTTAAAAGCAAGCCAAAAATTCAACAAAATATGCAAAAACGATGTTATATTTATTTTTTAAAGTGTTTAAGTTCGTTTTTGATATAAAACTACAAAGTCATAAAATTGTGTTTAAACAGGCTGAAAAATTACAAAATTAAATCGCAGTTAAATGTTTTTTTGTTTATTTCGATTTACATAATTGGTTTTTGAGCTAATTAAGTCAAAAATAAGCCAAAAAATTACAAAATGTGGTCGAAAATGTTTTCAAGCACATTTTTGTACTAAACTTTCAGTTTTCTTGCAAGATGCTAAAACAAACTAAAAAACAACAAATTAAGTCAAAATTATATTATTTTTAAATTTTTCAGCTATTTTTAGAAGGTTTTTCGGCAAGAAACGTAAAATTTAGTTAAAAGTAAGCCAAAAATTCAACAAAATAAGTAAAAATTATGTTATTTTTGTTTTTTTGACTGTTTAAGTATGTTTTTGAGATAAAGCTACAAAGTTATAAAATTTCGTTTAAACAGGCAGAAAAATTACAAAATTAAATTGAAGTTAATATTATTTTGTTTATTTCGATCTAATTGGTTTTTGAGCAAAATTAGGTCAAAAATAAGCTGAGAAACCACAAAATTTGGTCAAAAATGCTCTTAAGATGTTTTTGTACTAAAGTATCAACAAATTAAGTCGAAAATTATATTATTTGTGCTTTTTTTTGCATTTCAAGATATTTTTTACCCAAAAATTACAGAATTAGGCCGAAAATAATGTTATTTTTTACCTTTTTCAAGAGTTTAAACAGATTTTTTATTTGATTTTGTCAAAAATTACTAAATTGTATAAAATTTTTAGGCTTTAACCACTCAGTTTATGTAAAAAAGGTAAACTTTCGACACTTTTGGAATGAATAAATTGTGATCTTGTTAAATATGCTATTTTGGGACTGTGTAAAAATTAATTGAATGGAATTGTTTTCCCTTACCTGATCTGGCATGCGAAGCAGGAGTGTGGTGATGGCTTCTCCCGCTGCTTGTTGATCCTAATGGACTATCTGGTACAGGTCTGGGCGGAGATCCCATTAACGATCTAGGATAGGCTGGAGTAAATCCTACCAGAGCTGGAGGTACCCACATATCTTCTAAAGGAACTTTACCGCGTGATTCAACAAGACCTGGTGTAGACTGGCTGCGACCCATGGCAGCTTTAACAAATGACACCACATTAAGATAAAACAAAAAGATAAGATAAAAACTTTAAAGCACTCGCATCAAATTATCCCCTGTTTACTCCTTTGTAAACAAAATTTGTAGCGCTGATTTTGCCGGCGACCGAGCAAACCGGGAGAGGGTGTAAATGCATAATAAACAGTTCTTATTAAATTATACAGGTGACGAGTGATTTATTGAAGTGCGGCGACGAAATTTAAAGAAAATTTACCAAATTATACCAGTTGTTATGGGAAAATTGACAATTATTTAAATGGGGCTGAGACGGCTTCGGTATGGAATAATTTAACGCGAAGCTTTCAAGCTTAAATCCCAAGAAAGATGTTTCCCAAAACCAAAATGTATTTTGATAATAAATCAAGAACTGCTAATGTACTTAGATTAAGTAATAATTAATTTATAGTAAGTTTTCAAAGTAGGTAAATAAAAATGAAAAAAAAAGTACCTGTAAATTACAACTCCAAAAAAAGTATTCAGTTTTCTTTATTTTTTTTTATATTACTGCTATTATTTTACACAGTTACTTTCTCATAGACTAAATAGAGATGTAACTATGATCGAATGCTTGAAAGTTAGCATCTAACGTAACTTTAATGAACCTATGTAATAATTGTGTTTGCGGTAAATGCGTTCAATTTCAAGCAGGGTCATGTTGTTTCACGGTTATGCGGCTATTAATTTAAGTTTAATGCAACTGCAGTGACATCATTACTATAATAATAATATTTAAACAACCGATTTGAATAAACTACAAAATAAAATCGTTGAGAAATAAATTTTTTGCAACAAGAATTTGGCAAGTAAGATTTCCATATTGCGATCATTTCTCGAGTTTCACTTCGTGTTGAAAATTTGTAAAGTGTGTGATAAGCTCCTTTATACTCCTTTATCCAATAACAAAATTGTACAAAAGCGCTCCTTCGGTGACCAAGTTTCCATAAAACAATCAATTTATGGACAATTCACGTAATACGAAACGGAAAACCGCTGAAGTAGACGTAAAAACAACAGTTAACCTTTTGGGGGTAGTAGAACCCTTGCAATTTTCTCACCATGATGTTAGATATTCAAACGTCAAAAAAGGATTCAGGAACAATGGCTTGTGGCCTGATAAAATTATCTTGGGGACAGAGAGCTCACTTTTTCGTAATGAAACGGTTTTGTAAAAAGCTTATTCTACGAAAATACGGGTTTCTATAAACGCACACGATTTTAAATAATGCACCAGCTACAGGCAATAAGTTTCACGCCATAAATTCCTGCTACAAGCCACAATAGAGTATCGAAGTATTCTGAATTTTTAATCAAACTTCGGTTGGAGTGTCTGCATAGTAAACTGTTGACTTGTATTGGGATTGTAAATATTTTAGGTGCTTGTTTATGAATAGCTGAGCATCATCGTTACGGATTAAGTTGAGTAAGTCGATTCTTTCTTGTAGATTTAAACGAACCGTTATCATAGGCGGCGACTTTTCATAACCAAAAAACTTGATAAATTAATCGTCTTTAAAGCAATACAAATAACAAGAAAAGTTTTTTTTCAAATGTTCTATACATTTGTAGGTATAACTTTCAGGACTTGAGAACAATTACGCGAAAAAAACGATTTCTCTTTCTCTATTTTTGCTGTATTTTAATGTATTTAATATTTAGAACATTTAAAAACAATATACATTTTCGTACAGTACACACACAAGCTTTCCGACCCATGCATTGATTTAACTAATAAAAATTAAAAAAAATTAGAATTGCATAATAACCGTAGTTCAGAAAATTTTTTGCCAAAAGATTTCAAAATTACAAACTTACAAACTTTCGAGCAATTATTTTTATCTCAAAGATCAAATTTAATTTTATCGTCTTGTATAATAAATAACTATTATTTTGAGAACGGTTAAACAAGAAATTGTTTAAATATTTTTTCCACCATGTTATCTTTTGATACTATCAAGAATAACATTTTGTCGGTCTATATAAAAATCACCCTGTATAGAAAGTTTATATAAAATGTTTTGTCGTTTTTAAGTATTTGACATAATAGGAAATCTTTTTCAAGAAGTTTTTCACTGAAAAGTTAAATTTTGAATTAATTTGAAAAATGGAAAAACAAAATAGAATAACATAAACGATAGAAAATGCAAAACATCTTTGCTATTAAAAGTGATTTTAAAAAATTCAACCTTACTAAAAAAAGATTAGAATAAACACAAAATTCCAAATATTATTATTTTTATTATTATTTTTTTACCTTAAGGCAAGAGTAGGTTATTTTTAATGGGTGCCCCGCACCGTTGCATCCATATGTAGTCGGCGCCCGTGACCATTATTATTGAAGTAATTTTGCAAATTGTTAAATATACTAGGGGAGCTTATGTACATATGTATTTGGTTATTTTCAGTTAAAATTTTGGTCAAAACATTTTTGTTGGAGTCGCGACTCCATTGAAAGTTATTCAAAACCTCCCTCTTGATAAAAAATTACATCACCAATCAAAAAAAATTAAAGATTAAATACAAATGTAATAAACAATGATTTGTATAATAATTATAAACATTATAAAAAAGTAAAATTTTAAAACTGCCATTCGAGCGGAATTAGTTGACAAACTAATATATTTAAAAAAAGTATAAATCGTTTTCAGGAGTTACAACAACCACTTTACAGTTTGGTATAACACTAGAAATTTCTCTCTTTTCTCTTAGCTGCAGATGATTTTCTACAAAAAATGTTTTGAAAACTACTGCCAGATCATTTTGAGCACTAAACAAAATAATTTTTGTAAAGAGCTTATTACTACAAAAATGTTGGAATAAGTAGTGTAAATTTTGCAAAAAGAAAATATGTTACAAATATTTTTTTATTATAACATTAAAGCTGAATTTCAAAAAGAATTGCAATTTTTGATTTTTTAGATAAACAAAAATTTCACTTTGTTGCAAAAATGAGACTTTGTGCTTTTAGTAGTTAAATATATTAAATAAACGTTTCTGATAAGGGCCGCGTGTAAGGTCTTAAAACAATAAGAGATTAGGTTTTGTGAAATATTGTTTAGGAGTAATCCTCTAATATATCTTTTGTGATCCTGAAGGTCTGTAATAAAAAAGGCCCTTTATGGTTATCGCAAAGGAAGCACGCAATCTATTTAAAGAGTCTGTGGCCTGGCTTGAGGGTGTAAGCAAATCCCTGGCTGGTATTGACGATTTTATCTCTTAGATAGCAAAAATTTATAAACTCTGTTAGAAAACAGAACGATCGGTTGTTTTAGGGCGATTATAAGAGCTTGGGAAAGACAGGAATACCCGTTGGGAGTCTTTTTACGAATAAGATAAATTGAGATTTTCCTTGAACTTTTTATCAATACTTGTGGTGCAGTAATAAGAAAGTTGGTGGAATGTGTGTAAGGGTTTTATTTAAGCCGGCCTTTTTTATTATTGTTTTATTGCATGAGAAGTTTGTTTTTGTGTAATGCAGCCTTTGAGGAATATTTTAAATTATGTATGAAGTCTAAATTGGGAGGTTGGGAAAACATTTGAATTATTTATTATAAATATCAGTCCATTGATTTGGTGGAAATATTTAATTTGTTTTTGCATAAATCGAACATCGTAAACACAATCGGTGAGCGATTTACGAGGGAATTAAGTACGTACTTAGTCCTAAAGAGATAATACTCTTAAAGACTACCATTGATGATCGATCAATCAGTTAAGGACTTACCGAGTAATGAAAGTGCTTGGGCAATCTACGAATAAGAGGCAGGATCCAACACTTACCTTTCTCCAGAGGCGCCCTCTTATATTTCTCGAGTCTCTTGACGGCTATAGCTTCCAAACGAACTCTAGCAGCAGGATATTCTTTTAAAACGTCCCACATGTCCTTTTTACTCAATACAAATAAATCGCTGTAACCCACTGATCTTACACTCGCCGTTCTCCTGTTTCCTACGAAATTATTTAAAGCGTTTAAAACAGTATCGTGTTTTCACACAAATGACTTTCTTTAAAGGAAAACAAAGAGATAAAAGGTAGAGAAACATGCCAACATCGATGATCTAATCTTGCACAATGTTATTGAAAATATTGTAGAAGCAAGGGATTAATTAAAATACTGCGGTTACCTCAAACACGAAAGATTCAGCTTTGATTATTCACAGAAATACATTGGATGTGGGGTGTCTACTACTACTACTACAAGGTGAACCTAGTAACGGCTTCAAAA
This sequence comes from Tribolium madens, assembly GCF_015345945.1. NCBI lineage: Eukaryota > Metazoa > Arthropoda > Insecta > Coleoptera > Tenebrionidae > Tribolium > Tribolium madens. The sequence goes on from NW_025401068.1 coordinate 3,239,767, forward strand.
AATAAAAAACAGTGAAAACTGTTCAAGGCAATTGCTTGTAAACGTTCATGTTTCCATGAAAAAAGTGTTTTAGTAAAGCTCATTTTTTGCAAACAAAATTTAAAAACAAAAAATGAAAATTAACAATGTCAAATTCTCCTTAGAATGTTGCAGCCACAAAATGAAGTTGGCCACCTGTATGCTAAGCAGGACAGGGTTGCATTACCAAGATTGTCGACATTTTGATATTACTGCAAAATGCTTGCCTTAATACCAACTAGCAGATTCCTTTGATAAATATTTTATCAAGAATTTGTAACACGTTAACCCCATTATCTCTTGCCTTTGAAATTAGTTTTCAACTTTGAAATATAATAACAAAAGTTTTAACATTTAATCTGAATAAATTATTTTTCATTGAGGGATTATCTAATTGCAGGAGAATGGTGCTATTATGCCGCTATATGTATTTCTTGTGAATAAGTCAACGACACAGCGGATTTGTTTAAATTCAGTTTAAAGCAAGTCAAATTAAAGAAAATTTTATTTGATTTGGTGTTTTAAAGGCGTGCATGTTGGCAGTTTAATAAATATTTGTTTTAAAATAAATGATGATTTAAGATGAATGTATAAATTGGGGCAAAACTGTGGCTCAATTCCAGTTTTTCCCCGATTGATTTAAAGGGTTGACAAATACAAGCCGGGCAGGATGTCATATCATAATTTGATCTCATGCAGAGGTTAGAATATTGCACCCCCGAATCGTTGGGCCTGCCTGCTGATATTTACCAAGGTGTTTACCTGCCGTGCCCATATTGAGGATGGAAATCTCCCCAAAATAACTCCCTGCTTTCAGAGTGGCCAAGACTGTCCTCCCGTTGTCGGCGACCACTTGAAGGCGACCTCGGTTTACTATATACATTTCTTTGCCGACCTCGCCTGGAAATGAAAGCTTTTGTTACTTGAATCGATTGGAGACTGAATATTTGGCGGTAAAAATAATAGAGTACTTTCGGGTATTAAACTCAGATGATAGATTTGGCAGATAGTTGCATCAGACGTGAAAAATGCTCCTTTTAACTTTTTCTAACAGCTTCTAAATCCCCAATAGAAACTTTGTCGCTCTATTAGGTTAGACTTACTCCTACAGGTAGTTTGAAAAATAATTTACGGACTTTATTTTTTTCGAAACATTATCTTTAATAAATTTCGTAAGAATTATATGTGTGTTGACTTTGAGTTTTGTGACAGATTTATGTAAAAAGGCTGGCCTCTGCTTTTATGTCAAGGATTCAGATCAATTTGTAAATTAAAAATTGGTGACTTTTCTTTAATTTTGGATGTGAGATGTTATCAATTCTTGTCTGACGTCAATGGTGTTTTTAATCCTAGTACATTTTCAATCATGTATCATATAATTCATTTTAAGGACACTTTTTTGCATATTTTCAAAGCGCCCATTAATTTGAATATTTATCGATTTTCGTTTATTCCGCTTATTTTTACATTCAGAACGGTGTCTAAATTTACACATTTTGCATATAATTGATTTGAGATTGATGAAACTTGCACAAATTTTAGTTTTCAGAATTATACGATTTTTTTCCAATTTCTTCTTTAACAAAACTAACCAGTTTTGTTGTTTTGTTAACTTATTATATCATTTAAATAAATGTAAAAAAATTAAATAACTTTTTTTCGGACTTTATTCAAGATTCAAATTTTTAAAAGACAAGATATTTTAAATTTTACAGAAAAATCACCGCAACAAAGTTTCACACAGAACTGAATTCTGAACAAAATTTTTTCGTCTTCCTTTTTTGCAAAATTTTTAAAAATCATGCTTTGACTTAATTTTTTTTTTTTGGTATTTATAAAAGAGAAGAAGAAAGTAGGTTTTTGCACTTTAATAAACAAAGATTTTCTAATGTTCAACTTAAATTTAATAATTCGTTATTTTAATCATAACTTGTTTCTGTATTCCGCAATGCGTTTTCTTTTTTAACGTAAATGTTAGGTATATACATGCAGCTTTCAGTATTTAAAATATTTGTGTTAAGATAAACATATAAGTCATATATTTTTTCCTGAACGGTAGCTAGTGAAACTCCAGATTTTACTTTAAAATGTTTTTATTTTAAAATAAACATAACTTGATACATTTTTCAAAAACGGTAGCTAATGGAACTTCAGATTTTACTTATTTATTTTAATTTCTGAATTTACAAGATAAAGTTTCATTGTTACTAAAATTTAGAGAAACAAATAGAAATAAATGTAATAGTTATTTGTATAAAAGAGGAAAAGATATACTTAAAAGATATAAAATATTCCTACGATCCAGCAACAAAACTTCAAAAGTAACAATTTCACTTGTTATCCCAGTTTTGCCGAAGCATGTTTTTCCGTTTCTATGGCGATAGGTTGCATATATTTTTATTGTAATTATGACAGATGAAGAAGAAAAAAAATTACTTCTCAGAAAGGTAATTGGCCACTTTCCTTTCTGAAATTACAGTGAAAAAACTTACTTTTTGTTAGGGTGGTAGAAAAAACAGTTTACTATAAAAGTAAAAATAATGACGACAAATAAAATCGTCTATTAAATTAATTTCTTTTTCTTTTTCCCAAAAAGAGATAACGACATGTTGCAACGTCTCTACGTATTTGAAATAACGAAGTAATTTGAAAAAAAATATTAAATATTTTTTTATCAACTTCAGTTTTATTTTGATACCTCCGTTTGCAAAACAGATTTATTTCAAAGTGATCTATGAAATTTAAATTATATGGGCTTTTTGGCCTCCAACTGATAGGTTTGGTTTTGTAGAAAAAGACCTCTTAAATTAATTAATTTTTCTTATCAAATAAAGTAGTATTGTTTTTAGGTAAACTGATAAGGATTTAGTTTTTTTTATACAAATTACTTTTGGTTTAGTGTGGTTTGTCAGAAATTTAATTTAACAACTTTAGGTGAGAACAAAAGTACGTAAACAAACCGTCACATTGATAGGGAACTTTACAGGGAATTAATTGATTCTGTAATTTGAGGTTTCAAATTTAAGAGATAATCTTTACACAATTCAAATCGAAAGGATCAATACTGAAAAATAAACTGTCGTTGATTAATTTTTCATTGCTTCGAGTGTATTTTTTCTAGATTTTTGTTGCATCGCATTGTGTATTAAATCCCTTTTACAGCTTTTTAAAACATAACGAATTATTAGCTCTTGTGTTGTTGAAAGGATAATCAATACTTGATTTTTATCTACCTGGCCATAAAGTTGGTATTTGAAGAGCTTTCGACATTTTGGTTAAACTGTTGCAATGTGAGTCTTAAATTAAAGTGATGATTGCTATCACCGTCTTAATTCTAGAGGCAGTTGAAGTGAAACCCGTTTAAAGTTTGCTTGCGGAAACCACTAGAGGAAAGCATAAAATGAAAACTATGTTAAATCTCTTAAGGTATGCATAGAAGTATGAAGATAAAACTTTCCCGATTTGAGAATATTAACTAGAGTTTGTCAATAGCTACACGAAGTAATCAAAAGTTTTATTTTACCTTTTCTACAAATATAATCTCCGGGAGAGAACAGGACCGGCCTCAGCCGCAGCACCAATTCGCACAGGAATCCAGCTTCGGTGTTCTGAAAAATCTCCACCCTTTTCAGAGTATCTAGATGAACATTGATTGCTATTTCAGCCTTTAGCTTATCTGGAAGACACGATACGGCTCTTTCTTCATCTGAACACTTTTGGGTGAGCCATAGATAATCAAACCATTTGATCACTTTCACCTGCAAATGGTTTGGTACCCTGCGCATTCTCATATACGTTTTGACTCCGTCGAGTTTCGCTGTAACAAAACAACACTTGATTAATAAACTAAACATCACTTGCATTTCATGCTGGGGTGGAAGCAAAGCAAGGGGCTATTTTTATATTATTACCAACTGGTCTCAAGCGAATTATAAAGAGCTAAAGAGGTAAAATGCATTCGGAATCAAAGAAGCTATCAATGAAATTACTGAAAAACGGGTTCGGTCACTAAATAAAAATCATTCATTGGAGTAAATAATGTTTGTTTACTACTTGTGTATGAATCAGTTATCATGATAAAAAAAATATCAAAAGCACAAAATGCAACGTAAAGCTTGCTATTCTCGTAAATTGTCCGATCGATTTTCATTAGAGGAAATCCCATAAAGTACATACATCTCCAGTACCTTTTCAAACAACAATGACAGTAGCATTACAGTGGAATTAACTTGTTAACTTGGCGGGATTCAGAGGGACTCCAACACCAAAATCAGGACAATGCACCTTCCTATTGGCACCATCCTCTCTCATTTAAAATTGTTTTATAAACGATTATCTGATTAACCTGGATTTAACTTAATCTGTTTTTCAGAAGAATTATTCAACTTTATAAATTATCTCAAGATCTAAGTAAGTATAGCGACATTAAAAGTATACCAGATGCACCCGTCAAAACACTTCTTTCTAATTTAACTAGAACTATACAGAGTGCGCCAGAACTCGCGCCCCAGAGAAAAATGCCATGTAAGGTAAGATACCAACAACGTGGGAAAAATATTTAAAAAATTCTATCTATAAAAATTTCCAATTTATGCATTTTGACTCAATTTATTTATGTTGTAAAAATAATTTTCCATTTTTTGCTACAGGCTATTATTTAATTTTTCCATGTTCCTGGTATCTTATCTTACTTGAAATTTTTCTCTGGGGCGCGAGTTCTGACACACCCTGTATAAAATTTACCTAAACGTTTTTTCAAATGCAACATTGCTTAAATTCCTAAATTGTTTATTTGTACTCTTCGTTTTTTCACTTTTGCTTATGTAACTATAATTTAACGTCAAACATTTTTTTTTCAAATACTTAGATAATTATTATTAAGTTTTGGAGAAAGCTGTATTGAAACTCTTTTTTCATGAATTATGGTATTATGGTATATGAATTATGGTATAATCGTAAAATTCTTTCACGAACAGCTTGGTTTCTCAAAATTTATGATATTTCTCATAAAATCGGCTTGCGACCATTGTTGACGCTTGAGAGTTGATGGGTTGATGCAGCTGTTAAGAATTATCCGGGGCACATAAAAATCATCGTACACTTACAAAAACAAATAAGAATATACTTTTATTATAAGGAATATTTTAATAAGAATTTTATTTAATCCAGCTCTGGTTCGTTCGGTGATAAATTCGCTTCAGTTATTATTAGGGTTTTGGACTCTTTGTGACGCAGATTTATTAGTATTCTAACATAAAAAGTAATAAATTATTAAAAATTCACCATAAATAATATTAAAATGGATTGAATCCAAACTTTAACAATTGAAGGGTCCAGAGGAAAAACGATGAGATTCTAATTTTTGAACTTCACGATTTCAACGGTATATCTGCAGGCCTGGTCAAATTCCATATTAAATAGATACTTTCATTATGTTTAAAATAGTTAATCTTAATGTCTGATTGTTTATTGAGGAGAAACTCTATTGCTCATTGAAATTATTACTGAAACAAACATTAGGTAATAATAAAAACAATTTAGGTTTAAATATACTTTTCTAGAAATCTGCGAAAATGGACTCTCGTTTTTAATCTAGATTCTTTTTGCAGCACAATTTTTGTAGATTGGGTTTGTGACGTGTTGTTAAAAAAGCAAGCAATCAGAATTTCCGATGAGATATAACGTGCACCTAGCATATCGAGCAAAACAATTATTAAAAAATTCTGTTTTTCAAATTACTCAATCAATTTTTATTTAATTATTAAAAAAAATGGCGGTTTGTTTAACTCTTCAAAATTTTTTCAAAACTTGTAACAATACTTAGAAAATATGATGAAAACCTTTGAGTTTTTGTATTAATTTTACACTTAATCACAGAATATTAGTCGTTGAAAGAAATTGATGGGTCTGTTTCTGCAAGGAGGTTTCATTGAAAAATTGCCTCTTTAATTAAGTCGCTCTCTGTTATTTTGTTTTCTTTATAAATATTTTTTTATTTCAGATTAATTATTAAAGAAAGAGATTTTAAAACATTGAAAAATACTGTAGCCTCTGTAAGAACGCAGCTTCAAGTTTCTTTAGAGTCATAATCTTTTGATAATAATTGCTTGGGGTGCTGTAATAATGTCATTATTCTTGTCAATTATGTTTTAAATGGACCATCTGCGCATGTCATCGTATATTTCATTGTTATTCAAGTTGGCTCCTCATTAGCGAGTATTTTGCCGGGTGATCTACAGATAATAAAAAATCAAGACTTGGAACGAATGAGATTAAAGAAGGTGTTAAAGTTAATTAGAAACTAAATAAAACTCGAAAATTTATTTATGCTTGGCCAAATGTAAAATTTGGTTTATTTTTCAAGTATAGCAAACTGAAGCAACGTGTTTTTTATCGGAAATTCACCCCTGACAAACAAATTTATAGTTGTTTTTTATTTGTGGATTTTACTAAGGGTTAATTATCTTGATTTCCCCCATTTGTTTTCATTAAAATTCTCCACCGAGATTGGTTGAGGTCGGCCCGAAATTGGTTCTGCCTAAATAAATAATAGCTTGAAAAATAAGAGATGGTTCTCTTAACCATGAAAATCTTTATGCCATTTCGCAGGTATATTTAATTTAAAGATAGAAATATTTTAATGGGGGTAAAGAGTTTAATAAAGTTAAATAAACGTTGCAGCTTAATAACTGTAAAAGATGAACATGAAGATGAACTCAATTTAGCGTTATTTCACGCTTCATTTATCTATTTTATTCATGATCGAAAATAAGGTGTAATAAAAAGTAAATATTGTCAGTGTGACGTAAAAATTACAGGGGCTTTACATTTTGAACAACCAAGTTTCGATTAAATTTAAATTATCCGTGCAACAGCTTTTCACAGAGATTTATTTCCGTTCAATTACAGTTCCATTCGAAATATAATTATTATTATTTTCATATGAAGTTTTGTAACCATTGTGGTTTTGTTTGTTAAAGCCTAAAATCGAATTTTGTATTTTAATACAATTTTGTGTTGTTTCAAAAGCTGCACTAAAATGGTAGCTCAGTTTTTTTTCAAAGATTAATAGTCTCATGTTAAATCCCGTTAGGACAGCTAAACTTTGTGTGCGGCTTTCAAAGCGTTAATTTTCTATTTTGTCATAGAATCCGAGCTTGTAATTTCAGTAATATGATGAAACTGAAACGTAATTACATATAAGGTTAATAATAGAAACAAGGTTTCATCAAAAACATGGTAAAGTCAAGCATCCTCAAGCTTCAAAATGAACATTAATGATTATAACTGCATAAAACGTAACGATGATTCAATTAACGCTCTGTGAGAAACTTCCTCATGGACTCTGACGTTACATTGTTGACGGCGGAAATTTTCTACACACGATAAAATTAAATTTTATTACTCAAAACTGAAAGAAAAGTGAAGAAAATTTCAAGAATGTTATTAAATTACGGCAGAAAACCCCGATGCATCAAAGTTGTTTTGATGAGATTTTATTTTAATACTTCGCGGTTTGTTCATTAAAGTCTGCCTCTTGAAGCAAAGAAAACAAAAAAATCACTTTACTTAAAACTTTTTTATTTAGATGAATTGTGATGCAAAACATGACAACAAATATCATAGTTTCACTAAATTTGGGTTCGGTTTAGTTGTTAATTCTTGATTTAAATAGATATAGAATAACAGTGTCTGAGCTTAACCAAATTTATATTCAACTCAAGTGCAGGCACGATAAGGTGGGATAAAGTGACAATAACACTGCAAACTGCACCAACCACTATAGTTAAAGTTGTTACTAATTTGACAAGCAACGTATTTTGTAGTTAGTTTACAGTTTACAATTTTTTTTATAAAAATTTGGAAAACTTTAGCCGGAAAATGTCCAATTGCCAATCGACAATTGACTTAAATAATAAGTTAATAATTATTTTGAAATTTGCGTGGAAGGCTTATTTGAGTTAATTGTGTAAACATCTAATAAATATGGTTTTATTCTCTTCTCTGAAAATTTGTGATGGTGCTTTTAAATAGAATAAAATCATAAACAAAGTTTGAAATTATAAACAAACTTTCATATATGAGCTAAAAATAACCTAACTGCATTTTGATAATCATATCCAACATTATGTTGCATTTTGTATACGATTTATAAATAAACAAAAATACTGTCTAAGGAATCCATAGTCACAGATGTGGCCTCACTATTGTAAAAAATTAATAACATTTTGAAACAATAAATTCCATTAAGACTTATTTCAAATATTCTGCTTTGCATAAGAAAGTAAGTAAGAGAATTTTCTAAAGGATAATTAAAAACGTGCTCGTTTTATACTTAAACTTTTAAACCCTGTAATATTTCCCAATATTGAATTTAAGCTGCCCCAACATTTCAATTAACTTAGTAAAGTTAATTAAAATTAGAAATAGAAACGATTTAAACTTTCACCACCTAACAAACTTACATTATCTCGTGAATTTTTATCAGCAACACATTTTTCCAAGATGTATTAATGTTGAGAATGAATAAAATCAATACAGAGGCAAGAACGACTTAATTAAAAAAATACAGATCACTGTAGTATTTAGAATTATTTTTAATTAGCTTTGTTAAAACGCTTATTAAGAAAACATTCAATTAATTTTTGTTCCATCTCATGACAAAAATATTTAATTAGAAACAAAAAAAAATAATGTAGCATGATAATTCTTTAAGATTTGTACAAATAATTTTTTTGCGTGTGAGAAACTCTCAAATTTCATTTTGGATGTTGCAAACTTAGTGCTTTCTAAAAATATCATTTTTCTTTGAAATGGTATCAAAGCAGTCAGTTGATATTTTTCCAAACAGCAATTAACATTTTTGTAAAATCAACCCACTGTTTGGTTTGTGGCCACTTTGGCGGCGCGTAAGCCGTCGGTAGTTGAAGTTGTTAGTATATTGTCTTTGGAGTCATAAAATGCTCGTGGCGTCGTGCTTAATCAAGAGTAGTTGAAGCTGTTAATACGTTAATCCTTTACAAGCTTGCTAAAATAACACATACTTAAAGTAATTATTTTAAAGTGATTGTAGGTGTGTCTGTGCTAAAAATGGGATACTATTTGAGTAACTGAAAATGAATGTCAGGCTCGTTCAAGATTTTAATTTTGATAAGCATAATTAAGTTAGTTCTGCCTACTCAATATTGTCATAAAATCGTCAGCGGCAAAATACGTAGCCTTAATTGAAAAATGAAATTATATTTAGCGTTTTTGTAAACAAGAAGATAATTAAAATTTTTCCGTTTGCAACTGGAACTAGATTCGTCACAGTTAAGTTAAAATTAAAATTTGCAACACAAGAAGTTTTATCTTGTTTGCATCTAATTTAATTCACTTGGGGTGAAACCGCATATATTGGAATGCTTCACCCCCATTAGAGAAAAAAACTGGGCTGTTTCTTTTGATCTCGTGTCAATATTTATAAAGTGGGGTGACTGTTTATAGCGAGTTGGGCAAGAAGTCAATGTCATCGCATAGCCCAGTTCCCGGAGTATGCGGTATGTAGGACGGAGCTATTTTTAGAACTCCGGAGCCATCGATCGCCGGGGGGGCGGCTTGCGACTATTTCAGGAACATCCCCTCTGATGCAACGTTGCGTTGCACACATCCCTTATCACGTGCTTCACGCTGTTCACCTGCAGGCCGATAATTGCTTCTTCACCACCGATTTTTTGCCGCATTGCACACAAATCTCGGCTCTTTGCTAATTTCTGTTTAGTAGTTTCTGAATTAATTTCGGTTATGATTAAGTGAGGATTTCGCTAAAGTGTTGCATACAGAAACGTCTTATTAGTAGTCATTAAGTTCTGCAAACCCATCTACTCGGCATGCGGACTATTTAATGAATCAATGCGGTACTCGTCGGAATCCTTTATATGCATATAGCAAACGATCATCTTAGGGCACCCTCGCAATATGTTCAGATCTACTAAATTTAATAACTAATTAGTAATTACGTTACTTCATTAATGATCAATCTACTTTATACCACTCGATTATACTCTTCCGGTTTTCATTCCTAATTGCACTTTAATCAGTTAATCACCCAACTGTCTGATTAAACTTCTTACTCCGAAATGTATTCACGAAGTCTTTAATTTCGAACAAATCAGCGAAAATAGCGTCACTACTAACGTTTAATTCCTCGAAAATCGTAAAAATGTCAATCTATTTCAAATCCCGAAAACGTGTCATTTTCATTTAAGCATTGTAGAAAATCAAAAATTATTTTTGCAAATTTTGTGTTAGAATATAATTTTGAGATACCTCTGACCTGTTTTTTAAGTTTTTTTTTTCAAGAAAACTGTAGTGCTATTCCAAACAAAATTTTTGTAATAAAAATGTCTCAAAACAACAAATCAAAAATATGTATTAATTTTTAAAACTTGTGATATTTTTTCTAATAAAATATAACCTTTATTTTCGACAAAATTTTTTGCAGTTTTTTTGTACAAAGTTGCCGACAGTTCCACTTATTTTTGAAATAGCGTTTTTAAAATTATTTATTCAATCCTCTATGTTCAAATTTTTTCTTTGACATTAGATTTCATTATTGAATTTTACATTGATACCAATTGACTACAAAATTTGTGAGGATTGAATAAAATTTTATATTGTACACGACGATAAAATTTTCATTATCTTTTCGAGCATATTAGCGTCTCGGCTAACGCCTCGATGCTAAATTGCTAAAATTTAATTTTATTGTCTTGTATAATAAATAACTATTATTATTTCAACTGATTCTACAAAAGTCAGATCTCGCTTTTCTAGTTTTTTTTTATTAAGTTACTTACCGAAGCATTAATTGCTTTTTTTAGTAAAGAAATGTGCCAAGTTTATTGTGAGAATGATGTTAAAAGACTACAAAATTCACCATCTTATTAATAAAAAACTTCAATATAATTGATTTTTTAAATAAATAAACTATACTTCAGTGTAATTCATAGAGGTAAAGGTTTTTTTATTCTTTGAATTGACACAGTTGACCTAATGCCATTCAAATTTGCAGCATTAAATCACTGTATCCTGTCATCAATTTGCAAATGAATAAATTTTTCACTTCACTAGATACAATACCAGTTCTTGAATAAATTGCATTTAGCTTTCATTTAGATTTTCGCATTGTGGTTTATTTGTTTTTCTAACAGCTGGCAAGTACTACTTACTTCTCATAATAGATAGTCTTATTTTAAAATAATGATTTTTTAAATTTTATAAAGAAAATCACTTTCTCAAGTTTATCTTGTCTCATGTTAAAAATTTAATAACAAAGGAAATGAGGTTTCTAAAAAGCCGAAAATTCTAAATCAATTTGCTTATAAAAATCGTCCATTTCTCGCGATGGCCTAAATAACGTTCCAAAAGAATCATTTATGTGAATCGCTAGTTGGGAACAATGCAATTATTAATTTAATTGGATCGTTTATTTTGATTAATTTTAAAAACAGCGTAGAACGAGTTAATAAATTTTAAGTGAGCGCGGCAGTAAGGTGACATTTTTCACATTCAAGTTTTATTAATTGACCCGTCTTGCGGTTCCATGAGCTTCATTTTTACCACCCAACTGAAAATGGAGGAATGCCTTTGTTCTCGTTCATTTAATCTTTATATAAATTACGCACCTACGTACCTATTAATGAACCGTATTTTGGCCTAAACTAATTATATCTACTCTAATCCAAGCTTATTAATCGGCATTAACGCTTTACCAAGACTTGATTTTTATCGACGAAGTTACCAAGAAATTGGTAATGTACCGTGCAAAAGATAAAACGCGCTAAAATTACAAAATCGTTGCTTCATCACTGACGTGGAAAAATCTTCGACAAAAACCAAAGACTCGTTCAAGATTATCAAATTTGTGACTCCGGGAAAAATAAACAAAAAGGCTTTCTGCTCTATTCAATATTCATTTAGTAGAAGTCGCAAGATTTTTAAGTTTTATTTAAGTGTTTTCAAGCTAAAATGAGGCCAGAGACTTGAGAGACTGCAGCTCGACTGAACGTCACTTCAAATAATCGTTGCTGTACTTAACTCTTGACCAGAAAACTAATGTAAGTATTTATCAAACATCCACTTCCACGCTACATCTTCCAAGTTTTTGCGGTAGAAATATTTTCTTTGTTAAAAATCGTGTGTTCTAAAGTATTATTTTGAAAGACTGGTAAAAAGAAGTGGATAAAAATCATAACAAATTATACCAGTTTTTGCTAAATTACATTATTTAAATTGTCTTTGACACAAGTTAAACATATCGAAAAATTCCTTAATGAAGCTTAACTTGGCAAAAAATGTGCTGCTTTGTTAATAGGAATTTACAACAAAACAGTTTTAAGGCTCATTTCGTACTTTCTTGCGAATTACTTTTTAAATTATTTTGTTAATATTATACAAGTCTAAAATATAACTTGATGTTATTAGATTTCAAAAAGTAAGCTGCACCAAGCAAAAAGCTTTTATTAAAGCTAGCATTTAGTTTAATTAAATCTAAATTATATTTAATGACTCTTAGTCTTGCAAGCCCAGTTTTGGTTACTAATTTTTTTCCTAAAATTACATTTGGTAGTATTTTTAAAACCTCATAATGGATACTTGTGTTTTTACAATGTATTCATCATGGAAAAATAAAAACAATCATATTTTGCTCTCAAAATGATGTAAATTATTTAGCATTTTCTAAAATGTTTGATCGCTTGTTTATCCCTCAACTTAGATGTGCTCGAAAATGTCCCATTTAAATGCAAATACCTATTAATAATTCTCTCTGTTACTTAGTTAAACCTCATCTAAGTAGAAGCAATTCCTATATGATTTACCTTCAAAGATAAACGGTTCGCTAACAGTGTTCAAATACCGAGTAACTTTTATTAGATAGGTTTTCAGATATGAACAGCAGCAAACTGAAGTATGTACACGTACTTACTCCTAGTTTGCTTTTTAAAAACTTGTGAGTTTAATATTCCCCATCTTAGAATCACTTCTAAACTGAAATACTCGTAAATAAAAAATGATTCTGGCCCCATTTAGTTAATTTAGCAGATGCATACTAATTACCAAGTATTTTTAATTAAAAATTGATAAGCCACAGTCGACCTCTTAAAAATATCAAACAAAATAGGTCCATTTTGATAAAAGTGAAATTAAAGTGCTGCCTATATCAGATCGCAATTAAACGGGAGTTCAAAAAGAATACCTAAATAATCAAAAATTCTGCTTTCAAAGGAATTTTGTGCATTTTAAATTTTATTAAAGTGTATTCAGGGTTTCTTTTTTGTGAGAATAAATCTCTAAGAAATCTTAGCACGGACCACTGCATTGGAATGAAATGGAGAGCATGGTATGAGTGAAAAAAGTGAAGAAATTCTGAACACGTAAAAGCTGAAGCTATGTGGGGAGAGATTACAATTCGTCGGTGCCCTTTTAGGTAGTGGAATATTAATAAAGGGTGAAATTAACGGATTTTATTACACACGCTCATAAAGGCTATGGCAGCAAGTGTGCATACAAACAGATTTAAAAAACACAAAGTGGCTCCAAAACAACGAAAGAGGCCCCAAAAATAATTGAATTAAAAAAATTTTGCAAAATTTGTTCAAGTAAAAAAACTCACTAAATCAAAAAAATTAAACACATTATCCAATTTTGTGTACAACCCACATCTCTGTTCATCTCAATAAAAAATTGTTTTGCAGAGATAACAAAATGTAATTACGAAGTTTCTGCTTTATTATAGTCGAAAAGTTTCGTTGGAAATTTAACGCCTTGAAAAATTTTCCCGTAAAACTTTCTCGCAAATAGATCGATAATAATTATGACCTCTTCATTAAAACGACACAAAAAAGAGTTCATTAAAACCTTTAGCTTTTTAGATGCAGCGTTATCAAAGCTTAATAAATGGTTTTCAAGTTAATTACCGTTACAAACGAGAGTCATTCAAGCTTCAACGATTATTTGAAAAATTTTCATACTTTGAAAATTCATATTTTAATCATCGATACGAAATTAGAAACACGTAATGAACTATTAAGTGGAAAAACTCAATGCGGTCGTAAATTTTACTGCAAATTAAGAACCGAATTTAAGATTTAATGAATTTGCCAAAAATTACCAATAATTAAAAAAAAAATAAATCTAAATTTGTATTTATTGCTACGACGAAGCAAAGTATTCTTACGGTGTGTTGTTTTCATCTGTTTAATTATTTCATAATTGAGTGCTTCTCAAATTTCGTTTTGTTGTGTTAGACGTAGGTGAAGGAATAAGTTTACAAAGCGTGAAGTCTTTGAAAACCATTATTTGTAAAGAACCTGCTTGATGTGAGGTATTATGTTGATATAAAAACGTTTCGTCGAGTAAGAAAGACATCAATCTAACCTTTCTATATGTCTATCGAGGGGCAGTTAGTCCCAAGGGGTGTAAAGTATCTGGAAAGGTGACTGTAAAGCTTAGCGAAGCACTCACCACGAGAGAGCAGCCTGGAATTCTCTGGATGCCTAAAATAGGTTACAGGCATGATGTTAACAACTAGCAACGTGTGTTTAATCATTAATTAAATACCGTTTGAAAATTCAACCTTTATATCAAATTGAGTTTTGATGTAACGTAGTAGAAAATTGCGATACTGTTTCTTGTAGCATGCATTGTCGGTTTTGTGATGTACTGTAGCTTGTTACAAATATTTACTCCAGATTTGAATTAAATATTCAAGTTGGAATAATATTCAAATGGCAGATCAACAATCCTAAATAAATTCGCTTACTAAATCTTTTTTTTTGCTTTTCTTTGTTTTGTTTGCAAGTTTGTTTTAAACCTCATAACAAGTCAGAAACAACGCACATAAATGAAAAAAATGAAAAAAAAAGTCAAATTTAATACTAAGTACTTAAACTTTGTCAGAAAATAATTTTCGAACTTTTTTATTCACAATCACAAAGTAATAATCAACAATATGAAAAGTTGGAAATTATGTTATTTCAACTTCATGTAACAGTAGATATAAAATATCAGTTGATATAAGATATATGAATTCAGGTTGGGAAAAAAATTACCAACCCACACACTGATAAAAAAGTGCCCACTTCCCAATTGAACTCATGTCATTTTTCAAAACTTGATAAATTCATTATTTGCTTTCTGTTCTTTAAGAAGAATGAATATGAATGAAGTAGTATACAAACCTTAATAATTTTTGCTTTATCGCATCTTAGCTTGATAATAAAGCACCTCCCACCTTGGTATATAATTTAATATTAATGTTTTGTCCCGGCGCATCCACCATTTTCACACTTTGTTTTTTACAAAAAGACTTTTTTTCAAAATAGCTATAATCTTCTCGATTGTTTATTGTTTTATTTAAATAAAATTAAAAAATGCATAGTAAGAATGTTTCATAAATTTCATTAAAATAAATCTACGCACATAAATGACAAAAATCTAAGAAATGTCTAATTAGTAAATAACGTAATTTAATCAATATTCAATAAAAGTACCATTACATTGTCAAAAATTAATTAGTAGCTAGTTTCTAAATCTTAGGAAAACAATTTTTTAGTAATTTGACGCGCATCCAGCATTTTTACAGATTGAGTTTTTGCGAACTATTTTTTGTTCAAAAAATTTTTCAAAAATTTTAATATTCATTTTGCTCTAATTAAATAAAGTAAAAAAACACGTAAAAATATTTCATAGTTTTCAATAAAAACAACTTAGAATACTTTTACCTGCCAAGAAGTTTTTATGTGTATACAAACAAGAACTTTCCTCGAGAATATTTTTAGTAAAAAAACTACCGCAATAAAAACACGCATTTTTTCATAAAAATGTGTGGAAAGCTAAATAGGTAAACAGAGTGTCAATTTGAATTTTTTGGAAATTTAAACTGTCTCTTCTGCACCAGGAGGTTTAGTAGACAAATTGTAGATGTTTGTTTTTATTCCTTAATAATGTTTGTGCTTTAATTTTGATTTTGATTGACGTTTTAATCGAAACTTTATAAGTTCAATCATTCATAATTGACAATGATGAATTGTAATTTCGGGTTAAAATTAGAAAATATAATCAAACGATTTCTTTCAAAAATAAAATTGTTGTGACATAAACATGCAAATTAAAATATTTGCAAACTGTGGTTGTGAAAACATCCTTTTCTTTTTGGGAAATATTGGTGAAAACTCCACACACAATCTAATCCTCTTGACTGATCACAAATGAGCAACTTTTCAAAATAAGACGAAAATGACACACATAAGCCCCCTGCAATCTCCCACACTCAACGGCTTCCTTCAGTTTACTCATTGATGAAGGGGTAGTGGCGCCGTCTTGCTTTCATCCAATCAACCTCTTTAGATTTTTAAAACATCCTTGACATGGATCATGGCTCTCTGCACAGTTAGGGGTCACTTCATTGGTCTTCATAAATATTTACATCATTTTAGAGACGATTATTATCCAACTTGTAAACATTTTATTAAGAAATCGCTAGCAGTTGTACTGCAAGGATTATTTTGTTGATTTTTGATTAAATTAGTCTTTTCTCAAGTCGATAAAGAAAGAATTGATTTAAATAGCTATCACTTTTGTTGATACGCTCTATTAAAAGTTTGTTTTTCCAGTCGATCTTTAAGAATATAAGATTTCTTTTCCAGGCTGCATTCAGCTTTCTCCTTTATTTGCCCACGCAAGCTAGGTCAAGGACAAAAAAATTAAGTTTGTTTTCTCACCAAAAAAATTCTTTTGTGGATAAAAATTATCAATTACAATTTATGTTGCTTTTCAACAAAGACTCGTAATTAGTGAGCAGTAGGGAAACACTCAAAGAGATGAAGTTAATTTTATTTTAGAGTCTTAAACAGAAAATGCGTGTAAACAGACGGAGGCTGACGAAGAGCGCAACAATCAATCAATGTGAAGGCAACCACAATTTGGGGAGGTTCTGTTCTTTTGTTCCGCGAGCTTAACTAAATAACTGGACAATTGTTTCGGCTTTTTCACACAGTTTGCTTTATCAAATGAAGCGTCTGGACTTAACGAACCCGAGCGTCGATATTAAGAGCTTCAAACGTTTGAAAAAGCACATTCAAGATTTTTTTAATACTATGGCTGATCAAATAAAAGGCAAAAAGCGTGAAAAAACCCAATTAGCGCCCCAAAATTAACAGAAATTTTCAGGTGGAAATGTGTTAATATACATATTATTTTTATACACGTTCTAAGTAAAACTTACAACTTAAAACATAATGATAATAAAAAAGTGTTTTAGAAATGCAATGTTGCATATTTTTTGACATTATAGATAAGCTTTTCTGGTTAATTTTTTTATTACTCTCTTTTGTTAACAAATATATCTCTTAATAAATTATTTTAAAATAATCCACAAAAACAAGATGGTTTCCACCCTTACTTCCAGCGTCACCAAACGCATTTACTTATAGGATAAAAACCTTAAGTAAAAATCTGCAAATAGATTAACTTATCGCAAAAACGTCCATTTTTCTTAACAGAGTATTAAGTATTTAGGTGTTTTTTACTTCTAGTCAGTACAAAGATTGATGTTGACAACTTGTTGCTGTTTAAAATGTTGAATTTATGAATTTAAACCTAGCCACCTGCGACAAATCCTCACAATTTAACACCTAAGCCTGGGGTTTAATATAACTGATTGTTAACACAATGCTCGCGGATAAAATTCACTAAAATTTTCGTAATTTTTATAAAGAGCGATAGGAAATTTACGGAATTTGTGAGAGAAACTCTATCTAAAAATAATTAAACTTCAAATTTTTAATTTGTTTAGTAATTGTGTTTTTGGTAGGAATATTTCTAAAAGTTCACTGGTGATTTTAAAATTCACTGAAATTAAAGATTTTTATAATTTTTATAAAGAGAGATGTGTAGGAAATTGACCGAGACGGAATTTGTGAGAGAGACTCTATTTAAAAATAATGAAACTCCAAATTTTTAATTTGTTTAGTAATTGAGTTTGTGGTAGGACTATTTCTAAAAGTTCACTGGTGATTTATAGGTCGGTTGTTTTCAAGTAAAATCTTTAATTACGTCACTGGAATAGCTTGAACATTGTAAATCTGACTTCATGAAAGATTAATTGTCATAAACCGCTGAATAATTATATAAAATCAATACTTTAACAATAAAGTTTCCTGGCGTTTAACATGTCGATCTGATGTAATGACTAGCCTTATTGTCACTACATATATCCAGATGTCAATAGACATCACTTTATGATATAAATACAAGAGCCAGCGTCTGCGCTCTTACACGCACATCTCCTGTGGAATTGTGAGAGATGTCTGTCACTAAAAGATGCTCTTGATTGACTTTTCATCCAACAACGAGGTTAAGTAGAATTTTGGAGAACCCGAGGCGGACATGTGCTGATGTGATAGCTGGCTGATATCTTTCAAACCCTCAAATTTATATAAATTACTGACGTCACTTTCGACTGATCAAATTGGGGATGCTGGAAAATGGAGCTTTTCTGCTTCGAGAAATTCGAAGGAATTATTTAAAAGCAGATCAATTTTTCTTAGCACTCGACTTTTTCGACGGTGTTCCTCACATTTTTATCTCTTTATCCTTAGAAGACCTCGATAATAAATTTTTTAATAAAAAAAATGTAACGTGTTATTATTGGCAAATAAAAATTTTACACCACAGAGTGTGTTAATAATAATCTCAACAAATTAATACGCCCACTTTGCTTTATACAGGGTTATTCATAAATATGAAATTGGCATCTCAAAAATGACCTATAAAATGATGTTAATTTTAATAATAACTCGTGTCCTATCTCTACTGATAAGAATTTTAAAGCCCTCAGTATGTAAGTATAGAAATTTGTTTTTTTTTGTAATAACTTCGGAACCATTTCATCAAATATTATAAAATTTGGAATGGTTACTTGCGAGAACATACCTTTTAAAGTAGTAAATACAAAAACCAGATACATCTACTTAATTTCCGGTTCCAGCAATTGCAGGTCATATGTGTTTTTTCGTTTTTTGGCCTCTTAACATTAATTTGTTTTTGGTCAAAACTCTAGAGTAATTAATTTTGAATAAAAACGCATAAAATTTAATACCCTTAAAATGGACCGTTTTAAAGATATTTTAATTTAAAGTGAAAACCACACAACACTGAAAGCAAAAAGTATGAATTTTGAATGAGCGATATCCACGGCAACAAATGACCATGGTCACCTAGTTTGCTGTCACTCAACTTAAGATTGGACGATTATTATTAGACAATTAATCGAAAATATTTAATAATAGAGTTTAGCTCAGACTCCAAACATAACTTAGAATAAATCCAAATGGATCTCGTAGCATTTAATTCATAAAAAATTCACAAAAATGTATCGTCAAAATTAACAGATGCTTGACAGCGATTTATGTGACCATGGTCATTGGTTGCCGTAGATACCAGTCATTCAAAATTAATATTTTTTGTTTTCAATTAAAAATTAAAAACAACCAAAAATTGAGTAGATGTATCCAGTTTTCGTGATTACCAGTTTAAAAGGTGTGTTCTCGTAAGTAAACTATTCCATTTTATAATATTTAGTCAAAAGGTTTCAAAGTTATTTAAAAAAAAAAAAACAAATTTCCATACCCACATTTCGAGGGCTGAAAAATTCTTATCAGTAGAGATGGGACACGAGTTATAATTAAAATTAACATCATTTTATAGGCTATTTTTGAGGTTTAAATATTGCTTCATATGACCCTATATGTTAAAATATTATTATTTTTAATCTGTTTTAGTGAATAAATATTTTTGAAATATTCAAATCAATATTTTAATAATAAAACCACATGTATTACATAAAAATCAATCTTTTAAACAAAAAACAAATAATTTAATATTTGTTGAGTTCAAATAATTTAAATACAAACTTGTAACTTTAGTTGACTGTTTTAAAATGAAAAAAGTTTGTATTAAATTTGAACTTATGTAAAAGTTGTCAGTAACATGACAACCAATAAGAGAATATTATTATTTCACAACATTTCAAATTACTTAATTCTTAAATAAATTAATCAGTTCTTTTTAATTTAATCGATTAATTAACTAGTAACGTACTGTTAAACCAAAAAACCATAACTTATCTTCATTTTTGTTACCAAAAATAAGTGCAAGGAACAGGACCAGTCGAAATATGCAGTATTTCTTAATAATCGTTTTTTATTATGTTTTCTCTTATTGTCCACAATAAATACGTAACAAAAAAATTAAAGATTTTTGTTGTTTCGAATGATTTTTTAATATTTTCTTATTAATAGATTTCTGAAAGCAACATAAAATAGTTACACAAAATAAACGTAGCAGAATATAAAAAAAAACCTAAAAAATAAACATAATGTAAAGCTATTGATGGTAAGCAGTAGTTAAAGTAAGTTAAATTGATATAAAAAGAATCAAGTCTCCGGAAAATTCGCAATACGATTATCACAAAATAGTGTACTTAAGTTTATATAACCGAATAATACCTGAATTGATTTCTTTATAAAAACAATCCCCCAGATCCCACATTTTGTTGCTCAGTTCAACTAAAAATAAACTATAAACTTTATTATTACCAAGCAGTCTTGGGAAATCACTGCCGAAGAACTCTACTTTTAGTATACTGCAGTGATATAATAAACGAACCGTTCTGCAATAGTTTGCAAATTTATTTTGATCATAATTTCCATAACATTCGAATTGTTAAATTGAAATTTCTAAATATTGCGTTTCCTTTGCTGGAAGATTTGTGTGAAATTGTGGCGAGTTGATCCTAGACATAAAACTTTGGAGTTTGTAGATTGCATGAATATGTCTCAAGTTTTCTCAATTCGAGCAATAAGACGAAGTCATCGGCCAAAGTTTTTGACCTCACCTTTGTGTACAAGTATAGAGACGGTAGTGGTGTGAGGGGGTTTAGTAAAACAATTAAACCAACAATTGGAACATGCCTTTGCTTAATAAAAAAGGTCATTAGGGTTTGTTGCAACACAATTCTAAGAGTAATTAGTACGACACGCAACATATGAGGTGAGGCTGTGCTACAGTAATATGAAATATAAAAGCGACGTGTAGCTTCTATGTATATAAAAACTGACATTTTGCCGTTCAAATTGAGGTTTAAGGTCCATTAGTGTTTCGTTAGAGAGAAAAAAAACACGCAATTTCAACGAAATCTGCCAGTTTTACGAGGGATATAAGCTATTGTCACACAAATATGTAAGTAAAATGTCATACACCAACATAAAAGGAAAAGACAATAAATCGGGAAACGAATTTGGAAAATAAATGCCTACTCACATATTGCCGAGTTATCTGCGAACATTACAGAAATATGATGGTGTATTTGTTAAAATTGTTGTTTCGGGTGCATTTTCATTAACCGACTACTAAGCGAGTTTCAACACTTAAAAATCCCTATTGTTTTCAAATAATTAATGCAAAATATGCACTAGTTATGTAATTATTTACTTTCTGAAATGATTAATTATGCATTTCTGCTTTAAATAAGGTATTATGTTTCACAGTTATTTGTAAAGAGAATTGTATAAACAAATTAAAATTGGCAAAAAACTTGTTTTTCTGTCATATTTTTTTCACTTATGATGTTTATTGATTATTGCCGAAATTTTTTTAAGGGACATTTCTGAAACATCTTCATTGCATGACACGTCCGTGGAGTTACAGAAATGCATGAACTTAAAATTTTCAGGCAGAATCAATGTAGAGGGTGTTTCAGAACTCGCGCCCCAGAGAAAAATGTCAAGTAACATGTGATACCAGAAATATGGAAAAAATGTTCTATGTCAAAAAATTTTGACTTTTATTTTTTGACATTTGACATTTTTTATGTCTATTTAATATTACTGATGATATGTTTTTGCATAATTCTTTAGTAAAGATACAAAAATTTTGCCAATAAAAATTTGCCACAAATAACGTTAAACACGGTTACAATTTAGGTTACAACTTCGTTGTTTCCTCTTTTAATAGTCTGTAGCAAAAAAAACTTAGAAAATTATTTTTTCCAACATAAATAAATAGGGTCAAAGTGCATAATTTAAATACCCGTAATTTCGAAATTCTTGAACAGAATTTTTTTCCATGTTCCTGATATCTTACAAGGTATTATTATTGCAAAATAAATATTTTTGCAACACTAATACCTTATACTGCATTTGAGCTTACCTCTATGTTGCCTATAAAATACGCTTCATCTATAAAGTACACGGCAATAGCAACGTATTTTATGAGTCTATAAAATACGCTGATGCATATTTTTTGTCTATTTTGACATTATTTTGATATACGTCTTTATAATAATTTCTGACTAGTAAAATTTCTGATTCAATATTAGTGTTGCAAAAAATCTTGAAGACCACACGAGTTTTATACATAGTTTAAAAATCTCAGCCTATTAAATTAACTACGACTTTAATTTTTAAACTGTCTATACTATGTACTAGTTGTCTTCCCCAACAGAACAAATAAAGGTCAATCATTGTTTTAAATATCCGCACTAAAACAATTTTTGTCTATTGAATAAGCATTTTTATTTTTCAATTAACTTGAAATGTGAAATGACTTCAAAAATTGTAAAAATACATCGAAAATTTCATTTATGTAAAGTACAAATAATAATTAAATTATTTCTCTATTCTCTTTAAAAATATGAAATAGTTATTGATTAAAAAACACCAAACAATAAAAAATAATAATTTAATCTAGGTAAAACAAAAATTATGTAAAATGC
>NW_025401068.1:3262675-3270770 GCF_015345945.1 Tribolium madens
TTATAATATGTCATACAATTTGTATAATCTATCAAATAAAATTTCTTTAAAATATATGTTGGAAAAGTTTACTAAAGCCCGATTTCTGATACAATTAAACCTCAGTTAAGGTATTTTCATCTTATTAGTGTTGCCATGGTTTAATCGAGATTAAATATGCTTTCAGAAACCCGGCTAAATAATATACTTCTAAGTTAAATAAAAAATATACCGTTTTAGCTCTTCAAAGCTGTTTTTCCTACATCTTTTGTTGTAAAAAAAGTTATTTATCTATTAAATAACCTTAACAACTTTTGCATAATTTTAGTTTCAATATTTAATCAAAATTACTACAAATATTTGAATGCTGTTTTTACATTGAAACAGATGCAAACGATTGTACTAACAGTCTTTGAACTAAACTAATAAAACATAAAATCATAAAATAGTGGATTACATACCGAGGAGGGCGGTGCTTCATTACCAAGCGAAATTTAATGACCAAAGCCATGGTCAGCAATAAGCCGAGGTGGGATGAAGCAACGACCACCGAGGTTTGTATACTATTTTATTTACAATCATCTTTCTTAAAAAACAACAAGTTAATAAAGAATATATTAAATTTCGAAAAACATGACATATAACAGATCCAGTTGGGAAGTTGTCACTTCCTTATCAGTTTTCTGGTTGGAAAGTGACCATTTCCCAACCTGAACCTGTTTGTTAAGTAAAGTTGAAATGTCATATTTTTCAACTTTTCACATGCAAGGTAATTTGATTATTATTACTTTATGATTGTGAATAAACTAAATTGGATAAAACTTTCAGGCTCAGAATATAAATCCTTGTTGTATCAAATAAATGCTTTACAACAGCTGTTAGTACAACCTAATTTTGTAAATTATCTCTCTATTTTAATACCACCTGACACAAGACAAATTAATAAAATTAATGACTCGACGTTAAAATTTAATTGTTTTTTTATTACTTGATGCTAATTAGCCTTTGAAAACAACACGCCACTTTCGTGAAGCTTATTGAAGGTAATGAAAATGCACCATCGTTAAAAAGTTTAAAATGCAAACATTCAGTTTAGAAATAAGCGACGACAGCACACACATTGACAGAAAATGTGCGTAGGTTGGAATTTCGTATCCCGAAAAAGCCACAAACCCAAAAAGTAGAAATTTCCATATAAACAAAACATTGAGAAAAATTGTTAGAAAGTGGCGTTTTTTCTACTTTTTTTGGGCCTGAGGAAACACTCAGCCGATAGATGCGATCGAGCGGATGCGGATACATTCCACAAGGATCCTAATAATTTCACGGCTTTTTCATATTCAAATTATTCTTTTGTGGAGTTAAAAACCGCGCCTTTTTCTTCTACCAGATTGGATTGGTTTCACTTGATATTTCAATATGTAGATTGCATATGTGCGAACCGTTTGTGTTGTAAAATGTAAATGATATTGTGTAGCTGAACGAAAAGAAAAAGAATGCTCTATATTCCCCAACAAAGTCTAATGAAAGTGGGCCATTTCGGGACAAGCATTCCACACAACACAGCGAAACACGTGTTTTGCAATTTGTATTGTTAGACAAATTGAATCAAATCGGAATTTTTTCTGTTTAAAAAAATTATACTAACTTTGAAAAGCAGGGTCAAGGGCCATTAATACAGTCGCAAAAGTTTGTTTCAACGTTGTTTTTGCCAAGCATTATTTTATATACGTTTTTATCACTCCCTCATATTTTTTTGCATAGAGACGTTGATGGATGTATATTAGGTCCGTAAAATTTTTTTTTAGTCATACTTTTCAGAAAAATGTGAAAACTTGGTAGCTCTCAATGGTTGTAACAATTTTTTACAATAAAATACATTAAATATACAATAAACTGCAAATAATTCATTCTTTACTATTCACTAAAATAAATCAAACCAATGCATTAATTTAGTGAAAATGTAAAACTATTTATAAGTTTTATAATGCATTTTCAGCATTCAATTTAGTTCCACGTCCATGTAAAATAAATTTATGGTACAAACGATTTCAATTAATTTTGTAAAAATTTTGCAGTTCATTCTAATTACACACAAATTGTTTACAATAACAAATTCATTAAACTTGTTTCCATCAGAACTTGAATGTGTTGCTTTTTTATTTTTAATGTGGATAATAACTAAAAACAAAGAAGAGCTTTTGTCCTAAAAAAAAAAAATAAATTTCCTTTAGTTATTTAAATTATTATTTAAATCACATACGACTAATTTAATCCTCTGACACTAACCTAGCCTTTGGCCTCATAAAACCTCTGAATCATTTCTCTCGAGTTGCCTAGCGCTGAAAGTTAAAACGTGCTGCTGTCTACTTGGAATTCTGATGTTCTGCATCGTAAATTAAAACGATTTCTGTTCAGTCAACCGCAGAAAAAACTTTTTAAAAAATGAGAAAATTTCGCAAAAAAACTCATAGGACTATAAATCATAACTCGGACTAAATCGAGTTGTCATGTTTTTATTTACGATATAAAAATTTAATCAAAGGAAAATATCAGATAACTTCCACGTAATGAGTACAGTTGTAAATAATGAGTAATAGTAGAGGTGGTCGAGGCAATAAATTCGCTTTTAAAAACCACTGAAAAAACAGCAACGTAGGTATTTGGAAAAACGCACATTAATATCCAACATTCTACAACGTATTTTATAAGTACAAGGTGATTCACGAGGAATAATGAGCCTGACCAAATTTTCGATGCAACCACTATTACTTTTCGCAAGTTGCTTTGCGACAAATGTTGGTTGCATCGAGAATGTGGTCAGGCTCATTATTCCTCGTGAATCACCCTGTATATTTGTCACATTTTGACAATTTTTTTATAAGAATTTCTGAATTTAGCAAAATTTCTGATCCAATTTTGAAGACAACACAAATAATTTTATAGTTTAAAAATCTCCGCCTCGAATTTAAACTACAACCCCGATTTTTAAACCATTTACAGGGTGTCACATGTAAGACTTTCGGGTCTAATATCTAATTCAATCAGTAAAAATACAATTTACTCGACATTTTAACCTAATAAAAAAATTATTAAAGTTAATTCTAAAACAATAGTTTAACGTCTTCAACTACCATTTTGTTCAACTCTAAAAACCTGTGGTAATTGAAACATCTTTAAAATTTTTAGAACCAATGGTGGTACTTTGGAGCATGTTTTATTGTACTGAACTGATTAATTCAATAAATGCAGTTCCTAATAGTATATTATATCACAAGGTAGAAAATAGATTTTTATAGCCGAGCTATTTATTTCCCGAGATGTTACGCATCTCTATATCTATCTCTATATCTATAAAAATCTT
Source organism: Tribolium madens (assembly GCF_015345945.1). Taxonomy (NCBI): domain Eukaryota; kingdom Metazoa; phylum Arthropoda; class Insecta; order Coleoptera; family Tenebrionidae; genus Tribolium; species Tribolium madens. The sequence continues at coordinate 3,266,019 of NW_025401068.1, forward strand.
CTCTACCGTCTTTTATATGAAATTTTTTTAGGTACTAGCACATTAATTACTCAGAAATACAGCGGTGAAACATTTACCTCGAACGTAACATGTCGTAATTCACAACTACTATTTTTGTTACTTCACTATTACCTACAGTTATTAATTACTTACCTGAGTTATTAACTTAAGTTGGAGGTATTATTTTCTTGTAAATGAGGTTGAGTCATTTTTGTACTTCTGCACAATTAAAGAAATTTTTTCACTTCATGATATGAAATATTTGTTAAAATAACAAACTGCAAAAAGAAGAAAAAATGTGTTAAATCTTGCCTCACTACCGATAGTATTTTAACATGAAATAAACCCAATTGTTGCTTTGACAGTTTTGACATAGAAGGATTAGAGAGTTGAAGATATTCTCATGTTTTTAATGAGGCAGCTTAAGGCTTTTTTACTTAATTTTGTATTAATTTAATCACTAAATAGTTCCGTTAGTACTTGTGATGGTAATAGTTTTCAATAATAATAATAATAATATTCTAGAAATATTTGAACAATGTAATACCCTTTAACATCGGCGTTTAGCCACCTCTATAGCCACCATTATAGCCCTTGGTCTATAATAAAAATGAGTATTGACTACTAGGAAAGAAAAACAATTTCACGACCTTTCGACAAATTAAATGGTATCTTTTACAGCTAGTAGTGAAAAAATTACGTTATTAAACATTTTAACGTTTTTAATTTCGTTAGAGTCCGTTGGCAACTAACAGAGATATTAGATCCGAAAGTCTTAGGTGGGACACCTGTATAAAACTGTTGTTGTCTTAATAGCTATAAAACACAAAGTAATTTGCATATAATATTAACAAATAAATATAAGACCACAGTAAATTAATAAAACACAAACTTAATAGTAGAAATAAATATAAGAATGTTAAAATGAAAAACTCAAGTAATAACATTTAACACGTAAGCGTGATAAAGAGATAACGCTTTCTTGATATTTTTAAAGGAAAAAGGAGAGAACGTATTAAAAGTAGCGTAAACACAAAAATAAGGTAGACTAATTTTACACAAACCAATAATCAATTCAATTAGGAAAACTTGGATTCAATTTCGATACAAGAAGTTATAATGGAACTAGTCATGTATAATATTATTGCAAGTGGATATAATAATGTTATTCCTCGTTAATTGGAAATGTGTGGTCTATAAATAGAGCAGTTATTAACAAACTGCGCATTTACGAGTCATATCAAAAATAGTATAATTTTAGGGGTTGTGAATAGTGACTGGCCAGCGAAAATGATTTTTTTGTTATAAAAGTGAAATTATGTTTGTTTCTTTGGTGCTGTGTTCTATGGAATGAAGTTGTGAAAGTTTGTCGTGTGTTTTGGTGTAGCCGTGACGCTCGACCGCACGAATATCCTTGTGGAAACTGGCAAGCACGTGACTCGAAGCAGGCCCAAGAACCAAATAAAGTTTGACTCACCCTGAAACTCCTTGCGAGCGGCGGAAACTGAGGTTACGATGTTAGCGACGTGACCCAATACTGTGGCGAAGAGTAGAAGCCCGAACAACAGCTGGAAGATGACGAAAAGATACTCCCCCTTGTTCCTAGGCCTGGGCAAGTCCCCAATGGTCGTCAACGCTAGCGTGCACCAGTAATAACTCTGCAAATACGCTTTCACGTAATCCGTACTATCCGAGTCACTGTACACCCAGTTTTTAGAGCCGAAGCCGTCGTTTTTTAAAATGATATGGAACAAACAGCCGTTCCAATGGAATATAACTAGGAGGTAGTGGATGAGGCTGGTGGATCTGAACAAGTTCGGGTAGTTCGTGTGGCGTTCGGTGCGATCCATGAACGCCCAAAATCGGTAGATTTTCACTAAACGGAACGAACGCAAAATCGAGTTGAAACCCACGGATAAGTACAGGAAGTCGAGAGGCAACAGGCACAAACAGTCTATGTAGAACGTGGTGGAATTCATGTAGTGGTGTCGCAGTTTCGTCGAATCGGTTTGCAACACGCCGTCCTCCAGGTAGCCGGTCCGGAAATGGAACATGATGTCCACCAAGTAGAGGAAGTCTGCGAAGTAGTCCAAGCAGAACCACACGAGGATAGTGTTCGCTGCAAAAAACTCACTTTTCAACTCTACATTGCGGAAAATATTAATTCAAGCTAAATTACGCTTGAAGAAACGCTTAACCGCTTCAAAGTTGTTTTATGTAATAGTTTGCATGTGATAGCCAACATTTAATGGAAGTTCAAATCTGTTTATGATTTATAAGAGCAATTTTCGCTTTGCTAATGTGCAACTAAAATGTGGTTTACTCGCATTGTTAAGTAGTATTTAGGTCATTTTTGCTTTCGTTTATTGCACGAATAATGTTTTTTAAAAACTCCAAAAAAACAAAACGCAATATTTCTATTTCATTTTCACTCTTCTCTTGATTTGTTTTTGTCCCCGGACGAAAATAGTTTGTTATTAACGTCATAAGGCCGACACGTAACAAATAACAGATGAGGTTGAATTTTGTAAATTGAGACGAAAACGAGAGAAATAAATTCGAAAAAAATTACGAAAAAAATAAATTGTATAGTATATCACTAATAAGTAAGAGAACTCATCCTCGATCGTGGCCAAACTCTTTGCTTAATTTGTACGTTTTTCACAATTCAAGAGAAGAGCGACTTTTTTCCGTTCGGAAATTTAACTGATTTCAGTATTATGATATGCAATTTCTATTTTTAATTTTTTGTCATTTTCTTAATAAAGTAGTAGGATCCATTTTTTTTTATTGATATATGTACCTATTTGTTATAATTATTCCTTTCGAATTGTTTGCATTTCATTTTCTATCGGTAGACCTTCAAAACATTTTATATAAATCGATTAAAAAGCTTTTTTTCATTTCATATACAGCGTGTCAATTTTAAAATATGTAATCGACAATAAACCGTTTCGGTGGTTTCTAGGGGGAATCAAAATGACATGGTAAGTGACGCACCTCCCCCACCCTTAAAGCCACAGCCATCTCAAGTTGAATATTTTAAATGGCACTACCCTACTTGTGATACATAAGCATAAGCTCATAACAAGCGCTTTTTAAAAATGTCATAACAGCCTATTTAGTAAAGTCGTTTTTCCAATTATTTAAAAACAAAGACTTTAAATTTTCACTTTTTTTTATTATATTCAAAGGTGGGTGGAGGTGCGTCACTTACAGTGATGGACAGTGAATTTCGTCCACCCAATTTCCTTGACAGATTAAAAGTGTAAATTAGTCTTTAGGTTTTACTAACCTTGTTTCAGAATTTTGATTAACGTTTGTCATGTTGACAGAAGGCTCGATAATTCTTGCTACTTTTTACCTTTGTCCTTTGAAATGGTAGTCCTTGGTATGCTCAAAAGTAGGGAGATACGTCTTTGAGAAATACCTTCTTATACCAGAGAGATAATTTTTATTTTATTAAACGCACTTACTGCTGGCATGTTCGAATTTGATTAAATTTGACAATACGTATTTGAATGTCAGTCAACCTGACAATAAAGCACAAACTACATTGAATTTTTGTGAATTCACAGAAATTGGGTGGACGAAATTCACTGTCCATCACTGTACCATGTCATTCCCCCTAGGAACCACGAAAACCGTTCTGATTGATTCTCAATAACTTTTTCAGTTGATCGATATTGCCGATTGCAAGTTTTAAAATTGACATAGTGTATGTACATATCTACCTTTCTGAAGAAATGCGAAACTTTTCTAATCAAGTTCAAACTAAGGATAATTTTTGGAACTCTTCATCAGTCCAAAAGGTAGTTAGTAAATTAACTGATTAAAACATAATTAGCGCTCTGCGCTACCACTGTCTCATCTTCACCGGCGTAGTCGCTTTAAGACTCCCGAGGCCACATCARACATCGAGCTACACTGCACTGATGAGCCCCAAAAGGGCGAAACCGGTCTGCAGTTTGCTCGATGGATGATGTTGTGCCTCTTTTTCACCTCTTATTAATTAAAAAAATTTCGCCACCATAGTAACTAATTTTATTTTTTTGTCCGGAAAAACTGTTTTTGGGGACTGAGAACCTAAAATAACCATTTTGCGTATTATTTTATTGAGTTCGAAAAAGACTCATTTTAGGGACTCATTTGAGTCCCTAAAACAGCTGTTTTCGGGAGCGTATACAAAAAAAACCTTTAATTTAGTTTTTCTTAATTATTTAATTTATAATAAACTTCTTTTTGACTATACTGCGATTAAGCTTATAGTCCTAAAGTTTGAACTTGTTTCTTTAAAGTAGTAAAAGTTTTATTTTTATAGTATTCTTAGAGTATATTTCTGTCAAAGAAATCAAATAATTTCAAAAATAAAGTGGGTAAAACTGACCAGTTATTTGCATTAAAGCAAAAAATGTAGTTTGTTTCATTGAAAAAGGAACATAAAGCTTAAAGGTATTATACTCGTACCTAGCAGCTCATTTCTGAGACATCATGTATCTATGAATTTTGTCTAGGTACAATTGTATAAATATTTTAACAACGAAAGAGTAATGATAAACTCGCTGGGACACTTTGTATGAAAAAATAATTTTTGAAAACTTACAAGGTGAATTCAAGTGTGAAAAAGAGGCACAACATCATACATCGAGCAAACTGCAGACCGGTTTCGCCCTTTTGGGGCTCATCAGTGCAGTGTAGCTCGATGTGTGATGTGGCCTCGGGAGTCTTAAAGCGACTACGCCGGTGAAGATG
>NW_025401068.1:3270870-3386195 GCF_015345945.1 Tribolium madens
TATTGAGCTCAATGTTTTGACTGGTATCATTTAAATATAAAAACAGCAAAACTATGCAAAGGATCTATGGTATTAATGCTAAAAATTAAGGTCTTGTTTTGGGTAAAATATACATATTTTTGTGAAAATCTGATTTTAAATTGATTTTTTTGAATAAATGTTTGAACACTTGGATTTTCTTTGAATTAAAAAAAAAGAGATTAAAGTAAAAGCAATAAATTTTTAATAGCCAATAGTAACAAGAAAATAAAATAAAACAGAGTCTGATGTCAAGACAGTTATTTATTTTTTATAATTTCAAAACTTTTCTACTTGTAGGTTTATTATCTATTCTTTTTCTTTTTAAATTGTCAGTCTTTTCAAAACAAATATTATCTAAAACTGGTTTAGCAGTTGTATTGATAATTAAGCGGAGTACTGTTAATGAATGAGGTGAACATTGAAACATTTTGTTATTTAGCAAATAAGGATAAATAGCCTCACTCAATTGTTGACAAGTTTTTGTTGTTGTTATGTAAGGTAGRATTTCCTGTATTATATCTGCAACTCTTTTGATGAGTGATACAAATGGTCGGCTAGGATAAAGTAATCCACCATGGTCTTGAAGTACTATGASCTTCATTAGAGGTCCTGGGACTGTTTGCGACATTAGTGGAGTAAGGCATGCATCACAGTGGAATGTATCATTAATTTTTTTAACAATATATCCGGCTAAGAAAGCAACAGAAGCAGAATAAATATCCTCTTCACATTCAACGTCATCATGCAAGCTTTTAAGTTGGATCTCCACTTCTTTGGGTAGTGTAAGTTTCAAATTTGCTCTGTCCAAAATTTGCATCGTGGGCATTAAATTAGTGTGGCTGATAAAGGTCACGTCATGAGATATATTTGCCGATTTTGATGCTTTGACAATGCCACATTTTAAAATTTGTCGTACAGCATACTCCGCTGCTCTCGCATCAGTTGCGTCATTACAGCCTCCTTTTAATCGTACATGAGAAAACATTCCCTCAAGAGCATCACTGCTGAAMGATCTTGTAAGTACATAATAAAATCCAACCTGGTCTAAAAGAAATTTAATTGACAAATATGTACTTTGGGCTGTGAATTTTATAGCATGAGCGGTTTCCTTTGATAGCCCCTTTAAGCAAGCCTCAGAAGAACACTTTTGGATGTCATCAATGTATTCAGGGAGAACATTATTTAGCCAATGTAAACGCTGATCTGATATGTGAGTATAAGGGGCAACAGAACTATCTAGTGCGCAGATATAGTGTGTTTTATTTGAGACATTATGTATTTGGAAAAAGTAATACATATTCTCCATGAATTTTACCGTGTTCCCTACAAGAGAAAACTCGTCATTTCCATTTTCTTGTAAAAATTTCAACGATGTGGTCACTGCTGGCGAAAAGATCTGAATTGCCCTTAACACATTCATTTTCTCGAAATTTGAAGGAAATAAATGTTTTTTTGATAAATATCTTACTGGTTTTATTGGCATTTCTTTCTGAAGTTCGTATAAGGTTCGTAAATACGACGATGAAATCGTACCTTCTGAAGTGCACATATCACCAGCCAAAAACCAATTTCTAACATTTTTTAAAACGTGACAAAAATCGAAACTTAAAAAAATTGGCATATTTTCTAAAAATGGATGGTCAATTTGGTGTTTCATTAATCCTCCACCGAGGATTTTAAAAAGTGCTACATTTGAAGATGCATTATCTGTAACGATCCTTAAAACTATAAACCCACAATGAGTTAATAGTTTCAATYCGTCTAACGTTAATTTATGAAAATTTGCTGTTGTTAACATTTCATGGAAAAAATATCCTGCAGGAATAGTGTACTTTGTAGACAATCCGTGTATTACGAAACATAACATTTTATTGGCTATTTTCGGTTTTTCGCTAATAACGTTTGATCGCGAAGTATCGAGTCCAAATACAGTATCTTCACTTCGACTGTAGGATACTTTTGGTTGAATCGACATGTCATCGATGAACAGATGAACAGATTCTTTCAATTGGTTTAAGATTTGAAATTTCAGCACATAAACGTTGTTGTATCAACTCGTTTTTACTATGACATTTTCCCAGGTACCTATTTATTGACGAGTAAGATGGTATTCTAATTACGTTATTGTGGCAAAAATTGTATCCCTTTGGTGACGAATACCTCCAAATAGTACACAACCTTACTGATATCTCCGACCATCTTGGCTTCCTGCTGCCGTAGTTATTTATAATATCGATAAGAAAAACCGCTTTTTCWTCTAATTGCTCCGCGTCCCCTARAATTTTGTTTACAGCAGATAAAACCTTAGCATTTTTCTTTTTCTCTTCATCTATTTTTTTAATTTTTTCATTTGCCCGTTCTAATTTTCTAGTTAAAATTTTAATTTGCCTTTGCATATTCGTAACTTGTTCACACGAAATTAAATTTACTTGCGAGGATTGTGATATTTTTGATTCGTAGTGTAAAGGGAAACAATTTAGAGAAGCTTCTTGGTCAGTACCACCGAGATTAACAGGATTCTTAAAATTGCAAAAGTGTTAAGGAAGGATAATATGAAACAGGACAATTATCTTACAGGTAAGGACAGGAAAGGCACAGCATCTTTGCTTAATTTATGAGAACGTCCTGTACTTGAGCTACAAATATATTTGTTCTCAAAATGTTCGCAACAAATTACCGTGTAATCTGAAATTAGTTTTGTATCTGYAACCATCAYAATAATGTCAGTATAAAAGATAAACATTTACTAAGAGCGTTTACGGAGATAGAATAAATAACTAACCATATTTTTCTTTTAATATGTCAATCCATTGTCGACGCATTTTGAAATTACTGGGAATTTGAAACAATGGTCCATTTCGATTTCCACAAATGAAACACTTTTTGCCCATTATAATTTTTAAGATGCAGCAAAAATGTCGAATGTCGATGAAAAATTGAAAAATGAATCCTTTTAACTGTCAAACATGACAAGATGAGACCTAATCTCTAAATTTTATTTTTATTTTAATCTACTGATGTCGCTAGTAGAGGAACGTTTCATGGATTGCTTTCTAGGCCCGCAAATTTGATGCTTATGGAAAGGCCGTATACGCTAGTATGAATGGAGTCGGCGATGGTTTAGAGGTCTGGATTCCCCACACACCGACAGGTGGCGCTCTGCGCTATCACTGTCCCATCTTCAAAGGTGAATTCAAATTTTACAAAAAAAAACAAGTTTGCTTATAGAAATTTAATTATCTCTTTAATTAATTTACTAAGAACTTGTTTAATTTTCAAAATTCAAAAATATAAAAAATTTAACATAAATTCTTACACTGTGATTGTATAAAATTCAGGGTACGCACTTAAAGTTGCAGTAATACGAAACACAGTTATCACATTTCTGTCACATAAAGAAATGAGAACACATAAATCAGAATAAAGACAAACGCTGAAGCTTTTAAGCAGAAGATGTATACCGCTTGGGAATTGAAGAATGTTTCACAATTTTTACTGAATTTATTTCTTAAAAAATATCTGCAAACGTAATTAATGTAAGTAATTCAAAATTGTAATTGTAAGATTGTTGTTGCTTATTTGTAAAGTTTACAATAACAACGTTTTGATTTTTATGTTCGTTTTTAAATTATCCCTCTTTAAATTAAAAAAAAACTCTTATTAAGAATTTTTAATAACATAGGAAAATCAAAAAAAAAATTAAATAAAAAAAGCTAATACAAAAAAAGACAATAAATATGTATTTTCAGGTATTAGTTTATTACAAAACTCTCTCTATTTGCGTATACTATACCATCGAGTTTTTTAAAACACACTTATGACAAGTGTTTTAAAAATAGATTTTTCCATTGTGCCGACACACCGAAATAAATGTTGACGTCAATAATTTTTTTGACTAATTATGATTAATCAACCAATTCTAATCCAATTTTAATGGCTGACGCAATTGTACAGGGTGCTGCATTTTGGATGTCCGAATAGGGAATCTCCGAAACTAAGAGGTTTAGCCAAAAACAAGTGATACATTCTGGGGCTCATTTTTTGAGAAAATAATATCGGTTAAAACCGCATTCCGCTATCGTCTTTTGTTTTCAATTTACAGACAAAAGTTGACATTTTGGCGAAATCTAAAAAAAATTCATATCTTCGTTATTATAGAAGATACGGATTTGAAATAAAGATATTATACAGGCACTTTTTTACGAGGAATTTAATAATGTAGTTAACATTTTTTTTAGTTAGTGGTTTAGCTAAACGTGTATTTTCTTAAATGGAAATAATAGGTGCTATGGCAATTTTGAAAAGCTTATTTTTTTCTGATCTAAAAAATATACATTTGTAACAGAATATTTTTTTATAATTATACTTAAAAAGTGAAATACATATTTTGTTTGATAATAGTTGGCCATGGAAAAACTATTTCACTCCAAATGTGTAAATAATAATCAATAAGAGTTTTGTGAACTGTAAAATAGATGAAAAAATTGTTAAAATTATAACAATTTAAAAAATACGATATGTTAGAAGTATTGAACAAATATACGAGCGCCTCAGAACAAAATTATTACATATTTTCAAAAAATCCAAAAATAGGAAAAACAAATGTGTCAACAGTCAACACAATTAGAAAAAACATTTTTTTGATGATCTAATGAAGGTAGGAAAACGTTCCACATAGACGGAATTTGGGTATTTGAATAGCCATATCGTCATTTTTGTGTCATATAAAATATATGTTATTGAAGAATCAAAGCGGTTTTTTTACAACACTCTACGTATCACTAGAAGTTACAATGGTAATGTTAGCTTGTTTAAAAACAAAGAAATGCTCTTAGTCGCCAATAAGTTGATTTACGATTTATTTTGCATTTTTTTCATTACTTAGTACTTAGAAAACTCTTTCATTAGTGACACTGGTTGAATAATATAGTTTAAAACCTTTTAGTTGAAGATGCAACATTTTTTCATGGCCAATTGTGAACAAAAATCAAAGATAATTTTTTGCTAAAAATGTATTATAATAATTTCTTACAAATATATATTTTTTAGATAAGAAAAAAACAAGCTTTTTAAAAATGATATAGCCATCTATGATTCCCAAATAAAAAATACAACTTCATTTTATTACGGCTAAAAAAAACACCTGAAAAAATTGTTAAGTACATTATTAAATTCTACGTAAAAAAGTGCCTGTATATATGCCTGTATATGTCTTTATTTCAAATCTGTATCTTCTATAATAATGAAGGTATGAATTTTTTTAGATTTCGCTAAAATGTCAATTTTTGTATATAAGTCGAAAACAAAAGACGATAGCGGGATGCGGTTTTAACCAATCTTATTTCCTCAGAAAATGAGCCCCAGAATGTATTACTCGTTTTTGGCTAAACCTCTTAGTTTCGGAGATTCCCTATTCGGACATCCAAAATGTACACTTGTGTGTCACCTTAGCAAATAAAAATACAAGTTTGTGAACTTACCATCAATTTCTCGAAAGGCAAAGCGGTAAATAATGACCCAAAAATTATAAAGAAAGGCTAAGGAGACGACCATGGACCAGTAATAGCACAGTCTTCCCGCAGGATCAAAAACGAACGACCAATTTGCCGACCCTGTTCGTAGCCTTGAACTGTACGATTCACCTCTCCTAAATCCGTACCGGCTGAAACAGATAAGCCATCCTCAATGCAAAATACAAAGTTTGCCACAGCAGTGCAAATCCCACCGCCGAATGTCAAATATACCTAGATTGCGATTTAACGTAAAATCCGCTGTATTGATTTCACAGAAATCAAGTTATAACCATTTCTGGGCGCAATTGGACGAAAACTCACCTTTCTGTTCCGTTACAACTGCTTGTTGAATTGAGATGATTGGTGGAGGGAGGATTGGTTCCAGCGGTGGAACCCGGAGCCGTCCTCCAAGCACCAAGAAGCGGCGCTTCTCCGGAACTGGCTAGAGTTACACTCGTAGGCAATTTCAATCGACCTCTCAAGTCTTTTCTTCGAGCTTTTCTTGACAGATCCAATTCACTCGCCGCCGAACTAACATTCGCTGCTCTATTGATGTACGACGTTGAGATGCTATCGTGAGACGATGAAAAGTAACGTTGTTGATGGTAGCTTTGAGGTTGACGGCTCTTTGACATTCCTAGTTTACAACCGACCAAGTCTGAAATTAACACAAAAAATTCAACAAGTATAATTAAATCGAAACTGGACGTGTGTACGCTTAAAAAAATTCAACTAATTTAAAGTTGAAAACTAACACGCTACAAAATAAAATTGCAAAAATGCAAACAAATTAAATCGACAAGCTGTTGCGTTCAAGTTAATAAATTCTGAAAATTGTATGTCACAAAACGATGGAGTTTTTTAATGATTTGCTGAGAGACTTTCTATTTCCGATATTGAAGCGGTTTTCCACAAATCATTTGCATGTTTGCATGTTTTACAAACTTTAATACGAAAATATTTTTTTGATGTTTTAAATATTTCCATTTGATTCGTATTTGTGTGCATTTTAAAATTCATAAAATTATTTTTGTGATAGTGTTATCACTTGTCACAGTGTTATCATTGTCTAACAGCAAAATCCTCCTTCAGATAAAAGTGAATGTATTTTATATTTTTCGGGTGCTGAATGCGAATTTGACACCCGTTTTAATTTTTGTTGGAGGGATTTTGGAAAAATTGCGCCTGAAGTTCTCAAAATAGTGTTCTCTTTGCAGTGTTCGACTGTTATTACTTTACTTCAGAATTTTTTTTGTAAATAACTCTTAAATAACTTGTTAAAAACCAGTTTTTTGATTCTAATTCAAATTTAATTTTGTAATGCTTGAAAATGTGAATTACGAGGTATGATTTTCGAGATAAATCAAATTGTCTCCTTTGAAAAAGTCAGACCAATAGAAACAAACAAATTTTAAATTTCGATTATGCCTAAAAATCTGTGTCAACAAAACCACTTGAAATCAAAACTTCAAGTGCAAAGTCTTTTTTTCCCGAACATAACCTTAAATTTTGGAGACTTGTTAATTATTTTTCCAATTCGATTTTTGGAGAGGAAAATTAAAAAACTTTCAAAAAAAGTCTAAATATTTTAAAAACGGTTAAATTTACGTATAGGAAAGTCTGATAAAAACTTGAGTAATCCAAAAAGGCAATAGAAAATACACCTTTCTATTTAAAATAACGAAGTTGATACCCATTTCCGGTGTAACCGGAAGTTCTGCCATCTTAAAAATATTTTCATTGAGCAGGATCTAAAAGAATAAAGCTATAATCGAAATTATAGATAAATGTCACTGTTAGAACTCCTTATTGTGGGGTTTAACCGGAACAGCCTGTATTTAAAAAATTCATTCTTCTTATTTTTTTATTTAAATGTAGCTTGCAAATATTTGGAAATAAGTCCATTACCTAGCAGGCTCTGCCTAGAGACAGATTTAAGAACCCGATGGACGCTCTCCGTGCTGGCTTTGTGGGGGGCGGTGGTGGGCGCCCCCCCTTGCATAGGCGGGCTGACATTCAAACACGTTCCACTGCTGCTTAAACGTTCCCCTACCATGCATCCTCCTCCACTTGTGATTATTCCTGGAATTAAAAATGTTTTTAAGTATTATCCTTGTGCTTCATAACTCCGATTTGTGCTTTTTGTAACAAACTGAAACAAGTCAAGCAGAAATTTATTGGCATTCGGAACAGAAACGCTATCTGACTAATAAAAAAACGAAGTTACTGTGACATAATACGAGCTAGTACCGAGGCAAATTGCAAAATCTTCTTGATAAATCTGCAGCTATTTTTTACACAGTTGAAATTCTTGAGCTTTAGTGCACGGTTTAAAGGTTACGAAGCACGCGATGAAAGAAAACAAAGAATAATAACGATGGCAAGTAATTTTACAACAGTTCTCTATGACTGAACAAAAGGAAACACTTCAATCAACCGATTAATTTCCAACATCGAAGCTAAATTCGCCTTGCAACGGAAAGCTATTTTGCGTATTAAATTGTTCGAATTAAAGTGTCAGCCTCATTTTAATGGTAAAAAATTGTCTCTGTTTCGCATCTTTTAAAGATTTTAAAATTAAGATTAACTAAAATAACAATTTTAGATGTAAATAAATATTTATATTCATTAAAATACTAAAAGTATTTTAAATTTTGTAACAAACTTCTAGGGGCAAAATGAACAATTTTCATAAAAATACAAGCATCGGTAATGAAGATTTGCCCATAAAAGGCAGTGTTTCATGTGCGGAAAGCTGACTTTATACATCCTTAGGGTTAAAATATTGCTTTACAAATTTAATTTCTAGACAACAGTTGAGAACTCCACTATATTTAAAATAAACTTATATTAGAAAAAAAAGTATGTTTGTTCCAGCCAGGAAAGCAATTTCACAAATATAATAAGCGAAAGTTTAATTTTAGTAAATAAAATCTTTGTGTAGGAAAATGATGGGTTAAAAATACACAATAAAATTCCTCTTAATAGAATCGATAATCCTCCCACTTGTGCGATATTGGTTAAAATATGTAAATCACATTTATTACCACCTACGTCAAAAACAGGAGTAATTCAACAGAATGAATGAGAAGTAAATTAAAATTAAGTGCTAAGCGTTTTGCACGAGAAAATAATTATAATATAAAATAATTAAAAGCAGTTAATGGTAAAGAGTTGCTCCCGCTATTAATTACCTCCAGATTAAAGAAAAAATCTAACAAATTGCATAAATATTTTTCCCGAAACCGAGGTTAATTAAAAGACGTTTATTTGAAAGAAAAAGTCAATTTCGAATCCAATTTAAGAAAGTTATCTACCCGGCTTTCAAGCAAAGAATTTTTTTCATATTTATAAAGTAATTGCATTTGATTTAGCTCACATTCTAGAAATGGAACTACATACACACTTTCAATAACTCCTAAACAGATTTTATTATTTAAATCCCTCCAGTTTGTAATAAATGAAAAGCTGAATTGCCAATTTACTGAATTAAATTTTTAATGTTTGATGGTCGAATAAAATCGCTGAAACATTAATGTTTCAAATTTATCTTTTGATGAAATTGCGTGCAACTAAATACGTCGGTGTCTGTTTATCTTCTTTACAGTTAAAGCTTTATTCTGTTTGATTACTACCTGTTGAGGCCGCTAAATGGCGTTTTTAGTGTTATTTGAAGTCCAGTCTCTTCGGACAATTTCAAGCGCAATAACAAAATTTAATTAAGAAAACTTAAAAATTATTAAAAAATAATATTTGTGCCGCCTTGACGCGATAGGTGTTACATTAATTTTAAATATCCTTAAGGATGATAACTTTCAACAAATGTCATAATAATTGCAACCTTTGACTTTACGGTGATAAATAATCGTCTTCACGTTGTATATGGCACAAAAGTCCTTCAATTTTTTATTATTTTAAATTCAATGTTAAAATTATGCAGAAATGTGTGCATGTTGAGCCCGGGGGAATCGTTTGGTTGTACTAGTTTACATGTTGGATTATTGAAACAGTCAGCATGAACAATTCTTTGATGTGTATGTTAATTTACTTATTAATGTCTAATATGTATTTCCTAACTATTTAATTTATTTCACCTAATAATTAATTAAATTAATTAAATTCTGAATGAAATAAACACAAGAAAATTATACTTTCAATCAATATGTGGGCCGTGAAGTAACAAAGTGGTTACACTTCTCACTAAGTAATCGGAAACCGGAAGTGGAGTATTTCGCATTAATCCCGTTTTGAGCGGAAACGTTTGACGTTTTTAGCTAACATCGACAGAAATCATTCATAACGTACTGAAAATAGAGCCAAAAGTAAAGTGAACTCGTCAAAATCGCATAAATTATCGCCACTATTTCGGAAAAACATATTTCAATGAAGACAGATTCGACAGTGTAAAGTTGCTCTATTTTTAGCCATTAATTTATCAATTTCAAATGCGATATATCGATCACTTTAAAAGTCACTAGTCCATTAATATGTCCCACTGAGGTTTACTTAAGTAAAGTGCATTTCTATTTACACAATTTATTTCCTTTTTTGGTGGCGAAGAATTAAACCACTTTCATACTCCACTAAATGCCGAGGCAAAAGGCGACATTGTGGGCTTTTACATGAATTGAGTTTAAATTTATTACCAATTTAAATATATCACGGAGACCAGAATACTAAATATAAAAAAATTAAATAAAACAATTTATTGTCAAAATTTAAAAAAGCTGAAATAAAATCGCTTCACAGGCTATGAAAGCAGAAACCAATTTTAATTAACTCACGACCCGTAGTTAATAGCAGGTACGTGCTGTATAATTTCAAGTTGTTCTACCTACACCGCTGGCAATTCAATTTTATAGTTTGCAGAATATCGAACTTAAAAATAAGCAAAATTCACGTAATACCAACTCAAAAGCGATTTAAAAGTCCATGCGATTTATCTTTTTTACTGTTGCCACAAATTAGATAAGATTCTCTTAGATCTCGTAGCTTAAGAAGATATACAGTGACAGTTGCTACTTTACCTAGAAGTTTAACTAAAACTAGGTGCTTAATTACACTCATTAAAACTAGACGCAATGGACTAATGACACCCTATATTATAATTACAGTAACCGGCGAAAAGTCCCCTTGAATACCGTTAAAATGACTATAGTATTAAAAAAAATAATAAAATGTGGAGACTTTGACTAAAAACTGATGGTTATAGCTACTGTTAAAAATGTTAAAAGTGATTATTTTCAACACATATCAAATTTACAATTTAATCTTTGTCATCCAATTATAAGCGTCTTTTGCGATATAACTTCTCTTCCTGCTGTCATGCACTGAAGTGATTAATTTTCTCGTCCTCATATCAAATATTTTTTTTTATTTATTAATTTACTAATTTTTTAATTTCTATTTATTAAGTGCTTTTCGAAATAATCTAATCAGCATCGAATAAATTTTTGAATTTTACGAAAACATTTATTTTGTATTGACAATTTTACTCGTTAAATTTGGAAATTTATATCCAAAGATTAAGCCCCCTAGCCACTCAGTCGGGCTATTTCCAAATTCAACTCGCCAAATTGTCATCACAAAAAAAGTTTTCGTAAAGTTCAAAAATTTATTCGATAAAAAACGATGATCTTGTTATTTTACCTACCATAAATCCAATAAAATATAATAAAATTCTACGTAATAATAAAAAAAACTTCAAACAATAAACAATGTTTATTTGCGTTACGAGTGTAAGCTGTTTGTTGATTATTTTGTGTTTGTCCATAAGAATTATGGTTGTTTTTATACAGTAATTTTTATGCCTTTAATGAAAAAAGATGTGTATACAGAGTGATTTTGAGTTATGTGCATAATTTTAACAGGCAATAGTAGAGCTCAAAAGAAATCAAAATAACTCAACTTGCTTTATCCGAATGTTTATAGTTTCTGAGATATTGATGGGTGGAACCTCCACATTGGCGTCGAAAAAATATCAAAATAATGCAACATAAACGAATTTTGAACCTTTTACAAAAAAGTGGTAAGTAATGCCCATATATATTTTGTTTTTTTTTGTTTTCACAAAAATATGCACAAAATATTAAGAAATTTGCTCGAAAATATGCCAAATATGCATCGATATGCAAAACTTTTAACAATAAAAAATCAAAGTTGAAATAAATTTTTGTCCTCGAGTACACTAAAGCTTGTATTTTCATCATCTTGAACTTCACACGATGAACGAAAGAGAATAAATAAATTGGTTTTGCCTTAGACAAGCCATTTCAATAACCTAGTAATTAAGCCTTTCTAAGAAATCTGTACTTTTCAGATCACATCACTTTAAACAATTTTGCTAAAATTCATTTGCAGGCAACTACTTATCCACATAGAAGGATTTAATCGTTTTATACCAGGTGAATAAAAAGTATGGGACCAAACATTTTTTGCTTAAACTATTTATTTTTTTAAACACTAATTGATGAATTAAATGTTTTTTCAAGAATAAAATTTTTCGATTTTTTTTTGTTTTTGAGTTTAATTTTTTTAAATGGCAACCCACTAAAAAAAATGTTTCCTATACTATCCCAAAAGCAACTGTGTTAGAGAGTATCTACTTTTTATTAGTTTGAAAAAAAAATACATAAATTACAATTTTGACAAAAAAATCGCATAACTCAAAGCAAAACAAAATTTCGTTTTGAAAATACGATGAGATTTTTTATATTCATTTTTTTATATTAATTATTGTTTTCCAGAGGCAAATAATTAAAAAAAACCGTTTGGTTCTAAACTTCATATTCACCCTGTATAAAACGAATTTAAAAAGGAAACACTCAGCAGGATACTAATTGTTTTAGTCCGGTTTACGAATTTTTGGTTGTTTTCTCTTTAACATATTTTGTAATTGGATCATTTTTCTTAAACGGGCCAATTTTTAACTTGAACTGAAATTTTTAATCGAAATTTGTGATTTGAAGAAAATATGCACAAATATGCATTACTTCCTAAAATATGCACGTAGTTGCCAAAATATGCAAAATATGCATTTTTTAATTGGCTTATTTTAATCAAAAAACATTAGATATGCATACAAAACTTACAATTTTGTTGATATATCTCTTAATAACAAATATACATTTTGCATATAATTCGAGCCTTAGTGATAAGAGACGATTTGTCGCAAGGAGTTTTTTCTTCCTTAAAAAATTGCTTTATCACAAGCTGTCTTTCGTGTTACAAAAAATATTTAATTGCATCAATTCTCATTTGAGAAATTTCGTATTTTCGTCAATTCTTTGCTTAAAATTAAGTCAAGTCAATCAAACCTATGTTAAGGTTTTTTCAAATTTCCCTTTATAAAAAACGTCAACAAGTGTGACAATTTTTTCTTTTTTATTCTTAAGGAAACCATGTGGTGGGGTTTGTTGGTACTGTACTGACAATGGTAATTATTTTTTTCCATCATCTGTTATTTGAATTATTCAAAAATTGTCGTTTCGTCTCTATTTGAGTGAATGATGTGTTGTTGTGGTGTTGATTTCCTGCGAAACAATAGGATGGCGTAAAACACTCTGATCAAAATAGTCCTGTGAGAGCTAATGTATCGCATTAATGTATATCTATTATTGGTGAAATATTAATAATGTTGAAACGCCAAACCTCGTTACATTATTCAAATTTACCATCTGCAATGTTAAATAGAAACTAATTTTTATCGTTTGGTATAGAGGGAAATTCAAAAGGGACAGACATCGAGTACACAGACGGTTCATAATAGCAATCTACTTTAAGTCCACAAACCCTCGATTATCCATAGTGGAGTTTCCCAGTTGTAGAGCTGGAAGCACAGTTAGCTGGCCCATTAACCCTTCGGCCTTTGCTCTCTCCACTTCTATAATAAGGAGATTTAAGGAGCAATGTTCACGCATATTGCCACATATGTAATATCCACCACCGCAATAATTACGTATCCACTAACGATCTCCTCGTATTACGGACAAATATGCAACACTCGAGAATTCCAACCATCTAGACATTAACAAGATCATCGATTTATCAGTTCATGGATTTATTTTCAAACGAGAAGAAGAAAGAAACGAAAATTTTACCTTCTTTAAAGCAAATTTATTCACGCTGAACTGTCTCTACTATCAAGTTGAAAGTATAATCTAGTTTCAGAGCCACAATTAACATATCCTAGGGATGGTTACACGAGCAATGTATGTAAATTCAACTTTACTATTTACATGAATATATTTGTAAGTTTGACTTTGAATTTTGAATATTTCATATTTTCTGTCACTCAACATTAGAACGGAATTTCCTTCGTTAACAAAAGTGGAACTAACCGGTGCTGATAGCAGTTCAAGTCAAAACTTCCTTCTACTACCCTTGCAATGTAAAATGGGGTAAAATGGGGTAATAATATAACAAAACAAAAATTTGTATGCAAGGTTGTGACTACTTGTAACGTTTTTAACTGTGTAAAACTAATTTTAAGTTCTAATGCATATGCTATGTTACCCAGAAAAATACGTTGATAAATGTATTTTGCGAAAAGAAAGTTTGAATAAGCTCTAATCTAAATAGGAAAAAGTTCCATAACTCCCTCTGTTTATTCACACTCAGTTCATTAGAATCCTGTATCTGACATGCAATTAATGACAGGTTGCAGTGGAGCTTCTACCTATTATTAAGGTTAATTATTCTGTAAATTGCTTCTATGTATACTTCCCATTACTGTGCTCTAATTGTTCAAGAATGATTTGCTCAAATTTTTATCAAAATTACTCTCTCTAAATATAAAACTCAAAAACCATCACCTAACTAATCTTAAACACATGTGTAGTAAAATGAAAATGGTGGATGCGTCGGGAGAATACCAACGTTTTCACTTTTTTTTTTAATATGCCTAAATTTAGGTTTTTATCAAATAAATTAATAAATAAAACATACCAAAAATATTACAAATGCCTCCAAAAACATGTGTTTGTTTTATAAGTGCAGCGTTGCGTTTAATTTCAGCCCTAAAGAATTCAGTTCTTTTCCATCACTGTGCTTATAAATTCGGAAGACTGCAAAACGTCTGTCATAAATTTTAACTTGCTTTTGTTCTAGTTGACTTGAGTTTAGTGAATTGCGCACCACTTATCTCAAAATTCACTTTGCTAAAAATCAACAAAAAATTCTTATTTGTAAATAATGAAAATAGAATTTTGTGGTTGCTCAACATTTCAATAAAATTCTAATGAAACTTAGCAGTGGACATCTGAATGCCGGCTTTTCAATTATGCGAGCTCATTCGCTGTGTTCCCGAAACTGAACTTAAGATTTACTTATGTCATTGTATAATTGGCGCCGCCACCACAATTACCGTATCAGAGTAAAACAGCCCATTTGAAGGAGAAAGCTAAATTCTCGACCGTTTCACCAAAGTGAAACTCGAGCAAAACTTGTCAAAACTAAGAAGTGATATTAATCAAAACGCATTACTCACGCAGATAGCAAAACACAAAGATGAAGTTCCACCAACATTTTTTTAACATACAACACTGCAGAAATTTTACACTGAATAGAAAAATAAAAAGTAAAAAAAAACTTTTCAAGAGTTAAAAATCATGTATATAAAAATTCCCTTTATGGAACGTTCCGAATTCTTGGTTTCGTAAGCCTTAATCACAGCTGTGTAATTTAAAATTGATGAGTTTTAATAAAAGCAAAAATCCGTTTAGCACACGAAATTAGATGTTCTGGCAACGAAATCAATACAAAATAAATTAAATTGAATTTAACTTAATCCCACTATAAAGAAAGAGGGTGCTTAAATTGAAAGATTCTTTGCAAGATAGGACAAACTTTTGTATTTGTTATTGATGCTCTGATAACGAAACTAACAAACAAAATGTGCTTTGAGCCACTCAGCCTGTTGTGTTTTATAAGAAAAGGAATTGTTTCACAGCGGAAAAATCTGAGTATGTCTGAACGTTAACTTTTCTCATACTTAATTGAAAAAAGAATTGTTTGTTTCTAAGAGTTTTTACCTCCTTGCGTAAAATATTTTCCAATTGGTACATAAAGTTTTATAATTAAACGGAGCCAACAACCAAAGCTATTATGCACTGGAACTTTTTTACTTGTCTTATTGTGATTTAGTAGATTTCCAGTGGGACTTTTTTTAATTAAACGTTCTAAGTACGAAACAACAATTTAATTGAGTAAATAGTTTTAGTGTTTCTTTAAAAATTTCTCAAAATTACTTACGAGAAATACTTTATCGAAATAAATATCCGCTTATGTTAAATCACTCATCACACATTGGGGTACTCATTTCAGGCAAATCCCTATCAGAAATAAACATAAATGCTGAGCTGTTAAGAAAAAGAAGAGGATGAATATTAGGCAAGCACATCCTGCTAATAAATTAATGATTAATTCTCTGGCCGACTCTTTGAAATTCACCGTCTTGAAAATCCCTGAAATCGTAAGGATTTGAAGCAAATTAAATTTTTACTAGACAAGTCCACCGGAAATAAAGTTTATTTATGACGGTATATTATCAGACTGTTGAGATAATAAAGTGTCTCTCAATTTTCAGAAGGGACCGTTTTAATGTCGTTTTGTACCCACAGTTGGATTCAGCAAAAGACTTCAGGATTTCTTTTAACTCCCTTACGTTCAAGCAGTTAATTTTCAGGAATAGAGAAACTCGTTTATGTATTTAAGTGTGAAAAATCTACTTTTGCACGCAATTTATCGGCAAAACAATAAAATGATACATTTTTAAATTAAAAAAATGTCATTAAATCTTCTATATGACGCTCACTAGTAATAAAATAATGAAATGTGAGACAATTTACAGCGACTAGACGTTATCGTAAAGTCAAGAGCTTAATGAACAAACAATGTAGTGCTTTATTTCACTTTGTAAATTTTTGCTGCTGCTTCTAATTAAATTTGAGATGTAAGTACTTAATATTATTTAATTATAAAAATATCCACTTAACGGTGTTTATTCGCTGATTTTCTTATATAATTCTGTTTGCAGCTAACACTTGTGCATCCAAATGATAAATTTTAGTTGGTAATTAAAATTTGAAATAATTATTAAAAAAATTCGCATCTGTCAAAATTCAATTTATCGCTGGTATAATAAAAAATATAAATAGCTCCTTTTCTTTAAACCAAACATTATTTCTTTTACTTTCTTCTTTTAATTTTGGTATAAAAATTTTAACACAAAATATGAATTGGCAAACATAAAAAATGTGTTGGCAATTTCTGTTTTTTCGATGCGTACAATTTAATTTTCTTTACCTCTCTACAATGCAATAACTTTTTCAAAAACTTCTTTTTACTTCAGCAATTATTAATAGTTTGGATAATTGATTATTTTGTGAAATAAAAATGGTGGATGCGCCAAATATTAATAAAATAAAAATTGTTAATCATAAACTCAACTGAACAAAGACCACAGACATAAAAATAATAATAAAGCTTCTGTTTTTCACCTGGTAATAAAACAGCACTTCTAAATTAGGTCAGAGCTGTGAAAGAGCATAAGATGTTTGTGGTTTGGCACAAAAGCATGCTAAATCAGAATAATGAAGAGACTACCTGCTTTATTGTCATAAACTTGTGCAAAACTAACGAAAGTCGTTTTAAGGTGTTGACTAGCAGAGTTTCACCGCCACAACGATAGCAGATACACATTTACAAAACGTGTTTCATTTATGCTAAGTAATAATAAATTTTTTCAAAAGAAAAGTGTTAGTTGCTGCTTCACGAAACATTAAACAGCGGTTTAAAGTGCGGTTTTGAAGACAGACATTGCATGCACATGAAGAATTTTGTGTGATAGATTAATTTAGCGTGTTTATGCATTTTTCATTGCGAAATTATTTATTACGTCTTAGACGGTTCAATCATTGTGCAATTTCTATTTTACTGCACCGTCACATTAATTTAAGAAAATTCATTTTAGGAGATACATTGGATTGTTCAAGCCACCTCATTTCCACCTAGTAAATCGTTAATAATGAAGACAAACCTCTCACGGATTGTTATGGAAGCATTAAATAACTTTATTCATAATTATTAAATAGTTATACAAAGGTAAGAGAAATGTTGATCCAGCGTCAATCTTAACGTTAAAGATTTATATGGCATTGAAAGTGACTTAATATTTGGACGAGTAATTTTTATTTTTAGTTTATTTGTATTAGGCAATATTTCATCTTAATTGGGATAAAAAGCCTTGAAATATCAGACGCGAAAACTTTTAATAAAAAACGCAACACTCCATATAAAAATCGGTAAATTCTCATCAAGTCATGCCACTGCTACTTTAATAAAAAAGTTTCTGGTTTTTTACTGGATGCAAAAATTTTCATATAACTCGAGTTCCACTATCACGCATTCGGTCGATAAAATTGAAACATCTTGTCAAACAATTTTGTGTTATTTGGTTCAATTGGAAATGTGAACAGCTGGTTTTCCAAACTTGCCCAGACAATGTATAAAGAGAAGTTGGCATTTTTCTACTACAATTTTTTAGATTTTTGTTTACAAATTAGCGCAAATAAATCACTCTGAGTTTATGACAATAAATTCACAATAAATTTTATCTTTCATTGCTCATATTACTCACGCAAAGCGGCTTAGTTAAAGCACTTGACTAGATATACTGCTGTAAAAGTTAAACATGCTTCCGTGATAACAGTTTAATTTTCAAGATTAAAAAATGACTTATTGTGAGGGATTTTGGGTCGGTTGGGGAAAATTGTCGAAATTTAACAATTTAGACTTCAATTAGAGTTAAAATTAGATTAACGTAACACGTGAACAACGTTTGTCTATTCCCTCATTGTCTCTATATTTATTCGATCTTGTATGGCATGATAACAGCACTACAAACACTACAGAACAGAGTCTAGTAAGTGGTTAACAGCAGTTGTATAAAGCCAATAAACAATCTAAAATTTTAAGTGATTTATTATCCGAGGAAAAGCTTCATTTTTCTCAAATTGAAAATCAAACCATTTTTCATCCCAACTATGTAAAGTTTTCATAGTCCGCCCGTTATGTTTTATAAAATTTCTACATTAAGTTGAAAGCTTATCCGCGTCGGGAAATTGAATGAAATTAATAAAATATCAGAAGAAAAGTTTTTACATGAAAGTCGCAGCATGGAAATGTTTGTGTCTAAGATTTTCATAAGCAAACTCTGAAATGATAAATTACTTAAAAGCTGACAGTTCTTAAAAGTGGGGGAGATTTTTGTATAAAAACTTCATATTTTTCCGCATTTGAGGCGAGATTTTCACCTTGCGAATTATAAACACGTGAAGTAATTCTCTTGTAATAAATTGGTGTAGATGCAGCTCGGGTTGAAACTTTCCAGGTGCCTAATATATGCTTATCTTGTTCTACAACAGTCTTTTAATTAAATTAGGTGCTATACACATTTGAGGGACTACACAATTCGATGTTACTTAAGTAATATAAAACAAATTTCCCCATGGAAATTATATCTTGCATCCCTTTCTCATATACTGTGTAAGAGAAACTTTAACAAAATAAAAATTAATGTCAAAAATAAAAATAAACCGGAAGCAATCAAAAGATAGTTTCTGTAAAATCTTTCATTGAATTTCAGCCCTATACTGGATCCTAAAAGTGATATATAAAGCACATTAATTGGCCCCACCAGGTGCAAACGGACTCTATTTTATTAGATTTTCACGACCGAGAGTTAGTTTCGCCTTTCAACCGCTTTTATAGCTTAGAATTGTATTCATTTGGGCACTTTATTACATTGTAAATCTCCTCACTTGATCAAATATTTTCAACGAAATCCATTTATAACCCTTTCAGCAACCTTGTATGTTTTACGGAAGTTCGGTGTATGCCTTACATAAAACTTGAATAGAGGATTTGCTACGTAAAATGTACAAACAATCAAATGGAGGGCTGCAACCCCTCAAGCTACTGGAAATAGAACAAAATTATAAAAATTCAAAGTCGAAAATTCTGCATGCAAAGACGGTGTTTGAGTTGTTGATTAGTTTCTATTTCTCTTTATTTCTTATTATTGTTTAAAGTAAATTTGAGAATAGTTTTATTTTTGCCATTAAACAGTTATTTCCAAATATAGAATCCCAACAAATAAAAAACTTGCAAAAAAATAACTATTTATGGCAGTTGCTTAATCATAAAGTGTGTTCTTTTCCAGAAAATGAACAATTTACTACAAGAAATGTTTAATCTGTATATCAGACATATACAACAAAATCTTTAAAAAAATCATATTTGTTAAAAATATAGAACAGAAATCTCATATTTTCACAACATTAGTTTTGCAGCTTCTACACGGCAGATAAACGTAATTAGCAATTAGTTTCCAATATGTCTAATCAGAATCTAAAAGTATTCAAGCCAGCAAAAAAATTCTCTACACGATTTTATAATTAACAAGGTAAAACCTGTTTGTGCTACATGCATTTCTGCCACAACAGAAAAGTAAAAACTAACTATTAGGCTTCTAAAGGGAACAAATGCACGGTCATTTCAAATATACTTCATTTTAAATTATTTAATTGTTTTTTCCAGCTAGTGTACATTTGCATATTTCAAAAAAGAAATGTTAGAAGTAAATTTTCTTTGTATTTCAAATAAATGTATGTATGTGTTATTCTTACAAAACTACGCGAGAATAAACAACTTTTAATGCAACCCAAAATATTTACATTAGCCTCAAAATGCTAGATTCACAACATAAGATAGCCAAATTACTGATTTTTGTTATTTGCCTCCAAAAGACGATCATACCAAATCTTGACTTTTAAAATTAAGAGATTACTAAACGTTACAATAATTCCTAAATCAATTAAAGTAAAAATTTTTCTTTAAGAACGGCATAAAAAAGCAAACTACAAAAAAGTAGTATAAAAAATTCGTTTCATAAGATGTTGAAGCATTCATTCTTTAAAATAATTCGTGGTTACGCCAATCGTTTTTTAAATTTAAGTTCGTGCTTCAAGATCTGTCTAATGAAATTTGTTTTTTAATATACTATTTTAAATTGCAAACAATTTTGCTTTTAGTATGGAAAATTAAAAATGTTAATTATTGACATTAAAATCAATAATGCTAATATGTAAACACTTAGAAATTTTACATTTCTGTAAAGTTACTTTTGAAAAAAAAACCTAACTTGTTAACCATAAAGATCATGTTAAGGTTACCAATCATTTGTTCAAGGATAACTACTTTATGTTGAGCTTCTTATAAGAAAATGTAAAACGAAAAAACAAAGTGGTGATTTTAGTATTGAATATGAATCATTTGCAAGAGTGACTGTTTTTTAACAGACAAAGTAGTCAAAAAATTAAAATTGTTGTTGGCAACTAAATATCTATTAAAAGAATTATGTCTACAGTGTGTCCCCGGATAGGTGAAACGACTCATGTAAAAATAAAAAAAGTTCGATGTAAGTTTTTATTTTTTTGTGGTTCAGCTTTGCTTGGTTAAAAATGAATTTCTAACATAATTTTGGTTGAATAATCAAATATGCCTTGGAAATTTTCTATATTATAACTATTTTTCTATAGAGTAAAGTGCCTCTTCATAATTATTCCATAATCATAATCCATAATTGGTCAATTATGAAGAAATTATATCCTAAGGCATTTAGGTAGGGTTTTCACTATTTATTTGCCAGAAAACTTTGTTTCCCAGAATACTGTGTATTCATAAGCTAGTCCAAATTGTTAAAAATTTAATCGACTTGAAGAAAATTTGAAGATGTTTTTAGACAACCCAAATTAGAACTTCACTCATCGGAAACCGCTCATTGTAAAAGCGTAAGTGCTCTTTCACTATTTTTATTGCATTCAAAAAATACTTAAATTATGTCTGTTATTTAAATTATGCCTGTTATCATCTATGATAACCAAAAAGTATAAAAACACTATGAGAAAATGAAATTAACCATACTTCTCAAATTATTTCATATTATTGTTTTCTACTGCCTATTTTAATAAATATTTTGATTAAATTCTGTCACAATTTTGACAAAGAATAGTATATTAAAGTACAAGTTGCAGAAGAAAAACGAAAATTTTAATTCTTTTTCCTAGAGAATTTTGTGACGGTTGGCGACATTTATGTGGAATAATTTTAGGTGGCTGTGAAGAAAGTCCGTCACTAATATTAAATTAACGCCAACGACTTATTCCAGCACTCAAATGACGTCATTTGGATTGTACATATTCTAACACCGAAATAGAAAAAAGTTGATTTCTACTCCCTGTTGTGCAAAAATAATTATTATAAATTAAGTTATCAATAAAAAAACTAATGGTTGTCTTTAAGGTTCTTAGTACTATATGAATCATTCTGTATAATTGTGAGTTTTAAAAATATATAAACAATGTTTTTAAACATATTAACAGAAACAAAAATAATTTTTCAAGTTTAAACCGTTTCTGATTGTTTAATGAGAGCAAAGTTATTTGTGTCAGTGTACTCTTGCTTTGTAACAGATTTTGTAGCCGACCCCACATAAAATGCACCGTACTGTAAATGTAATTAAAATTATAGTTTTAGTTATGTTTGTTGTAATTACAATTAGATACATAATGTGTTCAAGATATAATTTAAACTTGTACCGAATCCCAGTTTCGGGAGAATTTCGGTAGCCATAAAATGTCGATTTGAATGGAAGGATGTGTTGTTATATTTTATAGGTAATGGCCGCGTTTGAATTCAAGCGAGAAGTAAAACAGTAATTGTTCATCCTCTGTAATAAAACAAGGAAGAAGGTTGGTAGTTAAAAGTGAACAGGGTAAATATTGGGCAACATTAAAAACATTTTTAGTGTCATTGAGGATAATGCAGAGGTCTGTTGACATTTCTAATTAAATTTTCATGCGTTTGCATACAAAAAATTTTCGTTTATTTGAGTAACGAAAATGGCATTACGTGTAAAGAGATTGAACTTTGGTGAACCCAGACGTCCCAAGTTCATGAAATATAGAAAGTTATTTTGCTCAATGGGTTTACCGGAATGATACTTTTCCGTATGATCCAAATTCTGCCAGATTCTATCGACGATAGATAAGCCAATACAGGAATTTATGTGCGGTGCGAATATAAAATTGCAATAATACAGGCCCTAAGGGTCGGCAATATGGTGCTAACCAACACAAGCAACCGCTTCCATTTTTTCGTCACGTAATTTGTCCTTGCTGATTCGACATCGACTTTCGATGAAATCGAAGACGAAGATATTCTGTAATTGTATTTTCAGAATTTCACACTCGAATACATTCGTCAGTCACATGAATGCTTCGATTTATTTTTAAAAATAAAGTCATATTGAGTGAATTTCAATTTTGTTCTTTTCGATTTCATTCCGGAGCTTTCAGCGGAAACTCAACCTTCAAATCAAATGCATCACTGATGCGAATTCTAATTACTTACAAACATATACCTTTTTCGGACTTGACATCTACTGGTTGCCGAATTGATTTTCGCGCAAGAATTGCTTCCTACGTGTCCTGGGTGAAAAATAAAAAAACGACGACAAAAATAACAGTCACTGTAATTGACTAGCAGCAGTTCAAACGTATCGCTCATCTGAAAGAAAACTGACAACTAAATTACAATAATTATCAGTTCTTATTTCAAAACAACGCTAAAGTAATTGCATTTTCTTCTATTTCAGACAAAGAGACGTAATCTGATTTCTGATACAATGGCAGGAACTGTACACAAAATTCAAGTAGTTGTCATTCTATTTATCGACTGTTTTAAACTTAAACAAAAATTACAACTATACAGTATGTCCTCGGATGGGGTTTATAAGAGGAAAAAAATATCTTTGATTTTACACCAAAACTGCAAAAGAAAAACATTTTTTGCTTTACCTGAAGCAAGCAAATCTAACTCAGTAGAAAGAAAAGTTAATTTTTCTCGTGATTTTGGAATAATTTTTCTCTGTTTTTAAAATTCCATCACATTGGTGATTTTATTTATTTTTTTTGACGATGTTACTTTGCGAAATAAGTTTACGGAAGTTAAATAACAATAGTACTTGTGAAAAGTATAATTTTAATAAATAGAAACTCAAAGAAACAGCTTTAAGAAGTCTAAAATCAAAATTAACTTTTATTTAATACTCAATGTTAAAGAGTGGTTTTATCAACTAATTTCAGTAGATAAAGTAGTCTTTTATCATCTAGTGACATAAAGCAATTTTTATCTACTGGTTATATTCAAAAAATTCTGGTAGGTGAGTACAAAATTAAACGAAATATTAGAGGCGCTGATAAAGATTGTTTATCTACTCGTTTATCTTTCTTATATAATAAATAACTATTCTTTTCACTGAATCAGAATAATGAAATTTTTACAGATTTGCTCGTTTCATGTGAAGCAAAAAATGTATTACTTCCCTTGGGTGGTAATATGCAGGATAGCCAACATTAAAATTACAAAAATACCGATTTTTTTTCTTTCAAATTGTCAAGTTACGCATAACATTTTGCTAAATTAGTATTCAATTGCTTTTGTAGCAGTTTCTCTTACTTCTGGCGCCTTTCGATCGATAAGCACTCGGGGTAATGCCATGTTTACCACCTCGCTTGTAATGTACTATTGCATCTTTCTTGTTTTGAGTTAAGTTAGTTTTTTCAAATGTTTAATTATAATTTAAATCAAATAATAGAAACTCCAGAAATCCCTTATTAGGCTTCAGTACAAAAATATGAATCTTAGACATGGATTTGTAAACTATTCAAAAATTCATTACAAAAATGTAAATCGTCTTAAAACAACTTTATGTAAGTACGTGTTTCTTATGTTATACGTAAATATCTAATTATAATAGGTAACAAAATTGATTTATTAATATTTTTTAAACTGCATTTATTTTGCATTTGACGTGTTTCTTTATAATTGCATGCATAGGGCTATGTATACTATTAAAATAATGCTCTATTATACTTTCATCAATAAATTACACTTTTTTAAAACCTAAAATTAACAAAATGAAATAACTAAACTTTGTGAGCATTAACCAAGATAAAAAATCGTAAAAACGCAGTCTTTTTTAGTATTATTTTAAGTAACTTAAATATTTTTAAAAATAAAAATAAAAAACAAAAACCAATTTTCTTTGTGATGCTTTAAAAAAATAGTATTAAAAATAAACTTGATGGATACGACGGGATCAAGTTTTAAACTTGAGTAGTTTTACATTAAGAATTAAAAGTTATCTAGTCTCCAGCCTTTTTAAAATTTCAAAAAAATGCTTGTTAATTGTACATTGACTTAATATTAAGAAGCACAGATTTAGAACATTTTTAGAAAAACATTTTTCTTGATTGAATTATTCTTATTGTCAAAATCTGTTTATTAAATATATTAAACTCTCCTACAAGAAAAACTACAACAATGCCAATTTTTCAGATATAATTTTAAAAATAAGTACATTAATTTAAACCATAATTCAACATTTTTTTTTATTTACCACTTCTCTGAAAGTGACAAAACTATAAATATGTTATGTGCAAAAGACATAAACATTAGTTAAAATAAAAAATTATAAAAATGTAAAAAAAAAAACAAAACAAAAACTGTAATTATGTACAATTAATTTACAAATCCATTTTATTTGATTTATTTTCTGAAGCAACAGAAATTTATAAGTTCACACATTCTTAAATAAAGTTTTAAATAATTCTGCAACAATCCTGCAATGTTTACCAAACCTAGACAGTCACAATACTGGCATAGAATAACCAGATTTTCGATAATTGCACTATGGTCATACATTTGCAAACAAACAAAATTAGAAGCATTGCATCCAGAACTTGTAATGATGAAATGTGTGTATACAATCTCCTAACGAACCTCCTGTGCTTGTCCGATTATTTAAAATTTCACTGTTATGAGTTGCACTCAACCAAAAAAATATATACTGCGGTGAACTGCGCCAAAAGCTCAAAAAAAGTTGCGGCCTCTTTCACATAAAAGCTACATTGTATTTTTGATAACCACGGTTGCGTTTATGACAATTTCAATGTTTAATTTTCTGTAAAAGCTCTTGACGCTTTTATATTTGCGTGGGCTGCAATAAAGTGACAGCTCTCAAACATTGCATAAAATATGTTGACGATAAAACTGATTTATCAGAATATTTGCCGCATCAAACAATAGGATATCTCGCATTTGAATTCAAAACGTAAATAAACAAAAGTTAACACAAATCGCTAATAAAATATCAACAAAACTATTCTCGAACCGAAATGGAAATTTGAATCAAATTCTGAAACGTCACGTTGTATAAATCTTGGTAGAGCATAGTATTACGTGGTGGCGTTAAATATAATCCTTTTTAGTTTGGTGGATTACTTAAGAGTGAATCTGGTGATATGTCATGCTTATTGCGGCAGCAACACCTTGCAGGAAATTGGTTCTATTATTCACTGAAGGAGAGCTTCAGTTGAGACAAATGACTGTACTGAAGGTATTTAGTTTGATTTATGTTGTTAAAAGTACAAACAACAGAAATGGCTTTTTTGCTGCATATCGCTGTTATGCAAATTTACGTTTTGCAGAATTTAGAGCAAAGGTATTAATAGCATAGCAAAGGAATAATTTTCGCTCAAACGCTTTTACTGAAAAAATTAAATACTTGAAAGGCGTTCGATAAATTCCAATCTTTTAACCTGGCCATTTACCACGCTCTGAATGTTATAATTACTAAAGTTTAAATTTTTTATTAAAAACAAATTAAACTGATTAAAACAGATTCGTAGCAAACTTAAAAATTGTTAATCCACAAACAAAGCTCCATTACATTCTACAATAGATCTACCAGCATAATTACCGTCAACAAATACAGAAATACCGTTTTGATTTGTTTTCTACATTTTGCATTTACGATGAAAACATAAAACGTATTTTTGAAGTGTGCGTTATATTTGGCAGTTGTATTAAACTAATAACAAAAATAAACTAAAACTCAATTGTTCTATCAACCACAAAGAAAGTAGTCTCTTTTATTTACTTATGAATTTCTTTTTTAATTAATTATCAATAACTACATACGTACTCGCACATAAAATGTTAATAATATTACCACAATTGCATCTTTTGAGATCAAAATACTAGATAGTCTTACCTAAAATTACCCAGGCAAATACGAGTATCTCAAAGTCACAACTCCAAATATCTTATAATTTATTTTGTGACATCAGATGCTAAACATTATAATTTTCTTTCTTTATTAAACTGTGCTTTGAATCAATTTTTGTTTATAACTAAATAATACATTAAATGAAAGATGTCCAAACGAGGGGTAAGATACGAGTATTAGCCCAAAAAAGTTTTCGTTCACACAGCCTGATGTATATTTTCAGTATATAAAAATTCGTTACCAATACCTTTAAAAAATATAAAAACCAACAGTTTATTTTAGACATATACAGAGTATTTTATAACTTCTTTAAACAATTGTAATATCATAATTATATAAAATATTGGGTGTTTCACATAATTTTACGAGGCCTGCGCATCTAAGATGCAATTAATAATACATATTCCGGTACGAACTCGATTACAAATTTAGAAAAATTGGATAATCTTCACTAGTGTGTTTACCCTTTTAAAAATTACAATGTTTTTAGTTAGTGATTAAGATAGATAAACTAGAATCATATTCTAGTTGTCTCTTGATAGGACAAAAGATAATTGTTTCTGAAAAGCTGCAGTTTACGATTTTTAAGAAAACAGTGATTAATTTGACAACTACTGTCATGGATTTCCAAAAATTAAATGATTAAGTGTGCATTTTTTGTATTTAGTGTTTTGTGACTTTTTTTATATTTGGATGCGTACATTAAGCGCAAGCCTCGTAAAGTTGTGTGAAACACCCTGTATAAAAGAGGTCAATTTCTTTAAAAATATACAGACTGTTCAAAAAATCACACACTTCCGTGACACTGTGTCATCGGGCGGTGCCCTAGACAACTAGAAAAATGTTTAAAAAAATTTATCTCTAAAAATTCCAAGTTATGAGAGTTTAAATTTTGCACTATGACTCTATTTATTTCTGTTGGAAAAATGATTTTCCAAGTTTTTTTGCTACAGGCTATTAGAAGAGGAAACAAAGAAAAAAAGAAGTGCGCGATTTTTTGAACACCTGTATAATCAAAGTCTTCAAAGTCCAACTGAAAACAAATGTAAAAGAAATGTTTTATGTTTTCCATAAAGTGTTTACTGTAATGCTATCAATCACATAACAGAACTAAATCTATTATTATTATTAATATTGAGTTTAACAAATTTAATTTATTTTTTATTAGATCTTCTGAAGAAACAACTTCTCATTCTCAATTTTTCGGCTAAGTTATAATTATAAAACATATACAGGGTGCGCCAGAACTCGCGCCCCAAAGAAAATTTTCAAGTAAGGTTAGACACCAGGAACAGGAAAAAAATGTTTAAAAAATTCTATCTCTCAAAAAATTTTGACATTTATTTTTTGACATTTGACATTTTTTTATATCTATTTAATGATACTGATAAGCTTGTATATGTTTTTTTACAATTACATTGTAAAGGGACAGAAATTTTGCCAATAAAAGCCACAAATAACATAGAATAGAGTTACAATTTAGGATACAGCTTTCTTGTTTCCTCTTTTCATAGACTGTAGCAAAAAAACTTGGAAAATTATTTTTCCAACAGAAATAAATAGAGGCAAAGTGCAAACTTTAAACCCTCATAACTTTTTTTATATATTTTTATAGATAACATTTTTTCCATGATCCTGGTATCTTACCTTACAAGGCATTTTTCTCTGGGGCGCGAGTTGTAGCGCACCTGTATACTATGCATAATTTTAGGTATTAGAAAAGAAACGCGGGAAGATTCAGTAAAAAAAACTTTTATTTTGTACTCAATGTTAAAGAGTGCTTTTATCAACTAATTTCAGTAGATAAAGTAGTCTTTTATCGTCTAGTAAAATAAAGTAATTTTTATCCACTGTTTAGTTTTAAGAAATTCTGGTAAGTGAGTAAAAAATAAAACCAAATATTATACACGTCGATAAAGATTGTTTATCTACAGGTGAAAAAAGTCCACTCGTGACTTCGTCACTCGTAAACTTAACCTTTTCACTCGTAGATAAACAATTTCTTTATCGTCTTGTATAATAAATAACTATAATTGTACAAAAATTATTGTTTTTTTAAGCATTAGGTTCGTAAAGTAAAATTATTAAAAACATGATTATTGCTTACAAAATTGAGTATATTTATAGACAAACTATACAATTTGATAGCTACAAAAAAAAAACGAATTTCTAATAATGTAAATAACAGCTATATTTTAATTAATTCATAGCATATTATATTTAGGTACCTACCATTAATATTAGGCGTATATTTTATTTATGAAATTAAAACTTTGATATAAATATCTGTATTTTTATGATTTTAATAACGTTTTAAATCATTTCATTTTTATGTTCTAGTCAGAAAACTGTCTCGAGACTGGTCGTGCTAAAATTTAAGATGCTATTCAATCCTCAAATACGAGTGCGTCAACTTTCACTACACTTCTAATAGAAATCTAGTATGTAGTCAAGTAACAGGTGGTTATTTTCAGCAATATTTGTAGCGGCAGTTAGCTAAAGTGCTGAGTAGCTTTGAAAAACAAAATTATTATATATTATAATAAAATATATATTATTATAAAAAAATATCTTAACTACATGTAACAAGCTATAAAATAGAATTAATTTGAAGATAAAACGTTGTTTTATTAAACCAAAAACTACGTATTTAAAAACAGAATATGCAACCCCAATAACAGTTTTCTAGAACAGCAGACTTTTTACAAAATCCATCAGATAATTCCTTTATTTTAATTTGCCCAAAAATTAAACATCAAAATTTTGAATAAAGTCATTGCCTATAACAAGAATCTAAATATAATGTTACAAGTAGTCAGAACATATGCACCTAGTCAAGGGGATAATTTACTACACTCCTATTAATCAAACCGTATAATGATATTAATGCTACTATTGACATAACCTCCATATTGATGCTGAATAACATACAATAGTAATGAGCAGCCCACAGAATATTACTGTATTATCCTCTGTAATTGCAGACAAGACGTAGGTATTTGCCAGACAATAAAAAGGTCAATTTTGTACAAAGAGAAATAAAAACAAAATTACACATACGCTAAAGAAATATGTTGCAAGAGCTCGACAACCTTTAAGAGTTTTAGTTCTTTTAACTAACTATCTTGTCGGCCAACTCCAGACTTGCACAAGTTAATACAAAAAGGCCAGGAAAGAGAGAGTGATTATCTATCTTGCCGGTTCCTATGTACAAGTTCTCTTATAAAAGAAAGTGTCTTAATTAAAACAATTTAAGGATGCGTCCAAGAAAACCAATTAAAGATCGTTGTTTACACTTTAATTAAAAATAAAATATCATAACAGAAAGCATAAATCAACAAAGACTTTACCAACTTTTTGCATTGTTTAACAAAAATAAAGCTAAATCGCATTATAGGTGAATGTTGTGTCAAAAAACCGAAGTTAGTTTCAGCTTTTGATCTCTTTGTTCATGTCAGTTGATTTTACTGGGAACAAGGGCTACACAATATTCTTTTTTATTTTTCACTTACCAGTTTCATTTTCTTAATTGTAACAGTTTGTAGAAAATTTAGTTTAGATAAGTTTTAATGTACAGTTAAAGTAATTTATTTATTTGCACAAGAGGAATCATTAAGGACTGACAGTTCATACTGAAAAGCGTTAATTAAATTTGTTATGATGTAAAGCAATGTCTCGGGCAATGTTTTCGTTTTAATTAATCATTTTACAGGCCGCGCCATTTTACATTCATCTATTACGGCCACAATATATCAAAAATAATTGATATCCACGGAATACTTCATCGAATACCTTGAAACACTGAAAACAAATCGTTAGTGAAGTGACTAATAACAATAATTAATAAAATTGAATTAACTTCATTAATTTTTTATTTTTTAACTTTAATTGACATAAAATAACAGCTAACCAGAGACACAGTTGTATCTCAATAAATAAATATACTATTTTACGTGTTGTCAAAGAGAGCATCGATAAAACGCAATTCACAAAACAGGGTTAAATTGCAATACTACAGTTGTAGAGATGTTTTACAAAATTTAAAAACAGACCAAACATTAAACGTAAATCATTGTTTTTAAAATCAAAATCATTCAATCTGTACTAAATAAACAACACAATTGAATGCCAACTAAAAACATGAATAAATTTTGACATTTATTTTTGACATTTGGCTTTTAATTTAATGTTACCGATAATCTTGTATATGTTTTTTCATAATTATTCAGTAAAGTTAAAAAAAATTACCCAATAAAAATCACAAAATAAGATTAAACATAATTACAATTCATGATACAGCGTCTTTGTTTCCTCTTCTAACAACCTGCAGCAGAAAAAAATATTTTTCCAAGAGAAATAAATAAGGTAAAAGTGCAAAACTTAAACCCCTATAATTTAGAAATTCTGAAACACCTTGTATTTATAAAAATTAACTCAAAAATTTGTCACATTTGTCACAATTAATCTGCAAAATAATTGCAATACATTTTCGTAAAATCCAGGCGTCCCTGTAAAACCAAGCCGTTGACAGACCACAATCAATCACATATTTCACAATGCTGTTGATTTTTCTGTGTTGTTATATTTTTCTTGTCGCAATCGATATCTAGCTTTCAATTGAAAAAATAAAACAAATGTTTCTCCGTCTCAGTATTTGTGACTAAAAATAATACGGATCGGATTACAAGATTTACAGTGGTTAAAACATTTTGTTCGGTGACGGTAATTAAAGTACGTAAGTCGAAAACTAAATTTGGTAAACATGGCATTCGGACCCGTTGCGTTGCTTGTTTATTTAGTCTTGTCAGTTAAATTGATTGAAATCCAACAGCAATGAGCCATTAGTGCTTTTCTTCCATTACAATAAGTTTTAATGAATTTTAAACTTTATTTGGAACGACCATTAATACAACAGCAAGAAATTTTGTATGAAATTGTTTAAAATCAGCTAAATGCACCAGGATATTAAGTTTATATGTATTTAGAAATAAAAAAGTTTTAAGACGAGCGTTTAATAAAAACAACATTAGAAGATATTAACACAACGAAAAAACAAAAAAGTTTTATAACTTGTGTTGTCTTCAAAATTGTTTCCAGTACTAAAAATCAAATTTTTACTAAATTTAGAAATTGTTGTTAAGAAATTTGGCAAAATTACGTCAAAATTGACAAAATAAGAGTATTTTATGTACTTATCAAATATGTTGTGATTGACGACGTACTTTATAGAAGAGCGTATACCTACTAAAATATTAAGAACAACTTAAGAGCTAAACCTAAATGCACCATAGAAACAGTATAAGAAAATAGTATCTATTTTTTTTTAAATAAAGTTACACAATGAGCTTTTTGTATAACCGAAAACAATTGCACAAAATGCAACTTTATAACACAGTTTTCTGAAACATTTATGCAATACTTTTGCCATCACTGACTGCATACTGTCGTTTTTATAAATGAGAAATTGTTATACTATATCAACGTATTTTATCGAAACTAATGCAATTTGAGCTATTTTTAAGTGATAATTTAATAATAAATTCGACTTAAAAAGCGCCCAATAGAAAAAATAGTATTAAAAACACATGTTACAACTTCTCATGGTGTGACACTCGTGCAATGTAACACTCGACACTGCGTGACTTGTGTCACAAACTACTCGTGTTACAATCACAGTGACAAACAGAAAATGCTATAAAAGTTTAGTCGTTTTTCCGTACAACGTATTAAATTAATCAATTACCATTTTTTTAATGCAAATCCGCGTATTTATAGTAGTTTTTAATTAATAGCTGGGCTTCTAAACCCACGTAAAAATGTACTTTAATTATTTTTAACACATAAAAACTCAAAATGCTTTTCATTTAGTTTAGTAAAATAATAATTTCGTTCCATTATTAGTGAAACTTTTTTATTCAACGCCAAGTAAGCAATATTACGTGCAAGAACGTATAAGAATACTGTTAGTAAATCTCAAATTTTCAAACGATAAGTATTATCTTGTGGTAATTCAAGCTTGAATAGTCAAAGAAAAGATAATTTAGAGGAATTGCTCCTGACAGAATTAATGCTTAAAGTGGATAGATAACAGTTTGTCAATAGTTCGAGACGCTTAAAGCTCATCATTTAATTATTTTTATCAATACATAGTGTAATTTATTAACCAACATTAGTTAAATCAAAAAATAAAGAAATTAATAATTTGCTAGTCACCATTTTTGCACTAAACGAAAATTAAAAATGAGTAAAAAACATTAATTGATCCTAGTGAATAACTTTTATTTGGGATTAATTATCACACAATTAATAACGAGTGGGCAAAGTCCACGAGTGGGATTTCTTAATAGCAACAAAGATGAGTGCTAATCTAGTTAAAATTATAAAAAAAATTATTAGGTACTATTAATGTAATTAGGCTTAATTATTTTTTAAACTATGTAGGTATAGTTACATTTCGGGAAAAAATTGTCAATAGTAATATCCTGAGTGCACACCAAATTAGTATTTTGCAAACTATTTCCCAAACAAAATTTACAAAAATAGTATTTTCCTTACCAAATTAAAAAAAAATATGTGCGTAAATTGAATCTGATTGAACAAATTTAAAAAATTTCAAAGAGTTGATTAGCTTAAATTTTGTGAAGGAGTAATTTTGATGCTATATTGGTGGATTTGAAATTTTGTCTCATTACGATTGGCTGACAGGGCCGTTTAAAAATCATCACACAAATTTTACTTTTTCTCTAATATAGAACACTATTAATAAAATATTTAGTAAATAAATGAATAGCTAACCCACATCACTTTGTCACTAAACTAAAATTTAATGAGTAAAGAAAATTAAAAATATTATTTATTCCGAGTAAATACTTTCGTATATAATTTTCTTGCACAAATTAAATGTTTATCAAGTATAGTACAGAGTGGTTATAAATGATTTTCATCTAGCCAGCTTTGGAATTTTTTTTATTTGTGCCGCTCTACTTTTTTGAAAGCTCTAGTTCTGTCATTAGTGTCACTTATTAATTAATAATAAATGGTTGTTAATTAAACTTTTATTGTTTCAACTAATTTCGAATAATATCTGATAATGATGTATACTTTGGAAGAAAACAAGTTTATAATTGAAGTCTATTTTCGAAGTGGACGCTTAGTAAACGGCGATTTTTTAATTTTGAGTTAAAACAAGTAGGTACCGCTATTTTCGTAAAGCGGCATTTTTATTTTACATGGAAAATTCACAGCTGGCTAGATGAAAATCATTTATAACCACTCTGTACATTAATATTAAATTATTTAGCAAATAGTAAATAATTTACTAACCCGGCATCCAAAATTTTTTTCAATAATTTTTTTTTTCAATAAAAAATTTAAAAATAGGAAAATAATTTTATTCTTCGACACTGTCAAAATTTATGGTCTTTCTCCCATGTAAGGAAGTTTTGACAACTGTTCGGCATTTTTCAATACGAAACATCAGATTATTTTAAGCCTTATTGAGTCTAATTCGAAGAATAAAATGTTGTATTCAACTCGTTTTTACATTTATTCTTCGACGCTGTCAAAATTTACGGTTTTTCTACCGTGTAAGGAAGTTTTTACAACTGTTTCGCATTTCTCAATACGAATTCGAAGAATAAAATGTTGTATTCAACTCGTTTGAGTGTAAATCGGACGCTTTATTCCACCTCGTGGACGATAAACCACTCGTTACACTCGTGGTTTAATAACCCACTCGGTGAAATAATCCGTCCGAATTACACTTAAACTCGTCGAATAAATAACTATTAAAACACTGATTAATCCGGGTAAATAATTTTTATTTGTAATTAGGTAATTATTTCCTAACAAAAAGTATGTTATTCCATCCTAATTTCAGAACCACCCTAATCCGTTAAAATTACAATAAAAATATATGTAACCTCTCAAGGAGGATTACATTGAAGAAAAGTGTCTTTTTCTCCCAGCAACACATATTACACAAATTA
Organism: Tribolium madens; assembly: GCF_015345945.1. Classification (NCBI taxonomy): domain Eukaryota; kingdom Metazoa; phylum Arthropoda; class Insecta; order Coleoptera; family Tenebrionidae; genus Tribolium; species Tribolium madens. The sequence goes on from NW_025401068.1 coordinate 3,305,586, forward strand.
TATATTTTTATCAAATATGAAATATCATTAATAAAGTCTTTGGCAAATAGTAAATAAATAATTGATTAACCCGGTGCATCTACAATTTTTCGTGATAAACTAAAATATAAAAAAAAAAACAATTAATCGAAGTAAATACCTTTATTTGTAATAAATTACTTCGTATTTTTTTAATTTTTAATGACTCATATCACAATATTATCAAAATATTTAGCTAATAGTAAATAAATAGTTTGTTAGCCCGGCGCATCCACCATTTTCGTAATAAATTAAAATAAGAGAAATTTAAAAATATTAATTATTTCAAGTAACTTAACTTTTAAACGGTACAATTTTGTATAGAGATAAGTTGGATTAAATCGCTTTATCGTGACTTGAGAAATCTCAGAGATTACTCTTTGTCTCCAACTTTCCGTTACACCCGGTATATAAAAATAATTATCAAATTGTAAATAAGTAATTTGGTAACTCAGCGCCTCCACCATTTCCCCCCAAATGTAACAAATGCAATATAACAAGTAATAAATTATGATGAGAATAATTAATAAAAAGTTTGGTAGATCTGAAACAAACAGAACAAATAAAATGAATGTTTAATTCCTGAGGTGTTCTGTTCTGACTTCACAAAGACAAAAGAAATTTCGTATTGGCGTTTTATTGCTAGCTCGAGCAATCACTTGGTGAAAAGCTTGATGAACACAAGAGCAAAACTAAGTAAAATAAGAAGACGTACACCGAAAGAACAACAGTGAAAAACAGTGGTGAGTATTTCAAACCGGAACCACAAAGCGGATATTACCGGTTTATCTGTGCCATGTCTCCGCCAGCGGTATGCCTTTACTCAACAGGTATATAAAATATACCTGGACAACTACTTCTTTGTTTTCGTAATTCCTTTTAGCGCAGATTACAGAAATGAAAACTGGATTTTATCTACAATCTTACTTTTCTGAGTTATTTATTAATGGGATTGATCATTTCTCCAATGGTATTATTAATTGCTATCTGGCTTTATACAGGTCATTTCACAATAAAATTCAACCTTTTTTGTCGAAGTTCAACGTGTGTGAAACGCACAAAGGTGTCTTTCATTTCTATTGAAAATTGCACAGAACAAAAGCAAGTAAACAACAATTAATCGCAAAGCTTGTCTTCAACTTACAAAATAATTTAAAATCGTACTTTGTACAAACGAAAAATAAAAATATTCTTTTCATTACATAAACACGACTAAGGCGATAAAAATAACAATTCCGTGACTGCAAATTTCGGTGAAGAGACATTTAAAAAATAAAAGTTTTATTAAAAATTTTATTCTGATGTGCATTTAGCAACCTCTAAATCTCTAGATGTAATAATAGCTTCAAAGCATTCAGAACTTTTCCTTTTTTAAATTTTAATACTTCTAATAACACAGAAAACCGTAATATTCGCTTTTATAGCCTGCGGGACTTTTAAAAATATAAAAATATTTGAAATTAAAGTCTTTAAAGTATAAAATTAGTTCTTAAAAAGGTGGTTAATAATATAAAAATGTTTTTAATGCTATCTTATTATAAACACAGCAAAACTATCCACAATGCTGTAGCTCACCGTCATTTAATTAAAGTTTAGAAAGTTATTTCAGAAACACAAATAGATTAATTTCGAGTATGTTATCACTTCCACTTCCAAAACTCCAATTTTATAAAAACCTTTGCGGAAAGTAAGTCGTAAAAAATTCAAAAGCGATTAAATCCACCTCTTGCAACACTTCATTACTTATTCAGTTCGATAACGTTAAAGCTTCGACTACAATTGAACCAAACATGAAATTTCTTGTACGACACCATTAAACTAACTCGAACGTGCTTATACGTTTCCTTTATTTGATTTTTCTAAATATCCCCCTGCACAAAGTTTCTTCTTTATTCCAGCAAAGTTCTTCACATTCTCTTGAGACAAAATAGAATATCTTATTATTTTTCTAGCTGGCGGCAACCTCTGACGTCAGCAGCTATATTCGTGTCTGCAAAATACACAGGGGCATTGAAATAAACTGCATGTATACACAACATCATGACCAAGGTTGACATTATCCTTTATAGTAGCAATATAAGTATATCTACAATTCGATCTCTAAAAGATTTGCTAATTTAAATTCTCAACAAGAGCATAAAATGAAACTCGAATTTTGCAGATTTCTTACAAAAGAAAACAGAATGTACTTTATTTCAAGGCTTGATGAACAAACATGAGAAAACTTAATAAAGTCCCCCTTTTTTTCGCCACAACGGAGGAAGATATCCGCCAGCGCTAAAATAAAAATTACAACAGAAATTAGGTTTTCTACCTGTTGTATATTACTGTTAACAAAAACGCATTTTATCAGAAAATTTCAATTCGAGCACTTTCTATAATTAATTTTCGTTTAGTTATGTGATTAATGTTACATCAACGCTCATCCAACGACAGTTCCATTAAATTAAATTTTTTACGCTTTATTCGGGTGTAATCGGCAACAAATAATTTATTTGAAACTATTTAAACTAAAACAACGTAATGTATAATAAAAAACGCATTTAATCTCGTTGGGTGTTCAATAAAAATCAAATGAACTTTTACAAAAGGCATTTTGGTAATTTAGCCCAGACGGAAAAAATAACCGTTAGAAAAATCCCACTAAAGTTGGCATTAAACATGGATTAGACGACTGGTGCAGTTGTTGCAACCACTATTTGAATTTCAACTTCCATTTTATTTTATCGAGATGTGCAGACTGATCGAAGATCTACCGCACTTCCACTGCATTTCATTTAATATTTCGACCAAGTTTTCTAAACTTCATGGAACAAATAACAGAATAAATCAATGCGGCTGCATAATCAAACCATTTTAATAACATGAACCAATAAGTAAGTCAATTTGTAGCTACAAAAGTAATATAACTTACTCCATTAAAAATTCCAGGTAGTTTTAGCCTGTTTTTCTAAAAAAATACACCGGGAACGAAAATATGTCCATATTTGTCAACTAATAAATTACACTTATTTTCCCCTTTGTTCTTTCGCCTCACAAGTTTTTACAAGCTGTAGAAATAAAATGAAAATTCGCTCCAAAAAACGTAAATATATAATAAACAAAACTTGCAGTATTTTTGTTATATTGATTTGTTTTATATTTTGTCACCCAGTTTCCATTAATTACTTTTTCGATAAATTGCAGAAAACACCACTTTTTTCTTGCCAACATCTCCTAGAACATTATCTGAGAATAGCTTTTTGCTACGAATAAGAAAGTGGCTACCCAGCAATTTATTATGTTGTCTTTTATAAGTAAACTTTTCACGACTTAAAAGCTAAAATCATTTACAACCCCAGCCGACAAAAAATCCACACGTGAAAAGTTAAAATCCCTGAATAAACAACTCCTAGCGGTGTTCACTAAATCATCGATACGTTGAAACATGGATAATTTATCTATTTAATTCCGAGTTTTGAACATAAATGAAATAAAAGTTTACTTCTTAGAGAGTGTTAAGCAAATCTAAAACTCACAAAGTCCATCTTAACTGAAACTTGATCAATAACATGGTTATTCCTATCAGGTTAAATAATACTCTAACCCGTGATCCGTGGACTTAGGATTTCTAGGAAAACAACATACTAAAAGAACCGGTTCTGGTTATTTACCTGGATAAGTGGTGTAGAAAATGAAACCATTCAGACGTGTAATAATAGTTGTATACACTTACAAAGTTTTGTTACAACGCGGAAATTAACACTATAAAGTCAGATGAATGTGTAATTTGCATTTAATTCTCTCATTTTATATAAAATAAAAATTAGTTTCGTTTTTTAAACTTAATTGAAAACATTAAGTCCTTTGTTTAAAATGAGGTTTTAACAGCTGTTAAAACTTGATTCTCTTCTTTCTTGATCTGTTGGCTCTTTAATTAACTGCTCTCAAGTTAAATATTTTTGTAATCGCAAAAGTAACTGATTGATATCTTTGTCCTGTTAAGCTTTTGCTGTTTATCCTAAAGTAAAATATCAGCAGCCCCCATAAATAAGACTGAACGTCTGTGATCTAAACATTGCGCTTGTGAATACTTTATATTGTCTCTGTACAAACGAAATCAGCCAAAGCTCTTTCGATTTTCCATATCCTGCATTTCTCCATTTAAATGTGCTAAAAATAAATTGAAAAGAGTACGTCTGTCGCAACTTTTTGCAAATACTTTTAGTCCTCGAAAGCTTGCTTGTAATTACTAAACAAACTTGACGATATTTTTTCTTCATAGCCTAGTGTCATTCAGCTACTACTTGTTTTATTTCATTTTTCTTTCAGTGAGAAAAATGAGTTTTATCACCGCGTACTCCCTTAAGAGTAGTGAAAATTCATAATAGATTTGCGTTTGCCGAAAATGTGTGAATTTCCCCAAAGAACTCATTTATAAGGTTTAAAATGAAAAATGAGTCTTAAATGATATTTAAATGTATCTACTTGAAGTATTTTTCGCGTTTTTTACAACTGCACTACCATACATCATGCGATAATATGTCGACTAAACGACATTTTTTAAAACTGAAAAAAATTAAAAAACTTGATATAATTTCGTTTAGAACCAGTAGATTAATCGTTCAAGATAGGAATGTTCTAATTAGGAAAATTCATACTCATTACCTTAACTGATTGTTTCATTAATTACCCACCAGATAATCTATTATTAATCGGAAATCAAATAATCGTATTGCGGTAAATTTGGTCGGGGAACTATTAAGATCAATTGGCCTTTAACTATCAATGTAAATATACCTCAAGCTCCACTGTTTCATATAAGTTGACCCTAACCAACAAATTTTATTAAAACATATTAGATTAGGCCCAAAATGTTCATTTGCTTTAGTATTTCCAAATTTACTTTGTCTTTAAATACAAAAGAAAAAAAAAATTTCGACAAAAATCGTAGTAAAACAACAATTGCCATTTAGTCAACAAAACATATTTACCCAAGATCGGAACGTAACAAACATATGAATCCCTTGTAGGATGCTGAACTATTAGTTTTAATAACGATTTTTATTTTACTGTATTACCCGTGCAAACATTGAAGCTTTTGCATTTAGCGATAAAGATCTACGCTCAGCAGTGCTCTTGAAAGATTAATTGGGATTGGGCATTGTTAAGCGTAATTTGGTTAAACGATTTCTCATTAATAGAAATTTAACTGCAAAAGGATATCTGCATCATCTATTTATTAGTGTAATTGTTTGGCTGGTAAATTCCCACTTCCAACTTGATTACAGGAAAGTCAGATGAAATTTACGATTAATTTTTGGAATCATCAGTGACAATAACTCTGGAAACTTCCTTTACTAGTCAACAAGCACGTTCAACCAACGCGATAAAACTTAACAGCGTGAAAAAATTTAAAATTTAAAGTACCATAACCAAAACGTTTCAGACAAGTTAATGAAAAAGAAGTTTTCAGGTTGCAAAGAGCGTATTTGTACCTTCAACAAAGCGGAACGTTGTTCAAACATTTGATTTAACATGTGAATGTTTTTGCAGTATGAAATATTTAGTTTGAAAAACTGTTCGCATTTATTTCTATCTTGATGTTTACGACTGTAGTTTTAAAGTTTTATTTAAATGTAATCTAAACAGCGGAACTTTAGTGCATTGCAGGTATTTACTTTTGTCCAAAAATTCCCGAAACAGCTTTGTGATACACTATTGTAAAATCACAGGAAGCACGGAGTTTAAATTTTGGACATTTGACCCCACTTATTTTAGTTGGTAATAGTTAACTGTGTAACAAGAGAATAAAGTTGCTTTTTTGTCCCAAGAAGACCACGCTGAAGTCGAGTAAAATAAAGAGGCAGAAAAAACTTTCTTCCTGTGTTTCACATATATTTTTTTCTAACATTACCCTAACTAAAGGGCTAAATGGGCTACAGCCCCGAAGCACATCAGTCTTTTAGAATTAAGACAGCTTTGTTACTGCAAAGAAAATAGAAGAAACTTAAAAGCTATAACATTTTTTTGTGTGTTAAGTTTGTAAAGATAAAAAAATTAAGAAGTTTTATTAAAAGCTCAATATTTAAATTTTTTAAATGGAACACTCTAGACCCTATTTATTCAGATTTAAAACATTTAAAAGTATGTTTTTAAATAGACAATTTAACAATCTATTATGTAGTTGCAAAAACAAAAAATAGGGTGATTCATTTAAACTATTTAAGTTTTTACAAAATTCTACATCTTTTGTCTTTACAAATGCAATTAAAAACTGTTATACCCTTAAAGTGTGTACAGGGTGCTGCATTTTGCATGTCCGAATAGGGAATCTCCGAAACTAAGAGGTTTAGCCAAAAACGAGTGATACATTCTGGGGCTCATTTTTTGAGAAAATAATATTGGTTAAAACCGTATCCCGCTATCGTCTTTAGTTTTCGACTTACAGACAAAAGTTGACATTTTGGCGAAATCTAAAAAAAATTATATATATTATATATATCTTCGTTATTATAGAAGATACGGATTTGAAATAAAGACATTATACAGGCACTTTTTTACGAGAAATTTAATAATGTAGTTAACAATTTTTTTCAGTTATTAGTTTAGCCGTAATAAGATAAACTTGTATTTTTTTAAATGGAAATCATAGGCGGTTATGGCAATTTTGAAAAGCTTATTTTTTTCTGTTCTAAAAAATATATATTTGTAACAAAATATTATAATACATTTTTAGCAAAAAATTGATTTTTGTTCGCAGTTGGCCATGAAAAAACTATTTCACTCCAAATGTGTAAATAATAATAAATAAGAGTTTTGTGAACTGTAAAATAGATGAAAAAATAGATCAAATTATAAAGATTTAAAAAACACTATACGGTAGCATTGAACAAATATCCGAGTGCCTCAGAACAAAATTATTACATATTTTAAAAAAATCCAAAAATAGGAAAAACAAATGTGTCAACAGTCAACACAATTAGAAAAAACATTTTTTTGATGATCTAATGGAGGTAGGATAACGTTCCACATAGACGGAATTTGGGTATTTGAAAAGCCATATCGTCATTTTTGTGTCATATAAAATATATGTTATTGAAGAATCAAAGCGGCTTTTTTTACAACACTCTATGTATCACTAGAAGTTGCAATGGTAATGTTAGCTTGTTTAAAAACAAAGAAATGTTATTAGTCGCCAATAAGTTGATTTACTATTTATTTTGCATCTTTTTTATTACTTAGTACTTAGAAAAGTCTTTCATTAGTGACACTGGTTGAATATAATATAGTTTAAATCCTTTTGGTTGAAGATGCAACATTTTTTCATGGCCAACTGCGAACAAAACTCAAAGATAATTTTTTGCTAAAAATGTAATATAATAATTTGTTACAAATATATATTTTTTAGATAAGAAAAAAACAAGCTTTTTAAAAATGACTTAGCCATCTAAGATTCCCATTTAAAAAAATACAAGTTTATTTTATTACCGCTAAACAAACAACTGAAAAAAATTGTTAAGTACATTATTAAATTCTTCGTAAAAAAGTGCCTGTATAATGTCTTTATTTCAAATCTGTACCTTCTATAATAACGAAGGTATTTAGATTTCGCTAAAATGTCAATTTTTTTCTATAAGTCGAGAACAAAAGACGATAACGGGAAGCGGTTTTAACCAATATTATTTCCTCAAAAAATGAGCCCCAAAATGTATTACTCGTTTTTGGCTAAACCTTTTAGTTTCGGAGATTCCCTATTCGGACATCCAAAATGCAGCACCGTGTACAGTCGCGGCCGTTGAAAACTAAGACAATTTGACAAATCCAAAATTTTGCATTGTAAAATGGCCTGAAACTGAAAATTCTAAAATGTCATTCAAATAATTACGAGTCGGTGTCGTAGAATAGAAAACTTTACTTCAAAACAATGAACTTCAAGTTTGTAGACAGAAATAACTAATATTTTATTGCAGCACCATCCCAATCCGAAAAATTGAAATTGACATTGTCATCCTAGATGAAAACCTAATTTACACTTTACAAATTTTTAAAATAGCAAATAGTATACCAAAAGTGAATGTCTTAGTTTTCAAGGGCCGCGACTGTACTTTCTTCTTTGCAGTAGTATTTTTTTTCCTATCTGTATTAGTTTTAAAAACATTTTTTCTAGCTGTCTTTGTTTTTGTGTATTATAAAATTTTATCAATTTTAAGCAGGACCTAACCGATTATGGCTATAAACAAAATTTTAGATAAATATCATTGTTAGAACTGCCAATATTTCTAATGTGAGGTTTAGTCGGAACAGCGTGTATATTTTTTTTATTTCAACATTCAAAAGTCAATAATGAACGTTACCAATTTGCTGAAACACCCTGTATATTGACTCTTTATTTTTTTGACCCGCTTTTCCTTTCATGTACAACTTTCTTATTATTTTTAGTAGCCCAAGTGCGTTAAATATCTGTGTTTTAGATTTTACATTACATATTTTATTATTGCAACGTAATATGTATTTGGAATTGTAATTATTACTGATTTGTTTCGACGTTTGAAATATTGTTAGATCCTTTTATAGTATTTTGTGAGCGAAGTTTAGAAATGAAAATCGTTTTGCGTATAGTGTGCAGTTTTTCAATAATGTCAAAAATAAAAGACAAAATGTTACACTTACAAAATTACAGCAGATTCCTTTATTTGCATTAATTTTAAACAAGTCTGAACATACTTAATATATCAAAAACCGAGATAAAAAAAAGAAAACAGAGGGTAAAAAACAGAGGGGTTGGAATATAAATATGATGGCTGACTACAGTTGGGTGTTAAAAAGAGCGCTTAAATTTTTTTGCAAAAAATAAAAAAAAATCCTAATTTATATTTTTTCTTAATAGAATGATTACTTTAGGTTACGAGTAGGTTTTATAATGTGAAACTAATTTAAAAATAATTTTGTTATAAATTACATTATTATTCCTTGAATTGTTAAAAAATGTGATGTGATAGAAGAAGTCTAAAACCAATTCAAGAATCCTAGCCTAAAATTCTATTTGATGCGTTATTTGTGGCTTTTATGGTCAATGTTTTTAATTAAAAAAACGTAAAAAAACATGTAGGTAGTGATATGAAGGGTACCAATAAATAAAAATAAATAGAATAAATAAAAATAAAATAAAATCAAATGTAAGAAAATCTTTAAAGGTCATTTTTTTAAATAGTTTCCAATACTTCCTATGCCTTATTTTTCTAGTTTCCCGAACATTTTTATTACATTATACCGGGTGCGCCAGAACTCGCGCCCCAGTGAAAAATGCCATATAATGTAAGATACCAGAAACATGAAAAAAATGTAAAAAAATATCTATAAAAACTTTCCAAGTTTTTTTTTTGCTACAGGTTATTAGAAGAGGAAACAAGGAAGCTGTATCCTAAATTGTAACTCTGTTCGATGTTATTTGTGGCTTTTATTGCCATTTTTTTTTACCTTTATTAAATAATTGTAAAAAAAAGATATACAAGATCATCAGTATCATTAAATAAACATAAAAAAATGTCAAATGTCAAAAAATAAATGTCAAATTTTTGAATTTTTTAAACATTTTTTTCATGTTCCTATACCTAATTTTCTAAGAATTCTAAGAATTGTATTGTGTAAATGGGGCGGCCGATGCTGATGCCATCTACTTCGTTCTAAAAAAAAACACACTATAGTATCTTATCTTTTTTGAAATTTTTCTTTGGGGCATGAGTTCTAGTGCACCCTGTATCTGGTTATGAAAAATTAAAAAAACTATTTTTTTTTTCAAAATCAAACGACAAACGTTTTGAAATCATAAAGAGCATAACAATAAAAAATTTGCGTACTTCTGTTTTGTTTTCTCGAATTCTCTCAAAATTAGTTTTTATATCTTGCCAACTTAAAATCAACCATATTCACAAAAATTTCGTATTCTTAGTTAAAAGACACAATTTGTGGCCACTACTATTTATTTTATTTTACCAAAACGTATTTGTGCTATCTGAAACCGAAGTCCAGTTTAATAACAAAGATTGCGAATTTCCTTTTGTTCAAGATTACTGGGCGTAATTCGGCTTGATTCCGGTTATTGATTCGTTGCAAACTGAATCCTCAAGTGAGCTAACCCAAAAAATGTAACAATTTGCATGTGGTCACTTACCCGGAACGAGTCTGGGCCCATTGATGGTGGATAGTGTAGTTCCACTGCCATACTTGACGTGACAAGGATCGGCATTACTGGATACGACAGCGATCTCATCAAGCTCGTGGTTGTCCCCGGGGCCCAGGGCGCTGCCTCCGCCATGTCCCACTAGCCGCCCGACCGAACTATCATGTGACTGCTTTCGGCCCCGCCAACTCAGCACCAGTCGTTTGGCAGTGGACATCACGCCATGTTCTAGCGTGCCCCAGGGTATGTTGCCCGCCACGTGGAGGACCCCCACCAAACGAAATCGCCCTCAATGTCTAACGGCGAACTCCGGCACGACTCCGCCGCGACCAAGTCTGAGTCTGACATCGTGATTTGCTTATTATTTTAACACTGATTCTCAAAACGGCTTGAATTTTTAACAGTGAGTTGCTCGGTGTCTTCGTGGGACGTGATGCGTACCAGCTTTCCAAATGTTTCCGTTTTACCGACGATTTCATCTAAAATTAAAATTGCCGCTCTGTACACTTTGATTCGGATTGCGGAACTTTGATACTTCAATTGGAAGTTATGTAATTCTGCCACATTAAGGGTTTTTAATTTAGAAAATTCCAAAATTGTCGCCTGTAATTTGCTAATTATTATACTCCAAGCTGTAATTTATTTAATCACGAATTATCGATTTTTAGTGATACAATTCTCTTATTTCCAAACGGGATATTATTTTTGCGCCCAACAACTTAAAATGCAAATAATTTTAGAAACATTTTTCCACGTTACATCAAAGCTTTTCACAATGTGAAAGGAAACACAATTGATGAAAACAAACACGAATGCATACATTTTAGTGAATTAAAAGTGCTTTTATGCATTTTGCATTGCATCACGATTTTGTGTTAAAATGAATTTATTCCTGGATATTTTGTAAAAATGCTTTTTAAACACAAATATCAAACAGGTACCACCTAAAAAGTTGACAGTAATTTTAATAAAACGTGTTGGCAGTTCGGGCATTTAATTTGTTCTAATAAAAATGTCACTAAACATTAGCAAAAAAGCTACTACCAAGTTTCTTACTAAAAGATCGATCTAATTTAATTAAGTGGGCATTTTATACAAGGTGAATAAAAAGTATGGAACCAATCGTTTTTTGCATAAACTCATTACTTTACGAAAAAAATTAGTGCAATGTAAAGTAATATAAAAATGTGATCGTTTTTCAAGAATAAAAATTTTCCAAATTCCTGTTGTCTCCTCTTGGTATGGAAACGATGAACAAAAACACGATTAAACCCGTCACACCACACTTTTTTTCAAACACGACGCGTTTCAACCACAAAGTGGTCATCCTCAGGTGAGAATAAAATTAAATGTTTGGTGTGACGGGTTTAATCGAGTTTTTGTTCATTGATTAACAGGCACATTTTAATTGTACTTTACGCTATACAAATTATTTTTTTCGTAAATTAGTTAGTTTACGAAAAAAACCTCTTGGTTCCATACCTACTTTTTATTCACCTTGTATTTATAAAAAAAAGGAAAAACATCAATCCCACATCAAAAGTTAATAATAAATTAATAAATTGCCACCTACGTAATTAATTTTTCCCACGACCGTATACGAAAGTAACTGTTTCCATACAGAGAATTACCTACGAAAGTTAGCGATATCGAACGAATCGGTTATTCTCCTAACCACACGTGTGTGTTATGAAAATAACGTAGGAGGTTGTGCGATTTGCGGAGAGCAAATGGCAAATTGCGCGTGATTTGCTGTTTGTTGGCCAAGTGCATTGCTTTTATTTTTTATTTTCTCCGTTTTTCAAAACTGAAGCAAAGTTTTATAAATAAAACCACCGACTATTTAAACCTAAATCAGCAAAAAAGTATTTAATTTCGAGAGATCAAGATAATTTGTAATCGAGTCATCCTTGGATCTGAAAATGTATGTCTGTGAAATGTCAAGCCGAAAGGTTAAATGGCATGATTTACGTTCAAAAAAGAGTGGTCCTATTTCCTACTATTATATGTCGGCGATTAATTTTAGCCCATTTTGCCGTTTTACTTTTCGACTTGTCATTTTATTTGACGTTTCACGTGCAGTTAGTTCAAAAACAGACATACGTTTTCGGATCCAAAGATGACTCGATTACAAATTATCTTGATCTCTCAACATTAATAGCCTAATTTAATAACTGTCAATCTTAGATCTTTAAGAGAAACATTAAATCGTTTCATTGAAAATAATGATGTTTTTTTGTCATGATGAGGTTGCGGGGCTGTGTGAAAAATAGTGTACATAACTCGCTCGGCTAACGCCTCGTGCAAAAACTCCCCACTTGTGCGTTATGTAATAAACTGTATTTAAACTTTTGATGTGGAATCGACGTTTTTCATTCCTTATTATTTATTTAATTTAGTAATATTATTTTTGTAAAAAAATTTAAAATCTACTTTAGAAAATAAACATCTTTTTCTTGCTGAAATTATTTCATAATTATTGAAACAGTGAGTTTAATTTTACAACAAAACATTATTAGTAGGTAAACTACATTTTTTTTACTCAACGTTTCTAATTCGTGAAATAAGTACATATTTTTTTATGTTTCTAATCTAAAAATTCAAGTACAATAATGAAATGTTATATCTTTGTTGAAATTGTATGTAGCAATAATTACAATTAGGTTTATTATTAGTGTGACTTTACCAGATACAAAGCTTTTGCTAGCTTGTAATTGAAAGCTTATTACGTCTCTTATATTAAACGCAAAGTTGAATCAAAGCATTATTTTGTTACAACGCCTTGTACCAGAAAAGTAGACAATTTATGAAACAATTACTCCTTCACTGTCTTCACAGGCACGGTTAAACAAATTCATGAAAAAATATTTGCTGAATCCTCCCTGGAGCTTTAAATCAAGTTCAACAGTTTTCATTTTCTCCTTTTGTTCTAGATAAAATGAAATTTTATCGGAATTTGCCACAACATAATTTGGTCCGAATAAACAATTAAGCATTTATTCCGCAATCAACCCAAAGCGTAATTTTCAGAAACAAATAAAACGTTATTTTAATCAAACTTATAAATTAAAAAAATTCAATAGCTTCCCCAACAAATTAAAATTAAATACTATAATGAATTGAATTGGGGGGGGGGGGGTCTCAAACACTTGGCTTTCGGTTTCGTGTTATGAAAACACAAGTTTAATTAAAATTTGCTAATATTTTAAGAGAGTAAAGTGTTATTTGAAGCGTGCCATGAGGTTCTCTTCGTATTATATGCGTATCGACAATGGATGCTGAAGCATCGATCCTTTTCCTCTCCAAGCTCTGCTAGCAACCAACACACGAGACCAACGAGTTCAAGGTTAGAGAAAAATCCAAACGTCCCTTTGAACTGTCCTCACATAATCCTCCACTTCGTATAAATATGGCGCAGATAGGAGTATGTTTGCACGAGAAACAATTAAGCTCCTAACTGTAATAAATTATTAACATGCAAATGAAGCACCGTTGATTAACGATTCCCATTAGTTCGTTTATTGACGCGAGCTGTTCAACTATTAAAGCATGGAATATGTTTTAGACCGAATCTAATAATTTAAACAAAGCAAAGGTCCGCAAATGTGAAACTTTCTCGACTAATGAACAAAAAGCATTTTTGTAAATTGATTTTCTTCTTGTCGACTAAAACACTCAATGGTTTAGTCGGTTGGACGCTACATTCCGACTCGGTTCTCCGGAACAGTGCTTATCTGGAAGCTGGAGAGTTGCAGCAATATCGTCGAGGCGCCTTCTTTGTAGACTTTGTAGTAATTAAACAATTTATTACGGTCGATTCAATTTATTACTAAGGTCAAAGTCTTTCGTAAGTCGAAAATAACATGATTTATATTTATAGCCAAAATTTAAAGCAATAAGATAAGTCAAAAGCCATTCCAGTACCTACATACATGGAAATTGTGTGTTTCAACGACAAATTTTATTTTTCTCTTTCGAACAACTTTTTTTCGCTGAAACCTAATGCTTGAAAGTTTGTCTTAAGGGACAAGGCGGCCTACCTTCGTTGATAAAAAGAAATAAAAAGTCGAATCGAGGAGCTAGTCCCAGTGCGTTTATAATTTAATCTGCTTCAACCGCCAAACAACAAATCACTTAATGCGAAAAAGGTTCAAGCGTTCAAAAGTAAAGCCATATGTTACAACACAAATTATTACATTAGTGTGTACAAATTTTACAAGTTCTTAAAAATTTAGCAATGTTTGTAATTTGTGTTTTTTTTAATTCGCTGTGCAACATTTTGTTAATAATAATTTTTGCTATACTTGTAGAAAAACAAAAAGTAATAAAAGTCGTAAGACCAAATTCGTCACTAGTTGGTAATTTTTTACCAAGGGCATAAAAAAAATGTTTAATTTCCTGAAAGCCATAATCGACAATTATGTCCGTTTTATTGTATTTGAAATTGTGTTTTGCTTCTCTCAAATCAAAATTTAAAATTTCCGTCGAATTTGGTGTAGAAAACGAGTTCACCTATTTTTTCGCCTTTGGATTCCATGTGATTCTGTATGTTATGAACTTATGAATTATGATTGGTTATAAAAACATCCCAAGAGCGTATAAAAGACAAACTTTACCAGCTTTTGGGTAATCAGAAACAAGTTTGAAGTTCCAAAATACAATTAATTGTCATTGATTTATGCATAATTTTGAAAAATAAATCATTTTAAAAGTTCAAAAAATTACAACTTGCACAATAAGATATTTCCTTCCAAAAATGTAGCAAATTTGCTCATTTTTGCTTGAAATACGTATTTCCGAAATCGTCCATAAGAAAATACTTCTTAGAACTTCGTAATGGTTTTTCTCCATAACATTTAACTAAAAATAACTATCATATTTATTTCGATATTATATTCTCATTTTGCAAACATTTAACCTAAAAAAATAATGTTACGAAGAAATTCTCCATTTTGTCATTGAAATATGATAACCTGATTACGTAGAATATGGTTTACAGGACAAAAGGAAATAAAAACCATCTTCTACGTAATCAGGTTATGTTACAAAAAGAGTGCTAAAAGTAAAACATTGACAAACATTCTACTGATTTCTAGCCATGTACATGGCTAGAAATCAGTAGAATGTTTAAATATAGGTTCAACACATTCATTGTCACCGCCAAATTTAAGTAAACACCCATAGTAAGATCCTCTTACTACCCTGTATATCGGATATCCGAAAAAAATGTTAAGATATTTGGGCGGTGTTTGGGCAGATTAATATACAGTATGTCTCCGGATTGAGTTTACAAGAGAGATTTTTTTTTAATTAATATTAATTATGTTTTTCAGAAACATTTCTGTTATTTAACTTGTTCTTTTCCTCACACTCATTTTCCAAAGTGACATCGTTGCCAAAAGAATAAAACCGCTAATGTGATGAGATTTAAAAAGCAGAAAATAGTATCGTGAGATCAAAAAATATCTTGGTTAAGGGTGGTCATGGAATGGAAAACGTCTGTCGTTGCTTATATCATGCTTTTGAAATAATTCTGTCATTGTTTGACTCACTGACAACGTCGATATAATCTACGACAATTATTTTAATATCCATGACCACTCTTGACCAAGATAATTTTTAATGTCACGGTATATTAAAGAAGACACGTTTCGTAAGACAAGTTTTGTGGAACGAGTACAGGTTTATGAAACGAGTACAGGTTTATGAAACGAGCAGGAAAGCGCAAGTTTTATAAATAACGAGTTCCCACAACTGACTTATATAATAAGTTTTTTATGCTATTTTTTCTATTTGCGCGTTTTACTCGTACGTACTTTTTTAACATAAAAGTCAATTTTTCACAATTTAGGAACTCTTGTCCTAATGAGGTGGATAGGAAAAATTCGATTTTCAAATTTCCAGTCTCGAGTATTTCTCAAAATTTTGTTGTACTAACAATGAATATTGCATGCACACCACCTGAAATAAAAGAAATCGCTTAAAACGCCGCTGAAATTTTACTAAATTGTGCTAGTCTATTTCAACAGTCAAACTGGTTTTGAATGGCTCATTAAAGCATCGGTTTTGGTATCGAAATAAGCTTACTTGTAGACGCAAAATAGAAAAAAAAATTGTCCAAAATCAAGAAAAAAATGGACTTTTCTTTTCTGAATAATGAAGTTTTAAGTATTCTCTGTTCATAAATTAAAGAAACACCCAACCGGCAATAAGGCTCAAAAATTCAACCGGCAACGTTGTCTAGTTATATTTTCTAGTGGGAACGTATGTGTCAAAAAAATAAGGTTATGTTTTCTTTTTTACAAAGTTTGTTGACCAACGGAACTCAGAGAAGTCTTATATGGATTTAATATCTTAGATGGTATTGGGCGACATACGTCGTTGCGGTTTTTGGTTTTTCAGGTTTTAAATTTGTAGCACGGAGAATTGAAAATTGGTTCAAAAGGACCACCGGCAGACACAGAAGCAACTTCTTCTCACCCCGACGGTTTCAGCAAAAGTTTCAATGTCCCATTTGCATTGTTGTTATGATGATAGCGTTATTTTATTTGTGATAAGTTGATGGTTCTGAGAAGAACCGATTTTTTTAAAACTTGAATGTGGAACAATGCAAAACTAAAAGAAATTCTCTTTATTGGATTCATCATGATCTGAACTTGACCAAGTTGATGAAGAATCAGAATCAGCCAGATCAATTATTATTGGAGGAATGTTCAGCTGCAGGTTCAAAAAAAAAAAGTCAATAGAAAATCTAGGTTGGGGTAATCTTGTAGGTAGTTTTGTAGATATTGAGACTTCGCGAGAGTTATAAATCGAATTTATCCATTTTCTATGTATAATTTTTGCGAGAAATTAATTATCTAATTAATTAATTATAGTCTGACAATAAAACATACCTCAAGAATATCCCGCTTTTGGCTTTTTACGCCGATGTTACCGAAAAAATATTTTGAAGCTTTTCGTTAATTTGGCGGTCAGATAAATCTGGCGCTAACCGTTTCAATTCATCGCTGCATTTCACAACGGCTTCCTTCATTTTTGCGTTGAGCAAATTTCTTTGCTTTCGAGGCATTTTAGTGCGGAATAAATAAATATTCAAAACTGAATTTTGATGAAATTTGACATGAAAGTCAAAAACTTCAAATCTGACGCAAATTTGCAACCAACCTAACAGTGTGAAAATCTTGCATAGGGGATTTATTTTTTTCACCAACATAATGCAACAGGTTGTGTTTCTTTAATTTATGAACAGGGTTTACAGATTTGCTCGTCTCAGAGAAAACAAAAAATGTTTTTCCTTTGCAGTTTTGGTGTAAAATCAAACATATTTTTTTCCTCTTATAAACTCAATCCGGTAATATACTGTAGAAAAAAGTGATTATGGAGCTATGTCCAGAAATGCTTCTTAAGGGCAATAACCCGACCTTATATGAAAAAACTCACTGCGTGAGTGCTTTTCGAAATTAAGCTCGGTAGACACTCAAAAAATTAAACAAGAAATATTAAAAAACATTAATCATCAAATCCAAATTTGTAAGAAAAATTTGCCTCCCTACTTAAGGTACACATTTTTTGATCGTGCCAAAAAAATACCACCTATGCAAATTTTTGCAAACTGATCTCAATCGATTAATCAGAGAGTTAAAGAAGCCTTAACTTGCCATTTTCAAAGAGCTCTCTTAGGAAGCATTTCTCGACATAGCTCCATAGAAATCTATTTTCTTGTATTGACCTAAAAAAAATATTGTTCAAACTTCCAGTTACGCTAAAAACTAGAATAGTGTAACCTGTTAAAAGTTTATCGTAAGCTCGATCTAATAATTGTATGTCCCTTGTAATTTCAACTGGTAGAAAGTCTCTTTAAAAATGCAAAAAATGTTATTATAAACAGATTCATTACCTCAAATTCTCTAAAGAATTGACATTAAATGTGTACTTTTAATTCTTATTTATTATCACAACTTCCACAATTAATTCCCGTGAAAGCGACAAACAAAAACAAAATAAATTATTCACAGTAAAGGACGTGTATGTACGATCTGTCCACAATTTATTGACCATGTGGTTTGACTATGCAAATCTAGAGACAAGTGTGGTTTCAAAACATGAAAGTCAAATTTGCTGATTACAGTTAAATTAATATTTAATTAAAATTGCTTCTCGCAAGAAGAGGGCAGTCTTACTTCCTGAATACCTCGGAGAAATTGTTTTACATAATTTGATTGCATCTTCCACATGAAACATTCCTTCTATTCCTTTTCTAAAATCTTCCTATAACTTTGAACAAATCCTTTGGATTGACGACACTGTTATAAAAAATGTTTGGTCGTCGTGAAAGATAAGTTATAGTCAATATTATAGCATCTAAAAGAACTATTAACTCCATTTTGTATTCTGATGGAATCGATATTATTTTCTTTGGAGACGATAAGATACGTTTCGTTTAGAGCCCACTGTTTGAACTGTTGCTTAGTCACAGATTGAAAGTGATGAAACCCTTGATTTAAATCTTTCATTCTTTTCATAGTCTCGTTTTGTGAAACCCCAATATTTGATTTAGTTTATCATTTAGATTATTCATTGAAATTATGCAAATACTAAAGTTAATCTGAGTTTCTAGAAATGAAATAGACGCTCTGAGAAATTATAAAAATAAAAAAATCATACTGCAGGCGTTATGTCAGAAATGAAATTTATTACGTTTTATTGTCTTCGAGTTAAAGTAGACAATAAATAGACTGAATTGTTGGAAAATAAAAGATACTACAATAAAATTTGATAAATGTGAAATTGCTTGTATTTGCTGAAAACAATCCCATCTCTTCAATTTATAAGCTTAGTTCATTATGTTAGAATTATATTGTAGCTGTGATAAACAATTCCACTTGGTGTCAAGAGCGCGAGATTCGACAAAAAACAAATATCTCTGTGTAGTTTTATGCACTTTAAATCTCAAATTAAATCACCAACAAAAAAATATTTTTAATTTGAGAAACATTTTTTATCAAAGCGAATGCGTAATTTAATTGCCAGTAAATTACAAGTAAATTAGATTTAATATTCATTTAATTTCCATTTTACCTTAAATCAATAACCCACGTTTCAGTGCATTACCAAAAAAAAAAAATCACATTTTTTTTCGATTAATCAAAGTGCTTATTGATATAATTCGGTTTATCAGCCTTTCAAAATGCGTTGTCTTATGGAAAATGATTTTAGGTCAACTTTTAAACCAATATTTGCTGCCGTCCCTCGAGATTCGCAAAATTGAATTTCCAGGGAAAGACATACTGTCCAAAATCGCAAAACCTGGACAATCAGTATCCCCCGGTGTGAAAATTCCTCCCTCTCACTGTCAATTTCGATGACATTAATTATAAATCAGTCATTTACAAAACTGAAAACATCTCTAAAGTCGGAAATATTAAAAAAATAAAAGTGAGAGAATTTGGCTCGAATTTAAGATGTTTATCTTTGAATATATAAGTGCAAGTCGTCGGTAACAAAGACAGTTGCAGTCCGGCTTTCCAGAATATTTATTTTTATAGATAACTGAGCTCAAACTTTAAATGGATAACGAGGCCATGTTGGCCAACACCGTAAACTTTTCGAGATCTTTCAAGATTAAGCGCTGAAAAGTACGGTCGAATTGGTCGAAATCTTGAAAAAATCCAATTATCAACCACAAAATAATCACTTAGAGCGGCTCGTCAAAATTTCGCTTCACTGTCGTGAAGTAATTTGTTAAAAGTCTTTACATTGCTTGTCGTGTATGCCAAGTTTTAAGCTTAATGTAATGTTAAATGTAATTATAACTTTATTGCGAAAGTCGCCGCCCTAGAAATCCTTAGCAAGATGATTTAGCTAAGTTCATCAATGAGGAGGAGCGTCACTTTATTTAATCTGACAGATACATCCAATAGAAAGTTTGTGCCGAAAATAGTATTTAAGCCACAACTTAACTAACATTTTAATAGTTAAATCTGATTGTACACCATTTTATTTGAAAAATGCATTTCCGTGTTTTATCACATAACAAATAATATGACACAACAACGTAATAAATAAGAAAGGAGTGAAAAAGAGAGCAACTCTCTGTGGAAATCCATATCATTTATCAAAACGCAAGGTAACGTATTAAAAGTTTATCGAGTAACATTTATCTATTACATAACAGAAGGAAATGGCTTTTGAAATATTAATCTTAACATGTCATATGTCATATTTTTCTAAGTTTCTAAATGTCGCTTGATGTTTAAAAATAGATGATACAAGTGATTAAAAATTCCTTCTGACATTCATCTACTTTATGGATGTAAACTATAAACTGCATAAAACGAATTTTACCGCAAAATTTTTATCAAATATAAATAAATTCAAAAAGTGTTCCTTGTAAGACGTTTTCAATATTGTAAATGACGGGAAACTAGGCATTGAATATTATTATGTGCAATACATTGCTTTTTGACTGTCAATTCAAGTCTCGATATATGCGAAAAAATTTATTCCCATATTGCGTCTCTTCTCATTTTGCCAAGCATTTAAAAACAATCATTTAAAAAAATGGGATAAAACATCATGTGTTTTATTTAGAATACAATATTTGCTTTTACTGTACGAGATCCTAAATATTATTTACAATATATTTCGCGTAATATGAGATATCATGGAAATAAACTTGCAAAAAAACTGCTGAACTGCTAACTGACTCTAACTAAACATTTCTCATTTTATAACAGGTAATAATATTGTCTCTGCATTTTAAGCGAAAATAACTAGTATTTAAAATTCCATTCTAAAGTAAAACTTTGGACCACATCATCAAAGAGCAGCATTTTTTCAATTTAAATTTTTCCACTTTGTAACTTCTATACAAACACTTATTTTTCCGAATATCATTGATAAAACTTTTTAAAATTTTGGAATATATATGCAAATACCTCCCAAACGCTGAATCCACGGCAAGCCCCATAATAAGTCTGCTGTTTCAAGTTTCAAGTTGGAAAATCCAAGTGAGAACTGAAAGTGTTGAAAGAGCATAACACCGTGAAAAGCATTTAGTGAAAAGCACAGCATACACTATTCCATTGCTGAAACAATGTTTCCAACATCTTTTAATGAAAAAATCCTAGGTCAACAGCTGCCTTCGTGAAAAATATAAAATCTTATTCATTTATGTTTTCTTTTACTTTTCGTATTGTAACTTCCTTAATAAAATTTTAATTAAAATTAAGAGTCACGTGGCAAATTTATCATACTTTTCATGCATAAAAAAGCACGCCACTGAAATTAGTGCTGAAAAGTTTGTGTAATAAAATTCAACTTGTTCCGTATATTGTAAATTTAGGAAAAAAATCCAGAAAAGGCAGTAAGCTCGGTTATGAATTATTCAAGATGGTTTAGGGCCCTGACGGATATAAATTTCTTAAATTACATCGTTGGAATATAAACAAGAGACTAATTTGTAATCACCAAAATTAGAGAAATTATAACACATCAACATAGGTTTCAATGACAAGAAAAATTTCAGGGGTCTAGAACAAAAATGTCTATTTCTTAAATTATTTCATAATTTCAAATTGTACTTTTGATATAAAACAAATATAATTGTTCTGTCTTCTAGCTGAACAATAATTCAGACACAATGCTGACCAAAATAGAAAGTGGCAATAAAACGAGTGTAAACTGAAGACTGATCTGGTTTTCCCCAGAGCGAGTAAAACAGGCGACAATGTATATTGCATTCGGGGTAAAGCAATAGAAATAATTCCGCTAAAAAGTAAAACACACGTACACACATGTACTTATCTACAGCTTTTACACTGATAATTTTATCAAGCTTCACATTTCCTCACTTAATGATTATTACAGTCATTATCGCACTAGAACTGTAATAAAATTAACGAACTGGATAATAAAAGTGATACAGGTAGAAACAACAGACCAAATTTGAGCTACTACCCTTAGAAAAAAAATTAAAATTAAAAAAAAGACTAAAATTATGTTTATCACATAAACCTAAAAATCTGAAATAATTTCTCATGAACCTACACAGCCTGGAGCTTTTACATTGATTAAAATAAAAAAGTTCTTGTAAAAAGATTAGAGTATGCCAGATTTAACATGTTTTAAACAACAAAAGTTTAGAAAAAATACTGGTTGCTGAAATTTTTCGACAAAAGCTAAAAAATCAGTAATCATCCAATGGAAATTTACTTCCAACTGTGAAATGAATGCAAAAAGCTTGATATTTTTCAAGCTATAATCATAAATTCCCAAATGTAATTCGTTCTAGTGAGCAGAATCAACGATATTTTAAAAAGAATGCTGACCAGCATATAGAATCGCAATAAATGAGTAAAAAGTGAGGCTTGCTCTGGTTTTTTCCAGAGCGAGAGACAGAGAAAGCAAAATTAGTCATTTTGCATGGAGCAATAAAATTTTAGATAAATTCCCAGACAGTTCCTCGAGCTTTCGCAATGATTAAGTTTAAAAATTTTGTGAAAGCTTAAAGGTTAGAACATGTCGGTGTCAATTTCCACCATGTGTAAAAAACTGTCGACAGTCAAAATATCATGGCAGTTTTCCGTCAATTATTTTCGAAAGCACCTACCGAAACCGTGTTGAACATTTTAATACGATAAATTCAAATCACAGGTCCGTGTCATATCAGGGCAAATATTTAACGGGACACTACAAACCACAGCTGTCAGTAATTCAGTTAGTTTGATCACACGTTTGTCACAAATCAATCATTTCAACCCGACTGACACTCACAAGCTAAAGATCTATCTTGCAGATCTCGCCGGCTGAACGCAACCCTGGCAGCAGCCGTGTATCCACTGCGGCGCCGGGCGTCGCGACGCGCACGCTCCAGCTTCCAGCTCTATCTGTATGCCCGGACTCGAGATAAAACCGGGGGGAAAGTCGCCGACCAGCCCTTACAGACGACTCTTATCTCGCACTCGCCGTATTTGCAATGCTTTCGGCACGCATTTCGCGATAAAAAAATTTCATAGACCTAAGCACCCTATAACTAATTGGTGACGCCGTTATTCCAAAGCGCCGCGGGGTAATGAAGCTCAACCCTCCATTTTGGACCAACAATAACAGATAATAACATGTTTCTCTGTTGATCGTCTATTTATAAATGTAACGAGATGTTAAAAATTGAAAATCAGAATTATCTCAGAAAAGATATTATTAAATGATAATAGCAATTATTATTTTTAACCTTGGTTTAACATAATAAAATGTAAATCAACCACAATAAGTATTACAAAAGTTGCAAAAAACTGCAAAATTAGACAATCCAATGCCATCATTTATTTATTTTCTTAAATCTGGTTATGATTCCCCGCTACTCTTTAAAAAATTTGAGTTCTATTTATATTTTCTATGTTAAGAGCATATGTAAATCTTTACATTAAAAAAACAATTTTCACTTTTTCCCTCATTTGCTATTTGGCGTAAACAAAATACAATTTAATATTTATTGTACGAATGTAAGAAAAAATCACACTTGAAGTTCTGAAAATACAAAATAGTGATTTCTATTCATTTACTTCTATCGGTTTTTTTTTCCATATTTTTTTTTCAAGTTCCATATTACGAAAATTCAAACAGTGTATAGAGTTGTAAATTAAGTGCCTTTTCACTTAAAAAAAATACATTTTGTAGGTTCAGAGAGCCAATCGAATTTAAATGTTAAAATTTGAAGCAAAAATGAATTATAATAACTGAAAAGCTATTCTTTCATATGTTATACATAAGAAACTCAAGTAGTTCTTTGAATGATTGGTTGAAATAAGGTAGAAAATAGGAATAGAAAATTTATAAAAAAAAAAGTTATACAAATTTATGATAAAGTTCTAGTAGGTACGTAGGTTGGTATTTCTGAAATTTCTGTATTGGTTAGTTTAAGTTTAATATTTAAGTACATTGCGTTTTCACCGACAGATCAAATTTTCTAGTAAGAGGTGTTGACGTCATAACTGGAGGTGACATAAGTGTTGTGAACGAACCACAATTTTTAATACGCCCAGAGAGGTATAAATGACAGATTAATAACTTTGAATACGATACCATAGTGAAACCTTAATCGGTGACGATGGCTCGTTCACAACACACTCAAACTGAATTAATAGTATATTAAAAAGCAAGTTTCATAAAACCAGTCTTGAAGCACGAATTCAAGTTTAAAAAATGAGTGGTGTAGCCACGCGTTATTTTAAAGAATTAATGCTTCAAGGTCTAATAAAACGAGTTTTTAAACTAAGTATTTTTGTAATTTGCCCTTTTTAAGACGTTTTAAAATAAAATAAAAATTTAACCCATTTAGGAATTGTGACGTTTGGTAATGTCTTAATTTTTTCTTTTAATATGTCTATTAGAGAATCAAAATGGAGGCAATTTACAAAATTAGTATATTAAAAAACGCGTTTTGTAATAAAGCAAGATTTGTAGAACGAGTATCAAGTATCAAAGTTTTTTCAAAATTTTGTTGAATTAACAATGAATGCTGCAAATATTTCATGCACACCACCTGAAAAAAGAGAAAACGCTCAAAACGCCGCTAAAAATCACCATTACCAACCTCTACAAAGTAAATTGTACTGATCTATTTTAGCACCCACATTGGTGTAGAAATGGCTCATTAAAGCATCGGTTTTGGTATCGAAATAAGCTTTCTTTCAGACGCAAAATAGAAAAAATAGTTTTTAAAACGATAATTTATTATCATTTATTACCATAATTTATCATATGGAAAAAAATGTAAACAGTTTCTTCAAAAGAGACAGAGTGATTTTTTTAAACGAGCCATCTAGAAAATCTCTTAGAGTAAAAAAATAGAAAATCTCACGACAGGTCAATTTTTCATTACAGGGAGACACCTTTTAGTGTATCCTCAAAGTCAAAAAATTAAAAAATTGACCTGTCTCACAATTTTCAAATTTCAAAATATCCAGAATGGCTCGTTTTTAAAAAAAATCCTTGTAAGTATGTATAATGATATAAGTATGTATATTTATGATGTTATTCGTAATTATTTAAATTTAAAAGTTAATGATTTGTTACAAAAAAATTCTTTGTTGCTTTAAAAAAATATACTAAATACAGAGTAAACTTACATTTGAATCTTTTCTTGAAATCCTTGAACTTAATGAATATTAAATTTTCTATCCCTTTGTTATGTGACTCTAAAAACAGAAAAACATAAGAAAAAATTGCTTCTGTTTCGGTGTAACTGTAAAAAGACTATGTGGGTTTAACCAAGATTACGTCTTCTTCCAGCATTGATCAAAAATCCGGATCTTTTCATTTCATATAATCATATATCGCCAACGGTCACAGATTATGGAGAAACGAGAACGTAGGTCGGCATTGTGTCGACAATATCGTGCCGCGAGAGAAAGGAATTTGTTTCTATTCTGACACGAGTCCTGAATAAGTGACAGATTTTTGGGAATTGACTGTATGTGATCCCTCGATATTTCACACAGCTTGCTTTTATCAGACTGATACAACTACAAATGTTTGATTTTATGTTATAACATCGAGGATTGAAAACGCCTGAATTTGAGCGCATCAAAACGATGTTCTTTTTGCAAAAATTCGGTTTAGTTTCAATAACGCCGCCAGTGTGGATTCAGCATCCGAAAATCGAACTGCACGATAAAATAAATCAAACAAATTGGACAGCGTTAAAAACAATTTTCAGGTTATTTAAGTCCCAAGTAAAAAAGTTAATAATTTCTACTAATTAAATTCTTGTATCCACGAAACCGCGCAATCTTTCGGTATAAAAACATCTAAAGGACCATTTCATAACACAGCAAATATTAAAAGATCCTGAAAACCATAACTGGAACACCAACTCGAAGAGGAAAATAAAGTTTTAATAAGCAAGAAAACTTCATTATTGAGCAGTGGGCCATATCTTCTTCCTTTGCAGTTGTTAAACATGTTTACAGTGGTTATTATCCTTTTGAATCAGAAATCATATTATTTTTTGTTTGCTGAAAAAAACATACCCACAACAGAGTTTACACAAAAAATATTTATTATTTTCTTTCACTCTGGAAGCTTGTTATTTATTTCGTCCAACTGGAAATCAGGATGGCTCCTCAGTCTCATATATTGTTATTATTATTACCTATTATCCTTGCTTGAATTCTAAGCGTAAACAACGCTACACAATTTTTTGTTAATTCGTGCTATTGTAAAAACTGAAAACCATTGAAACTTATCACTGACAGTATTTTTACGAGAGATTTCCTGATTAAACAAATTTGCATAATTGTGGGATTACCCAAAAAGGGGTAACAATCCGCAAAAATGATACACTTTAAACACACCACTTTGACTGCAGCTCTGCGAGTTTCACTCCAATGAAATGAATATAGGTAGTAACTAATTCATTAACACATAAATCGTCAAATAGTACAGAGGGTAATAGTAACGAGGGTAATTTACTTATCAAGATCTAACCGACAAACATAAAACTCAAAACTTGAGCAATTTACTGCGGTATAAAGAGAAAGTTTCATTTCTTTGTAGACGTTAATTTTTAATGTTGTCTTACACAACAAATTCCCTCAATGATACTCTTTGAATTGTTCATGAAAACGTAAATAAACAATACTTTTTGGACAAAATTAAAATTTATGAAGTTGCTTTTGCAGCTTCTTCTTCCTTAAATAAATTACTAATTTGCTAGTTTAGTAAATTATCTCGTACGTATTGAAATATTCCAAGAACTAATTAATTCACCTACACTGCTCTAGGAAAATAATAACGCAAATCCTTTGAGAACCAGATCGTACAATATTATTTTCCGGGAAAGAAAAACAAAACATATAAATAGAGAATCTAGTTATTTGTTTGTTTGACTCTTGTGTAAATCATCTTTATTATCTAAATTACAAATTAATTAACAAATTCTAATTACTTCCTAGACACTTTAAATATTAAAAATTATTGTACATTATCTTAAACTAAATGTAAATGTCTTGTTCGTACCTCATATTTTATGTTTAAACTTTTTGTTTAGTAGACAAAACTCACTCATAAATTTTAATCAAGCAAAGACCACATACTTGTGTTTACCACTATAGACAAAACTTCCTTATTTGACTTCATTTACCAAGAATGAAATAAAATAAAAGAAACATTAAAAAAGAAAACACTAATTAACTTTAATAATGCAGAGTGCTTCAAAGAACTTGCGTCAATGTTTCATTACGGAAAGATTCTTGTTTTTATAAGAATTTATTTTACACATAGTATTTTTCCTTTCTCTACAAACCACAGCTTATTCCCAAGAAATAAAAACCGCAAAAAACACAAGTTAATTTGTTTTAATTTTATAATCAATTTTTTCATTTTTAAGCCAAAAGCTTTGTGAATATAACATTTATCGATTTTTCATATCCATAACAAAAAAATAATAGAACACAAAATAGAAAAAAATATTAACATTTGTGAACCATCCTTTAACCAAAAATGGTGGATGCGCCGGGCTAAAATAAAAATTACATTATCAAAGTATTAATGGTTTGATATTACCATATGTGTGAAAACTAAAACTAAAGATTTGTACATTTATCTTTACAACTATTTGATTAAAAGTAAGTAAAAATTGGTCATACTCAACATTTGAACACCCATAAGTTGGACCACAACTGCTCCATTTTAATAGTATATTAGAAGTAAAAGTGATAGTTTCTAAAGCAAAGCCAAACGCTTAAGCGCAAAAATAGAATTTTTACTCTATGGCTGAAAGGTAAAACTTTTACTTGTGACATTTAGTCATAATCACCAAATGGTGACGTTTGTGATATTTGCGGATAAAAGTTATTTTTTTAATGTCTGCTTTTCAATACAAAACAAAAAAGACACTAATTTCAAGTAAATATTTTCCGCTGATTTGCATAATCGTAATGAAATAAATCTCAGTGTTGTGGTGCTAAAAGTTCAATAAGGCGCATGTGTTCGTGTTTGCGTTTCTGTTTGTATCTGTCACACAGATGTATACTCAGCATTACAGGAATCTTAGAAACCTTATTGATTCAGCTCAGTTCTGGTTTCCATAACTCCAGTCTTCCAGTTTGATACTCTGGTATACATATTTCAGTTGGCTTTCTTATACTGAAATTGCATTTTGGCCCCTTGAAGATAATGATCGAATTCGCACTCGGCTTCTCTTTAACTTTAAACATCTTCTATACGGAAGTGCGAAATTTATCTCGTCGTGATGTAATCTAAAATTAACTTGGAAAATAAGTAAAACGAAAGCATTTAAAAATAAAACGTTCATTTTTAAGACACAAAAAATGCAATTTAAAAACATTGCACAAATTTATTAATAAATTCGTCGCCGGTAGCGAGAACGTTTTTGAATTTTTAAAGAGGTTGCGGATTTAAAGGTAATTAAAAAACCTCACCAACATTTTATTGATTATTGAGTTTATGGATGATGGTTAATTGATCAAATCCAGGGGCAACTCTAAAGATAGACAATGACAATAGCTTAGGAGGTCGTAAATAAAACTCATACAATCGTGTAATTAACAACCAATCAATTTTAGCTTTTGTTTCTAAAAATGTTTTGTTTTGGCGGTTTCCGCGCTATATATCACAGTCAAAGCATTCTAAATGATATTTATTGGGAGGGATAATGACCAATTTAACATGTAAATGTGCAGAAGGGTCCCGAAAAAATCCCATCATATGAAACCTGCAGGAAAATTATTTTAAGAGAAAATCGCTCTTTTAGCACAACTTATTTACATTTTTGAACAAATCAACATAAAGGTTATTAAAAGACTTAAAATCAAAAATATAGATTTTGTCCTTGTTCCAAGCGCCTTATGAGACGGACAATATAAAAAAATATTGTTGTTAGTTTAAGAAAAAAATTATTTGAAACCTTACTTCTGCAGCATATTTACTACCGCACTGCACTAATTGCTTCAAATGGTCCCACAAGAAAATCACATGAATAGAAATCCGAGAACTTGTCGATGTCAGGTTACGCTACGGTCCTCTATCCATATTTCAAGTTAATTACCCTTCCACAAGACATTAGTTTTTAAGTCCTCAAAAATCACATCGTAAATTTGCAACATACAAAAATATGAGATATTGATTAACCTTAAAAAAATAAAATAAAGTTTTCAGTTTTGAAACTAGAGAACTAAATAACTGAAATGATAAGTTTTCCTTATGCTGATGAAAAATGTTTACTGAATGTTTCAAAAAAGGTTCATCTAAAACTTTTTTGCTTTTTTTATGTGCCCAGTTATGATCGATATTTTATAAGCAAGAAAGACTTATATTTGGTATTCATAGTAGTGGAAAAAAAACATCTGACTTTCTGAAATAAATTTCGTATACGTGCATCCACACGTTGGAACTTGCACGCACGTTGATGTGTGTACACCCAAAATTTGTGCTGATTACAGTTTTGTGTTCGGGTGGCCACAAAATTATTAAAAAATCAAATCCATAAAAGGTTATAAAAACGGTATATCTTTCTGGCGATTTTACATTTCTTAAGACATCAACTCAGTGTATAAGAGCCTTTATGTGAAATTGATTCAAAGAGTGAAATTTATCTCTTAATAGTGCGCAGTCATTAATTAGTGTTATCACTTATCAGACATTATTCATTATCATTTATTTGTTGTTTATATCTTTAAAACAGCTTAAATAAACCAAATGGCTCAACAAAAATTAAGTATCTTTGTACCTCATAAAAAATAATTTGTAAGATAAATTGTAAGCTGACTTTTTTGTTATTAATTTTGCAAATTGCAGCTGCGTATAGGTACAATAATCCATAAATTAAAATATTTCAACATTTCTTTATACTATGCATGTTGCAATAATTTTTGTTCTTTTTTCGGCATATTTTGGCTGTTAATTAGTTAATGACACCAAAGAGTTAACATTTAACAGTAAATATAAGAAAACGACTACTTTTATAAACTAAAATATGAGCTAAACTAAAAAACTTTCTGATAAGTGAAAACTAATGATAGTTTCTGAAAACTTTTATCATTAGTAGTACATTTATATTACCATAAATATTGCAAAATAATAATTTAATTATTTTAATTAATTAGGTATAATAGTTAATTTATCAAAAATACATTTGTATAATGTATCAATATAAACGTCTTCTAAAAAGTTTATTTAAAAATAAAAAATTTACAATATAAACGAATTTAGCAATATCAAAAATGGTGGATGCGCCGGGATAGAAACAATAAATATCTCTTCGTTGGCATCAAAATTTTATATAAAATTTATAAACCTTTATTATTTTTGAAATACATTTTTGAACAACTTATTAAATACAATTCATACTTTACTAAATTAAAAAAAAAAATAAATTACTTCTATTTACTGCAATATTTTGTTTAATAAATAAACACTAAAGCCCGATATATTTGATTTAATTCCTACACCAAAAGTATTTTCGAATGCAGTTCAAAACCTTTAATATTTAGCATACGATAGGCAAGTTTCACTCCTTTCCAATATTTTAATTTAAAAGTTTTAAATTACTCAAAGTTAACTTAAACTAATTAACTCACAAAATTTGCGAAACTACTTCACTACAATTCCCAATCTAGCTCGTATCCGACTTTGTACCTGTACCCACCTACATCTATATAACACCCTGTTATTTCTCTTTGTCTTGCTTGTCGTGTCTCAACACTTCTATGACATTCGTGATCGTGACAATAATAATTCCAAGTTTTCTTTATAATCCACCTGTGCTCTTATGGCGTCATTATAATACGAGTGGAATAGCATTTTTCCCCTAATTTCAATGCGAAGGCTCCCTTGGTAGACAAAATCTCCTCACGAACCCTTGTCCTGTTATTCATTGCAACCGTTGTCAGTTACTTTGGACATGACTAAATGACTAGCCCAAATAAAACAAAACTTCCGACTATTTTACTCTCGTTAGCGGTATTGATTTTACTTTAGTGAAAAGAATCTTGTAATACTAGCTTTAAACTAAATCGACTTCAGGAAACAATTGAGAAAAGAAGGATGTATGTTGAATTCCGCGAACAAATTTTCTTTCTTTCCCAAAGTTTGGCAGGTATTTTCAAGTCTCGAGAGAAACTTTAGTCGCTTTCGTAGAGCTTTATTTAGAACTAAAAATCTGCGTTTCTATGAAATGAACAATTACCCATACTGTGATTTATACAATTAATTATAGTTACATTTCAAAGAAAATTTATTGGAATGTTCAGGAATGCATCAATTAATCGGCCGTTAACATCAAGATTCCTTTCCTTTATAAATTCATAGAGGTGTGATTATCAACAGTAAATCTTTCTTGACCCTTTTCATTATCAATGTAAACATCTGACTACAGCTATATCTTTAGGGAGTCGTCAATCAATGATTAGCTTAACTGATGGTCAGCACTTTCAACGGTTCCCCAGTTTATTATAACCAATACAACAATAAAATAATTTCTGCCAACAAGTTCTTTCTACCAATAAACAAAAATATGTAAGATTCTTGTTGCAAGTTGCAACACTGTCTTAGCGCTACATGGAGAATTTTAAACACGTCACGTACTATTACAGATTATTTTCGATTCATTTCCAACACAAAGTCGATTTCTTCAGTGCAATAAATATCTCTATCAAAGCAAGTTGTAAAACATGACGAGTGGCACTTTAGATTTTCAAATATCGGTTTAAGATGGAAAAACAGCATCAAAATAATCAAACTCGTGGTTGGGTTAGATAAACACAGCCACTTGTTCTTACAATTTTTATTTCTGAAGTTGTTGAAATTAAGTTCTGGACATTGGAAAATTAATAATACAAAACGTAAGTGCATCTATTATTTAATTTACAATTTTATGTACATTATCAAAATGTACAGAGTGATTTTTATTAACGCCTCTTAACTTGTGAACTGATATAAACTATAAAAATTACAAAGAAATAAGCAGCCAAAACATGTGACACTTTAAATAAAAAAAACTGTGCAATTCTTCGACATGATTATTACGTTTAATGATTATTTGCCGTCAAATAGCAAAATATTGTTAGTTTCCTGTTTGATAATACAACTTTCGATCTATCACAAAACTGAAATAAAAATCATAAAACAGTTCACAATCATGAGAGTTTTAGGTTAAAAAGTTGCACAAATGACAAAAAAATAGAAAAGTGATATGCAAGCTTAATATTGTAATTTTAGAATGTTTAATAAGGTGAAAAGTAAGCTCGAATGGCCCCTAATCAATAAAAATTTAAGTCTTTTGGACTGTTAGTCAAAGAGGACATAAGATAAAGATCACCTGTATGTGATGTTTCTACCGAACTGATTTAAGGCCTCTATTGGCTTTCGGACATTTATAATATATATAATAATATAAAAGATAAACATTAAAATAACCTATTTACAGAAGTAACAATTAAAACCAAAAATAATTGTACTGAATAAACAAAACACCCACGTTCTTCTACAAAAATTGCAATATTAAATACTCAGTCAAACAAGTTTTAAAATATTGTTCACAAAAAATTACAAATCTTACGAAATTGCATCTGTAAAAAAGACTAGTACGGACTTATTGCAACACTAGCGCAATTATTATTTTATTAAAAACAACAAAAGCAAGGTGATCCAGAAGTGGGTGCAAACAATGTATTTTACTAACAAAAAGAAAAACAACAGCAGGTAAAATCTATATAATTTTCTCTTAAAATTTCTAATTATGGAATTAAAACAGACAAAAATGCCCCATAAGCGTGTATAAATATATTTACAAGAGATTTTCCAATGGCACCATTTGATTCCATTTCATATTAACACTTTCTGATGCTAGTGATAAGTAGTTTTTTCGTAATGAATAAATAAGTTTGACATTGAGACAGCTCAAAAAATTAAATATTAATCGTGACCAAACAAATAGGCACTTTGGTCCAGTTTTTTCTTAGAAAATATTTGTAAAAATCTAATTTTAATATTTAACCAATGTTAACTCAACAATAAATATAAAATGAATGAAATGACACAAATACAAGGTTCTCATCATTACGAAATAGCCCAAAGTATACACTCAAGAAAACATCGATTTTGGAATGTAGTTTTGAGCCGTTTCATTACAACTTCCAAAATAAGTTGCGATATTTACAAATCTGTGCCGTTATTAATACACCTTAAAATAATTTCTCTGCCTGTCAAATACTCGGGCAGTAAAATATATCTTTTTAATAAGAACACGACTATATACAAAATTTTTAAGCTTCCAATCAGTCAATTAAGTACGACAACTATTTAGTAATCTTGAGAACCTCAGTTAAAGTTACAATCAATGTGATCATAAGCAAATAATTTGTACATGAGCAATGATGAAAACCGATTTCCTTTATAAGAAATCAAAGAGATCTCGTAACCCTTCGTTTGCATCCAAACTGAAGTTATATTCAGAGTGCATTGCTGGCGGTTCCAAATGTAGAAACGGTTCGTTTGGGAAAAACGAGTCAATTGTATACCCTGAAATAGAAACAAACCAATCAATATCCCACCAAGTCGCACAAAAAATTATACTTTTTTTAAATGGCAGGCATTTGCAAGCAGTTAGCAGTTAACCAAACGATGAGCTGAATCCCATGGTGCTACGCAAAACAGCAGCCCACATGAAATTCAGTACAGCGTAATGGCAAAGCGTCCCATGTTATATTTAGCAGGAAAAAACAAAACACAGACACTTGCAAGACTGAAGCATGATTTTAATGAGTTAATTGGTTTATAGGAGTTGAGAAGCAAGCTGTAAACGCATAGCTAGAACTCTGCCTGTGATGTGAATCAGACACACACAGGTCACAGTCAGAATCCCAGAATGCAGTTACAATGTAAGCGTTTGTTAGATGTTTTAGTTAGTAGCAGTGGTGTCTCTTCGAGTTATTAAAATAAGCAAAATTGTTAAACAGATCCAACACCTGTAAAAATTTAAACCGACAGCGTGGTTCAAATGATAAACACAAACAAAGCTAACATTTCCGTTGTTAAGTGGCACAATTTTCATGTTTTGAAGATTAGACGTTTATCAAAAATCCGTTAATGTAACTGATAAGAACAAACCTGTTTGTATGTTTGCTGTATGCATGGAGTAAGGTCCCATCATGGGCCCTAGTACCTCATTATCATTAATGAGGGGTACCGTCCCCAGTTTCAAACTGCTGGAATCCAAACAAGTTGGGTAACCATCCACCAATGATGGGTAAGGGGAGAGCCGTAACGGGTCCATTTCTGCAGGCGTTGGTTCTTGAGATGACGTTAAAACGTTATTATATGTAAATGGATTTTGTACTGATAGTGGCGTACGGGCACTGACCACTGGATCTTTCGTAAATGATAAGTTCCTGCATATCTGCAACAATTTTTCACACTTGGTCAACACTCAAACTCCTAACACAAAAATAGATTCAATTCTAAAGTCCACAAAAAATAGGCATTATCTAGAAATTAGAACTAAATTATCAATTCGTATCTAAAAAACAGATAATTCCTTTTAATTACCTAAATTAATTAGCCTTTTTGAGAAATTATTGTTAATAATTAAACCCTCTAGTGAATAGTTACTTAATTTTTCAATAATTCAATTCTTTGTTATTTAACGTAACGACTTGAAGCATTTAATTCATTATGATTTGACCGATTTAATTTCCTAATTCGAATTTCCTTCATTTTAGAAACCGTCATATCCAAGCAAAATTCGATAACTTAAACTGATTCATTTCACGAGTACAATGCTCTTTTAATTTTCAAGATAAGATCACTTGAATATGGTGTAATTATATTTCAGTTCTATGAATACGTCATCAGTTCAAAATTAAATGTCCTTGCATGCGCTTTGTGCCTTTTATCAACAATTCTCACGGTTAATGTTTGGAAAATCAAAGCAAAAACTTAAGAGATTTACTTAAGAGAATAAAGATTAAAAACACTCAATTAATTAGAGTCTCATTGTTGTAAAGTAAAAAAATAAGTATTAAATCACTTTGTTAAATTTAGAAATTTTTGTCAAAAACTTGTTTTTACATTTATTCTTCGACACTGTCAAAATTTACGGTTTTTCTCCCGTGTAAGGAAGTTTTGACAACTGTTTGGCATTTCTCAATACGAATTCGAAGAATAAAATGCTGTATTCAACTCGTTTGAGTGTAAATCGGACGCTTTATTCCACCTCGTGGACGATAAACCACTCGTTACACTCGTGGTTTAATAACCCACTCGGTGAGATAATCCGTCCAATTTACACTCAAACTCGTCGAATAAATAACTATTCCTGCTTAGAAATTTTTGACACCAACTGTAATAATTTTAAAATAGTTAATTTCTATGATTTCTCACTACTTATTAAATTTTACCACATGGTAATAAACAAATTATAACTTTAATTTTTATAGTGAAATATGCAACATATATTTTTATTTTTAAATTTTCAATGACAAAAGACTGATCTAGTTTTATCTATTAGTCAACATTTGCAAGACTAAATTTTGTTAATATCGTCATGGCCAATTGGGCCTACTTTCAACATTTCACAAGTGATTGTTCACATCATCGTCAATAAATGTAAAAAGTTTTCACATTTCCTTGGCGCAGCTAAAGGTCAAACCCATTACATCACTGACAAATTAATCGTTGCATTTTTGATAAGTTAATCTCCTACGTGTATAAAATACAACCAAAATAAATAATAAGAAAATAATTTCCGAAAATACACATGCGTATTGAGACTACACGCGCAAAGCCGGTACCAGCGGAATTGCCTCCATTTCCTGCTATCTAACCTCAATGGAATTACGTAAACATTGTAACCGAATTTAAACCGGAATTTTACTCGAACCAAATATGGATAAAAATAAAACATAATTCGCTACGTGATAAACATGATAACCCAAAAATTTCAATCTTAATCTTTAATAAATTTGAACGCTAGACCAAGAGATACGTACCTGCGAGGAAATTTGCTTTTGCGGTGCTCTAGGACTGTCGAAAAGAGGCACAGGTGGAGTAGTCAAATCGAAACTTGGACTGAATTTGATATCTTTAAAGTCATCCTCAAGAGGTTCAGTCTTTGGTTTGGCAGGTGGTACATATTCAGGACATAGGAAAACCTCGATTTCCCCCGTGTCGCTCTTTAATTGAATACTGTATTTATTGTCCTCTTTGGAGGCGGTTTTCACCGATAAATGCGTTTTCGGGGGCGCTTTGACCACGATAACTGTATTCTGTTTGAACTTTTCTATCGATCTCAAATCCTGATAAGTGACAAACCCATGTTTGTCGTTGTTTAACCCCATCAGTTGTTTTTTTACTGTGTTGATCATTCGATTGAGGTCGTTTTCCTGATTCTCCAAGTCCTGCAGGTCCTTGGTGAGTCTGAGGAACTTTTCGTTGTCTTTCCGACTGGCTTTCCACTGAATATTGTTTTTGGATTTTTTCTCGATGATGCCTATGCCCTCCAGGACGTTCGTGATGTCGTAAATTCGGCGCTTTTGCACGTTGAGTTGCTGCGAGGCCTTGTTGAGATCGACGACTCCGTTGGGGGATTCCTCGAGAAGGGCCGAGAATTTCTGCGTGAGGAGCCCCAAGGACGTATCATATCGCGTGTTTTTTTTCGTAGGGGTCAACCGTTTTTGCTTTTTGGGCTGCGGGGGCTTGAATTCCTGCTTCAGAGGCACCACTCGGCCCCGTTCAAGTTCGAGGTTAAGTCTCCGTTTAACTGGCGCGGTTGCATTCGGAGCCGCCGATGGGAGCAATTGGTTTTGCGGCGTGGCCCCATAGCCGTGATCAAGCAAATGGGGGCTGGTCACGTACTCGGATTTGACGATGCCCATGTCGGGGGTGGTCTCAGACATTGCGGCTCTGTACCCCCTGGGGCTTTCCGTTCGGAGGAAAGGTCGAGGCATTTTGTCTATTGTTCAAATCATTAAAATTCACGGTTGAGCATTGGTGGCCGATCTGTTGGAAAACACGCATTTAAAAACCGTTGGAATGCGAAAGGGGAGGGTCTAACGCATCCCGGAATAACTAACGATTTTTCGGGGGAGAAGCCGCAACCGGGGCGAGTTTCCCCATCAGGGGGTAGACCAGGGCCTGAAGGAAGGGTCGAGCGCCCCCGTAGCAGGGGGTTCCAGTGATCTTATCCCGAAAATCCACGCCACCCTTCCTTAAAGTCCAACCGCCATCACTCGACACGAAGCCCGAAATTACCGGGGATAAAAAGAGATTGGGGCCTACCTTGCAGGTCGGGCTTCTTTCCTCGGATGTCTCACACTGTATTACTTCCTCAACCGAGATATTTTCGAAAACACCGGGTCAAAAACGAGATGTTCCGGAATACTAAACAAAATGGTTTCCAAACCACTTTATACAAAGCAGCTGGGTTCGCGGCGACAAACTCGGCCTCAACTAGCATCAGGCCTCATCTAATAACGAAAATTTTACCAGATTCA
Organism: Tribolium madens; assembly: GCF_015345945.1. Taxonomy (NCBI): domain Eukaryota; kingdom Metazoa; phylum Arthropoda; class Insecta; order Coleoptera; family Tenebrionidae; genus Tribolium; species Tribolium madens. The sequence goes on from NW_025401068.1 coordinate 3,343,281, forward strand.
TGTTCCGCAAAGTGTGGACTTTCACGCGGTGCTACTAGATTTGCGATAGGGGGGCTAGTTGTCTCACAAATAATTATTGAAATTGCTTACGATTTTGCCAAGCGTGTACAAGTACGCACTGGTTACAAAACATCTGCCATCTGTACCGGGCATTGGCGCCAACAAGCGCGCCTGCGCATCATCACTCATCTCAGATGTTTGAAGAATATTTTTATTTTCATTTCCTACCTGGATTATTGTGGATTTTTTGGATGCACAATCAACGAAATCGGCCACAAGTGAGAGAAACAATACTTTTTCTAAACAAATGGGTGATGGTAGGATTACTAAATTCGGCACATTTCGAATTATAAGCACGTTTATTCGTAACCTATTTGACAGCGAGAGAGATAGCAAATGTAAACAAATATGGCAGTTGGAAGGCGGGGGAATCGAAGCATAAATATCCAGATACGGTCCTTATGTCATCGTCTTCCAGGGGGTCGCCGAAGGGACCTCATGGTTCCCAACTTAGATAATGACAAGAATTTTTTGTCACGTTTGTGTAACCATTGCCGTTTATTTCAACGTTAAATAAGGCAAAGAGAAAGAGCGCACGTTCTAAAAAGTTGAAATCAAACAAAACTAAGCCAAAAATTTGCAAATTCACTCTAGAAATAAACAAATTCAAATATGTGCTGCACAGTTTACAGTTTTTATCTTCTACAGCAATTAAATAAATAAAAATTTAAAAGATTCAATTCTTGTAATTTCTGTCTTCACTCTTGATTTTTTACTATTACAATTTATTATAGTAGAAAATTACTAATTATATAATTAGTTAAAAAGCAACACTTGCACTTGCAATGCAAAATTAATTGAAATTTCATTCATATTTTTTCTTTGATTTTTTTTATAGTAGGTACATCCCCGAAAATTAGTCAAGCATTAGAGTGATTATATTCTCACCTTTGAAAAAAGTTTTACCTGTGCACAATCAGTTTTTCCCCTCTGGATTATCATTTAAAATAAAGGTATCACAGGGGGTGAAACTGCTATACATAATAGTAGTCACTAAAATGGGGATGTTGAGAAAATCTCCCTGCCATCTGCTTTCCCTTGCCTTTTTAAACTTCTTCAGCCTCTGCTTTGATTTACTTACTTACCTGGTGCACTGCCTATTTTAATAATCTGTTAGGTATTGATGCTCGATTATTATTCGATTTGTGTTTTGTTTTGTCATAATAAAGTTGATTTTTAATAAGTGAAGTGGTATGGAATCCCTTTCTAATTTTAAAACACGAAATGCACCTTCAAATTCCTTTCTGCTTTGATCTCTGTCTTCCTAGTGCGGTAGTGAACAGTCCAATAAATAAAAAAAAGCTGCAAAGTATTTTTATTCATTCTCCTTTAAACAGATTGTGAAATCAATGGGAAATAACTGGCATAAATTATAAAAATATGGCATTAAATGCCACGACTTTACAACTTGTTTCTTTTTTTTACACTCTAAAAACTGTATATTTGTAATAAACTAATAAACAATGCAAGAGTATAAGTTCTTTGTAAGAAAAAAAAATCGATACACAAAATACATTTGTTACTTTAGCCGAAAACGCAAAGGTTACATGAAATAAAAAGAAGAAATGAAAAAAAATGTAATTTTATTCGTCTTTTTTGAATTTGGAGTATCCGACCAATGGAAATGTCTTTTTTGACCTATGTATATTTAAAAAATATCTTTTGTATGAGATATTTAAAAACCAAATTTCTAATTGTAATCAAATGCCAAGGTTTTAAATAGGTTTTCGATTGTTACAATTTTTTGTGGCCTCTTGCGATAGTTTTTGTAGAATTTTAAGGTTTTATGTACCCACTTCATAAAATTGAGTGAGTTGTAATTAAAAAATACTTACCTATTGGTTTTTAATGAAAATATTAAATATTGCTAAAAATTTAAAAATTTATTTTTCTAAGTATAAACACTTACTTTAGTACTATATTATTTAATCTAAATATAAATTATTTCTTTTGATTTAAGAATTCATAAATAATAAATGAAAAGTAGATAGTTGAATACCACTGCAATAATTATTACAATATTTTATTTAAATGTACGAATCGTTATAATGATTAGGTTTCTAACCATCATTCACGTTTGGCAAAAAACAAAATGTCGAACATTTAGTAAAACGTCACAAATAATGTGTCTACAGATCTTAAAACCTATTATTTATTGAACCTTAAGTCTCAATGAGAGCACTTAGAACACTAACTACAAAAAAAATTAACATCTATTTTTTGCTTACTATATTTATTAACTTCCACCATTTCTTTTTTATTCTCTTATCATTTTTGACTCTCGTTTCCTCCACAATCATTGGAATGCTCTTTCTTATGGCAATCGTAAACACTTTATCTCGATTATCTGATTTAATTTACAACACAATAACGACACATATGTTAAATTGACTTTCATGCTGAGAACATTCACCAGAGGTTTAATATCTAATAGAAAATAGTACGAAAGTATAATTTTTCTAAATATGTACATATTTTTCTTATTTAAGATTTGACCCAACTTGATCAAAATATACGAGTATAAATAACAATCAGCGTTTTAAACAGAGTAATAGCTTTTGTGTGTGAAGGTTCAGTACTGAAACACATATTTGATTCAATAAAGTTTAATTATACTACTGTGGTAAAAAATAATAAAATCGAAATACATTATCGTACATATTAATATACTAACTAAACTAACATGCATTCAGTAAACTAAATTTACACATTCATAAACAGATCGCATAATAAATATAATATACAGCCGTAGATCCACAGAGAGCCATATTTTTTGTGAACATAAGTGATCCCCGTCCAGCTACTCTACAAGCAGGCATCAGTGCCGCAAAAGTACAATAAAACAACCAGATCGCTCCAATTTAGAATACATAGTTTACAATTTAATTACATAACTCCAAACGGCTCATTTTACAGAATATTTTTACACATGTATTATACAGTTTACAACGTGATAACCAAATGGAATTTACACTTTACACTTGTTTAGTATCTTTACATCAGTCTGAGGCCACATTGCCATTCCAAAATTAATTGGCCATCTTAACCTTACCTCCCCGCCGCTCTATTTTATACTAGGTAATACTCGTCAAATTCATTAATGTAGAATTCACTCGCTATTTTCGAAAAATTCAACCAAATACTGAATACTGTCGACCCAAAGAGTGAAAATTGCCATTAATAAAGTTGATGAGTAGAACACGATTTTTATATGATAAAAATACAATACAAACAATTTCTAAGTACAAAATGGATTATTTTACATTATTACACTATGAGACACTTTACTATATAAATACATGTGACACAATTTAAAAATGATTAACATATATACATATCACTAGCGGGAGGGGAGAGATGGTGTACAGTAATCCTTAATAAGTGTACAAGTTACCGACATGGCGTTTGTGTGGCTGTTTGGAAATGTTATGAACGAAACTATATTACATATAATACAAAATGGGTATTCTATGTACACATACCAAAGATGACTGAAGTGTTTTTGTTCTAATACCATTCAAAATTACAAAAAGTTTTATGTACTCTTACAAATATTGTATAATTTCAACACAGATTAGCTCAAAAACACACAATTACACATAAACAGTCATAAATGCAATAAAATTAATATAATGGAATTTACGAAACTGTACAATTACTATTTTATATTTCAATACTTTTATCGAAAAGAAACGTGCTTCAAATTCTATTTTATAACTAGACATTATTATGAACTGTTCAAAACTAATGCTACTTATGAGAAAATGTATTCGAAACTAGAGTTGCAATAGTCATTTAAACGAAACGAGTCACATTTGAACTTGTCAAGTATTACTCAATCGATTTTTCTATTCAAGTTAAGGTTTTTCGTGAATTACTACATCAAACATGACTAAACTACCATAAATGCAAATATTTTGTGTATTAAATGCCGTTAGCAGCTGCCGTATTGGCCCAAAAATAATGTATGTATTTTATCTACCTTATGTAGATATTGTAAAATTGTTTTTTGATTTACGTCAAAAAATTGAGTCAATACGGCCTTTCCTAAAATTTTTAATAAATTTAAGCAATTGCTTCAAATGTGTTAGGTTTGAATGTGGTAATGTGTAATGTGCGGAACTAGAAAAATTTTGATTTGGATGAACTTGAATGATGTCAAATCTATTTCCTGAGGACCTTATCACATTTTTAACATACTGTTGGGATAATTTGGGGGACACTTAATATTCCATAATTTAAAAAACTGTTTAGTTTTTATGTACAGATATTCGGTTTTAATTTTAGGGGAAATTTTACAAGACATCCATTTCGAAATGAATTAAAATAAAATTTGAGATTCGTTTCAGAACTCTGTTCTATCATTATAACTGTTTCAGACACAAATAAACATGCACATGATGAAATTGATTGCCTTTTGTTTTACAGGCTCATCCCGAACGTAAAAAATGCAAAATAAATTAAATATTTATATATAAAAAAAAACTTAAGAACGACTTCGCTACAGCTCGTGAAACAAAAGTCAAACAATGAAACGATGAAACTTGATGCAAGACAAATTACATAAATTACAGCTATAATACAGATATTTGTATGTATTCACAATAACATATGATTAACCTTACAAATAAAAGTCAAAAATAAAAATTACGAACTGAAAATTCCATCGATGAGAAAAAAAAAATTAACGAAAAATACTGGAACCTTGTTGGTGTGTTAAACAAAACTCAAGTAACACACACAATTGGTCAAAAAATTAAAAATATATTTAAAATGAAAAACAACGCTTAAATTAAAGCACTCCGTTGGTCGGTGGTCCAATGGGACCAAGCTCTCCTCCGATAGAGCCCATAGATCCAGGAGTTTTCATGAAATATTTCTCCAACTTGGCAATAATATGTTTGCCGTAAGTGTATTTCCTCAACGAATTAAGATGAGGTCTTATTTTATGCATCAACACCTTTCGTTGTGTCGGCTCACTCACATCTATCATTTTTTGAACCACGTAATTCGCATACTGATCTTTCATCATGACATGTAGAGCACTAGACAGAACAAAACATTTCAAAATAAAACTCTACAAACATCAAAACACTTACTTGTCATTAAATCCACACACTTCCTCGATTAGTAGCGCCCTCTCAGCTCGGGTCGCGTGAGTGACACACTTCTCCACGACGTTACTGGCAAATTTATGTTGACTTAAAGCTAAAACTTTTCCTCTCACGCTGCTAATCAGCTGACTCTTATCTTCGGGCTTTCCGTGTTCTGAAAGATATTTTTAAGTCGTAATTAGACGCTTCAAAACCGGCCGAAAATTTGGAACAAGACTCGTTTTTAGAACTGCAGACTTACCCAACACATGCTGGATGACATAGTTTCCAAACTGATCCTGGATCAACTGATCGGTGTGTTGATGTAATTCGGCTAAAATTGGAGCAGTCTGCTCAGGTGTGCAATGCTCTAAAATGCGCTGGATGACTCTGCAACCGTACGGATGAGTCGACAACGTGTACACTTGCCCTGAGAACGACTGAATGATAAACTGGAACAAATGAAAAAATTAATAAATCACATTGTAAATTTAATTTTGACTATTTAATTACTTGCAAAGCATTGGGATCCACACATTCGATACACTTTTGGACCACATGATTTCCATTTTGGTCCTTGACGCATTTCAAAACATGACCGTCTAATTCTCTCACAATTTCTTGCTGTTGTTCAGGCGGAATCGATTCGAGAGCCTTTTGTATGACCCGACAACCGTACATTTGTAGAGCTAATGGAAGCACATGACCTCTGACTTTCTGCGCCAACGTCGTCTTCTGTTCAGCGGTCCCGAATTCGAAGAATTTTTGTATAACATAATTGCCGAAGACGTCAGTCATAAGATTATAAGCTGCCGATAGAATTTCATTGAAAACCATTTGTTTTTCGGTCGCCGAAGCTCGTTCCAATTTCTGTTGGATAAACCGCGACCCGTGCTGGTCCTGTGAGAACTCCACAATGTGATTGGCCAAATCTCTGTAAAAATATGAATTAGAAAAAATCCGATTTGGAAAGTTATCGTCGAACCTCAATTGTAAATTGGGATATCTGTTATTTCTAAAGTCTTCAAGCAGGCGTGATCGACCCTGTTGTCCCTTATCCAACGAACTCGGCACCGTCGATAACGATGAATTTATTTTTGTGAAGAGCGAATTCGTCGATCCAAACATCGCATTCGTTGTCAGTCCTGCAGCCACAGAATTTCGGTATTTCGCTTCGGCCCCAGGTGCCGCCGAGAGAACCCGCGAAGTCATCAATCCACCCAATTGGAGAGGCGCCGACGGTGGAGGTGTCAGACTTCCGGTCAAGGGACTCGGACTGCTGCCGATGTTGTAGGATGTTGGCCATTTTTGTCTGTAGTCCAGCGACGGCGAGAATGCCGAAGTGTTCCGGTCGAACGAGTCGCGACGACCAGACGATGTCGTGTTCAGTCCCAGGCCTACAAAGTTGTCTACATAAAACATTTCAATTTTTTTTTATACTGCTTGTATAAACATTAGATATATTATATTTAAGTAAATATAGGCCCAAACAAATGTAAAAATTACAATGTTTACTGATATAAAAAGCAAACGCTTGAAAGTTTACAGAAAATTTTACTCGGCTGTGATGCTGTGAAAAATGCTGATTTCAACACTAGCAAATAAAATAACCTTTATTATGGTTAGGAATAATTTGAGTTTCAAAAATATTCCTGCAATTTTTTTTTTTTTTTCTAAATAATAGAAAGTTTACCAATATAACATTAATCTTTTTTACAACTTTGTGATTAGATTACTGTTAGCTTTTTCTCTGACATGTGGCAATGATTCTGTCGTACTCAGATAATCTTTTAATGCCAGTTCTGACCAATCCGATTGATAAGAAAATCGTGTTGTAGTTACATTTAATTATTGAACACAATTTCTGAAAAAAAACTTCGAAATCATAAAAATACGTCTATTTAGACGTTTTAATAATTTCTGATAAAAAAATTATAACCAAATGCTTCATGCTAATTACTTTTTTCAAGTAATACAGAAATATTTACAAAAATGAATCGTTCCAACTTTTTAGGTTCGGCGATGTAAAATCAAACATTACAAATTTTATTGCACCTAAAAAACTGGAACACAATGTGGGCATGCATTGTTAAATGTTATTTGATATGTACAAAAAAAAATACAACATTGCAGCCAGCAACGCTTCTCCTACCTGTATGAAGCGACGTAGTTGTAGCAGATGAACCGATATTTCCTAGAGAAGAACTACCGAATGGAGCAGAAGGTGGTGCTGCATGAAGAGGTGGGAATAACCCAGAACCAACACCTTGGGCCACACCTACCCACACCAACCACAGTTAGTAAAAAAATCAACAAAACAAAACACCACAAAAACGTTCCAAGCCGTTGCAATGACGAAAGTATAAAAAAGTATATTAGACGTTCTGCATCAGCGGGAGAATTTTTAAGAGTAATTTTCCAAGGAAATGCCTTTCTAAATGACGACTGAACATGGAATACAGAATCGATCGTGTGGAGTTGTTAGTTTTGTCAGAAAAACAAAGACACCAATCAATTGAAATTTTGTAATTATTCACCCTGAGCAAAACGTTAAAAAAACTAAACAATTTTCATTGAACGGTAATTTGAAAAATAACACGAATTAACAGAATGATTTGTGCTTGAAATCATGTCAAACGCATCATTAATTGTGACGCTAATTACTAAAGTGTTAGAATCTTCAATTACTTCAATCTAAACAATTTCACACTGAACTGTTTCTATTTAGATGGTGATTTTGATTAATATTTCAAAAAATTATAATAAAAAGCCAAAAATACAAATACGTCAAAGAAAATTACGCCCGATATTACCCCATAGTGCTGTTAATTAGGCTTTAAATGTTTCCCAATAAAACAAAACATAACGTGAAACCGTTGCATGTTTTCGAGATATTTTTTCAAGCACTGTGAAAGCCTCAAGAAAATGACTTTTATACTTTTATTGTATGCACGAGACTCTATCAATAAAATGTGTTAAAACGAAGTGTTCTATCTTTTCTTTTATATCCTTGAATTTGTTTTTCATCTATATTTTTACAAGCTTTTATCATGATAGGTAGATCCTTTCAAACAAACTTAGACAGCTTCATTAGTATTACTTTTGTCGGGAAACAATGTAGTGTGATCAAGTTTTAATTCTAATTTCAACGTCAACAATGTAGAAAATGTGAAACTAAGCAATTAATCACATAAAAATCTAGGCTTATTGAGCGATTGCCGTTATTAAATAATAAGTCAGTAATTGCACCTTTGATGAAAGTAAAATGTAATCAATTTTATTAACCAAAGTATAAGTAATATTACCGGAATCGTTTCAATCTGAAAGCCAAGGTCGTATTTTGCTAGGTCCCCATTGATTTAAACAATAAATGAAGAAAGAATCGAAGACGTTTTAAACAAATTGAAAGATAAAATCGACTATTTACACAAGTCACAACATTTACCGTTATTAACATTGTACAAAAATTGAATTGTTAGTATTGGCGATTAAGTAAATATGAATAAAGTATTAGAAATGAATGATGAACAAACACGAAATGTACAGAACAATTAGTAGATTCACCATATTTGTATGTAACAAGTTAACCTACCTCCTAAAGTTCCTCCATTAACCGAAGTATTCACATTAGCACCATACAAACTCTGGGGAGTACTAGAATACAGGGAAGCACCTGCCGGTGTTTGTCGGTTAGTTTGAGGTTGCACAAGTACAGGAGCAGGGCTAACCAAGCGCATGGGTGTACCATTTCGCATTGCCGCACCTTGTGCCATAAGAATTGGGGTATTTTGATCATAGTATGGAACAATGTAACCCCCAGGAACTTGTGGCTGCAAAAGAGGTTACTTTTTATATATGCTATCTACACGTAATGTTATGTTAGCAGAATTTAAATTAAAATTGTAGCGAAAACTTAATTAATCTCCGTCACACAAACCATGAATAAATTCATCAAATTCAAAAGTTTCTAATAAATTTGTTAGTTTCAATAAAATTGGAAATTAACCACCAGAACGGTTCCATATTGGTAACGACCTAAATCGCGATTTTATTCTTATTTACAATTTACACAAACTGTGTTGACTTTACATGAAAGTGCTGTTAGTATGTACATTCCATGAATTTCTTGCTACGCAGTTTCATCCCATGTGTGTTAATTTCACAATTCCACCGATAGCATTTTCATTTAAAACGACGAATGATATATTACAGAAATAAAAAATATATTTATCATAAAACTAACAATAACTATTTTCACAAGGAATGTGATTACCGGAATTAAATCGGTAAACCTCAATACTGTTAGAGCAATGAGTCAGCAGATACTTTTTATGCGGTTACCAAGTTTTCGTAAAATCTTAGTTGTTTTAAATTATAAAAGTGATAAAGCTAAAAATTTTATAAAAAAAATGTTTCAAGGATATTGAGACGCAATGCACTTCAAAAGACTGGCAATACAAACGATGTTGGCAGCCGACGCGACCGACTGCAATTTTTTACCTAAAATTGAAAGAAACTTGGAAAAGATCTGCTTCTCGTTCAGTAACAAAAGTGACACATCTAAATATATAATTTGATATTTCACACAAACTGATTAAGCAAAAACACAACAAATATTTATGTTTTACAAAACAAAAACGATCTAAATCAGATTGGAACAAACGTTAATTTATTGGTTAAGTTCAGATTGAATCGCGACACTCTTCCATGCAAAACTTTGATTGACTTACAACAATGAAAACTTCTAAATACACAAAAGAGAGAAAACGAGGTGAGTCAAAATTACACAATTTAAAAACAATTCTTTTGTGACAATTCCTTATATTAATTATTAGATTTACCAAACAGAAACACATTTAAATGTTAAGGCCACGGATACCATCCATACCCAATTTAATTTAATCTAAATGTAAAAATCTTGCAAATATTTGAACTTTTTAACATAATTGTGAAACCACCGCAACATAAAAATATGTACATATATCATCAATTCGTCACTTTGCGGTTCTGCATTTCCGGTGGTGTTAAATATCACATGACACCTTCGTAAAAAATAATGTATGAAACTAATGGCGTCATAAAACAGTGCAACTCATCTAGTCGGAATAATTTAACAAGAAGTGTTTTTCAAACATTTTTTTTTTGTTTACGTAAAAGGAAAAATTCGCCATCACGCAGTCACATCTCATTCAAATTTAAAACATCATCCGTCCCATATAAATATCAAATTCGCACATCTAACGGTTCGTCCTAAAAACTAGCAATTCAACAACCGTTATAAACGTAAAATTAAATTCAACATTTGATATATACGATATTTCTCTAAAATGACACAAGAATCCATCACACGTTTCATTTTCCTTCGCTTACTTGTACTTGTTGTTGTGCTTCGGCTGTGCCATTTGGAGTGAGAGGTCTTCGGGCTCCGTTGCTAGCTCCTTGTTGGATGAGATTCGCCGGTGCCGGATATACCCATGGACCAACACCGTAGTATTGTGGGACACCGGCAGTAATGAGGTAGGAGGGTTCTTGCTGATGGTTAAGAACGTATGGTGGTTGAGGAAACGCCGCTTGTTGTTGTTGGGCGAGATATTGCTGTTGTTGTTGTTGTAACAGCTGCAATTGGGCGGCATTGGGAGTAGCCGCTTGGGTTTGTTGAGATCGGAAGAGTTGCTACAAGAGAAAAACGAAAGACACTGTTTAATTTTGTTTCTGTGATTAGTCGAGCGTAATGAATCAGAAACGTAACAGTAGTAACGTAACAGATACGTATTATTTACTCCGAGCAATAAGCAACAAGATAACTCTGATTGATGCGAATCGAAACTTTATAAATTTTAGAAATCTGATTGTAGGTATGCGTGCTCATTTCCATTTTGCGCATGAATAACTCAAAACAGTGTTATATCGATTACGTGCCTTAAGTAAGTACTTTTAATTATTTAACACGTAACTACTTGAAAAATGCGTGCCCAAAAAACACTGATTGAGGCACGTTCGACCTCCACTTTTTCAATATTTATTATCACTTCTTAAAAAAAGCGAGACATAATTGATTAAATAATACTCTAAATCGTAACGTTACGCTGGATTTTTTCGCAAATATTATTTTTCAAAGTCACTAATTTCCATGACATATTTATCCAAGTCGCGTAGATATAGAGGTAAACAAGAATTCGCCAGACAATCCATACCTACAAGTGTATTAGTTCGTTGTAACGGTATCGTGGCCGCAAAGAAATGCTTCCTCATCAACCGGCACAGAGCAATGACTCCGGGGCCTAAATTACCATTCTAGAATGACCAAGTTAAAAGATACTCAAAACCTAATCGGACATTGCGCAATAATTATATGCATACATAAGTCTGCAAATAATAGTTAGGCTCAGACTGAAAGGAAGTTAATTCATAAATTACTAGGTAGCATGAGCTGATTAATAAGGAACGACCAAATACGTCGTTGTTTATACATAATTCACTTTAAAAAATTACTTAGTACTGTCTTTGTTCACGACGTTCATTTAATTTTATCTCGTATCAAGCAACGGTTCATTAAAGAACACATTTTAGCAGATTCTCTAATAGATATCAGAGAAAGTTTGTAATTGGATTTTAAACTCTGATCAGTTGCTAAATATGAATTGCCATGACAGGTGAAATATTTCACTCTTAGTAAAAAAATTAACACAGCAGCAGCACGAGAAAATCCATGAACATGCCAATATTAACCTTGATATCCAATTTTTTAAGACATCGGATGTTTACTTGAATATTTTAATAACGAGGCCAGTCCAGTAAAAATTGCGATAATTATCTCTTTACGTCAAACATTTATCTACAGTTAACTTATAAGTTTTTTAATATGACTAGTTTTTGTTTAGAAGAAAGCAGCCACTTCTTCCACAATGTGTAGTTATTCTGTCCTATTAACACATAGCTGCAAGTGCTAACCATTTTGTAATATACATTCAATTTCTGACTCAAACTCCCGAAAGCTACAACTGCATCAAAATCTACAACAACGAAATGTGGTTACCGTTCCGTCTGTTTCACAACGGATACGGAAATCCACAATGACGTAAAATGATTTTTTCGTCAAATATTTCTCAATAAAATCTAAAGATTGCTATGAATCCTATTCAATTCAATTTGAAACTCATTACTTAAAATCAATACTTGCAGTACTTCCGATTAGATTATACAGCTACACTTCGCTACATTTTTATTGAAACAAGAATAAAATGTTTCAAATCTCGTCAATCCTGAAATACGAGATTGAAATACATATAACCGTACAAAATTATTAGAGTGAGTCTTTCTAAAACAGTTACGATTTATTTAAACCGTCTCAACAAAAACGTTTGCAACATTCATATAAATGCGACCCTATTAAAATATGACGTCTGTCCAATATCGTAATCTGATTAGATTCATCAAATATTATAGAACGTAATATGAAAATTTGACTCAATTGTCATCAATTATGACCCGAGTACTTTTTTTCCTGTCGAACGGAGAAATGTTTCAACGATAAAATTTCAAAAATGAGTAATTATGTAACTAAGAAATACATAATTTATAAAACCTTATCAGTATTAAGATTTATTCATAAAAACAGCACTTTTGTGAATGGTCCTATAACACTAACTCAAAAACCTATAACTTTGTAAAAGTAGAAAATACTTAGCATTTGATAAATTTAACTAGAGAAGGGTTAATTACTTGAATAATAATGATTAAAATTAACATTAAAGGTAGCCACATTATCTGTTCATACAACACTTTGAACTAAAAATGTTAAATTAGAAAGTTCTTATCTAGATTCGTTATAATTAACTTTAATATATCCACGAGCGGCAATAAAATGGAAAATTGCAGTTTACATTTGAAGACATAGTAACGATTATCGTTCCATCCCAAGATAATTAAAATCAATTTTAGAGAAAATAGACATAATGAAAATGTGACTACAGAGAAAGAAAGAGAAGAGTCTGGTAGGAAATCCGAGTCCTGTAGAAAGTAGTTCATGTGTGTTTTTTTTTCAAGTGACCTTTTTTGATACTATGATGATCATTAAAGGAACACATTTCCTTTTCCGACCGAAAGGAAACATACTTTCATATTGAAGACAAATTATTTACGTCATAAGAACGTCAAATATGTAGTGCATCAATAAATAAAATATGCACCGTAAAAGGATTATCTACAACAATGTTTCAAAATAGTTATATAAAACTTCAAAATTACATAAAAACGTCTACTACCTCTGTGCTCATAGACCATTAAATTACATTAAAACTTTACTTACATTAAAACAATCTCTCTATAGTGTAAAAAATGAATCTTCAAGTCAGATTAGGCCATCTACCTTTTATTATAAGTTCTTTAACCTGAGAATTTCTGAATTTTTACGTTTATATTCCATTATAATAAAACAAACATAAAGTTAGGAGTGCCTTTGAAAGAAGTACATGTAAAATATATCTAATAAAACTGAAGTCAAACTATAATTGAAACTTTCTCACTTATTAATCAATGTTAAAAACGATCTATCTAAAAAGTAACCTTGTTCACGTAAATTGGCAAACTTATTGTATAATGCGACCATGATTTAAACTTGACATTACAAACCTTGAATCGGTATTACATTGCGATTATTATTTCAAGATTTTATTACTTTCAATTATCGCAAGTTCAACTGGTCCATGATTTTCCTATTTCCATTCAGATTAAACAAATTTTGAAACGAGATAATTTCAATTCGATTATAACGAAGATGTGAAGCTCAATCCCATTTTTCTTCACTATAAAAGCTTTATTTAATAAATTGAAAATTGCTGCTGATGAAAATTTACTCGACAATGTAAAGTATTTGATCTAAATTTAATGTTAAATATAAATTGGAATAATTTCACAACATGGTGTATTGAAATTCATATTACAGCTTCGAAACTGAATTTTTATCAAAAAAGCTCATCGGAAAAAATATCAGGGACAAGTATGCAATAATTGCGATGAACTTCATTGAACCCGTTAAGAATGACCAAACAAAGACTAATATACGATGGTAATGACCTGAGTCCGTTATTCTTCGTGAGTTGCTCCACTTTATGAGAAAACGGTCTTTCGTAGTTTCACGACTTCATGTTAACATGCTAGACGCATAAACATTTTTTCATACCTTACATAAAGAAAATATGCGATTTGTAAAATCTCCGAGTCGAATCAACAAACATTGCTTAATGACGGAACTCTAGTGGACAAAGTAAGAATTCAAGAAGCGGAACGATGAACAATAGAATAATTTGTTAAAGCTCGAGGGCCGTCGACCTTTTTGACATCAAAAATAATTTTTAAGAGTGCGAATGTTGAGAAACAAAACACCGGTAATTATCCTATCGAAAACGTTTCGACTACTTTTACTAAAATAAAACAATCTTAAATTAAATCAGATGAGATAATTATCAGATTATTAGCATCAACGAACAGTTATCAGTTTTCACTAATTAAAACCAATATTAATACTAGATTAACAGCAGGCTATCAAAGTGAACACTAATCCGTTTTCCGTCATTATAATATGCGGGACATCTATTACATATCATGAATTAATAACAGGATAAAATACAGGACAATAAGAGTCCTAAATTGTTGCATAATTTGATAAAATGTGCTACTTCAGAAAGCAAACGCCTAGCGTTGCAATTTTTACGATTCTCTACCCGGATTTGTTTTGCTCATATTTACTTGCAAAATCAGATCTAGTAAACGTAAGCTTCTTACTTGTGCAAGTTCAAACTTGAAGTCCTGATAAAAAATTCAGAAAGTTTAATGGAAGATTAAGACAAAAACTAAAAAAACAAAAGCACAATTGAGCTCCGCCAGACTGAAGCCGAACAAGTAAGCAGATTTACAATTTATTCTTTGATATAAGCGCCATTTTACCCGTTATGGCTTACTAGAAGCTATATTTTGGACGCAAAATCCCCTGGTATTTCTTGAGAATAACACCGCCTCCTTCATTGTTCAATAGTGATGTTACGCAAAGTGTTTTCATTATTTAAATGAGATTGCGAAGTTTCAGTTAACATACCACTAAATTATCCTACACGGTAATACCTGACATAATACGCAAACACCTCGAGGGGCACTGTATCATCCATAAGATATAGCAGATTCATTTTGTTTCAACACCATCATCTTAGATGTTCTCACAGGATGAAGAAAATTTAGAGAAAATTGTGCCGTTCACCTTGGCACTGAAATTTTACCAGTGAGACTGACACAACGTGTCTGACACCTTCAGTGAATGCTTTCATGTGTAGGTATATAATAATTTTGAACAAGTTGTCGACGACGGAATACTTATTGTGTTTAAATCCAGACATTTGAAATACGATTTTCAATTCTACTCGTTCTATTTAAGTCAAAAACACATGTGACATCAAGAAATAGAATATTAAAGACGTATTCTAACTAACGGCTATTGTAACAAGTGTGACATACATTATATTTATTAACAATACGACCCGATAATGCCTATGTTTATTAACTGAATTTTATTTTACGTTCTGGTGAATGAATCGCGATAAAAATGCATAAGTATCGGTAGATTGAAGCACCTCTGATATGCTTCCCTAATGAAATCAATGATTTTTATCGGACGTTTTCAAGTAGGTATCAGTTGGCTATTTGAACAGAAACGTCTATTATCGGTTATCACCAATACTAGGCACTATTGTAAATATGTACTTTTTGATTAATACCCAGTGAACACATGGCCAATGGTGCAAGCCGATGGTCACATGAAAATTCAATTTCCAACACAAACTGTAATTTATTAAGAGGGATTACAGCCAGGCTTATAATCTACTGAACTGTAACATGAAACAATAATATTTTGATATTCAAAAATAACTAAAACTTGAACAACATTTTAAAAGTGTGATAAATAAACTAATCAAGTGAAAATATATGCGGATATGGCTTTCATTTCAAAAATTTGTCAGATTATGGGTAATTGCAAAAAACTATTTTAGTAACTTTTTTAAGCAATTTCAAAGAATTTATTATTACATACACAGTTTCAAAAAATAAAACGTCATTTTTTAAACATAATATTTGAAAATTTCTTCTTTTTATTCGATTTATTTCGACAATATTCCGCTTTCGATCTAATCTTTATAACATTCGAAGAGTTGATAGATCACGACAGGAAGCAGCCCTACCATACGCGAATTTGTCGCAGACTTATGTCTCTCTCGATAAAGCGCTGAAATAGAGCGGCCAATCACGTAAAGTGTCACTAGTTCGTAGTCAATATTTACCTGGCGATTGATGACATCACAGACATGTCGGTAATTTATTGATTTATGTACACAATCGCACATAAACCAGAAATTTCGTCCCACCCAATTGTCAAACAGGAAATTTCAAAATTAAAAACTTTGCTCTTAATCAACACATCGAACATATGGGAACACCCACACGATAACATAATTTTCATGCAAAATAAAGCAACGTCCGATATTCGTTTATTATTTCATCCCACAAAATTTGAAGGACGGATATAATTAACGTTATTTTGGTCATGAAGCTAAAACATGAAAGAAGGCTCTCCTCGATCCCGGACAAATTGGCAACAAATTGCATTTGAACTACGCTCAATTTCTATCACATCACAACACCAAAGTTACATTACATGACACGAGAACATCATTCAATCATTCGACTTCCCTTTTTATTAATTATGTTCCTAATTGCCAATTTCTCCCTAATTGTTCGAGTATTAAAAAACCGATTAAATGTAGTTTTGAGTAAAAGTGCAGCTGGTAAAGTCACTATAACTGAATCCTAACCGATTTCATATCAAACATAATAAACAATATTTGCTTTGCAACGATGTCAAAATACTAAACATCGTATCGAGGAGGGGCTGTTAGGGTGCGTCGACAAAATATTAAATAAAGTGAGGCACACCCGATACCACAAACACGTCATAAATGAACGAGACTTTTAATAAAAACAAAATTGTTACTTTAAAAAACCTTAATACATACTTAAACAAGAAAACAAAGCACCTTACATTCTGGTTCATCGATTTCGAATCATTTAAATTGTTTATCAACTGTATGTACTTATGCCCATGTAAAACAAAATCAAGGTTAACGAAGGAATTTTCTATACAAAGTGCGAAATTCTATCATCACATTTTTTATTTAAAAAAGTGAAATAAATTACTAGTCAAGGTTCAAATAATCAAGAATTAATTTCAAGAATCCGGAAAGAAGACCCCTGCAAACATTATATATATCGATATCGATGTTACTCGAAACCCAAATCTTGGCAAAAAAAAACCATCACTATCATAACTTAAATCGGCGTTTTCACCACATACAAAAGAACCATTAGAGCAACGACAAAAAACAAGTGATGGTATAAAATTGATAGAATTAATAATAAGAAAGTCGGTGAAACATCTGCATTAACAGTAAACTTTGAAGTAAAAGAAAGGTCGACAGTTTTGCCAGAGGCAACATAGCTAGCCCCAATATAAGCGAAGTTCCGTTATATCCATCTCCTCCACATATGGGAGAAATACCGGTTCGAGAAACGTGCTCGTTCGATTTGGAACTTACTGTTGTTATTACGATTATTACTATTAGAATAAATTTGTTTTTTCACACGTCAAACTGTATCAATTATTATTCTCAATTACATAGTGGGTGTGAGAAATTAACGAGATGAATCATAATGAATGAAAAATCTGCAATCGCGTCCGATAAAATAAAATTATGAGACTGTTGATGCATTATTATTTGAGCAAAGGCCAAACATAAAATCGAGAAAACTTTATACACCATCTGACACGCGTAAAATATGGTGGCGGCGCTCGACGTAAATTGATTTTAAATCATTTTCTGGCTCAATTTCCATCGTTCACCTAGTAGGAATTATAAGAAATTACGCAGAATAAATGCGTCAGATGGACACATTAAATGTTAAGCGAATGATGAGCAGCTAAAATAATTTACAGCAAAATTTGTAAACGTGTAACCATAAATTTTTAATTTCAACCTTGTGATATAAACGAAATAGTCAATTAAGTTAATTTATCAACAGCTGCACTCGAATATTTATGAAATTATCACAAAATCGGGATTTTAGCTTTTAGTAGCGCATTTATCGTTTTCCCATAAAAAATCAAAATAAACCCAACAATACAAAAACACAAATTGTTCCGATATCGTTACCAATTGTTGCTAACTGATCAACATTTATATGTAGTAATTTACGTCCGCATATCAATATCGACCCCTATTGCCAAACATCGTTTAACTTTTATTAGAACAATTAACCTTCGCACTAGAACGTCGTGACGAATAAAGGCACTCTAATTAAATCCTAGGCCCCAACACAATCAACTGAGATTAACTTCATGAGACATTAAAAATACAATGTTGTTAACTAATCACGCCCCAATGTTACCAATAAATGAGTTTACACAAAATTCATTACTTAAACAAAATGTTTGCTCATCACAAAAGCATGTCTAAACACATAACGTAATATGAAAAAATGATTTTTTTATCACTTCATGTTTAACATATGTTTGACTTAGTAAAAAACAGATGTTTGCCAGAGACAGAAAAATAAAAAAAGTAACTCGCATTACAACTAGTCAGACACTTTAGATAATCAAGCTGCTATTACGGAAAAATAATTAATTGTAGATATCGTGATACGAGTCCATTTCCTATGTCCCACAAAGACGACAAATATTTTTAATTAAATTGTGGTTATTTTGAATTGGACGAATAAAATCCGCTTTTACGGATCATTGAAACATCCTGCATTATTAAAAAATGATAACTTTTCAAAAGTCCCGTTAAAACCATTGGAAAAATCCGATAACACAGATTGTACCATCTGGGTGCTTGCATACTTTCGACCAATTCAAAACCTGTTTCACGTCGGCATGTTAAATATACGTATATTACCGACAATTTAAAATGCTCTTCCTGTATTTTAAAACAGTTGATTTTCAGCTTAATTTTCGTAAAAAGCTATTTCGCGTAAGTTGGTGGCGAGTATTGTGCCCCATAAAAATCAATCTAAACGTCTGGCCAGCGAGACAACGCGAAAACCGTAACTTATAAATAATGTAAAACCTACTACACCGCAATTCTTTATTATGCCAAAAATATGCAACCTTCATGCTATTTTACGACAATTCTCTTTTCCTATTACCTTAAATTTAATAGCGCCAAAGTGATTTAATACATCATTAATAAACACTGAACGCAAAATGCAAACTTTGCGTCCCTATAAATAGATTCTCTGCTCAAAATGTGACGTATGTACGTGAATCCAAATGTAGTCGATTCCAAGCGATTATTAAGAATCGTGAAAATATGTAATAACTGGAATAAAAATGATGTAGAGTGTGAAAACGGAAGAAAAATAAAATAGGAGTAGTTTACAACGTGACGCAACACTTTTGTAGAATACTAGGACGGACTAACGAACAATAAAAAGCGCATTTATTAAAGCGTATTCCACGGGGGTTGAAATGTCGTCACTGTCGATATCCCTATTTATTATCCATCAAATGTTAAAACGTCGAAATGACCTTTCGAATAAAAGGTCGGATATTACATTACGACGTTCGACGTCAAAATACCTCGCGGCCAAAAAATGACCTAATGTACCGTCAATGAAAAATTCGCAATAAAAAGTGGTTTGTTGTCTCATTCCCTTGACCTTTCATTACCAAACATAAGCAAGTATTTTGGCGAATTGAAACTTACAAGCTGAGCTTTTAGGTCCTTAGCACACACCGGTCCTAACCACTGGTGCACGTTAATATATCTCTTGGGAAGCATCTTCAGACAGGTCGGCGTTTGTCTGTAATCCAGAGGATCTAACAGGGCTGCGGGTGCCTGGATAGGCGAACCGCTCTCTTGAAGCACAACCATTATGTTGATCGACGTTACGTTCACAAAGTCTCAACACATATCACAAAATAATCGAACCACCGTCAACTTTGGTTAATCCGATATGTATAAATATAGGGATGACTTTTTTCTAATAAATAAGGCTCACATTTGGTCCACTAGGAGTTGCTTGTACTATTGCATTTTTATCACAAATCGAGTTCAACAAACGCTCTTTGGTTCAAACACATCGAAGGCACTTCTGACGTTCAGTAGGGCACTTAATACACAATCGGATCAGTTACAAAAGCGATTTTTTTTTCGACATCCTGGAGATTTACCGACTCATAGTACACTAAAATCAAATAAATTTCATGAAGACGCTATTTACGATCACGTTACACATAGCAGTGAATTAAAGAAACCTAAACTGTAAAACACAACTTGTACATAAATCACGGTCAGCCCTAGCAGGAACGCGATATCGAAACTTTCACGTCTCAAAAGTGACACTAAATTAACGCGTAAAAGTTGACCAAAAAGAACGCAATTCAATTGTTACTCGCAATCAAGTTTCATTCAAAATTATGACGAAATTTGGGAGACACAAATGAAAAAATTCCGACTTGTAAGAGGGAGGAAGCTGATCCCATAAATTCACGAGTCCCGTTTTTATCAAAACACGTTATTTCCTTAAGAAACCTCAAAGCGGTAATAAACGGATTTCCCGCGTGATAACTAACCGATTATTTAAACTCAAATATTTATTTAAAACTCCAAGCGGTGTTTTTTCCGAATATTTATCTCCGGTCGTAATAATGCAAACAAAATAGGAATTAGTACGTCCATTTTGTAGATGAGTATTAGTCTTAACATACTTGAAATTCGTTGTTTATCTACAAGTCAAGAGATGTCAAGAACAAAAAATAAAAACAAATAATATTATAATTTTAACAATTTAAGATTTTCTGAATATCTTTAAAATTTGTAATATACCTTGACGAGCTCAATATTTCCATTACCGAATCCATACGACGTGACATTTTAACCCACGACTATGACTCAAAAAATTAATTTACTCGATAATGATAATTTATAACAATCAAAACTAAAAATTTTTTACTTTGGGCACCCACAACGCGCGCGCATACGACCACACACACAAACACACACGCACGCGTCTTCCTTAATCCAAAATATAGGTAAATCGCCACATGTTAAGACACTTCATGCATTTAATCATTCGAAGTGACTTTTTTTTTTCAAAATTTTCGAAAAGTGACCTTATATTCTTATTAACTTGACAAAATATAATGTTGTGTCCATGTCTCTATCTGCACACGGTATGCAGAAACCGCCGCGATAACGTTTTATGCTCCGTCCGCCTGACTGAAAACTGAAGCTTGTACCGGATCGCGAGTCGACGATGGCGGCGGTGGTGGTGATGGTGGCGCATTTGCCGCCCCACCACGATCATGAAGAAGACCACGGAGAGCCGGTCAGCGCACTCTACCGAAGTCAATCTACCTGTGTGCTCTGTCGTCTATCGTAAATGACATGCAGTAATGTACGGTTAGTTCTTTGCTCCGGTCAAAGCTCTGAAAACACGAATCGGCTTAATTATCAACAGATTATATAAATTGTTCTTTTTTTCTCAACTCGCACTATCAAATTTTATTACAATTTATATAATTCACCAAATAAAAACTTTTGAACACAACCAGCAAACAATTTTGCGTACACCTTTCACCCGTTGACCAGCATTTGAAATCCTAATAGAAATAGTTGAACTTTAACATCACATAACAATAATATTTGCACATGTATTTTTCTCGAAAAATGTTTTCATCCGCCGATGTTTGCAGTTCAGATTTCTCCAATTTAAATAAATAGGAAAATGTTGGTTAAGTCGAAACTTTCAAAACATACAAAAACGATAGAATAAACCACAAAATGCTATACTTTATGGTTAATAAAGTGGAAAATGTAAACTGTATCTAAACTTACAAATCACTTCATGTAACACCAAAAACTAATTTAAAAAATTATTACATTAAATAATTAAGTATGTAGAACCCCAAACAACACAATAACTGAACAATATGCTCGTAAAATATTCCCAACAAATTTATTAATTTACTTATGCATAAATTGTAACATATTCATTTTTACTTTTAATTGGTTTTAACTTGGCTTAATTGGGTAGTTAAGATTATATAATTAATTTGATTAGATCATAAATTGTTTACTGAACAAAGCTAACAAAAACAGAAATTATGCCTAATTACAAACAAGTTGATTAAACTGTTGGACACAAAATAAAATAACACCCACTTTAATAACTTACAGAAACACTTACGTTGTAATTTTATACAAAAAATATGTAATATGAAAAAAGTATACCTAAATTATGTTTATTACGAGTAACTTGGTTGAGACAAAACTTTGCAACCCTCATCACGTCGTACTATCGTAGCCGATTCCGTTCGTTTTTTCAATGAAGTGAAACAAAGTAAAATTTGGTAGAATTGTATCCCCATTATTTAATGCACAACTTTTCCCCTAAAAAAAAATTAAATATTCCAAATGAGATGCAAAATAAAGACTAAAAAATATAACTTTTTTCTAACAAAATTTCGTCTACAAAATATAGCTAACCGACTTTTCTCAATGGAAAATAAACTAAAAACATAAATTTATTAAAAGAAAAACAAAACATGCGTTTTATTAAAAATTATAAACCAATTACCCTGATTACTTCAATACAACATAAATATTTCCAAGTTTTTTTACAAAATTAATTATAAACGTATCACGCCCAATTTGTCACTTTTAAAGCCGACTCAACACCTGAAGTACGTAATTTTCCTTCAATTTTCCAGTCACAAATCGATATAATTCAGCGCGTTTAAAATGGGAATGAATTTTCTCTCAGACACAACTATAAAGGATAATCGATTTCTTCGTTCTAGTGTTTCAAATGTTCTAGCTTATTTTGTTGAAAATGTAGCTTGATAGCTCTTTTCATTGAATTGTGGTTTTCGCTTTGAAACGTTTTCCTCAAGTTTTCAAATTGCAACAAAAGTGTCTGACCCGTACGCATTGCGGGAGTTAAAATTTTTTTTACAGGACTTGTGGTTTCTGGCACGCTATAACATTTAGTCGAGTGATAAATGTCCGGAACGGTCACTACATATATTAGCAAAGATTTAATCTCCTACACTGTGTATACTATTTTTCACACTTCGTAGATTATTAATAATAATCATCAACAAACACGAAACATAAAACTATCATAAACTTTTACTTCGTTTTGACCATAAATCACTTGTGCAGAAAAATTTTTGGCATCCATTCGGTATTGTTGTTCAGTTTGGAAGAGCTCAATACGTAATGAAAGAAAGTGTAACTGCCAAATTTATAATTTCACTTAAAGTGTTTCCTTAAAACCCCACACCATAGCTAATTTTTCGCAAATTCAACTTGATTTTCTATACGGTAGAGTGAATAGCAACAATCAAACATCATCTTCAAATGGCACACTAAAGAATTATTCCAGTTGAAGAGTTGTGTTACATATTGTTCAATGTTAAATCGTTTCCTTTGGAAAGACAGATACGAATATACACACATATCATCTGGCAAACGCATGTGTTACCATGTCTTAATTATCATCGTGTAATAATCGTACGAGACCTTGGAAGAAATGAACGCAGACAATGCAGATCATGAGGTTCGTTAACCGAACAGTTTCGGTTCAGGAAACTCGTGAATATGAAGAAACAGTTCAAATGTTGATCACAGAAAACTTCCCAACAAGACGTAAATTAATTTCAACAAAGGAAAATAATTAAGAAGTTAAAATTCTTTGTATTTGGTTCCCTTTCTTCTACAATTTTAATGATTCTGTTTCAAAAGCTCGACCAACAATACAAAACATTACAAACAAATGCCACAAATTCAACAAATTTAAAATTCAATGAAAATAATTATGCATCCATTAACAAGTCAAATAAACTGTGTCCTACTTGGTTGAAAATAACCACAGTTGTTCCTTTGATCGGCTCTCATCACTTGTCATATTATAAATAAATGACAAACATTTTGTATTTTCTAGGTGACAGATATGTGTCTATGATTTATTTGTTAAGCCAACAGTGTTGCAAAAATCCTTTGAATCAATAGCGAAAAATTCACCAAACACAACTCGTGACAGTTAATTTTTCACGATGCGGAATTTGATCATGACATGACAGAGCTTCAAACGGGGCAAAAAAGCTCTCTAGCGAGTAAAGTTCACGGTGTCCGTATCAGGAAGGGTGAAACACACCCTCCTCATGCTCTAAAAGCCTCTAGGTGCGGCTTCGTCGAAAAGGGTGCAGCCGATTCAACCTAATATGAGTTCAGGGGTTCGACTACCAAACACGCGATCTAGCGTGAGGATCTCTTCACTTCATTACTGAAGTCCCAATTAAAATATATCACCGTTTTCTGTCGTGCGGTATCACTGAAATATTCGTATCGCTCTATCGTGCCGAATACCGAAATTGTTATGCATAGAAATATGTCTTCTAATTAATATAATGGACCCCTCTGTAATAATCGTTCTCGTGGATAATATTATTATGAATTTAATTTAAAAGACCACAAATAAATCGTACATTTTTGCACCCCAACGCTGATGAATAAGCAATTTCAACTTGATTAAATTACTTACGTAGACTTTTACACAATGTTTTTGCACTAATTAACTCTTATTTTTTACATAACATGGGTATAACATATTGAAAAAAAAATAGATAAAAATCGTTGGTTTATTAGTCTTATTACAGACAAAGGTTTTTTGGTGAAAAAAAGCCCTATAAACGAATTATGACACATTTACAGCAATTTATGTAATTTGATAAGAAAGATTATTGCCCAAAGGTTTGTTCAAGTAAATTATGCATGTACTTAGAAGTACGTGTATTTATGTGAAAGTTGATTGATAATGTTCCGCTTATATCACACATCCGTATAAGAAAATATTTTTCGTAAGAATTGGGGCATAATAATGCGAATTTTTTCATCTACATCTAGTACTACTCTATTTACAGCAATGCCTTCAACGAAAGTTCCACTTTTTAAAGCCTTGGAAAAGAAAACAAAAACTTACACTTCTTATGATCAATAGAAACGATTCGTAACAACTTTTCTTTTAGTAAATAGATCACTAATTCAAAAACGTCATTGCGTCTAGTAACTTTTTTAAATTAAGTTTCTCAACTTTACCACAATTAATCAACAGCAAATATAAAAAACTATAGCTCATGACAACAATACTTGATTCAAAACAATTAATTAATGATAATTTAAAATAAAAAAGAATAAATAAGTTTTAATAATAATAAATTAGTTAAATTTTTTATTCATATGAGCTTTGGACATTTTGTAAACATTTTTCCAACTTACCTGCACATCAAAATTATGTTGCTGTTGCTGTAAAACGGCATTGTCAACTTGATGTTGTTGTGGTGGAGGTGGTGGATACTGATGAGGTTGTTGGTCATAGGGAGCAGGCGGTGGTTGTTCAAAATGGTCAAATTGTTGATTAACAGATTCGGTTAATGTCACCCCCAAATGAGGTGCCAAATGAGGTGGTAAATGATGATGTTGTAAGTGTGGTGGCAATTGTTCTTGCGGTTTCATAACCACCACAGTAGGATCCAACGATATTCCATTTTTGGTAAGCTCTTCTTCTGCCGGTGATGGTTGTCGGCTACCGGGCGTTCGACTGAAATATTACACGAACAGTTACAAAAATACAGGATAATAAAAACCAAAGTCGCAGTAAAAGACTAAATAAATTCTTATTTCTTATAATGCAACAATAAAATTTTAATTATTAATTTAAAAACTTTCTTAGATTAAATTCCTCATTGTTTCAAGAAACAAAAGCACAAGAACTGCATATTTTGCATATATATTGATGCTTTTCATAAAGTTCAGTGTAGAGAAATGTACAATTAAAATCTTGCTTCAGTCGTTCAGATGGCGCCACATTATAGAACCTAGCGCAAACTTTTCTACAGATCACTACAAATTGAAGTTAGATGACGCCACCGCCCGGTGAGCAGATTGCCACTTTACAGTGTTGTAAAAGTGGTAGGGGGACCATCACCTTGACAACCGACGAACAAAACATGCACGTGTCATTGACTCGACCCAAGGTAGAGATCAGACCTTGAGCGAAGAATAACGAACTGTCGGCCTTCCTTTGCAAAGTTTCAGCAGAAACAAAATCAACTGCCAGTTCTGCAATTCGGTCGACGTGTTATTATTATTATTATTATTATTATTATACACACGACCCAGAAAATTAATTAAATGATGGCTGAAATAAATGGGCAATTTACAATACAAGTTATTCACGTTAGAAAAAACTTCTATTAAGCAAATTTTTCATGTTTCCCTTGAATAAGCTTAAAATACTAACAAATAGTTAAAATGTAATAAATTAAAAATACGGAAAGTATTTAAAAAAATATGATTAACGAATTGTCAACATTTAAGCTTAAGCATATTTCGACAAACGGAAAATTACTTATAAAGTCGAGGTCAATTCATAGCGGCCATTTAATTTATTGCAAAGTTGGCAGCCCCTAACCCGCCACCTCTAGTGTGTGGGTTGTGTCTATGTTGGCAGCAGAAGTAACTAAATTGTGTGTCGACAATTGTGACAGGCGCAGTGGATTTTACATGTAAAGTATCCTAACCCGACTTTTTTAAAATTGTCATTTTTGATAGATATGTCCCTAAAAACCAATTGGATGTTTAAAGACGGATTTACACAACTCAATTTTTACAAATTTACACAAGGGAAGTGGCCACTATGAATTGACTGCGACTTTAAGTATTTAGGGCTTATTCTGTAACTATCAACAAACCCTTTAAATTTTTTCGTCGTTCCGTGTTATAGTATGAATAACATTCAACAATTTACAATCGTTAAGCTGTCAATAACTAGTAACACTAGTAACTCACAGGTCGGTTATATCGGTTTTAATAACCCGCTTTTTTTATAACGTGGGCGTTATAAAAGCTGGGGCTTTCTGACAGCTTTGACAGTTTAAACCTTCAAATATTGGCGTGGTTAAGTTAAAATATTAAAATTTATTTTTTTGAAATATGGTAATTTAATACAACGGAAAACGTTGTAGGTACCACGCGCTCTTAAAGGGCGTAACGACCGTGGAAGTATTTGATGAGTCTCAAACAACTCCCACGGTCGTTATGGCCTTGTTAACAGCCCTGAATATGTAAATAACTATAACAGGGAGTAGAAAAACAAAAAAAATAAAATCTGGTTGGTGGTCACTATAGCATTAAGTTTTAGAGATCGTTAAAATTAACAATCGAATCGCCACCAATTTTTAAAAAAATACCTTTCAACAATTTTAAGAAATGAACTAATACTGAATCACAATGGATTTCCTAAAAGCTCTAATACAGTTACCAATAATTAGAAGAGCAATATTTAACAGCAACATTTAGTTTATATTAAACAGACTAATAGCACAGACATGGTAAACTGTAAAATCATCTACCGTATGTGAAATAGTTTTAATCTGAGTTCTTTACAACTTCCGCTGATAAGAAAACACAAACCTTACATGCTTAAAACCGTTACTTCCGAGACGTATTGGGTAATTTAAAGATAGATCAATTTAAAATTAAAAGTCAGAATTTTGCAAATAAAACTTATACGAAGAAATCTCAGTATATATACAGGGTGTCTTTTTTAAAACTTGCAATCGCCAATATCTCTGAAACTAAAAAAGTTATTGAGAATCACTCAAAACCGTTTCGGTAGTTTTTAGGGGGAATCAAAATGGCATGGTAAGTGACGCTCCTCCACCCACCCTTCAAGCCACAGCCACCTTAAGTTGAAAATTTTAAATGGCACGACCCTACTTGCGATACATCGTTGGAAAGCCCATAACAAGCGCTTTTCAAAAATGTCATAGAACAGCCTATTTGGTAAAGTTATTTTTCCAATTATTCAAAAACGAAGACGTTAAATTTTCATTTTTTTTACTATATTCAAGAGTGGGTGGAGGTGTGTCACTTATCATGTCATTTTAATTCCCCCTAGGAACCACCAAAACGGTTTTGAGTGATTATTAATAACTAATTCAGTTGAGAGAAATTGCCGATTGCAAGTTTTAAAATTGACACAGTGTATATATATTTTAAACTAGTTGGCCTTGAAAAACAGAACTTGAATCTGATTTCAATTAGCAGCTCTCATCAATACTCACATCGATCATGTTCTTATCCTACGCTTTTTTTCTAATTTTCAAAGTTAATTGGTTACGGCTGTAGACATTCACATGTAAAATGCAATAACTTAAAAAAAAAACAAAATTCCTTTAAAACTATAGCACTTTAAAATAAAAATTTCAAAAATTATCAATCACTGCAGCTAATTTCCGCTAGAATTAATTACCCCCTGGAATAACTGTTAAAAACCAGAGCACTAATGTGTTACAAACCCACCCCTCTAAACATGTAATACATCTTGTATCAAACTCACTTGAAACCCTTTTCGTCTTCTGAAACTTGACCATTTTGAACCGTCTGTCCGTTGACTTCCTCTTTCGGACTTTGTGGTTTATCTTTATCTTTGTCATCAACCAAATGCAAGGCACGCATCCTAGGTTCGAGTCCAATGTTGTCTTTGTTAGTTGGTGAACCACCTAACACATATTCCACCATTTTGACGCCGAGACCTCCTCCGTTGTCGGACCCTCGAGGCGAAAGTATGCTGCCAGTATCGCCTCCTACGAAGCCTCCTCGTCGACCCATGGCAAGAGACGCCGACACCGCATGTTCTGCAAAAAATATTAAAAATATTTTCTTAAGCAATTACGCTCTATCAAAATTATCAAAAAAATAAAAAAATAACAATCTTTGCATTTCATTGTACTATTATTACTAAGAACAGACATATGTGAATAATCAGTCACAGACATTACTTTTAAGTAAGATTTGCAAAACTTTGAACATAGCATAACTAAAAACTTCTCAATAAATAATATTGAACAAGGTTCTATTCTAATTCCTGCAACAAACTAAAGACGAGAAAACTTCATCGAAAGTTTTTAAAGCAAACGCGTGAATGATTTTAGCATAGTTCGAATTAAAATTATACAATTTCATATTTGAACCAATTTCAATTGTTCTCTGTGACTAAAAAAAATTACATAAAACTTATAATAGAGTTGCTAATTTGCCAAATTCATTCCATTACCAGGTATTTTAATTAAATTTTACCTCAAATATGTAACACTTACCACAAAATCAATAACAATTATCAACTTAACTATTTTAATTTAAAAAAATAGGGTATTAAGAATGTTCGTGCATAAAACGTTTATTATACCAGAAATTAAAACACAAAATTGTTCCAATGATTGTTAATTTTAAAAACACTATTGCATAAACAAGTAATTTAGTAGATTTATGCATTCGATGTTGTAAACTTAATTACGACTTAAAAATAACAAAATCTAAAAACTCTTCGTCAACCACGAGAATCTCACACGTGTGTTTTACAACGCCATGATATTTCACAAATTAAACTACACACGGTTTTAGTGTTGGTAACTAAATTTTCCAACACAGTGAGCAGACATTTAACGAACAAACATAAAAATTAATTTCATTTGAAACATACACTTTGGAGCCTGTACAGATAAGATTTCTTGCAGTAATTTGGTACGATTTACTTTGTTTTTCAAACATGTTTTCAAACAAACATGCTTACCCTATGGTTAAATTAAATTTGAAATGTTATATGTTTAAAAAGGGTGTAATTACTATATTTTTTTACTCTGAAAATACGAGTACACAAAATGAACACGAATATCATTTTAAAAAAACATTGATATTGTATACTCATTTTGTTTCAGTGTAATGTGTACTGATATTATGCAATATTGTGGAAAAAGCAACCTTTAATGAATCATTCGTTACACACGAAAAATCGGAGCTTAAAAAAGTACAATTAATTGCCTACTGACAGAAACTTTTAATGAGCTACAAATGAAAAATAGGGAAACGTAATAGCTTACAAAAAATGTAATATTATAACAATATTGCATTGGTTTAATTTAACCTATGTCATAATTCTATTTCTTCTTCATAACATTCATTATTCACAAAAAAAGCCTCGAAAATAACAAGTGTATTTTGAAGTACATTTAAGTGCAAGTAACGCAATAATTTACTTAATTTGTGGTTATCCATTATTCTTTTGTTAATACGAATACCTTACTTTGTCGCATTGTCAACGATTTCTTAACTTACAAAAGCATCGATTAAATAAACATTAAAATTTGCGATATTAAGGACAGGGTCCGGGCTTTACCTAATAAACATAAATTAATATTTAAACAATAGAACGACCTGAAAAACTTCATGTAACAACATACTACTGCATACATTTGCGCATTTTCGTTGAACTAAATTTCAACATGCAACAAAGTTTGGCTGTAACTTTTGCCGCATGTTCCAAGAATGATGTTTGATGCGCTAAACAAAGCGTTGTTGCGTCTCTCTAAACGTTGCTTTGATTTTTGTTAACCAAAAAAAACTCACGCTGTATTAACGTGAAACTGTTGCAGAAAATAATAAATTACAGCGGGGCTGCTTTTCACAAATACGAAAAGCATTATGTTTTGTAGAATATGGTAGTAATACAACAAAACATGCAAGTTAGCCATGTTTGTATCAAAAATCAATTGATACAAACAACAAAGCCATTTCTAAACTCTTCAATGTTTTTACAAGTTAAATATTTTAAATTATTAATAATTTTATTATTATAAAAACGCATTTTAATATTTTCAAAGGGAAATTTTGTAAACCACTTCACTTCTTTAATTTAAGGTTGCCTTGAATTAACAAAAAATGGTCATCGCATTAACATATGCGTCAAGAATAACTTTCAGTGTCATATTAAGTAACGTCTGAACCCACACTCATTTTTAATTAGATATAATAATAATAATAAGCATTTAATAGAACTAAATATCTTCCCAGCTGAATCAACAAATTACAAATAGTTTCAATTATTACAATTTTAAAAAACTTGCTTAAACTTTGATCACTTCTTTATTTTTATCACGTGACCAAGAATAGACCAATATAGTTCTCATTTCAAGTCACGTGACGTTAGCAAGTTGTTTGACACCACATGGTGCACTGTTTGTTATCCATGAATACGTACTTCTAAAGCAAACGAAATAATTACGATATGTATTTGATGTTAAAATTAGTTGTTGGCTATTCACTTAAAAATTATTATAAAACCAAGTAAACACAACAGTAATGATTAAAGATTCTTCCTTATTTAAATTTAAGACTGTTTAATTTGACAAAATATGTATGTCCTCTATGATATCAACCAGGAACCTGTAGAATTCACACCTTGAACTTATAGGTTTAACCTAAACCTAATATAAATAATTAATAAACACACAATAAATTAAAATGTTCAATTCAAGTTTTAACTACCGTCTGAAATTATAAAGCTGTCTACGTAAAACGACATGTCCTCAATATTTTTGATTTTTTATTTCGTTTTACTTTAACTCATATATTATGCTAAAAACTACTACAATATTCACTAGGGAACAGCACCATTCCATCTATACATTACAGCCTACATTTAAATACACAATTATAAGTGTCCACACAGAACGTCGTTCTTGTCAATACAATTTACGCAGGATTGAGATGTAAGTATTTAACAAAAGTAAAGTTAAAATCTCAAGAATCCTAAACAAAAACGTCCAACAATTTCATCATTTTGCAATTTGCGATAATCACATTACAACTTTGTAATAACCCATAATACAGTAACTTTGCAGTTTATCTTATTATAAAATCCAGAGACAATGGGTTAGCTCTCGCCTTACCATCGTAAAACTTTAACCGTTTAAAATTTTCTAAATGTCAAAATGAAATATAAAAATGTACCTACATTATTTCGTCATTTTTTTACGATTTTCTTTTAAGAGAAAATAAAAATGTTTAAAGGGTTTTTAGTAGGCGAGAAGCTCCACCAGCAAATATTCAATTTACAACACACGATGTTCAGTTTGCGATGGGCGTGCCGGGCGTCGGCAGCAGTCTCCATGGTCACGTCGGCGTCTGTTACCCTAGCAACTACCCTGGGCATCCAAATTCAATCAGTCACCGTCGCAAACTATAGTAACCAACAGCTTGTGAACTAGGAAACAACGCCATTTTTATCAATCTCGTCGATAACAACATCTACTAGGAATCAAAACATTATAAATCTATTTATTACGAGAGTAACATTGATTTTTCGAACTGTGGTACACACAGAAAAATCTTATTTCTTACGTGAACAGATGTTGTTAGGTATAAATTAAAACTAATTATGAATGTTGGGAAAAATTATGTAGTCAAATGTCAAGATCACATTTTTACAATTTAATTATTCCGACGCTTTGCTAAAATCAACAAACCACGACTTTTACTTTAATCAAATTAAATTAGCTTCAAAATGGTTACCACTATGATTATAAATCCATATATCAGGAAAGTCACTTAATTATTCATTTAATCTATAAATGTAATGTAAAAGTTTGCGAAATATGAAAGTTCCAAGAAACCTCGTCTTCTTTGGATTAAATTAGATGACTTTTCTCGTAATATTCTAATGTCACTTTTAAGTTTAATATCAAAAAATAATCTCACGTTACGTAAATTAAAAATTTTTATCAATATTGCTAAAAATATGTATTATGTATTCATTATTTTGCATTAATATTGTGCAACTAAAAAGGAAAAACTGCACGATCTTTCCGGCTTTCACCTAATCGCAAAGATTCCGATTTGTCAAAAATATTTAAGATACTTTGATCTTCCATAAAATCATTATAATTTTAACTATAATTTTAATTACTCGTAAATAAACTACCTCAATATTTTACACAGAATCAAAAGAATGAGTACAGTAGGACCCCTCTATAACGAGAACTTAAGGGGCCAACGTATTTGTTCGTTATAACCGATTTTCGCTATAAACAATCATGGATAATAAAAGTTTTTACACATGTACTATGTAAAGTTTAAAACAATATTTAAGAAAAAAATCCCTAGCTTTTGTTTGTTTTCTGTAATGAAGCATTTTTATTTTATCAATTGCAGTTTCCAATTGTACAAGGCTCGTGTCCTCGTTCTTTAAAATTGTTGCCAACATAGAACTCGCTAAATTTTTCTCTTTGCAGATTACACCTTGTTTTTTACCACTTTCGAACTCTCAGAAAATCATTTTCTTTTCCAGGACGACATATTGATACATAAAGACGAAGTGTTCTCTGCTTGAAAAGTTGTTCAAGACTGAGAAAATAAGAAAAATAAGACCACTAACACGCAAAAACATTTCCAAAAAAATATCTAGTACACAATACGTAATGAAGACTCGCAGGATTTTTATTTCCTCTACGAACTCTCGTTATAACCGATCTGTTTCCGAGATTTCTCAGAATTTTTTGATATTACCGATCTTAGACAAAAGAAAAATTTTGCTATATCCACCTCAATTCCAGAAAAATATTTGCTATAGAGGGAAAATCTGACACAGTAGTATACAAAACGGCGAGAGACCAGACGATTTACTCGCTATAGCCACTCGTTACAGAGGAGTTCCACTGTATTAAGTTTTAAAAATACATTCTTCCTTAATTACGCAGCTGTAATTTAATTTTTTGATTTCACACAGGCTGGGCAAAGAATTTCATAATATATTTCCTTTGGAACACAACCAGTTGAAAACATAATTTTATCAAGGTTACTTCTTGCAGATTCAGCTGAAATATTTTCGCTAGAACTGCGGAAAGTTGATACATGACCGTATCACCAGTTCCACGAGAATAATAAAAAGTTGTTTATCATTATCAAGAAGAAGGTAAAATACGAAGGATCAAAATTCACGTCTCAGGTGTAACCTTCTTTTGTTATAAATCTTTCAATTCTCTGAATTCAAATTGGTATAAATTGTCTGAAAAAACACCTTCACAGTTCATACTTACCGAAAGCTCTTACTTAGCAAGGCATTTTGTGAAAACACAAAACCAGGCATGTATTTCGAGAAAAAGATAAATCGATCTTTAGTTTTTGAGTACAACTTATCCGCACTGACTGTTGTTTATTAGGCAAACAATAGGTTTTAAATGGCAATATAATAAATTTGAAATCGCCAAATGCGTTGTAAACATGAAAACGTGATCCAATCATAACGCGCCTAATTAATTTTTTTACTGGCATAAGTGATTTTACCTAGTAAACAGCAAATGTCATGTATTTTTCACAATTATTTATTGAGAAGTCGATAATAATGACGTGAAACAATCTACACCTAGTGACAAAACTAACAATTAAAAACTCACCTGGTGCTGCCCATGTTGAATCTCTCCATACTTGCTCGTGATTTAAGTGATTCAATGCTAATGATTTTGCGTCTTTTGCTTCGAGACCCCATAGTTTTTTTGCTGCGGGAGCAATCTGAAATGAGACAATTCTCTAAAATGTTTGTAAAATAAATTGATTAGTTTACTACAAATCTTAATCTATGAAAAAATTAAACCATTGCAATTACCTTTTTTAAAGTTACTATAATAAAAATGCGATTTCACGTACATGTTACAACAAACTTAACTGTTAGGTATAATCGCTATTGGGTTAAGGACAATACCAGTACTGTGATAACTAGTTTCTAAATGCCGTTAAATTTTTTATTTACAACAGTAAGAAAATTATTTCTAATAAGACATTACTTCAGCTTTGTTTAAATATTTTTTATTAACTGCGTTCCTGCCATGGTGTCGCATGTAAAACTAATATTTTTCTTTATCTTCTGAATGAATGAATATTTTAAAAATGTTCTACGCTAGAATCAAAAGGTCTTGAAAAAAAAACAAAGATTTTGAGAAACAATGTAGTGCGGCATTGGTTTGTTTACTTGTATTTAATATGTAGATTACTTTTAAGTCATACGTACTAGTAGCAGACGACAATTCAAAACTAAATCATTAATAAAAGTTTTAAGCACTAGAAATTATTTTAATTGATCTAAAAATTTTAGTTTTTGGTCTCAAAAGAAGATTTCGATTAATCCACTTTTATAAATTACTTAAAAATGCTCTCGTACGTACAATCGTGTAGTTAGAAAAGACCTTGGAATGATTTAAATTACAAGTAGTAATATTTTGCGACATTTATTATTCATAAATTATTCCGATATACCCCGTATGAATATCCCAGTTTTACCAGTTTCTTGCAAAGTTCAAATCCCTATTATTATGCGAGAACCAAATATTTAAAGTAAATACAACTCGATGAAATGGTATGTGCACCCCTCCTAGAGGATACAATAATCCAGGTGGTAAGGCCTAAAAGATTTTAAGAATTTAAAAATTTCAACTAAAACAATCACGTTCGGAGAAGAAAACCCAAGAGCCTGTGTTTTCTTGAACGACAATTAAATGCGTAAATAGTGAACAATAACAACAACAAGACAACTAAATGTAGCAAGGTACTTTTTTTTTTAAACTTTATTGAATTGTTGTTAGAAGAGAAAATTCCAATTTTGCATATTTCAATTTCTTTTTTACGATCGGAAATTCTTAATATCTCTCTAATAGACTTCCAAATATTGCGAAAACCTATTACGAGATTTAAAAAACTGATTAGAATTCCCAGCTCTAATGACAGGTAAACAATATGTAAAAACAAAATCTACGATACACCATAAAATAGATTCACTTTAAACTTCCAGAAAATTAACAATTTATCATCCATTTTTAGCACATGCAATTCATCATCATTTATCACCCGCTAATACCGGCAGTTCTAAGTTTTATCCGTTCAGTAATATTTTCCCCTCTGGAGTGAAATAAATTTACCCAACAGGTTAAACTTGAATCAAACTAAAAACTGCAGGGTTGTAATTAAACAGGCAAATCATATCATTTGTAAAAAGGGTGGCGAGGTCGCGACCTGAGGGGTCTTTGGCCTAGACCTCGTCGGCCAGCCAGACTACCGGTCGATACTCGGGCACCGCACCCGTCGCACTGCACCCGCACGTTATAATCGGGCGGCGCCAAACCACCTGCACTACGACACCGTCGTCATACATCTTAGGGGTGAGTGCAAAAGCTTTCGTTCATGCCGGAATCTCGGAATAATCTTAAAAAACAATTTTAATACTTTCACAATAGTTTGACGCTAGTATTTATAATAGTTACCAAACTATTGATATTGGTGCAAGACAGGCGTCTACTAAACCCTCAACTTATAAATTTATAACTCGTACGCGGATTATTTATCTAATTTAAATTTTAAAAACATTTGCGTTCGAAGATTATACAATGCTAAAATGTCATCTACGTGCAACTGTTTTGTAATATGTTGTAATTTTTTGCAATGATACAAAGATTTAACGTAAATTTAAACAAACCTTATCTATTCTTGCGCTCTAAATCACAAATGTTTGCCAAAAATTTAATTCAGACGTAACATACGTAAAAAGTATTTTTGAAATTAATATCTAGGTGTTCAAAATAGCTCTAGACAACTGTACCACAACTCTGATAAAAGTTTTATTACACAGTAAAAATAAAAGTAACTATGAATATTTAAAATATGTTTTATTAGAATAAGTCAATACCTACTTTATACAAATTCCCAGCTAAAGAGAGAATAATTTCATAAGAAACTATACTATTTACTTCACATCTCTCTTTAGTCAATTACTAAACTCCGGAAAAGATAAAGCTTTCTTGACCTTCTCAAATCGCAATATTTTTAAAACTTCAACGATGTATTTGGCATGCTTTCAAATTCAATCTTACATCAAACAATATTTTAATTTAACATCACAAAAATTATTATCATAAAAAATTACCTAAATTACCTGTAAATAAATAATAAATTTATCATTAGGCAACAGTAGCTTATGGATGCACTTAAAATAATTATTTAATGAGTTATGAAATTATAACAAAACTCATTTATTGTAACATGACGTCAAAATGACACGTTAATTAACTTAGTTTCTATGAAAATGTAATAATTAACTTGATTTTGGTTAAAAAAAGAAATAATCTCTGAAGCTTGCAACACAGAAACAAACCTTATAAAGTCTAGCATTTATTCTGCTTTCATGTTGTAATTGGTTACGTTTCAAATTTACCTCATTACGAATTCATTTCTTCAATCAAAACAAAAAGTAACTGAACCAAACGTAAAGAACCTTCACATTAAATAAATAATTAAACAGTCTTAAAATAAACAAGATGACCCAAATATTATTGAATTTTATACAATCCCTCGAAAAACCTGACTTAGTATCGCTGGAATTTAAAAAGATCAATAACGGTCAGGAAGAAACTGGTAGTCAGTAATAATGATTACAGTTCACTCGATCTCCAGGGAATTAAATCCTCACTCATGCCTGAAAAGAAAGTGATAACTGAAAAAAAGAAACAATTCCCTTGTAGAATCCCTGATGGTTAGTTAACTCTTCTGACCCACAGATAAAATAATATTCTTTTCAATGTAATAGGGAACTTCTTCAAAATACTTTATTACGTTAAATCCATAAAATGAACTAAACACGAAAATACTTGAAAAACTTTTGCAGGTGCAATTCCGAGTACTTTAGTAGAAGAGCATTCTACTATTCAATCCTTTTACAAGAATATCTTATGCAATTTTTATTACTGATGCAACGCGATTGCGCGGGGGCGAGGCAATAACAGGCCAGATGGACGGAAGAATTATTACTTCCAACACTGCATTTATAATACGAGACATACTTCGACTTCCGCAACACCAAAAATCATTTTCTGTTGGTGAAATCCGAACCAAAGTAAATCAACCAAATTGAATGTGGAAAGATTTAGGTCATAATACCACTAAAAGTTTCAAATAGAAACATTAAGTGGCATCCAAGTTTTACACTACGCGGGTAAACTGTAAAAAAATAAAAAAGTTGAAGCTTTTTCTGTGCCAATGCTGTGACCCATGCGGTTGTATAAATAAAGACACACACTACTCATGTAAACATAAACTTTCGCGTCAGTATACATCTGAAACATCTGTTTCATAAACAAAAAGGTAAATACATAAATGACGGTAAATGACTTCCGTGGCATTCAGAATCTTGTCACGAAAGTTATGTTGAAGTTGCATATACAGTGCGCCCGCTGTCAATAACTAACAAATCCCCTCCTAATACAGTAATTTTGGTTGCGAAAAGTATTCTTATTATGTTGGCGTTGTTTCCAGTAACTAGCTCAAAATGTTTGTGAAAAATCGAACTGACGTCGTAACGATCAAAGTCGTGTGTAAACCGTTGAGCTGGCGCCAGAAAATCTCTGCACGTGTAAACGCAGCCTAATTAAAATCGTTACTACATTTTATTTTTTTTTCTCACTTTTCAACGATCGCAATTCATAATTGATCAATGTTGAAGAAATCGCACACATTTTTATTAAAACAATATTTTTTCAGTGTCATAAAAAGGCGTTTACATTTTAAATATTAATAATGTTCTAATTTTAATTACCAAACAAATAATATTTACGCTGAAAAT
Organism: Tribolium madens; assembly: GCF_015345945.1. Taxonomy (NCBI): domain Eukaryota; kingdom Metazoa; phylum Arthropoda; class Insecta; order Coleoptera; family Tenebrionidae; genus Tribolium; species Tribolium madens. The sequence continues at coordinate 3,382,043 of NW_025401068.1, forward strand.
ACGCAACATTGACACAATTTCGACTAATGTAAATACACTCACAGTTCGCTCAGGAAAAAATGGACAGAACAATGGGTTATTAATTATTTTAAATGGTGATGCAGTTGAAGAATTGAACTATGCACACATCTTTTATGTTTTTTTTTTTAATTTGATATGATTATGAATGAATGAAACTCCTTTCTTAGAATTCTTAGATAAGTATATGTACCTGTATTCATAAAAAAAAAATATGTTGTTTCTTTAGTGATTTTTTTTTTGTATACAACAAAAAATGGTAAATCCATACGCAATTTTATCGTAACATAAACGTTTTTGATTACAGAAATTTAGAATTTATACAGATACTATAAATTTTCTAAAACAAGACAGTCTCAATTTTTAATAATGTGATCAATAACAACCTGCTTAAAACAACTTCGTTTCATCCTCAATTTCAAAACATGAAAAAAACCTTGATTTTGAAAATCTAAGATTAAATTTTGCTATGGTGCAACAATTAATAGCAGTAAAAATTCTGTAACATGGTGTTTCATTTTGTCGTAATCTATTTTTTAAGATTATTTATTTTACTTGTGTTGAATCAACAAAGTTTAATCAAACCCTATTCGCCCTATATTTCATTTTCACTTCTACTGCCAATAGATAGAAGTGTCAATTGTCAAATATAAACACAATGTTTTAAGTTTCACGAAAGCAGAATTAAATAGTACATACCGACGTGGGAGGTGTTTCATTACCAAGGTAAAATTTGATGAACAAGGCGCGAAGCTCCGCGGTTAACAATAAGCCGAGGTATGATGAAGCAACGACCACCAAGGTCTGTAATTTTGTAAACTATTTTTTTTATTCTCAATCAGCCTCCCAAAGAACAAAAAGCCAATAAGGATTTTATCAAATTAAAAAAAAACATGGCAGGTTGAGAAGTGGTCACTTCATTATCAGTTTTCGGGTTGGAAGTTGGCCATTTCCCAACCTGATCTGTCATATTACAAATTAACTGATAAGAAAGTGACCACTTGCCAACCCAAACTTGATATACCATATCATTTGTTAAATACTTTCAAACTTTTCACAAGCAATTTGCTTATTACTTTATTATTGTGAATAAACAATATTCTCTACATAAATAACTACAAGACAAGGTGATCTTAAAGTATGTGCACATATTTTAACAGGTGACAGTAGAGCTCAAAAAAAGTCAAAACAAGTTTATAGCATCGCCGTTTCGATTCCTTTCCCAGTTTTTATTAATTGCGTTATTTTTCTTTAATAATAAAAATCATTCAGTTTTTCCTTAGTAATCCCCGTAAATAAGAAAAAACTCGGAATCACTGCTCCAATGCATTTTTAGGAAATGCCCAGACGAGATAATGAACATTTCATTAAAGAGGCGGTAGTTTTATAATTTTGACAATAATAAAATATAGTGGCTTGTATCTTCTCAAATTTTAAATTCTAGACTAAAAAATTTCCCCACTAGCCCCTCCAAAAAAAAAACAACTATGTATTCAAGAAACCATAGTTGCGAAAACCAGGAATTCTCTTAGAAGCAGTTTACAATGACACGTTTACATATTGATGTTTTTCCAATAATGACAAAAAAAACTCGACCAAAAATCATCTTCCAGACGTGACATCCAAAACGAAGGTCCATCATAAAACGTGCAAGGAAAGACCCTGGGCAAACATAAACAATAGTGAGGCCATCGAACTGGCAACATGGCTCTCCCCGCATAAGTTTCCTAGTCGTATACACAAAAACCGTAAAGCGGCACCAGACTAACCACCATCCGAAAACACACTCTGCAGACGATTCCGCTCCATACATCACGATATACCATCAACTATATTCACCCCTACCCACCTTGAAAATGGCTACCTGATCACAAACACAACTTCTCTCAAAACCTGTTGCTTCCAATAAATTCATATCTAAACTACATGACAAACAAATGACCAATTATCAGAAAAACGAAACAAATCGAATATTGACAGTGTCCACAAACACACCACGCGCATATACCCATCCTCGCTGCCAATACACAAAAAAGTAAACAAGTGAGTGTAAGACGCACTGCAATTTGAATCAAACTTAATTACCATGTCGGGTCCCATATCTTTCATATCCGCATTAGATGGCACATAACGACATAACCATTGTTTGTTGCACAGCAAAACACATTCACTGATTCACTAACACGGCGTCCGGCGTCCCATACCACCGTATTCATAACACAAGGTGCGGCATTCGGAATTAAACTGAGCTAACAAAGAAGCAGCACCGTCGACGCGCTTGCGCTGTACTGCAACCAAGTACCTAGACCCCCCCGAGTACATTACCATTATACATACTCGCCCAGCAAGTCCGTACCAACTATACATACCCACATAAGAACCAAATCTCGCTCGATATGTAAATAAGATTTAAAACAAACAAAAATTTCTCGTAAAATAGCTTCACGTAGAAGAAGGGTTTCTGAGACTTGTTCGATGCGGTTTGCAGTAAAAATCCTGAACTGCATTACGAAAAAGAGTAAAAGAGATCAGTGGAACGCCAGAAATGGAGATAATGAATAATAATAGAGATTAGAATTAATTGTCAAGTAATTAGTTATTACTTACAAGACCCGCATAACATGCTAAATGTAAAACTGTTAATGGTATAATTAAACCAATAAATAAACTCTGGTTCAAAAGCTTCGAAATAATGAAACGAAGGTTATTTCTGTCAGAGCAAAGTAAAAAAAATACATAATCCAATCTCCAAAGTTCAAACAACTTATCGACTTTTTGCAAAGCTTTGGTTTATTTCTTGACGATAAATAAACGAGTATCTAGAGTGTTTTAACTAGACATACTCGTAAATAAATTAATTGAATAAGCTAAAACTAAACATAATTTTGTTGCAACCACAGTTCTGAACCATTCCAAACTACACTAAGCCTGCGCAGTGTAAAAAAAAAATTGCATCAATTTTTCAACGTAAACAGTTTACTTATTATCTGCACAAAAAAGTCAAACATTTATTTTTTCAAAATGTTTTACTTTTGTTAACACCTACAAAACAAAAATTGTATAAGTAGAACCCCTCTATAGCGACAACTCAAGGGGCCAACGTAGGTGTTCGTTACAACCGATTTTGGCTATAAAGAGTCATAAATAATAAAAGTTTTTAAACATGTACTACGCAAATTATTTTATTAAATACGAATATTAAAAAAACACTTTCCTCCAGTGTATTTTTTTCTACGACCCAGCAAGAAAAACTTTAAAAATAACAATTTCTCTTGATATCCCAACTTCAAAATTAAATCTAGCAGCTGCATGTTTTCCCGTTTCTAGAGAAGAGGCAAAATATTTACTTCCCTGAAAGGTTATTTATATTTTTGTTTGTAATTTTGACAAATGAGAGAGGTAAATTCTTACCTCCCTGGGAGGTAATTGGCCACATTCCTTTCTGAAATTAGGATGGCAAAACTTAACTTTCTGTTAGGGACGTATTAAAAGACAATTTTATCAAACAAATGTCACATTTTAGATGTTAACCAACTTCAGAAGTTCACACAAATATAATAATTAGAACCTTTCCATGAAACTTCTTACGAGCCCAACTAATCAACTTCAGAAAGCCATCTCTCTAGCATGGTAATTATTTTTACTTTGTTGAAGAGGCTGGCACCACAATAAAATATTTGTCAATTAGTTTTTGGGGTGGTGTTTTGACATTTATATTTATTTTAGAAAGAACGTTGACAGCAGACAAATTACACAGAGAAACTTTTTTTGACAAAAAAGGATTACCTATTGTCGTATCAACAAGAAATTACTCCCTAAGATAGGGATATTCGTGAATAAGTTTCCAAAAATTTGGTTAGGTTGGTTTTTGGTGACAAACAAAAGATATCGTAACCAGTGTCAAAATTTAGGTTAAGTCACCTGTCAGCTCGTATGGATAATTCAATTGATAGTTGACAGCACGTTGATAGAAAACGTCAACCGTCAACTACAAGGGGTAACAAACCCTAAGCATTCAAAATTACTTCTGAAAATGCTAGTGTAAGGAACCCCGAAATTCAAAAATAAACTTCGGCGAACATAAAATGATTTATTTATTAATAAATACAAAAGACTGATTGCCCGGTTGAGAGCT
>NW_025401068.1:3386295-3442417 GCF_015345945.1 Tribolium madens
TTGTTTTCCCGCCATCCTCAACGTCATAGAAATTTACCCAAAATGTAATAATCCACCACCAATTTTTCAGCCCCTCGTTTAACCCATCGTTTACACTAGTTACAAACAACATGAAAAACGTAATTTTCCTAAAAGTTCAAATCCTAGGTGGTAATTTCTTGTTGACAAGTCTGTACCAAAATTTAATGTTCGCAATTGTACTTTTAAACAGTAATTAAAAATATTTTTTTCCATTTCGGTGTCAGAATAAGTCTATTCCAGCACCCAAATGACGTCATTTGCGTGCTGGAATAAGTCGTTCGCGGTAATTTAATTTTAGTGACGGACTTTCTTCACAATTCATTTTCAAATGTGAAAATATGAATTATTTTTATTTTGTACAGCCGTTTTGGAATTTCAAATTTGTGCTTGAATATACCTTCTGCAACTTGTACTTTAATACAGGGCGATTAAGTTAAGATAATGAGCCTGACGATCTGGCGATGCAACCCAAAAAGCAAATTTCATTTACGCCTTAGATCCAAATGAAATTAGGATTTGTAAGTTGAATCAAAGTTATCATCTTATGTCAGTCTGACATCAGTGCAGAGAACGATCATTAGTGCCATTCAGTTCTCAGGGAATGATAGAGAAATTAGAGAAGTCTTTTCGGTGTAAACCCAATACAAAATGTATGAACGAATGAAACATTAAAGGTAGGCAAACAGTTTTTTTTTTATAAATCATAAATTGCTTGTCAAAGGACTGTCAGAGCAACATGAGATAACTGGGATTGCAAATGCAAATCGTAATTAAAATTAGATCAAGACGTAAATGGAATTTGTTTTTTGGGTTGCATTGCCAGATCGTCAGGCTCATTATCTTATCTGAATCACCCTGTATACTATTATTCTTCGACACTCAAAATTTACGGTTTTTCTCCCGTGTAAGAAAGTTTTGACAACTGTTTGGCATTTCTCAATAAACGTCAGATTATTTTTAACAGATTTAAAGCAAGTTTAAGCCTCAGTGAGTCCAATTCAAAGAATAAAATGTTGTATTCAACTCGTTTGAGTGTAAATCGGACGCTTTATTCCACCTCGTGGATGATAAACCACTTGTTACAGTCGTGGTTTAAAAATCCACTCGTAGAATAAATAAGTATTTTCTATTTCGGTGTCACAAAATGACACTGTTTTTGGCAACATTTTACGCAATACTTTTGCCACTACTGTCTGCATACTGTCGTTTTTAAGAAATAAGAATAAGAAATTGTAGATCAATGTATTTTATCAAAACAAATGTAATTTGAGCTATTTTCAAGTGATTTTTAATTTTAACTGTCGAATATAATAATAAATTCAATTTAAAAAGCACTCAACAGAAAAAAATAGTATAAAAACACATGTTACAATTTCTCATTGTGATACTTGTGCATTTGTAACACTCGCCACTGCGTGTCTCGTGTCATAAACTACTCGTATCACAATGATACACTATTTTGCATTCGTTCTCTAAAATAACTTCGAAACACGCCGCAAAATCGATCTTAAGGAAATTAAGCCTTTAAAATCTCCTTCGCCGCCTCGTTCTCTAAAAGCCTATGTTGCTACTAGATACATAAATAGCTATTTTCACGTTTTTTACGAAAAAACAATTAGTGATTCATTTCTCAAAGATTCTCACAATGACCTTTAAAATGTATGGTTTATTACATATACAAAGTTATTCCTCTCATAAAACGTAAAAAAATGGTATGCATTTTATTCTAGAATATAAAAGTTAATTGAGGATTTATATTACGAGTATGTACTTCTATTGTCATTTTTATACGCTACCACTTGATGAATACAGGTATCTGACAAAAAAAGAACCTACATCTTTTCATAAATGCACTCAAACTAATGACATTAATATATATTTTTTAATTTCAAATACACCTGAAACTAAACATTCATTTTTGACCAGAAAAACGTGTAGATAAACTTTTAATTAAATAATTTTTGTTCCCACAACTCGTAGTTATTTATGAATGCACGTTGTGTAAGTATATAATATGAATATGGTTGCAAATAAATTTAAAAATTATTTAAATATGTGACCTGCGAAAATCCTCGTTTTTGCTAACGAAACTGTTTTTGCAAAACTTGTATTAGAATGGAACAGAAAAAATCACTTTAAAACGAATATTCATAAAGTTATTGTTCCTATAAATCATTATTAGTAGTACACACAATTACCAAACTTTTATGTAAACGTAAACAAAAATACAATTAATCAAATATTGATGACTTTATTTCTAAAAACTCCTAACCTAATTCTCTTTACAAGCATAAACAATGATTCACTTCTGTAATAATATTGTATTTTGAGCTTCATTTTCACAAAAATCCCAATTACATTTTTTTAAATAAAAATTTTTACAGTTTCCACTAAAACACTGACGTATTAATATATTGCATGTTTGGCCTTACGATATTATAATAAATACGCAACTTATACAGTGATAAAAACTTTTGATTCGTATCAACAAATCTTAATTCGCTTCATTAATATGCTCAACTTTTCAAAGAACTATCAACTTGTTATACAATATCCGCTTTTCCGCTAAATTTAAAAATAAATTTCAATCAAATATGCAGTACTAACGTACTTCCCATTGTCGCAGTGTATTTTTCATTGAAAAAGCTTTCGTTCAGGTACAGAGTACACAGTTCTATATTATGAGTTTGAAATAAATTCAAAGCAGATTAAAAAAAAAACGCATATACCTAAAAAAATACCACAGCTCATCACAGTAAGCCAAACTAGACATTTGGCAAGAATTAAACGGGCCAGTAAGTCAAGGCGCAAGGTTACAACACAATTAAATTAATTTCATTCAAACTCAATATGCATATAAAGCACATAAATATTTCAAGACGATGATGAGTTGATTAATTTTTTCTTATCAGTACGTTTTCTTCATAAACAGCTAACAAATTATGTACTCTACACTTTTTATCTATAGTTTGAAATTTTTAGTTCAACTATAAATATTGTTGAGGAAGATCAGTGTTGCCAATCTGTAAACCGATGTGTCTTCTGACGTTTGCTTATCACACAAGAGATAAACAAAAGATTGCTCAATGTCAAACTTACTCGATATATACAGCCGACTCAGTCTGGTTGACTAACAAATAAAGTTGGTTATCCTTACGTCTGCTCTCTGTCATACTACTCAATTTCCTTATCGTCTTTTTTGTCATCTTTAGGAGCAAAAAACTTTCTCATTTAACAAAACTGTGTATTTGTACCAAAACGATTTCTTACACAATTAATAAAATATTTAACAATAATTTATTATTTTTTATTGGTAATAAACAATCTTTTCAAACGTTTCTCAAATTTAGTTTTTTAATTTAAGCTAAATATTAGAAAATTAAAAATATGTGTTTCTTATACATTTCTTTTTTTAATTCCAATTTCAGTCATTTCAACAACTTATAGTTTAAAACTATGAACTTACCGGCCCTTGCCGCATCTGCATTTGTGGCGTGAGAGGTTGTTGCAAATACTGCGGATGCATGTGCATCCCTCCTGGAATTTGATTGGACATATAGACCAAATGTTCAGAAGGAATTGACTTATTTTGCCCTAAATCATAAAGGCCAGGCATCGTTGAACTTGCTCCAATGTATGACATACTGTTGGGAGGAGTTCCAACTTTGCTATTGACTGGGTATTTCCACTTGTCATGATTCTACAAAAAGTAACTCAAATTAATAATCTAAAAATATGTTAATCCATCAAAAATAAACTGCTACAATTTTTCAACGAATATAAACTATGAAAAAAAAGCTGTTTAAATTTGCAGATTAAAAAATCTAATTGTATCTAAATAACACATTATTAATAATTGTAATAAAAGATTATCAAAATAACCTATGTGTATAAAAAAAAACAATATAGCAAAAACACTATTAATTGAAACTTTGAGCTACATTTAATATTAAAAATTAATATATAAAAATTTAATCGTTAATGCGATTATAGATTTCAAAAAGTTAAAAATAAGGTAAAAGTGTTGTTTCCTTAAAAACAAAGTTGTGTATTGATTACCTGCTTGACGTCATTCAATTTTGGCAGGTGTTCTCATTGACTGTCTTTAATATTTTTCAATAAATAATTACAAAAAACTTAAATATTTTAAATGTTCAGAATCTCAACACCCACCAAAACTTTTGTAGTGAATTATTCTATTACAAAAATGTGAATAAAAACAAACAACATGACTGCACTGCATACATTCTCTGTTTAATATCTGAATGAATAAATGCACACGCATGTTCTAATGTTCTGGTGCTTTTTTGTTATGCAAATGCAGCACACCTTAATGATTGTAGAACTAATAACAAACGCGCCACTTTTCCAAAAGGTGTAAAGACACTAACATCAATAATACTGTCGTCTCCAAGAGCCCAACGCAGCTGCTTTGGTCCGAATGATGGAAATTCTGGATCTGGTTGTCTTTGGAAAACATAACCAACTGCAGCATCATCTTGAGTGCGCTGGGGCCCTCTGTCCATTTCAGCTTTTACAATTGCATCTCCTTCACCGCTCCCCAACCACTTCATTGGTGTCACTACAAGATTAAAACATGATTAGACTAGTAAAGCCCCCGCTTCGTTGTCACCTTTAATTAAAAACACTAATTAAAGGTTTATCAAATGATAAGTTGGGTGGAGGCACAACAACGTGAAAGATAGTAATTTGAATATTGATTAAGGTGTAAAGGCTGAATCATAATATTTACTTGGGATTATGTAGACCATAATAATTTATGTGTTTAATTATTTAGAGACACTGCGTCGTTTAGCTGTCAAAGCCAATTGCATGTTGATCTTATTCGAGGCGAAATTCTGGCTGAATTGTTAAAGGAGTATTGTAGGAGTCGTTAATTAATTTCATTTTAGGCAAGTCATTTTTATTAGGGTCCGATGGGAGTGGAAGTTATGACAGTTGTTTACCAAATGACATTTCAGATTCCCCGGTAACAAACAAATGGCGTTGACATCAACAAACACAAAGAAAATCAATTGAAACTATGCGAAAATTAAATAAAACATTATTAATTACATTAATGAAAGTACCTGTTGTTAATTGATGAATGCCGTGTGCTTCAACAAAGTGTATTTTCTGAAATTTTTAATGTTCTACGAGTCGGCGTCGGCTTTGTTAAAGATTTTCTTAGGAGACACAAACACTATTTTCGATTGAGATTTATACACTAGAATCGGCTTCACAACACAAAATATTACCACTAACTATACAAGAAACTATTTACAATTTACAAAATGTACAAGATTCGCGGATTACGCCATTTATACAGCTTGATTTTTGCAGATTTAAAAATGACAGCAAATTCTGAATAAAACGCTCGCCATTTTATTTGTCGCCCGCGCACCTCAAAACGGCTGTTTTCCTTGCGCGCGCAATTTGAATCTCAAACATTTCAAACAAAAATACATCAGTAGTTTCGGATAGGCCACCATTTATTTACTTCTCTATTATATAATTTAATTTCAAACACAAAAAATACTGAATGCTCAAAGTTCTGTAGTGTAGGTATTTTATATTCAAAAAAATCTTCTTAAATCTACATTCATCAAGTTGTAACATTTGGCTAATTGTTAATTAAAACGTCTTAATGCTCAATGTAATTGACCATGCACTGTCAATCAATGTCTTCAGATCGACGAACATGTCGTCAATTCAGTCATTAACCCCCAATGACCTTGCTGCTAATTATTTAATTTAACAACCAGTTGTTTTAAGATGTCGACAAGCGGAAAGAGATTTCTTGAGTCGTTCTGCTCGAAATGCAAAACTAGTCACACCTTCTTGAAACTTCTTTACATGTGCAAATGTATTTTTTTATTTGTTTACAATGACTCAAAGGAAATGTTGATTCAACAAAGATCAAAGATAACATCACAAAAATGGGTTTGACTGGACTTTTAATGGTACTTTTGATACGTGAAGATGATAAACTCGATGATAAAGAACATTGAAAAACCTTTGCAAAAGTCAGTTAAGTATTTGGTAATTTATAAAAAAACACAACTCCAGACAACTCTAGTACGTCCTTCTGTAAGGTTGGTTGCCTACAAATTTAATTTGTTTATTATTTTTTACATTGTAATTATTATTGTATTTTTTTTGTATATAATTAACATTATTATTTATTTTCTTTACATTGCCACAGTTTATTATTATAAAACTCACGAACAATGTGTTTATATGCTTGTATTTGTTATTTTTAAAATTTTAATTTTGTCTACCACTAGTTAGGAACATCATTAGGAACAAATCAAAAAATATGTCAGTGGCATTTGTTTGAAGTCAATGCCATTTTCAATTATAGCACTATAGATGTGCATAGAAATAAATTGATTATTAAGTATCCTATCCAAGGTTTTTATAATTTGCTGCATAATAAACTACATATACAATTAATCCATTTTCCCAAAATTTTCATATTGAAATCTTCTTGAAGTTAGACAGCTAGACATACTGGACCTCCCTATCATCAACATTGCCTTATTAAAACCACAACACATAATATACGAAATTAAAGTCGGTTATTACACCCATGTTTCAGGAGATATCCAATTAAAATTTCACAATCTCCTGTAGTCATACCTGTAATTTTTTAAATTACCTCTGCGCCACTGTAGCATCTCTCCAAAATAACACCTGAAATCCAACAAGTCTATCGTCTCTCGCAGCAATTTTGTTGTTTATGTTGCAGTTGATTCTGAATCGCGCTTGCGATAGGAACTATCTGTAAAGCGGGAAATAATATGATCCCGCAAGTGTGTTTCTATTTATTATTGTTGATAATTAACAAGTGTCATGGATATCAAAACTCGTGGAATTCGGATCGAAGACTTCAGAAAATCCCACAAGACGTGATGGTCGATGTGGTCAACAACTTGGCGTTGAAATTACTAGCGGCAAGTAAAAGATACAGCTTTTTAACTTCAAAGCAATTAGTAAATAAATATTCAAACAAAAAAATCTGACGTTCTTACAATTTTTTTACTATTACTAAATTAAATTATAAACATGGTATTATGCGTACCTTTCATTTTTATTAAAATTCTTTTATGATTTTAATAGCAGTAATAAATTAAATTTATTCTCCAACATTGTCGCATTGTTGTTTTGCTATTCACACCAATAACATTGTGACAAAAAGGTACAAACTTTTGTGTTAAACTATTGATTGCTTACATGCGTTTTATTGGTGCAATTTGTCGCCGATTATTTGTAGAAAAGCTGACTAAAATTAACACACTTTTTTTTTAATAATATCTTATTCTTTTGCCGGAAACTTCTACACGGTAGACTAATACCAGCTCATTTACATTTAAAAATAAAGAATTTTATACGTATTGCTTTATTTTAATATAAAAAACTTTGTTTTCTTGTTTATTTCTTTAACAATTATTAGATATTTTTTTAATTAAGACAAATTAGTTTAGTATAACATGCAATGTCAGTGTTAAACAATATATTTTTATCATTTTACACCATCAGTGAGGATGTTAGAAAACTTTTCCTTGCCAAACAAAATGCAACTTCTCCGTGTCATAATGTTCCTGCTTGTCTTTCCTGTATTTTATAACACGGTTTATTAATAGGCTTTATAATCAATTTTTAGTTGGAGTTACTGCAAGAATAATTATTATTACACCTATTTATATCCACTAGAACTCTTAATAAACGGATATGGTAATCACTTCGAAATTGACAGATAAATTAGCCTAGTGTTGAACAAGTCTAATAATACAATTTTCAAACCTAATTAACAATTTCTGTGAGTTTTTTGCTAACCAAATAAACTAATTTCAGTTTTATTGTATTTATTAAATAACCAGTTTTAAAATACACGAATTAGCATCATTAATCTCTTCCTTTCCCGTCGTATGTCGTCACAATGAATAAAATAATCCCGTCAGACAAGTATTTTCGGAATTTGATAATCAGTAGATAATGACACAAACATAAAAACGACAACACGAAGTCCCGAAATCAGAGGTAGACAGTTATATTTCTTCTTTTTTTTAAGTTTAAATCTGCCATTGACCTTTAAATTATACTCACTATTTATTTAATACCTCAACTATGTATTTACAGTAGCAATCATCTTATTTAAATAAGTAGTAATTTGTGTGAGTCAGCAAATTAGATTTGCCTTCATTGAATCTTTGATCTTTCCAGTATTATTATTTATGAACCACCCCGCTATCAATCTGGTTTTTTCCAGATACATAATGAAGGTAACGATAACAACATTGCAATTTCACCATATGGTGCTGTGAGTGTTTTGGTTGCCCTCAAAGAAGGGCTTCGAGGAAATGCAGCTTATGAAATACAACAAGCTGCGAATATTCCTTCTGACCTTTCCGTTATTCGAATTGGGTTGCGAGATATTCACAGACATCTCAGAGTAACAAAACTTTGTATCTCAACCTCTATATTTGTTTATAATTCCAAATTTTCAGAGTTACTTTATTCCGGAAGAAGGCTTCCTCTCTGGACTCACTTTAAGTCACGACAACGTAACTCTGAATCGGGAATATGAAGATATTTTAAAATTCTACGGATTTGACATCAACAGTTTTAATAATGCGGTGTTTGGAGATCTATTCACCACCACTGTCGCAACAACTGAAGAAGTTACCACAAGTGCAACAAATATGCCGACTGTTACCACAGAAAGTATTTCAACAACAACACAAATTGTATCTATCACTGAAAATATGGTTCCAAAAGAAGAAATGACGACTCAGAATGATAGAATCACTAGATCAGAAGCAACTACAACAGAGATGACAATAACCACAACTGTTACACCAACTACAACTGCTGTAACTGCGACACAATTTATCCCCACTTCCACTGTTACTACTACAACAGCACCAACCACGCAAGTTTTTACATCAAATGTAGTTACAACAACACAACAAGTAACGACAACGGTTGAACCAACTACTGAATATAAAATGAACGAAGAAACAGAAAAAGTAACAACTGTAAAACCAACAACTACTGTAACTGAATTTAAATTAAGCGATGAAACAGAAAAAGTAACAACGGTAAGACCAACATCTACTGAAACAACTACTGTAACTGAATTTAAATTAAGCGATGAAACAGAAAAAGCATCAACAGTAAAACTAACATCTACTGAAACAACTACTGTAACAGAAGAAGTGACCACGGAAACTACAGAGGAAGATTTTGATACAATTACTACAACAGATGAAGAAACTGAAAATAGTTCCACTGATAGTTCAACCAATGAAATCCAAGATGAAACCACTGAATATCTAGATGAAAACGAAACTAATGACACTTTACATCGAACTACAAGGTCTGTTGTAGATTATATCATAGCGAGATATTATGACGACCATACTATTACACAAAGACCTCCACCATACAATTCAGAAAATGATTTGTATTTTTTAATTAACGGGATGTATAAAGAAGGCAATATTAATTACATGACCTACGATACGGTTTTACCGTTTCATTATATCCCACATTTGAAGACTTTAGCTCTTCGATTTCCTTTAGACAGTGCGAGATATTATCTACTGTTACTTCTCCCGGAAAATCCACAAAATATTAATAAACTGATTTGTGATTTAAGACTGAATGGTAACTTAAAATATATAATAAATAATTTAAGCTACACTCATGTGAAAGCAATTATACCCAGTTTCATGTTGAAAGGATTCGTTGTTTTGACACCGACATTACAAAAGGTAAGGTTTAATTGAACTCTGTGGCGAAAAATTTGGTTCATTTTTACGTGGCTAAAATTTTTGCACCAACTTTCAGAGCCAAGGTTCTGATCGGTGAGATTAGCAAATGTTTATAATTATTATGATTAATAACAGCTAAAGAAAACCCAAAACCATAACGTTTTTTAATGTAAATGTGTTAACAATGATAAATTATTATACTTCTATTTTTCAGATGGGTATTCGACAAGTGTTCGAGCCGCGACAGGCCGATTTTTCCCAAATGACCCCCGACCGAAACATTTATGTAACAAACATCGAACAAGCCATAACTGTGAACATTCGAAATTACATGGATCCAATTATGATGAATAATAATAATCGTAAGTACAAGAGAAAATAATTATTATCATTATCGTTTATCTCAAAACTGCTCTCTCTGCGAAATTGTTTCACGCAATCAGGCTTAGACAAAAAAAAGGTATTCAAATGATGCAACAAAACGTTTAAATAGATGAAATGTCGCGGTACATTCACACAATAATTGTTTGATAATTACAGATATTGTTTAGCTTAAACACTAACTAAGCTTGTCGAATTACAAAATGTCACGTTGGGAAATTATGAGGGACATTTCGTGTGGTGCTAAAATGATGGTTTTGGCCTGGTTCTTTGAGAGGAAATATGCAAAAAAAAACATTTTTGTTTTAGGATATCTGCAACGAAATAATCCGGTGCTGTTTCGAGCCGATCATCCGTTTCTTTACTTCGTCATGGATTCAGAAATCGACGTTACACTGATGATGGGCAAAATTGTAAATCCCCTTAACTCTAGAATTAGGTAACATAAGTGGCTTATTGTAGTTGAAATGTTTATTTATATTTAGCTTATTAATAAATTGTAGATGTAACCACCATATTTAATAAATAAACAATAAACTTTTTTTTTCCTTTTACTAAATAAGTAAAATTTCTTAAAACTCTAAGTAGAAAGTTGAAATATTATTATTCCCGGAATATTTAACAACAGAGAATTTTTGACAAATATTTTTAGACATTTTATTAAAATTTTAATTAATAAATCTGCTTGATTTTAGAATTAGATAAAATAAGTGGCTTGTAATTGAAAAGTTTATTTTAAATTAGCTATAAATAAATTGTACATGTGGACATATTTAATAAATAAACAACTTTCTTTCTTTACTAAACATGTAAAACTTTTTGAAACTCTAAATAGAAAATTGAAATGTTTAAGTAAAATATTTAACGACAGAGAATTTTTTGCAAATATTTTTTTAAAAAATTTCAATTAAGATAAAATAATAAACATTGTGTGAAAATCATTGAAAATAATTTGAAATGCAAGGCGCCGTGGCTTAGTTGGTTAAAGCGCCTGTCTAGTAAACAGGAGATCGCGAGTTCGAATCTCGCCGGGGCCTCAAACACTTTTTTCGAGAAATTCAACAATTAAAAAACAGACCATGTTTAATTAATGATAAAATATTCAAAAAGTACAGTTTAGTCTAGAGAACGAGTCTTGTTCTATTACTTGCCGAATTTATTATTATCACACTTTACATTTTCCTGCACGATCACAATCGCAATGAGATGGACACAATTTGTTTGATCTTATTTCTACCGGAATCAACATTTTTCTAAAAGTCTGAAACAGTACTGGAATAAAAAAACTGAAAAAAATTATAGGTTTGCATACATAAACCCATGATATGCCACTGTCTAGCAGAAGTCCCGGTTCGAAATCAATGGGATCTCCGAGCTCTTCAGGGGGTTTCTCTACTCCCAAAATGTTACCGATTGCTTCATAAATGTATGATACCATTTCTTGGTCGAATAATTTTTAATTTAGTTGAACATGTCTTCGTGAAATTTTGACAAATGTTGATGTGACGCAAACCAACGTGATTTAAAAAACTTTAAAAGTAATATTGTACGTAAAGTTTTAATTATAAATTCCAGGAATAAAAAAGTAAGAAAAACGTCACAAAAATTAAATCAGAAATTTGTACTAATTATTAAATTAAATTGTGCGCACGCCTGCGCAGTTACAACTAAAAACATATGACAGTCACTTCAGCTGTCAAATTTATGTAACAAAACCTAAAATTAAAAAAAAAAACAGATTTTTGTGATTTGTTCGTGCCCAAAATTACCCAAAACAATGTATTCCTGTAGAGTAAGTTTATATCAAAACTAAAAAATATACGACTGAATTGAATTTTCAGTTTTTAAAGCAAGTGTTAATACCGGCGGCAGCATTAGTAGCTGAAGAAAAATATCAACAAGATGCCCAAAAACGAAATTTATGTCGACCGAGTGATTTACCAATCTACGTCCCAGACCCTCCACCAGTCCCCAAAGATGCTGAACCAACAGTTCCAAGTTATCTGGAAAACGGTTTTGCTACAGTAAGAGAACAAGTTACAAATGTTTATAAAGAAGTTAAAGCGTACCAGAGGGTCGGTATGGACTACCTTGAACAAAGCAAAGACAATGCAGAATGTAATTTCGTCAATTTAAAATTGAAACATTTTTGATTGGATTATTACAGGGCTGCTCAAATATTTGAGACAGGAAGACAACACCACTCCCAAAGCTGGGGCTATAGCCATTGGTGGCTTGACAGGTTTTATTTTCGGACTGAGAGGGCGGTTTTTCAAACGCACATTGTATACTGCGACTGGGGCCCTTGGCATGGCTGCAGTCTGCTACCCCAAAGAGGCGTCAGAGTATTCGCAAATTGCCATCGCAGAAGCGAGGAAATATGCGGTGATTGCGTACAACTTTGCATATGGTGGTATGTATGAATGGTATGAAATAAAAGCCAAGTTGAGAGTATGTTTCAAGTTAAAAAGGATGATCCACCACTGGAACTTCCAACTCTACCAAAGCTTCCTTCCAGTTTGACTGAAGCTTGGGATACAGTCACCAAATCAGCCTCATCTCTTGTTTCAGGAGGCGAAATGGAAAAACAGGTAACTGAAACTGCTAGCAGTGTTGTAAGTGCACAAGAATTAACTGAAGCTGATGCACAATTGATCGTTTCTAAAACGCATGAAACGACTTCACAGTCTTGTCATTGTCCAATAGGAGCTTGTCTTGGACATCACGATGAAAATAACGCCCCCTAAATTATTTTAAATTTGCTAATGGTAAAATCATTGCCTCAGTGTCTTCGCTGTCGTTAAGTCAGATTATTTTGCACCATTTTATGTTTGTTTCAGAACCCTCAAACTGCAGGAAAAGGAAAATAATGTACTGTAAATGACCGTGAAACGTCTACGATTAAATTATTACGAAAGTATTGTTTTTGCTTTAATAAGCCAATTTTATTTTAGATTTAATTTTATTAAAAATAAAACAGCTGCTATCACAGCGAAACTTAATTAGGAATAAAGTAATGCATTTAAAACAATGACTGATTTTTGCTTAATACTATCATAACAATAATATCATTTTAAAAAAATATATCATCACAAATGCATTATCACCTACAAATAAACTGAGATTAGCTGCAAACTGCCAGATTTCTAAACGTAAATTTTATTTGAAAAAATTAATCACGTATTAGAAAACTATACAAACCTTATAAAGTTGCAAAATACACAATGAAATGATTTTTAATCACTATCCAAAGTACAGCAACAAACTAAACATTGTATTTCCGTGATAAACAAGATTTTTCAAAACAAAAACAATTATTCAAAAAAAATATAAAAAAACAACTTATTTTACTTTATATGGTGTCATTCCTTCCATTTTCACTTGATTAGTCGAAGCCATCCTTTTAAGAACGGCACTCCTTGTGGAATATTTTAGAGACTGGTTGAAGGTTTGTTGCAATTTAGTGGCCAATTCAAAATCTGCTTCTTCTTGTAATGCCCTTTTAAGACTTTCCTCGGTCATTAGATTTTTCCCCGATTTGAGATTGATTTTCTTCATACAGTTGCTTAACGAAATATCAAAATCACACATTTTTGTCAAATCAATAGTGAGACTCTCTTTTGATTCCAATGATTGATTTTCTGTTGGTTTTTGAATTGTTTTAACTTTTTTCTTAGCTTTATTTACAGTTCTCTCATGCTTCCTTTTTGTGGGAAGGGAAGCATCTTGTTGAGAAGACATTTGTGATTGAATATTTTCTTTTTTGCAATTTTTTATTTGTTTAGTTTCTTCTGGTAGAATAGGAGAGAATAGTCGAGCAAACGCTGATTGTAGGGAATTTATATTGATCTGGTTTTGGCCACAAGGTGCACTGAAAATGACAATTATTATAAAAATTTGTTGTATATAAACATATACTCACAGTATTTTCGCGTTAGCATTAATATTTGGTTTTCTAGTAGGAACTTTTATGGGGGCTAGTCCTTCAGAAGGTGGATTATGCCGATAATCAATAGGTTTGAAATATAAACATTCAGATTCAATACTGTTACTTCTGTCATTTGATAGTTCTGATTCGGTTATTTTTTGTATCCTCTTGTTTTTCTTCAAGCCTAAATTTTGAGATTCACTCTTTTGTGTATCTTTTGAACTCACATTTTGACACAAAATTCTACAAGTGTATTCTTTTGTGGCAAAATTATTCAAGAAGAAAGTTGCTCTTTCATTCTTTTCATCTTTCATGGGGATGGTTTGATTATTTTTGAGTCCCAGATTAGTAGTTGAAGTTGAAGGAACACAAACCAATTTATCAACTTCCTTCACTTCTGCTTTCTTATTTGTACAAAATTTATTGTTATTTGTTTGCGCTTTAACAGCTTTTGAGACTTTCTCATCAGTTTTATTGTTACCGACCGATCTTTCCTTACTTTTACCTGAAACATCACCTTTGGAAGACTAGGTTATGTTTTTCGTTTTGTATACCTACCTTCAAGTTGTTTTAACTTTTTTTTGACTTGCAACGGAAAGGAGTCTTGGATTGCTTGCCACAAGGACTCGTTTATTAATTTGTTCGACTTTGTAGCCGATCTAAGCCATGAACCAATCCTCACCCTACACAGGGGACAAACATGGTTTGAATTCTGTGTTGTGGTTTCGAAACACGATGAACAAAAACCGTGACTACAGGGAAGAGTTATCGGCCTTATTAAAATGCTTCGACAAATGGGGCAAATCACATCATTTGCACTTAATTTCTTATAATCAAACTTATTTATTTTAACACGTCTAGGAGCCATGTTTTATTTACTTCTCTTTGACATTTGACATTTGCCCCTCCACTGAAGCGTTTACTTTTGACGCCGACTGGTCATTTGAACTAAAATTAAAATTATTCAAAACTAAAATTCAACCATTGCAGATACGACGAAGTAATATGTGGTACGGAATAAAGAAGTGATTCTTTTTTATTTACTTAACAATGAAGCTGTTTCTAAAAATTTTACAATGGACCAACAACAAAATTGTGCACATTGCACGTGAAACATTTTGCTGTACTACTGTAAAATTGTTGCTATGTAAAATTCGATCGCACCTGTAAATGTCAAATGTCAATCAGAGAAATAAATCTGTATTTTTACCTTCATTTTTACAGTAAATTTGTTTTCTAAAGCGATTGTTGGAAATACAAGATTGGGTTGTGATATATGATAAAGGAAAGGAAGTGAGACTTTGTCGATAGTATAAATGACGCATATTGTCTATATTTAGACTTTAAAATGTTAAAATCTAACCTTAACATATTGTGGAAGTTTAAGGTATGTTAGTGGCTATTTGTGATCTAACTATTTATGTGAGCGTTTCAGGTTTAAATGACGAAATGGATGTACTACACAGAATTGACTGCAACTTGTCGCCTATAAGTATCGACCAAATAGAACCAAATTTATTTCTTGGTTCATTATCTGCTGCCAAAGATGTGGGCACTCTTGCAAAATACAAAATAACCCATATTGTGACAATAGACACTTGTCCCTTACCTCGAAAAATTCTGGAGCTAAAAAATATTACCACAAAATTCATCCAACTGTCTGATCAACCTAAAGAAGATTTATTGAGTCACTTTGACGATGCTGTGGCTTTTATTATGGAAGGCGTGTCCAAAGGGGCTGTTTTAGTTCATTGTTATTTCGGCGTATCCAGAAGCGCAAGTGTTGTTATAGCCTACGTTATGAATAAATACCAATTAAGTTACAAGGAAGCTTTTGAGAAAGTCAAAGCAAAAAGAAGTATAGTGTATCCAAATCATGGTTTTGTGTCTCAGCTACACTTATACAGGGAAATGGGTTACAAAATCGACCCAAACAATTTGAAGTATAAGATATTTAGGCTAAATATCGCCGCTGATCATGTGAAGAAAGTGAAAATCCTCCCACAGAATTTCATGGATTTGATCAAATTTGATCCTGGATTGACTCAAACGCAGCCAGAGCCCAATGTTTATAGATGTAAAAAATGTCGCAGAGTTTTGGCTTCTGAATCCAATCTTATCACACACAAAAGTGGGGGTGAGGTTTGTACAAAAACTTATTTTCTTGAACCGCTAGCTTGGATGAATGTAACACAGACAACCCAGGAGAAGTTGTATTGTCCAAAATGCAACAGCAAAGTTGGCTCTTTTAGTTGGATTATGGGTTGTCAGTGCCCTTGTGGAGTCCAAGTAGCTCCTGCCTTTTATTTGACACCATCCAAAGTTGATTTCACCAATGTTGTGAAGAACGTTGAAATGACATTTTGAATACCTGATTACGATGAGAAACAATAATTTTTACCCCCAGAAAAGTCTTCCAATTTTTTGTTGTTGTGGTAATTCTTTACTGGAGGTTTTTTCAAAGAAATTCATTTGGTAATTGTAAAAAACCCAAATGTTTCTTTAACAACTTAAAATAATCATGTTTGTATTTTGTGGTAAAATTGTGATATTGTTATAGCTACAGTGTTATCAAAAATTTTCCTCGGCTATACTTTTGCCTGAAATTTGATTGTCTTCGTAATGTTTCAAGGAAAGTAATTAAAACTTTTCAAAGCACAATTTTAAGTTTTTGATGACACTGTGTTCATAGTGGAAAAAAGTATTAAAACCTATTTTTGTGTAATTTGCCATTAAAAAGTAGTTATACATAGTATACTAGAGCAATACTTTTCATGTATCTATACAAAAAATAACTATAAAATATGTATATAACTAAAGATACCATAATCGACTCTTCATTTTCTTTCTTTTTTCTTATTAATTTTAATTAAAACAATTGTACTATTATATGGGCCTGTTTGTGAATTTGATTTTTAAGTACAAAATCAATAAATTTTAGAAGTAGCCCACCAATTGAATTAAGTTGTCTTGATTAAAATAGAAAACTAGTTTCGGTAAGACATCTTGTTATCTTCAATCCGAAAACTAATTTAAATAAACAAATTTGCATGTTTGTTGGTAAGTTTAAACAATTAAAATTTTACATTTCACAAGTTGAAAGGCATATAGTGCTGAGGACGCCATGTCCTGACGTGTATAGCTAAATTTAATAGTTTACTAAAAGACAAGTTGTACAACGACTCTCATTGTGATATGAGTATCACAAATGCATGAATATCACAATGAGAGGTTTATATTAAAAAACAAGTTTCATAAGACCAGTCTTAAGGCACGAATTCAAGTTTAAAAAAGGAGTCGCCTTTTGACTATTAAAACGTTATATCTAATGGTTTTAACCCATTTCCTGTTGGTAGGTCATCACCATTATCAAAATTATATTTGACTACGTAATAGCACCCATCTCTTCTTCTACTGTAGTTGACTTCTTTTACTGCAAAAAATTTAGGCAAGATTCTTATAAAAGGTGCTTTTTCTCATCTTTATTTTCCCACGTGTAATCAACCTACTAAAAATGTTAATTATATGCTCATCGTTCAGAAAATTAGGATAATTCTCCAGAATTTCTTCTATATGGCGATTCATCTTTCTAGGAAGCAGTGATGCCAGATGAGATTAATAAATGTTAAAATTTTAAAAATTAACTAACTAAATGCGAACACACAGTTCATTAAAGTGTTCCAGAAAAGGACCAAAGGGACTAGTGCTCATTTAAATATGACTCATTTTAATACTTCTAAAATTTATAAAAAAAAAGGAATTCATTATTGGTTATCAAAGTGCACGTTTTTGGAGTATATGTTGTATATTTTCTACGGCACATTGTTATTATTTTACTGTTTGCAGATAAACTTTAATTTTTGTACAAGACGGCTTTCTCTTCCCTATATTTTCCTTTAATTCTAAAATTTATTGATTTTTACCTACTTAATAATCAAATTGTTCTGAATAGGCCCATATAGTAGTTCTTTTTAGACCTGATAAAATCAGTATTGACCTTTTTAATAAATCTGAATATACAGGGTGCGCCAGAACACGCGCCCCAGAGAAAATTTTCAAGTAAGGTAAGATATCAGGAACATGAAAAAAATGTTTAAAAATTCTATCTGTCAAAAAATTTTGACATTTATTTTTTTGACATTTGACATTTTTTTTTATATCTATTTAATGATACTGATGATCTTGTATATGTTTTTTTACAATTATTTAGTAAAGGGACAAAAATTTTGTCAATAAAAGCTACAAATAACATTGAACAGAGTTACAATTTAGGATACAGCTTCCTTGTTTCCTCTTTTAATAACCTATAGCAAAAATATATAAAAAAACTTGGAAATTTATTTTTCCAACAGAAATAAATAGAGTCAAAGTGCAAACTTTAAACCCTCATAACTTCGAAATTTTTATAGATATTTTTTTTTAACATTTTTTCCATGTTCGTGGTATCTTAGCTTATTTTTCTCTGGGGCGCGAGTTCTGGCGCACCTGTAGGTGGCCAAGACAATTTATAAAAAATATAAAGTATACAATCAACATACCGCCTATACTGTTGTTATTAGTTTTAGGAAGAAATGTATGTACTTGAGTTATGTGTAGTGTCTTTGTTGCTAGCTTTAAAAAATCCACTGACTGTGAATAAAGTCATTATTTGTTAATTCTATTTTTTAATCACACCATTTTGATGCAGAAATTACAACAATATCAAATGAAATATTTTTTACTTAAAATCATGGCAATAATATATCAAAACTTATCGACCAAATGTAAAATGTGTTGTTGCTCCTGATCCCTCCATTCCTTATCCCCTTCATCCCCCAAATTCCCGGCATATTCTCGCATAATGTGTCTTATCGTCTTCAACGAGGCCCCTCTAAGATTGAGAATTTGCATAACTCTTTGTTTAATACTGGCAGGTCCCGCAGCACAAACTTCCACAATAATATAGTCCACCAATTGCAACGTAAACAGTCCTCCTTCTAATCGTTTCATATAACTCGCATCATCATCTTCAACCCCGTTTTCCTCATCCATCACTTCATCAATGGCTTCCACTTTTTCCAAATATTTGAAATGCAGCTCTAGTAATCTGTCGACTTTCTCGTGATCATTTTCCGTAAATTTGCTAATGAGTCTCTGTCTTTGTGACCCGCGACAATTCCGCAACATGGACGCAATAATCGAAGTAACATGCTCTTCGTGCTCCTCCGTCGACAACACTTTCTTTCTGTTTTTCTTCGGCGTTTTCATAAATAACGGGAAAATTGTACGTAGACCCAAAATGTCCACGAATTTGTTGCAGTTGTCTTTGCCATGGGGGCCCGACATTGCATAATCCAACACTTTGAGTGAACCATTCCGTGACGTTTTCTTCTCTCTGAGCATCAGATTCATTAACTGCAAACCTTCGCCTTTGAGAAACCGGTCTCGATTCGAGACAATCATCAATGCGCTACATAAACAGTTGAATAGGTTTTCCATAAGTTCGTGTTCTTCGGCACTGGAGGGGTCATGGCGCTTGTAGAACGCCAACTGTTGTAATAAAGTATCGATTCCATCCATTTCGCCCAAAGCAGTTCGGTTCTTTTCGTTATCTTGCAGCAGGATTGAGAGTAATTCGCTGGCGTAGAGTTTATTCGCGTCGAATGGGGCTTTGACTTTTAGTCGCTTCAAGAGCCATTGGAGCAAGCCCTGCTTTGTGGCCTCGTTGCAAATGTCATTGCGTAATTCTGTCAAGTTTTCGATTATTGATAAGGAGTTGTGGACACCGTCGGCTTCCTCTTTCACTTTTTCATCTAAACGGTCCAAGTTTTGGACGAGGAGAGCTATTACTTGGTGGTCGAGCAAAGCGTCAATCAGGGCTTCAGCGCCTTCTTCAGATTCGTGGAGGATGTCGACATCGGTTAATTCTTGGAGCAGCTCCACTGTCGCCACCTAACACCAAAATATTTCACTACATATATTTTTTTTAATTTGATTTTTTACTTACTGCAACATCAGTGTTGTCATGAGCCAACAATTCCAATAAGCTTGGTATAACCTGTAGCTTCACCAACAGGGGATAATAATCAGGTGCAGTTGATAAAACCCTCATTTCTTGTAAAATCTCGTGCAATTCAAGCTCACTCTCCATAAACTTTTCAGGAGAGTCTGGAAACTTGATTCTCATTTCCCTGTTTTTAAGACTCCTTTTTTCAAAATTCAGAACAATTCTTTTAATTGCCGCTTCATCAATGACTTCTCCCTACAACACAGTCAAGTTGAAAACAACTGGAGTTTGATTTTGGTGTCATACTTCAGTTTGTTCAGTTTCAACAAATTTTAAAATCTCTTGTCTTTCTTCTTCCGATATTTGGTCTAAAGTTTGTATTGAGGGTGTTGGGGATGCGGCACGAGACATTCGGTTCGCTTTATCTCGCGCAATTCGCCGCATTTTTCTCTGTTTTTCAATTTCATCGTTTTCATTTTCAACCGGCCGTTTAACACCTTGCGGGGGCTACAGTCGGAATTTTGTATTAAAAATTGTTTTTACAGAATTTGTTGACTTACTTTGTAGTCCAACAATTCACCAATATCCATTTTTAGAGAAAATCTGGAAAACTCAACTATAACCTCTTATTTGTTTATCTGTCAAATTGACAAACAAATACCAACATAAAAAATAAAAACCCACCAAACATTTGACATAACAACTGTCAAAACTTGCATAAGGGGGTTATTTTGTGATTATTAAAAACAACAAAAATTATATAACAGGTATGTGTGGCCCTAGTTAATTAAATTCGGGGATTCATAATTAGTTTTTGTAGCACAATGTCGGCGTCAGGTCGAGCATCTATTGGTTTACTGAAACGAGGATGGCATGAGATTCCTGATGTGATGGGCAGTGGTGTAATGGCCCTTATTGGGCTTGGAATGGGGGTTTTTAGTTTACACTTATATTACAATGTTAAAGATGGGGATAACAGACGATATAAAGTCGAATACACTGTAATTCGTCATGATGACCCACGAGCAGAAAAAGTCAGAAAGGATTAAAAAGTTAGATAATCAATATACGTTTTATTGTAGTACCATTTGTTTTTGTTTAATAAATAATAATTTCATCAGTTTTTCTTTTTATAACCGTACCGATAAGAAAAATAACAATAATCTGATTAAAAAAATTCCTAGTTAAAATAACAGCAAATAGTACTGCATTTACATGATAGTGTATTAAAAATCTGGCCTATTCGTAAAATATATAATATATAAAAACAAATCTGTTAACACCATGAGAAAAAGGGGCTCTTGTCCTGGAAGCGTTGTGTAAAGTTGAAAAATCGAGACGTTTGTTGGCTTTGTGACCTTTCCACGACAACAGCTGGCATTTGGACCAGCTGCACTGGAGATTTTCCATCTTTCAGAGCTTGGGTAAGATTAAGAATTTGGCCCCTCATCACTGACATTTGTCTTTCATACAGACTCCTATCAAAGCCTTTATCTTGCTTAAATAGTAAATATAAATCATCACATAAATCCTGTACAAAATTCATATCCGCTAACAAAGGCAGAACTAAATCTTTCGTTTCTTTACTGAACGGAACTTTAGCTTGTGGTAACCATGCCCAATGGTATGGATAAGCTCTCCAGCTATCTGGATGCTTGTAAGGGAAAGCTAAACCATTATCTATCGCAGCTATGTTAATCTCAGGTAAATGAACTAGATTCCACTCTGTGGTTTCAGTTAATTCTACTGGACCGTTTCCGTTTGAAATCGTAGGATGTTCGTATTTGATAAGCCAATTATCATTTCCCCGATCCGTGTTTCTTATTATATAATCTAAAACAACTAAACGCTCGAACTGAAGTTGAAATTTTTGAGCCATTCGCGGAGGTAACGGTTCCACCTCGAATCTCCTTAACCAATAATCAGCATCCTTGTAGCCATCTACGAACAATTGGAATGAGCCACACTGAAAAATTCCGATTAATTTTTCAAACAAGGAATTCAAACATGTAAAAACCTTCGGTGGGAGACCTATCCTGTTAAACCTTAATCCCACGTTAGGAAATTGTTCCATAATTGCTCGTTTCATTCGCGCTTTTTGACGGTCTATCCTAGGGTAATTGAAAGTTTCTGACACTAATTTGACGACCTGCGACAAAAAATAGTAACAAAGTAGCTCTAATTAAAAGAAGCTTGTAATACCCTTGTTTTTGGTACAATGTTGAGATTAAGTTTTGAATCGACTAAATAAGCTGCAGCTTCTGATAAATAACCCTGATTTGGAATTAAACATGATCTACCGAAACAACAAGGACAGCACAGTTTATGCATCCACTTCGTCCATTTGGGATTCAGACGGCCGTAAGGTTCTTCATCTTTCGGCTTGAAAACAGCGATTATTTTCTGAAACGGATCAAAATGTTGATTTTACAGTAATTATTAGCCTATATTTATAAGTAACTGCAAAGTACATCAAATGTAACAATTTCTTAAGGTTAATAGAAAAATCTATTAACTTAATAAAATTATTATATATTAAAATTCCACTGTCTGAATCCAACGACCACAATTATGTATGAATTTTTATTTTTCTCATAATTATGTATTTTTTCGTTTTATGGAAATTGAAAACAGTGTAATATGTATTACTTTATAAATCAAAACAAACAAAAACAAAAAACATGTCAACCACGCATCAATTATTGTAAACAATTCAATTCTCTTGTTCAATTCAGTAATTGTGCCACAATCATATTTAGTTTATTTATTAGTCATCAATGAAAAAAGTATAATTAAATACTCATTTATTATCTTGCAGAATAAATCGTCACAAAACGTAATGTAAATACCAAATGTGGTCAAGCTAACACTGATTAGTGATTACTAATTGCTACTGAAATCTAAAAATGTAGTTCAAACAATTTTCATTAGTTTTGCAACGCTTATAAGAGCTGAATTATAAAAAAACGCTCCAAGCTGTACATCCATTATTTTTAAATAGGTACTTCCTGGAACAAAGTTTCAAAGAGTAACCTGAGATTCTCTAGTCAAAATAAAGCGATTTAATTTAACCCAACTTACCTCTATACCAAGTTGCATCATTTAAAAGTAATAGGAAGCAAATGAATTTTTTTTTTAATTTAAATTAACTATTAATCACATTATTGTTAACTAACCTAAACATACATAAAAAAATAAACAACTTTAAAAAGAATAATAATAAACTGTCAACGTCCAAAATCTTGACATGTATACGTAAATTATTTTTTACTCTTAAACCAAGGCCAATACAAAAATTGTAAAACAATGTACCTTTCCAATAAAAAAAAAAGAATTACGCCACGCGGATTACGTATAACAAAATTTTGGGTTAAAATGTGTTAAGTTGTTAATAAGTAAGTACTTTATACCAAAAAAAGTACCAAAACATTGATATCAAATTGCCTGTACTAAATCTCATAAAAATCGATTATTCCATTAAAAAGTTATTAAAGAAAAACGAAAATAATTTTTAAAACTTTGGCGTCCTCTTAACTTCTAAACGATGCAAGTTGGGTTCAATCGCTTTATTTTAACCTGAGGAATCTCAGGTTACTCTTTGTCCACATTTTTTCCTTACACCCTGTATAAATAAATAAAGACTAAATTTAATTTAACTCCAAAACAAGTCTAGACGGTGTAACTCAGTCAAAGTTTTCCGATAACGAATTATTTATTCAGTGTTAAAGGTTAAGCCCTACATTCGAATGTTACAGATTCTTTCACAATGTTTTTGAATATGTGACTTTTTATTATCAAACCAGATATTTGTACTAAATACGAGTGTGAAATTTATATTCGCAAAATAATTATGTAAATTTGTCGGGAATTTACCAATGGCACTGAATGAAACTTAATAATAGTGCCTCCCCGTAATTCCACTGTTTATATGAGCTCAATATGTCGTCCCTTGTATTTATTAATTAACATACAAGGAAAAACAAACAATTGAGCAAAACAAATCAAGCAAGTTGACCTCACGATATCACTTTTCTAAAAAATCATAAAGTCCATCACATTTGAAGTTTTTTACTTTTCTTGTTTAATCATTACTCACACCGATAAATAACAAATGACGTGCCAAAACGTAACATTACTTAAGCGTTTAACGAACTAATAAATTTTTACTCATACTCAATAATAATTGTAGCAGTAAAGTGTACGACCAGATGTTTAGGTTTTATTGAATTTCTTCTAATAAAAACCAAATAACGAAATCCCGGACCTTTTGATTAAAAATATGTATCACCATAGCTTTCATAACAAAAATCTTAATTCTGAGAACCGAGCATATCTCAAAAGCTACTTATTCAAAGAAAATTGCTCTGTGGCAAAATTGGTTTTAGAGTTAATGAGTTGAAGAGTTTGTTTTACAGATTTTGTATAAAGTGTGACGTTGTAAACTATTAGGAACTTAAATAATCCTGTGATAACCTGTTTAGAAAGTAATTTAGTTAATCATTATTAACAAAAACAAAATAATTGACTATTTCTTCCTCCACGAATTGCAGTCACGATTAAAAAAACAACAAAATAACCAAAATACATCTGAAAAACTCGTGTAATCTCATGGTGAATCTTTGAACGTGAAACAGGTCATTTACAATTTTTCCAAAAATTCTTAGAAATCAATTCTATAGTAACTTCACTAAAACTGTGCAATAAAGTTACAAATTCGGTGATTGTCAAAATGTCAAAACATATAAAATGCCAGAATTTTGTATCATATCAGAAGATTTCTGCAAAAACCACACAAAACCTTATTTTTGGATCAAAACTTGAACATTATACTGGTCACATGTACAGCCAATTCATCAAGGTTAGGTAAGATATTTGATATGTGTGGTTACATTTCTGTCCCACCTGCTGTCCATACGCAATCATAACTAAAATCTGTAAAAATATACTAACTCCAGAGTGGTCTTTAACAAAATAGGATCCACTAGAGCCCTGAGAAATTCGTTCTGGGAAAATGCCATTATCGATGGCAACTTCGGCCTGCCACACCAGATCGCTGAAATTTGGATCATCTGCAAAATAACATAGATAATTTCTGACCACAATGAAACTTGATATTACCTGGAAATTGATTGTAAGAGACATCCAGCCCTCCAAGGAGAGGCTGCGATTCTCTGTTTAAGCCTGGGGAATCCAATGCTGGTTCAAAAATTACCTCGGGGACCAAAGGTACGTCTTCTGCTGAACTATCACTACATGTAACTGACAAGGCACTGTGCACTTCGTTTACCGTCACACTAGAGTTTGCTAGAATAGGAACAGTCTCACTGGCACTCATCACCCGATTTACTTAATTTTAATTTCAATGTGTTTGATAGCATTTATAAATGATATGGATTTTTTTCCTTTACCTACACTAATTTAAAACTGTACAAAAAGAGTCGCATTAGAATTAGAAGCGCATTTTTAATTGACTAGAATTTAATAAGCAGAGGTTAACGTAAAATCACTACAAATTATTTACAACGTGACAATAAGAACATCGCATTAAAATCAAGAGTTTGCACTGCGAACACTCAAAAGTATCATCATTTTAATTACAGATGACAGGCCGAACTGAATTTTACAAAAACGTCGCTTCAATGGGAATTTTTGGTTAATGGTTGGTATTAATATTTACACTCACAATTTTCGTATTTTCGTCTAAAAACACAGTATTATGTGCACGTATGAGTAACAAGATAATAAAAATGTATTTCGTTCTTATCTTATCTCTACGAGAACAATTATTTATCGTTCTTTCCCCTCTTATTAGTGATCATTTTTTATAATTAAATTGGTGACACAATCTTGGCAGCACTGTAGCAATTGAAAAGTCACTAGTGTCAGTGTCGTTTGTCAAATTTCCCGGAACGATGAAAATATTGCGGAAAATAGCCTGTGGAGTGATATTAATTATTATTTTTCTCAGTAATATTGCACTAGTAACAGGTAAATTGTTTGCTATGAAATGGACTGAAATATTAGTTAGAAATTCTGTGTTCTGTTGTGGCCCTCTCTGATTGGTGGAGACCACCACGTTGGCTCAAATTCAAACCGATTCTTACAATTTTTCTTTTAATTATTTTCCAGCTGCAAAACAGAGATATGTAACATGTGGCTCTGTAGTGAAATTAATGAACACAGATCATAAAGTACGGCTACATTCCCACGATGTGAAATACGGCACTGGTAGTGGCCAGCAATCGGTCACCGCAACTGAAGTCCAAGAAGACATCAATAGTCACTGGGTAATTAAAGCCGAGTCGGGTAAAGTATGTCCCAGAGGGGAGCCAATTAAATGCGGCTCAACAATTAGACTGGAGCATTTAGAAACAAAAAAGAATTTACATTCTCATCATTTCTCTAGTCCTTTGAGTGGCTACCAGGAAATTAGTTGTTATGGGGATAACGGCGAGGGGGATACTGGGGATCATTGGGTCGTCATCTGTTCTGGTATGAATCTCCAAGACCGCTGAATTAAAAAACTGATTAAACAAAATTTAAGGTGATAATTGGCAAAGAGATGACAGTGTCATGCTTAAACATGTAGACACTGATATGTATTTATCAGCGTCTGGGAAGACATTTGGGCGGCCCATTAATGGTCAAATGGAAGTTGTGGGGGTTAGGTCATCCACAGGGGCAGTTCATTGGCAAACTATGGAAGGTGTGTTCCTACATGCTCCTGATCTTGCAGCAAAACATATGCACATGGCACACACAGAACTATAATCTTCTTAGGTACTTAGCTTTAATTTATTTTTAATTTTGTAAAGTTGTTTAAATTTCTATTGTGATATTTGTGACAGGAATAGAAGACAAAACTTCATTGTTGTACATATTTGGGAGTTATTCACTTACCTTTTGAATCCCTACATTTTTACTAACAGAAATACTTAATCTTCTTCAAATATGAACCAATACTTTTTTTATTACTTATTATTTTAAATTCTATTTTTAATTACAATTTTTTTTTTTTCAAAAATAGCAAGCGTGGTGAAACAAAAAACTAGTAAAACATGTTTTATTAACTTGTCCTAAAATTATAGTAGGTACATAAACTTAGTAATCAGTAATCACAGAATAAGAATATTAAGAACTTGCACTTGTGGCTCCTGTTGTAATTGGACAACACACTCCAACAAATCTGTAACAGACATTTTAATAAAATAGCACTAATTTAAGTAAATTTCGTACGTATCCAAAGGACAGAAAAAGTCCTGGAAAATTTTCGCATCTGTTAACAGCGAAAACACTTGTGGACAATGTGGTAAAAGCGTGCACACCCCAGCGGTACCATTTATGGGTGTTTTAGGACACTGGGGAGTTGAGGTCACTGTTTCATTTGTGCTAATTTTATAATTTCCTAAAACAGTCACTTCAAATAAAAGTTTTTTTCTCAAATAATTTACCATTGGGCAAAGTTATTGTTCCATTTTCCATTATAATATCTTTAAGCCATGGTAATTTATTCTTGATGTCTTCGTACAAATCTGTGGTCGTTGGTATTGTAGTTGGAAGTTGAGTTGTTTCAGAAATATACATTGAAGTCACCTCTTGCGCTGTGTCAAATGACTCATATGCGTCATCCGGAAGAATTTGTGCATATTGGGGCGAAGGGGCTACCAGTGGTTTGAATTAAATGTTTGTTATCCAAAATATGGTAATTATTTACCTGCAAACGCAGATGCGGGCACTGGTTGTCCTAAGCTAAGTGTTGGTGCACCTAATTAAAAAAGAGAACAAATTAAATGCACAGTATATTATTTAAACGTCAAGTAATATTATTTAAATATCAATACGTTGTCTAAATTTTATGTTATTTTAGTTACTAATTTTGATTAAAGTTACTGAACGTTTATTATTTTTACTGTGCAAATCTGATTTTTTACTGTGCACTTTTATACTGAACAAATTGCAATAAAATACTGTGCATTTATTATTTTTACTGTGCAAGATATATCATACTAAACATTATTTGTCATTTTATACAGAACAAAATCGAATTGGTTAGAAAATTAAAAACAGATTTAAACGACTGTGCTACTTAGTATTTTTTAACTTAAAATTCTAATTGAGATATGTTATTTTTTTCTTACCTAATCTGTTTGTGTAACTTGTCAATGCATAATCTGAAATCGAAATACTTTTTGTATTAAAAATTCGACAGTGTTGTTATTTACAATTAAACTTTTAGATATTT
Organism: Tribolium madens; assembly: GCF_015345945.1. Classification (NCBI taxonomy): domain Eukaryota; kingdom Metazoa; phylum Arthropoda; class Insecta; order Coleoptera; family Tenebrionidae; genus Tribolium; species Tribolium madens. Next base: position 3,414,633 of record NW_025401068.1, read on the forward strand.
ACGTTTTAACTTACTTCCATTTAGAAAGTACGGCCTGTCGGCAGCTGAAAAAATTGTTATGAATATGAGTATGAGTGACACTCGCAATTTTTCTTACATTTTGAGGCATCTTCCGTATTCACAGCACTCGTATCATTCGGTTTGACCACAACCAAGGAGCTAACTGGTGTCACAAATGAGTATTTCAATGCAATATCTAACGCCTTTTTCGTGTAGGGTTCCTTCTTCTCGGCGGCATCCCTAGCCTCGAGTATTTGTTTAACAGTGAGATAAGCCCAAAGTCTTTCCAAGTCGCCAACTGGGTTTTCAACTTTTGGACTCCAGATGATCGGTCCTCTTAGGCTATTACCTTCGATTGAGGGTGGCACAAATTCATCCTCTTGAATTTACCATTTTAAATATTATTTTTGACATAAAAATTTAATTCTAAAATACCTGCCACTCCAGCAACGACGATTTCGGATCCTCGGAAATAAATTGGAAACACAGTTTTGGTCAGTTTTGTCACATTTGAAACGTATTTGAAGTTAACATTGTTTAACAATGGCGAAGAGATTTGTTTGTAGAATTCTTGCAACTGGAGACTGGCATCAGCTGCTTCGTAAATGTGTCTTGCAAAACCTAAATTTTTCAAAGATATCTTTTGCAAAAATTCGCGATCAGCACCGTCGCCGAATGACAACGAGAATATGGGTGAGCGGATTTCGCCACTGTTCAGTTCAGAAATCTGAAAATTTTACTCTTTGTTAGTGCAAACTTGAAGATTGGTTTAAGTTTAAGTTTAATCTTACAGCAGATGTGATTTTCTCAGTGTTGGTTTCACCCATTGTTGGCTCACCATCAGTCAAAAACATAATAATCGGTTGGTGTGTATTTTTCTTATCTTCTTTATTCTTTTTCACAAGTTTCAAACCAACTTCCAATGCAGATTTAATATCGGTACCTCCGTACGCGTTCAACTTGTCAACAACTTTCTTCGCTTTTTCTTTATTTTCTTCGGTGGCCTGGTAAGCCGGAGGCAAAACCTGGTTTGTTTTATTCTTCTTAGGGGCATCTGGAGTGTCATACAAAGGCCAAGGATCTTCACCAACTTCATAATCAACTTCAACCTTATCAACATTCCAGACTTTTACAATCGAACTGAATTCCACAATATTGAATAAATCTTCATTTTTCAATTCACTCAAAATACTATTCATTGCTTCTTTTAACTGTCTGATTCTGTTTCCTTCCATACTACCACTGGTGTCCAAAACGAAAATAACTTGTTTCGGTAGAGCTTCCACATCAGTGGGGGCAAAGAAGTGGACGAAATAACCATCCTTGAGTAAGACCTCGCCTCCTTTGGGGTCTCTTTCAACATCATATTGCACCACGAATTGGCCGGCTAAACCATTTTCTTCTTTTGTACCTAAACCAGTTGCCAATTGCTTTTGTCGTTCAATATTCGGACTGAATTTAACCGTTGCTGAAGTTGAATTAATTTTGTTGATTTCGGCCAATGAGGCGACTTTATCGTCGTTTTTGGAAATCTCGTTTCCGGTTCGAAGAGGGGGAGATTTAACGAATTTCAGTGGTTTGCTTTCGTCGATATGTACCTAAATTTTTTTTATTTATTGGGGTTTTTATAATGGGAAACTTACCTCGACATTTAAATCTTTGACTGGTTGCCCTGGATGGATGTTAATTACAATTTCGTATTGTTCGTTTTGACGTTGAAGCAATTCTTCGTAAGTTAGAGTGAAAACTGCTTTCTTTTGCGGTTCGATGTTTACAGAAACAGTGAATCTGTTGGAATCTCTTGCGTTAGCCTCGACATGAGCGGCTGCTTGTCCTCTTCCAACGGCCTAAGGAATTTTTTTGTAACAATTGTTGACGAATAAGACAAGAATTTGACACGGTAATGAGGATATTATGTTTAATTTTAGAATTATCAAGAGTTGTGAGCTCTAAATTATTTAAGTTACTCATCGCACCAAATGACCTTGCAAAAGTCAATAGGTTGTAAACAAAATTAATAATTAAGTGTTTACCTCATTATAAATTTGTTTTGCTTCTTCTTTTTCTTTTACATACGCTTTGTAGCTTTTCCCGTCGATTTCCATCACGAATCCAGAAATGTACGCAGTTTCGGGCAACACAACTGAAAAAGTTGCCTCCTGTGCTGTTTTCGCTAAATTCTTCACTTTACTAACAACTGAAGTTTTGGCAAATCGATTTGATACGTTTGTGTCCACCTTCATTTCGTAAATTTTTGGTACGATTGGTGCAACATCCTCCTATTAAATTATTTTTCATTTTGAGTTTAGAAAATAGTAAAATTGTACCTTATTAGGGGCAACCTCACTTGAAGATTCTTTCGAAGGTTCTGTGGATGACACCACTAAACTATTTCTGTCTGTGGCAAAGCCAAAAGTAGCAGAAATGCATAATGCAAAGCAGAATCCTAGTTGGACTTTATTTTTCATTTTGTTTTGAATTCTGTAAAAATTTGTTTTTAATGTTGGTTTGTTTGCGACAGACTATGCACTGGTTTTTAGATTGCTGGTAGTTGATTTATAAGCTGATTAAATTTGCATGATAATACAAACAAATGCATTTCAACACTGCGAGTTTATAGTACCATTACAGATGGTAATTTAGATTGCTGGGACATGGGTTTTCCCCAATCCCCATTATCATTCAGCTTACTGAGAAACTCCATGTAAACAGTGTCTTCAGTAATTACTAGCAAATCACGACATATCGATTGTGATAACTTTTCAAAATTTATCTATAGTGTTGTGAAAACAAAATTTTAATTTTGATTAAATCTGTTGCATAATAATTTATTGACAAAATTTTAAATGTTTCTTACAGTTTTACTTACAAGCAAGGAGTAAAAAAGTCAATCACAACCACAATACAAGATTATACCAAGAGTCGGCACTGAATGTTAACTAGTGAATTTAAAACCGGTATTATATTGTACAAGAGTCTCCCACCAAATCAATTTAAAATATGACCTCGCGGGTTATCCCAAGAAGTAATTTAACTAAATAACACAATTCTTGTGTATCTTATCACAAGAGATTGTGCTTCTGGTAGCAGGAATATACAAATTGTTTCATTTATCTCTGCTGACTAGCAAGAAATATTTCGGAATTTTTGAACGTTACTTATTTTTTTACTTATGATAGCGACTAGTTCCTGAAACAGGATCGTTATGTTATACTTAATTATAACAAAAGATGCCGACTTTTTGATTATCATATTAATATTCATTCATGGTAAACAAATATTTCTTCGTAAACGTCAATCTAAAGTATCGGTTTGTTCATTGAAAAAAGTATCTGATTTTTTTTGTTTTCTAAACAAGTTATTAGCTAGTGTTCTCCAGAATTTTTATAAAAAAATTAATTACTTAATGCCTTGTCAATGTTTGTTTATTTATTTCTTTTGTATTTGTTTGTATAATCTTGATTTTTTATAATAATAAGCACAACACAAGAATTTTGAGGCCGTCATTAGTGTAAATGGCAATAGAAAAATTAATATATCCGCATATGACGAACATTTTATTATGCAAGCTTTTATATAAGTTTTAAGAATAAGAGATGGAGTACAAGTCAAGTACATGATAAATAGTTGTTTATATTCAATTGTAAAAAATAAATGTGGCATTAAAACAGTCAACTGAAATTAAGAAAGAAGGGTCATCTGATTTTTTTGTTCTAGACTGTACTGTAGAAGGGGATTTACGATTTTTGAATGTTAGATAACTTATTTGAGACTTTATTTTTTGACTCTTTATTTTCATTTTGTTTCCGAATTACAATCCGTTGTTTTTACAAACTGTTCCGCTTCTTCAATTGTATCAGGTAATTTGCAATCAAGTGTCTCGGGTAATTTTATACAAAGCACTGCTCCAATAAGGGGTACAATCCCAAAAATAACCGGTGGCAACCACGTCTGAAGTGTAATAAGTCCTGCAATAAACGGTGCAGCCATCGAGCCAAATCTTGCACACATTGACGATGTGCCCACACCAATATTTCTAACAACAGTCGGGAAAAGTTCTCCTGAATAAATGTACACCGTTGGAAAAGACACAATTAATGCAAACATGTCTACACAGCTCAAAGATATCCTTATCCACGCTGGTTCTTCAGGAACCAAAGCTATCAAAAGACAAGAAATCCCTGCTAAAATGTTGCTAAAAATTAAAGTTTGTTTTCGTCCCCACGCTTTCACAGCCCAGATTGAAAAGAAAGTACTAGGGATTTGGATAACACCAGATAGAGCTACGTTAATAAAAATATTTCCTCCCATTTGGCCAATGTATTGTGCACTTCCGTAGAAACATAATCCGCAGACGAACCAGTTGAAACCAACACAAAAAGTGTACATTCTCATTATTGGCGTTTTTACTAAATCTAAAATGTTGCCAGCTTGTTTCTCTTCACTGATTTTGTTCTTTTTCATATAGTTGTAAACGTCTTCTTTGATATTTTTCGTCGGGAGTTTGTTATAATGGGCGGCTTTTTCTAAAAGTTTGATTGCTTTGTCCTTTTTACCAACTGTTAGTAACCAACGAGGAGACTCTGGCAGAACCCAATAGTAAGAGATTAGAATAACAGCAGGTATGGATATTGCAATTTGGAAATATTTCCAGTCTCGGAGAAAATAGGAAAATAAGGGCATTAACATGTGGCCGAGATTAAAGGGGATTTGGTAGAGAATTCCCATTGTGGTTCGCCACTGTAACCCTAAAATTTATTTAGTTTTTTGTTGGTGTAAATGTATTGGTACTTACCCACTAACTCCATTACTAGTACAAAACTAATGACCATTGTACCTCCCGTCGCCAGAGCAGTCAAAAAACGCATTACAAGAAAGAGTGAAAAATAGGGAACAAACGCAGTACAAATCCCACAAACAACTTGCAACACCACAGCTCCAGTCAGTGGACCTCTTCTTCCAAATCTATCAGAAAGGTAACCGAAAAGCATATTCCCGAACAGTATCCCAAGCATGGTTATAGTCTGGGCTAGACTTGCTAGATATGTCCTAGTACACACAAGGTCCCTTTGGGTGACGATTGTTTCAGTAAAAATTGATCTGCGTTTAAAAAAAATTATAAAAATGGAAATTAAAAAAATTAATTACACCTGTCAAAAATGTGTTTATTACAATCATTGGAACATTTATCACTTTTGTTATCAATGCAGGAGAATTCTACAGGAGGTGCTAGAAACACAATGCCGAGTTGGTGCCAAGCTACCGGAAATTTGACGAGAAAAATCATGAAACATACTGCTATGTGCCATCTTCCAAGGATTCCAATCGATTTTTGGATGATGTCCGAACCTGCCTCATCTTTCTGCGTCATTGCTGAAATTAAATGCATTTTTTAAAGTGAAATGGTGCTCTAACACACAATTTTTTGTGACAATCGTATTCAGAGAAATATTAGAAATATCCAAAATATCCAAGATTTTATCAGTTTTCAAAAGACAATTTTACATTTTACTTAAGTTACTAATAATGTTTAACATTTTTTATACAACACATTTTAGCACTAAAAGACAGTAGGTATTTTCTTCTGGACCTCTTGGGGTCGCAAATGAAATAACATTTTTAGAAATTATAAGAGAATTAAAAAGCAAAATATTCTGGATGTATATGATACTTGAATATCTGGTTATTATTATTTAGTTTTTGTTAATAAAACATTTAAAAAATGTTCTAGAACGGCAAAGTATTTTGCCGACTTAGCAAAAAAAAACAAAATACTTACCGACGAGTTTGGGATAGCAACAAGTAAATACAACTTACTGTCGTGGCAAACAATCAAATAGAGCTCAATAGCGCAAAAAAGTTATTAATTTATCTGTTCGACGTTTAATATCATGAAACTTTTCAAATTAATTTTTAATATTATTTTTAGCATGCATAACAATATTATAAGGGGGCTTCTTCAAATTCGGGGCTCCGCGGGAAAATCCCCGGTTGCATGTTATCTAGTCCAGCCTATCTGTCTGTTTTCTATTCTTTTTCGTTTATTCTTTTGAAAAAGTTCTTCAAAAAAGTATGGAATCATTGAAAAAGTTCTTCAAAAAAGTATGGAATCATTTCTAGTTGCTACTTTATTAAACATTTTCGATTTAAAATTCCTTCCTGGCTAATACATTTCAGAAACAAGTTATTTTAAATACACACCTGCACAGATACTTCTGTACTTGCCTGGAAAATATTGGCATTATTATTATTTATTTTAGAAGATTTGAATTTTTGTGAAGAAAAGCAAATAATAAATTTCAATGTTTGTTACATAATGTGCTATGCTACATAGTAAAGAGATTTATTAAAAATTAATTGCTTTGTAAATAAACACAGCTATTTTCGAAATAATATGTTTTAACACTTTGTTAAAACACTACATTAGCATAAATGTAAAGGATTAAGATAAGATATTTGTTTTTAATTTTAGTATTTGTAGATAAAAATATCATGTGAAAAGTATTGTTTACAGTAGTCTGAGAAACAATAATTATCGACTCCGATATAGTTTCAGCCCTTCATAAAACAATAAATATTGTTTACAAGACAAACATTTAAACAAATTGATTTATTATTGGACAAAATCTGTTGTTTACTTATTTTTTTGGCACTAAATTACCAAACTTTTTAATTAGACTTACTTTTTAACTAAACACTACTACACTAAGAAATGTTACTAAAGCATAATTTGGAATCACAAACTAATGAAAATTAACGTGTGCTTTGCAAACACAATGTTACAATACTGAAATACCTGTAGTAAAGATGGGAAACAGACATAGATAACCGAAACACAATAGTAAGAGATTGATGACGTTATGGGACGCATTTATGTGAAAATATATTACCTATTAAACTGGATACGACAAGGATTTATATTATTACATCAAAGTAATATATCTATAATTGTACCTAAACAAAACGGTAAATCTTTTTTCTCAAAAACCCATTATTTTCAAATAAAAATTGTTTTTGAAAAGGTAATTAATCAGTAAAACCGTTTGAAATATTTGGTGGATGCGCCGCCGCCGGGAAGATTGAATTATTACTAATACTACTTTGTTGATAACTAACTTCTACATATTTATTAAAAAATGGGAGTATATACAATATTGAAAGACTCCGAATTTGTTAAAATAAAGTAGAAAAAATGGAATTCAAAACACCTGTGTTGAAATTTTTCTACTTAGAATTGGACAAAACTTTTTACTAACATGTATCTTGATTTATTTCATTTATGTGTCATTATTACTAGTGTTTTTTAACAAACTGTTCCGCTTCTTCAACCGAATCCGGTAATTTACAATTAAGAGTTTCGGGTAATTTTATACAAAAAACTGCCCCAATAAGGGGAGTAACCCCAAAAATCACCGGCGGTAACCACGCTTGTACTACAACAAGTCCTGCAATAAACGGTGCAGCCATTGAGCCAAACCTAGCACACATTGACGATGTTCCCACACCAATATTTCTAACAACAGTCGGAAAAAGTTCTCCTGAATAAATATAGACTGTTGGAAAAGAAACAGTTAATGCAAACATGTCAACACAACTCAACGTTGTCCTAATCCAAGCTAGTTTCTCAGGCACAAGGGCTATCAAAAGACAAGAAATTCCTGCTAAAATGTTGCTAGAAATTAAAGTCCGTTTTCGTCCCCACGCTTTCACAGCCCAGATTGAAAAGAAAGTACTAGGGATTTGGATAACACCAGATAGAGCTACGTTAATAAAAATATTTCCTCCCATTTGGCCAATGTATTGTGCACTTCCGAAGAAACATAATCCGCCGACGAACCAGTTGAAACCAACGCAAAATGTATACATTCGCATTATTGGCGTTTTTACTAAATCTAAAATGTTGCCAGTTTGTTTTTCTTTACTGATTTCGTTGTTTTTCATATATTTGTAAACGTCTTCCTTAATATTTTCCGTCTTGAGTTTGTTATAATGGGCGGCTTTTTCCAAAAGTTTGATTGCTTTCTCCTTTTTACCAACTGTTAGTAACCAACGAGGAGACTCTGGTAGAAACCAATAGTAAGAGATTAGAATAACAGCAGGTATGGATATTGCAATTTGGAAATATTTCCAGTCTCGAATGAAATAGGAGAATAAGGGCATTAACATATGACCAAGATTGCCGGGGATTTGATAAAGGATACCCATTGTGGTGCGCCACTGTAACCCTAAAATTTATTTAGTTCTTTTGTTGGTACAACTTTATTGGGTCTTACCTACTAATTCCATCACTAGTACAAAACTGATGACCATTGTACCTCCCGTAGCCAAAGCAGTCAAAAATCGCATAATAAGAAAGAGCGAAAAATAAGGAACAAACGCAGTACAAATTCCACAAACAACTTGCAACACCACAGCTCCAGTCAGTGGACCTTTTCGACCAAACCTATCAGAAAGGTAACCGAAAAGCATATTCCCGAACAGAATCCCAAGCATGGTTATAGTCTGCGCCAGACTTGCTAGATATGTTCTAGCACACACGAGGTCCCATTGGGTGATGATTGTTTCAGTAAAAATTGACCTGCGTTTAAAAAATTGATAAAACTGGAAATTAAAGAAAATAGTTAGTTACACCTGTCAAAAATGTGTTCATTGCAGTCATTGGAACATTTATCAGTTTTGTTATCAATGCAGGAGAATTCTACAGGAGGTGCTAGAAACACAATGCCAAGTTGGTGCCAAGCGGCCGGAAATTTGACAAGAAAAATCATGAAGCATATTGCTATGTGCCATCTTCCAAGGACTCCAATCGAGTTTTGGATTATGTCCGAGTTTGTACTATCTTTTTCCATTGCTGAAATAAAATTTTATATAATTTCCAGTTACTATTTTTTAAAAATTTTCGATTTAGGATTTTTTTCTAGGCATTCCTTTTCAGAAATAAATGATTATAAAATGTCTGTAAATACAGAGAAAAATGCCAGATAAGGTATGATACCAGGGACATGGAAAAAATGTTAAAAAAAAAATGTATCTATAAAAATTTCGAAGTTATGAGAGTGTAAATTTTGCACTTTGCCTCTACTTATTTCTGTTGGAAAATAATTATCTAAGTTTTTTTTTGCTATAGGCTATTAAAAGAGGAAACAAAGAAGCTGTATCCTAAATTGTAACTCTGTTCAATGTGATTTGAGGCTTTTATTGGCAAAATTTTTGTACCTTTACTAAACAATTGTAAAAAGCCTATACAAGATCATCAGTATCATTAAATAGCAACAAAAAATGTCAAATCTCAAAAAATAAATATAAAAATTTTTTGTCAGAGAATTTTTTTTTTAATATTTTTTTCATGTTCGTGGTATCTTACCTTACTTGAAAATTTTCTCATTCTTACTATTGTTATTTATTAAATTCTTTGTGAGTAATATGCAAAAATCAAACTAAAAGTTTGTTACATAATATGCTTTGATGAGTAAAGAAATTTACAGAGTAATTGTTATCTAAAGAAGGCTACTGAAATAAAATGTTTAAACATTTTGTTAGAATACTAAATAAGGATGATTGCAGAGGATTTAGATAAGATATTTATTTTTTAATTTTAGTATTTGTAGATAATGAAATTCATGTCAAATACATTGTTTACGAAATAATGATAATGCACTCGATACATTTCAGTCTTTCATAAAGTAATAAATATTGTATACAAGACAAGCATTTAAACAAATTGATTTATTATTGGACAAAATCTGTTGTTAAGTTATTTTTTTGGTACTATTAAATTACAAAACTTTTTAATTAAACTTACTTTTTAATTAAACACTACTACACAAAAAATGTTACTAAAACAAACTTTAAAAACACAAACTTATCAAAGTGAGCGTGTACTTTGTAAACACAATGTTACAATACTGAAATACCTGTTATAAAGATGGAAAACAGACATATAGATAACCGAAACACAATAGTAAAGGATTGATGACAATATGAGACGCATTTGTGTGAAAATGTATTAAACTGGATACGACGAGGATTTGTATTTATTATATTAAATTAATTTTAGCTGTACTTAAGTAAAACTGCTAAGTACTTTTTTCCAAAATTCTATCTTAGACAAAAATTATCTTTTAATTTTGGTGGATGCGCCGGGAAGAATGTATACTAACACTTACTTCATTACTAACTTTATTTATTTGAAAATATACACAGTATTGAAAGACTTCATTGTTAAATTAAAGTAGGAAAAATAAATTTCAAAACACCTGTATTGAAATTTTCCTACTCAGAATTATATACAATTTTTTACTAATATGTATCATGCTTATCTCATCTCTGTGTCATTACTAACTAGCGTTTTTTTAACAAACTGCTCCGCTTCTTCAACTGAATCTGGTAATTTACAATTAAGAGTCTCGGGTAATTTTATACAAAGAACTGCCCCAACAAGAGGAGTAACCCCAAAAATCACCGGCGGTAACCACGCTTGTACTACAACAAGTCCTGCAATAAACGGTGCAGCCATTGAGCCAAACCTAGCACACATTGACGATGTTCCCACACCAATATTTCTAACAACAGTCGGGAAAAGTTCTCCCGAATAAATATAGACTGTTGGAAAAGAAACAGCTAATGCAAACATGTCAACACAACTCAGCGTTGTCCTAATCCAAGCTAGTTTTTCAGGCACTAGGGCTATCAATAGACAAGAAATTCCTGCTAAAATGTTGCTTGAAATTAAGGTTCGTTTCCGTCCCCACGCTTTCACAGCCCAGATTGAGAAAAGAGTACTCGGGATTTGGATAACAGCAGATAGAGCAACGTTAATAAAAATATTTCCTCCCAATTGGCCGATATATTGTGCACTTCCGAAGAAACATAATCCGCAGACGAACCAGTTGAAACCAACGCAAATTGTATACATTCGCATTATTGGCGTTTTTACTAAATCTAAAATGTTGCCAGCTTGTTTCTCTTCACTGATTTCGTTCTTTTGCAAGTAGTTGTGAACGTCTTCTTTGATATTTTCCGTCGGTAGTTTGTTATAATGTGCGGCTTTTTCCAAAAGTTTGATCGCGTTGTCCTTTTTACCCACTGTTAGCAACCAACGAGGAGACTCTGGTAGAATCCAATAGTAAGAGATTAAAATAATAGCAGGTAGTGATATCGTAATTTGAAAGTATTTCCAGTCGCGAAGAAAGTAGGCAAATAGAGGCAATAATAAGTGACCAAGGTTGAAGGGAATTTGGTAGAGGATTCCTAAAGTGGTTCGCCATTCCAGTCCTAAAAACGATTTAGTTGGTAATTTTCAATTTCTATAAATTTATTTGTTACTTACCTACTAATTCCATCACTAATACAAAACTAACGACCATTGTTCCTCCCGTGGACAAAGCAGCCAAAAATCGCAAAAAGAGAAATAGTCCGAAATAAGGAACAAAAGCAGTGCAAGTCCCAGAAACGACTTGCAATATCACTGCTGCAGTCAATGGACCTCTTCTTCCAAATCTATCAGAAAGATAACCGAAAAGCATATTCCCGAATAGAATCCCAAGCATAGTTACAGTTTGAGCCAGACTTGCTAAATGTGTTCTACCACATACTAGGTCCCATTGAGTGATAATTGTTTCAGCAAAAATTGATCTACGGTTGTTAAATTTGTAAAAAATAGGGAAAGTCGGTGGGACAACCTGTCAAAAATGTGCTCACTACAGTTACTGGAACATTTATCTGTTTCATTATCTATACATGAGAATTCAACTGGAGGTGCTAGAAATACTATGCTGAGTTGATGCCAGGCTACTGGGAATTTGACAAGAAAGATAATAAAGCACACTGCTACATGCCATCGTCCAAAAACTCCGATTGATTTTTGGATTATGTCCGAGTTTGCGGCGTCTTTTTCCGACATTGCTGAAACAGATAAAATATTTTTAGTTGTTTCAATTCTGGGAAAATTTCATAAAATGCTGAAGTATGTAACTGTATTTTATCTGTTTGGTAATCATATTTTGTACAGGAATAATGAAGTAAACATGTTAAAAGTCATCTTGTTCTACACATGTAAAGTTTGAACAAAACAAATAAAAATAACTAAACAACGGGAATGTTTTTTTACCTTTTTATGCATAAAAAATATCAAGTGTTATTATCATATCAAATGTTACTATACTGTTATAAAAAAATATCAACTTGTGCCAGGTATGTGTATGTATACAGTTTCTTGGTTATTACTTATTAGTACAGTTTAAATTGGTTAATCATAATTATGGCACTAATTAAAGATTTGACCTCTGATAACAATCAACTCTAGTTTCATTTATCGACTTGTTATTAAAAGTTAGTCATGTTATTTGTAAATGGATTTGGGTCCAAAATCCAAAATAAATAACAAATTCTTAGTAGATGTGTTGTTGAAAACTATTTTGCTTCATATTCAATGACTAAACATGTCGAGAATTGAACGATTCTGAACTAAGAAAATTATCACACTTGTAAAAACTTGTAAAAACGTTTATTGGTGGAATTTAAAGTTTTTAAACAAATTCATTTCTTATGTAGGTAATTTTTAAATAAATATGAAATAAATTATTTTTATTGGAAATAATGAAACAATAAGCAATATACACAAACGTGATATTACAGCATTTATATACATATTGTTATTGCATTTTGCATTTTAAAACGTAGATAAAACTGATGTAAAATGTTTAATAAACTTAATAAAGAATAATAATACATAAATATGTAAGGTTCACATAAACTTAAACATTTATTTTCCTATTAAAAAAAGATTTTATCTTGTTTATTAAGTTTTTTTCGAAAATTTATTATTTTTGAGTATACAATTATACAAATAAAATAGTTATTTATTCGACGAGTTTGAGTGTAAATCGGACTCTTTATTTGACCGAGTGGATTTTTAAACCACGAGTGTAACGAGTGGTTTACCATCCACGAGGTGGAATAAAGCGTCCAATTTACACTTAAACGAGTGGAATACAACATTTTATTCTTCGAATTAGAGTCAACAAGGCTTAAACTTGCTTTAAATCTGTTAAAAATAATTCGACGTTTTGTATTGAGAAATGCCAAACAGTTGTCAAAACTTCCTTACACGGGAGAAAAACCGTAAATTTTGACAGTGTCGAAGAATAAAAGGAATTTACTATTATAATAATAATTAAAGTTTAATGTACCCACTCGTCCTTTCCGTCAGCAAACTCGCTGCAAACACATTTAATTCAAATTAAATTTATTTTGTTTCATTTTTGCATTTTTTGAGTACTTACTTTTTAATTTATTGTCAAGTTAGTTTTGTTAATAGTTTTGTTTATGTTATTGTAATTTTACCTTACAAATGGATTGTAATATCTTTTGGGTAGTAAAGATTATTATTATTATAATTACCTACGCCAAATTCAAAATAATTAAAATAGTGACGTTTGTTACAAATTCTTTATGAACTCTGTTTTTTTCTGTAATTTATAATGAACTTTATAAAAAAAACTTGCTATCAGTGACCTGTAAATTATCACTATATTAAAATAGTAATTAATGTAAACATAGACAGATTATACCCGATGTATACTATAATACTTTTTCGTTATATTCATTTTGATTAAATTTTTTTTTTCAATCCGAGTGAGTCAAAAAACACCAATAAGTATAGTATCTGCTTCATTTTTGTAATAATAAAGAATATTATTTGTAATTACAATGTAGACACATGAAGCTATACAAAAAAATGATTTAAGAGTTTATCTATTATAATAATATTTTATTTAACGTTAAATTCTTATTCAGTCAAAAGAAGATTACAAAAAACACAGATTGTAATTTATTTTATCCTAGACCTGTAAAATTTTCGAACGGTGAAGGTGAAGGAGTTAAATAACTTATTTTTAATTGCCTGTGGAACATAATTAATATTTTCATGTTTAAAATCTAATACAAAAATTTGAAAAATTGAAAATATTAGTTTTTTCGTGTATGTGTTCTAAAAATTGACTTACTTTAACCCAAATATTTTACACAATGTTGATTGAAATTCATTGAAGGTTGTTGGTATTACACAAAAACCAAATGCACTTGAAATTCGCAGGCACCGTTATGGTATGGCACGAGTAACAACTCCGAAGTGGACGCGACACAGATACAATCGGTGAAGTAAATGCCAGCAATCACCAAACGTTACAAACCTAGGAGAGGAAGCTGTGTAGTGTTTGACAATTACTCTACCGTATCTGGTCTTAACACAACCCGAGGTCATAAATATTAAAACAATTGCAAACGATGATTATATACTGACATGGGTTTATGTAAAATGGTGTACTATTCGTAAGTGACCATAGAATAAAATTGGCCACATATTTACATTTTCGTTGTCTTTTGTTTATTCATCTTTAATGTCAACTAATTATGCAACAATAACATAAATATTTTGTTATAAATATTTGATGGTCGGAACCTTTAAGTGTGAGAGCAGGAAATTATTTTTTTCTCCGTTCAACCGGAGAAAGTAGGTTTACTGACACGACATTATTACAAGGAGGTTTTTTGATGTTGTAACAGTGTTTCATTTTTATAATATGTGTTATAATTTTTACCAGCAAGACGAACACAGGAAACAATTAAGTAATTTCCGATTGTAGCTGATTTACGTAAATTTAATCACCGATCATTATATTGTCCACAATGCTAATAATGAAATGCCATTCAATTAAAAGAAATGAGAAATAAATTAGTTAGGAATGAAGGAATGAGTAAATCAGTTAATCTACAAATTATTCAAATAGTTTATAAAATTCAAATTTCTTATAATTGTTTACATTTAATTTTTTTAAACGAAACAGATAAACAAGAATACGACACTTTTTTATAATAATTGTATTCTTCTTCTTGTAATTATTTTACATAGAATGTATTATAATTCATTAAGTAGGTGTTGAAGCGTTTCTTGAAGGACAACAAACCCCGGCAAACCTGAAATTTAGTTTCTAATTTTTACACAATTATGTTTGCAAATTTTTACTCATTTAAAGGACAAAAGTATTGAAGAAATGTGTTGAGATCAGTTAAATCTTTGTAAATTTCTGGACAATCTAAGATAATTACACATTCTCCAACACTTCCTTTCGGTGTTTTAGGACAATAAGGACGTGTTGCTACAGCTCCACTGTGACCTAATTTAAATATTCCTAAATATTGAAAAAGTTCATTAATTTGTTTTGCATTTTTAAATAAAAAAACATACCTTGTGGAAGTGCGATGTTTTCATTATTAATTTTTATGTTTTCGAACCATTGAGGTAAGGTTACTGAAAATTTTTGAAAGTATTCTTTATTGTCATGATTTTTTCTTCTACTATTTTTAGGATATGGTCTCAGGAACGCTGACTGTTGTGTGGCCCTCGAGGTGTAAACTGGACCTAATACTTAGAAAAACAGAAACAATTTTTTACTACTTTGTACTTTTTACAGTTAGTGTAATACCTACCAAAAGTAGTTTTCCTGTTTCCTTGCACGTTTTCTGCTCTAGTTGACGACCGTTCTAAAATAAATAAAGCAATTCGATGCATATAAATAAAAAATATACTATTCCAACGAAATGTCATTTTTTTTTATTAATTAAAATCTTATGGCAAATTGATGTTTATTTACCTGTAATATACATTCCTGAAAGTGCTGAAAGTCCTGAGGATTCTTTTCTCCAAACTAAAAATTATTACCTTCTTAAAACGAAATATTCATTTTAGAAATGGATTTTAGAATAGACAACTATTTTCATAAATTAGTTTTTTCCAACACAGTTAGGAAAATTTTGTGTTCACTTTTTTCTTTCAAGACTCTTTTCTTTTTATATTGTTAAAACAAATAAACAAATTTTTAACTGTGTTGGAGAAAAATACTTTTATTTTACTTGAAATGTTTTTAGGGAGTCCAAGCCATGCTGAAATCATAATCAATGTAAACTAAATATGTAGATGTGTTTGTGCATACGTGAAATGAGTTGTGCAGAAAGACCCTCCACCAGTTCTGTTTGGTTGTAAGGTTTAACAACAACCAAAGAAGTAACAGGGGTAACAAATGAATATTTCAGAGACATATCAAGGGCTTTTTTGATTAAATCTAATTCATTTTTTGTAGTCTCGTTTTGTTTTAAAAGTTGATTAACAGTCAAATATGCCCACAGTCGTTCCAAAGAACCAACAGCTTCACTTTTGGTAGCAATAAATTTAACAGGGCCTCTGTTAGTCCACCCTTCAACATGACTTAAAACATTGTTATCCATTCCTTAAATAATAAATTGTAAAGTTTCTCGAATTTTTAATCCTGAAAAATTTACTTGTTCTCCCTGCTACAACCATTTCAGAACCTCTGAAAAGAATCGGACAACGCGTTTCAGTTACGTCCTTCGTTCCATCATCGTATTTAAAGTTGACATTGCTTAAAAGTGGTGAAGAAATCGCGTGATAAAATTCTTGTAATTGCAGCGACGAGTCTGAAGCTTCGTAAATGTGCTTTGAAAAGCCCAAGTTTTGAGATGACAGTTTTCTTAAGAAATTTCGATCGGCTGAATCTCCGAACGAAAGTGAGAAAATTGAAGTCCCGTTGTTGAGATTTGTTACCTAAAGTGAAAAATTCGAGATTTAACATTTGTTATTGTTCTCGTTACCGTATCTATAATTTCAATCCGGTCAGGCATTCCAACATTGGGATAGCCATCACTCAGAAATATAATCATAGGTTGATATTTATCAGACACCTCTTCTTGTGTTTTTTTAATTAAAAATAAACCGACTTCCAAGCCATAAATCATGTTAGTCATTCCTAGATTAGACTTATCCGTGATGATCTTTTTGGCCGCATCAACATTTTCTTTCGTGGCTTTAACAGCATGAGAGATATTCAATTTCTAAAATAACCCACTTAGTAACACTAATTTGTGTTTTAAAATGTGATTACTCTTAAATATGGTTCAAGATTTCCATAATCTTGTAAATCTGGAAGTTGAATGAATTTATTTTGTGACGCATTCCAAACTAGGGCCAAGTTTGCAAAGCGAACAATGTTAAACAAATCGGTTTCTTTCAGTTCGGATAAAATATTTTGCATTGCGTCTATCAACTGAATAATTTTTTTTCCATACATACTAGCACTGTGATCTAGAACAAAAACTACGTGTTTTGGTAGAGATTTCAGCTCAGACGGAGAGAAAAAATGTACAAAGTAACCATCACGGACCAGAACCTTGAAAAATGCGTAAAAGAGGAGAATATTATATATGATTCTATATTGATACCTCTCCACCTTGAGGATCTCTTTCAACATCATATTGAACAACAAACTGGCCACCTAATCCATTCTCCTTCTCATACCCTAAAAGTTCTGCAAATTCTTTTTGTTTTTTTCTATCGAGATCAAATTTAACTAGAGCATAAGTTGAGTTAAACATTTCTGTTTTAGCTGAGGGATTTAGCTGGTTGGTGTTTTTACTAATATCATTTCCTGGTCTAACAGAGGGTGTTTTAATGAATTTTAAAGGCCTATTTTCGTTAATACGGACCTGAAATCAATTAATAAATACTCCGACACATAACATATTTTTATTTACTTTGACACTGAGATCGTCCACAACTTGTCCCGGATAAATATTAATACAAAGTTCATATTTCCCAAATTGTCGTTTAAGAAATTCCTCATAAGTCAGCCTGAATATTACTTTGCTTTGAGGTTCGATATTCACCGAAACTGTAAATGTTTTTGAATCTCTTGCATTTAGTTCAACATGAGCCGCACTTTGTCCTCTTGATACGGCCTAAATTTTTAACATTATTTCTAGCCAAAATAAGTGCCATTTACCTCTTGGTACGATTCTTTAGCTTCCTCTTTTTCTTTAACAGTAGCTTTGTATATTTTTCCATCAATTTCCATTGCAAAAGCTGAAATGAAGGCATTTTCGGGTAAAATCACTGAAAAGGCGGTTTCTGCTGCAACTTCTTTCAAATTTTTTACTTTACTTGTCACGAATGTTGTTGCGAAACGATTATTTACGTTTGAATGAATTTTCATAAAATATATTTTGGGATTAACTTCATGGTTCTCATGCTAGAATTTTATGCAAAATATTAACAGTATTATCATCTTCTAAGTACTTACATTAAAAGTTTGTTTTTCTCTTCCAGATTCAGTAGTAGATGATACGATGCTATTGTTAACTTTTTCGTTAACTGGTTCGTCAGGTTCAGTAGTTGATAATACGTAGCTATTGGTAATTTCGTCTCCTGGTTCAATAGTAGATACGAAGCTACTGTTAACTCCTTCAGATTCAGTAGTGGACACCACAAAGCTGCTGTTATCGTCCGAAAAAACATTATAGGACATCAGTAGCAGGTGTAACACATTTACTAAGAAAATGTATTTCATTTTGTGAATTTTTATGAATTTTTATTTAAATAGCTTCCTTTTATAACATTTGATTCCCCCACTCCTAATCAACATGTCTGTGAAAATTATCATATTTTCAATCACTTTTAATTGGAAGTTGAATCATATTTTGTAATTTTCTAAAGAATTTTTATCAAACTACGTGTAATGTTTGTGACTTTATTTTTGAAAGAAAAAACTGGTAATTGGGTATAAAATTTATTTTTGGTTTATTTATTAAGGTACATACTATAATAAAAGTTTTTAAGGCATTGGCGGGATTGGCAGGACTCTTGAAGGACAGCATACTCCAGCAAACCTAAAATTGCATTTATAGTGTTAATCTGTTTATCCTGAAAACATCCTTACTCATTTAAAGGACAAAAATATTGTAGATATGTGTTGAGATCAGTCAAATCATTGTATATTTCAGGACAATCAAAAATAATCACGCATTCTCCGACAGTTCCTGCTGGTGTTTTAGGACACTGGGGACGTGTGGTAACAGCGCCGCTTTGACCCAGTTTGAATATACCTTAAATATTTGTGTATGATAAGTTTGAACAACGTAAAATAAAAAAATATATTTTTTTAAATCAAAAGTTTTTACCTTGTAGAGTGGTAATATTTCCGTTATTTGTTCTCATAATTTGAAGCCATTGAGGTAAAACTGCTGAAAAAGTATTACGTTTGGGTATGTTTTATTATTACTCTAATTTTTTATTACCATTTTGGGTGGGTGGAAGGCTTGTGGACGATGGTTGCAGAAACTTTGGTCTTCGAGTGGTAACGCCGTTATCTATTGAACAAAACAGTTTTTTTTTATTTAACGACATAAAACAAGGATGTTATAATTATCATTCCAAACATACTTATCAATAGCTATTTGAGAAAATTTAAAAATTTACTTGATTATTAATTAAAGTATAATTACCAGTTTGATCTAAAATTCCGGGTTGAAATGTAGTTGTAAAACTTGGGTAAGGTAGTGGACCTCCTAAAATTTGAAATATTATTGCAAAAGAGCACTTGAGAGGAATCTGGAATTAAGTAATTTCAGATTTTTTTAGTTGTTAACATGACATGAATACTAAACTACTACTACATTTTCATTTTACATCTTTAAACAAACAATTTTTTTTCCAAAATTAGTTATTTTTTAAATATCTGCTGTACTTACTCGCTGGAGGTGGTATATAAAATTGTGGTCCATTAGCCGATGCTCCTGGGGCATACAATGATTGAGTATCTGCCGAGACGCTTGCTGTAGGAGGTGATCCTAGAATAGTATATTACAATTCGAGTTGCAGCATTCATTCAAGCAAGAGTTTGAAGTTCCGATACGAGCCGCGTAGCGGCGAGTTGAGGAACAAATGATTGCTATACTATTTTTTCTATTTTGAGCTTTTTATGGTGTTTTTAAATTTAAATTTAGAAAATTTTGCGTCAGTTAGTGACACTGCAATTTACTGTCAATATCATTGTCACCAACATTAAAAACATAAAATATTCTATGGGTTAGTAACGCACTGTGAGAAGCTGTTAACGCAGTTAAACAAGTTTGTTACTAGCGTAGTTAAAGACGTAAAATAGAAAACAAGAGTTTTTCTCATTGTACTTTTTGATTGATATTGAATTTTATAATACCTACTTACCGAAAGAGCTCATTCCTGACGAGTATCCTCTCATTGGCATTATGTAGGATCGTCCTGAAACTTATTAATGATACTAAATTTATTTGTTTATACAGTATATAGGGTGAACAAAAGGTACTGAACTAACTACTTGCTCTTAGAAAAAATACTAGTGATAGATACGCAAGAATTGTATTTTATTTAACTGTATTTGTCGAAAAAAAAATAATAGTGGTTTGCCATTGACAAAAATAAATAAATTTTACAAATTTCTGAAAATTTTATTTTTGAAAAACGATATCAACCTGTTTTCTCAGGAAATAAATAGTTTAAGACAAACAAAACTGTTTCATTTGAAAGAATTATACTTACGAGCGCTACCCGTTCTTGCATATGATCGGAAAATCCCGGAAGCTGAAATTAAATTACTTTAAATGTTAGACATTAAGAAAGTACAAATATTTTTAAATCTGCTTTTTAATGGTTTTAGGAGAAGATAAGTATAGAAACATTAAAGTCACTGATACTGAAACTTACATGCAAAAGTTGAACGAGCTCCACTTTCCCATTCTGCAATCATAATTAAATTTCTGTTAACATGTATGTGAAATGAGTACCTGGTCTAGACTTAGCAGCTTTACTATCAACAGCTTCAGTCTGATTAGGTTTAACAACAACCAAAGACGTGACAGGAGTCACAAACGAGTATTTCAATGACAAATCAAGAGCTTTCTTAGTCAAATTCGTCGTATTTTCAGCCGTTTCTTTCTGTTTCAACATTTGTTTTACAGTTAAATACGCCCAGAGTCGTTCCAAAGAACTAACAGCTTCGCTTTTGATGGTAGCATTAAATTTAATAGGACCCATAGGACACCATGCTTCGACATGATTTAAAACATTGGGACTATCATCTTCAATAATTATTTATTATTGTCGCCATCATCGAATTGTTAAATTATAAATTACTTACTTATTCTTCCTGCTACAACCAATTCCGAACCTTTGAAAAGAATTGGATAGTGAGTTATTGTTACATCTTGGACACCATCAACGTATTTAAAATTGACATTGCTTAAAAGAGGAGAAGAAATCGCGCGGTAGAAATCTTGTAATTGGAGTGAAGCGTCTGAAGCTTCGTAAATGTGTCTCGAAAAGCCCAAATTTTTCGATGATAATTTTCTTAAGAAACTTTTATCGGAAGAGTCCCCAAACGAAAGCGAGAAAATCGACGCCTTTTTGTTACCACTGTTGAGAGTTGTTACCTACAGAGGACTAAAATATTTCAAATTTTTAACAACAATAATTTTTTTTTACAGTATTTGTAATTTGGTTTCTATCACTCATCCCTACATTGGGATAACCGTCCGTTAGAAATACAATCATAGGTTGATACTTGTCAGACACCTTTTCTTGTGTTCTTTTAATTAAGAATAAACCGACTTCTAAGCCGTAGATCATGTTAGTCATTCCTAGATTAGACGTATCCTTGATGATATTTTTGGCCGCTTCAATATTTTCTTTTGTGCCGTTAACAGCCTGTGGCAAATTCATCTCCTAAAATTGTCAAACATTAACTTGCTTTTACTTATTTCCTCTGTTACTTTTAAATGCGGTTCCAGGTTTCCATAATCTCGAATATCTGGAAGTTGAACGAATATATTTTGAGACACATCCCAGACCAGAGCTACATCTCCAAAGCGAACAATGTTAAACAAATCGGTTTCTTTCAACTCGGATAAAATATTCTGCATTGCTTCTATCAACTGGTCCATTTTTCTTCCACTCATGCTACCACTATGGTCCAGCACAAATACAACGTGTTTTGGTAAAGGTCTCAATTCAGATGGGGAGAAAAAGTGAACGAAGTAGCCATCACGGATTAGAACCTCTCCACCTTGAGGATCTCTTTCAACATCATATTGAACAACAAATTGTCCAGCTAATCCACTCTCTTTCTCACTCCCCAGAAGTTGAGCAAATTCTTTCTGTTTATCTTTATCGGGATTAAACTCAACGAGAGCAGAAGTTGAATTCATGACTTCTATTTTGGCCGAAGGATCTAACTTGTCGGAATTTTTACTAACTTCATTTCCGGTTCGTAAAGATGGTGTTTTAACGAATGTTAAGGGCCTGCTTTCGTTAATATGAACCTAAAATTCATTTAAACAACAACTCGGAAGAGTATATTTTTCTGATTACTTTGACACCAAGATCGTGGACAATTTGACCAGGATGTATATTAATAACGAGTTCATATTGTCCAAGTTGGCGTTTAAGAAGTTCCTCGTAAGTCAGTCTAAATATTGTCTTGCTTTCGGGTTCTATATTCACCGAAACTGTAAATGTTTTTGAGTCTCTTGCATTTAGTTCAACATGAGCCGCACTTTGCCCTCTTGATACCGCCTGTACGATAACAGTAATTACATAAAAGTAGGAGAAAATAAGTGACCTACCTCTTGATAGATTTGTTTAGCCTCCTCTTTCTCTTTAACATGAGCTTTGTATATTTTCCCATCAATTTCCATCTCAAATGCTGAGATGAAGGCATTTTCGGGCAAAACAACGGAGAAAGTTGTTTCCGCCGCTGTTTTCTTCAAATTTCTTACTTTACTAGTCACGAGTGTTGTTGCAAAGCGATTAGTGATGTTTGAGTCAATTTGCATCGAATATATTTTTGGACTGATTTCGGTGTCCTAATATCGCATAATTTAGATATTTAATTACCTCGTCATCATTCACTTACATTTTTAGTTTCTGTTTTTTCGGTAATTTCGTTAGCACGTTCGGTACTTGACACTACTAAACTACTATCATTCGAAAAAGCTGTGCCACACAACAAAAGCAGTAATAAACTTGATAAATTTTTGTACTTCATTTCGTATTTTCTTCAAACTTTGGAATAATTTGTTGCAACAGCTTGTTTTATATTATAAGTAGGAATCCCCCACTCAACATCTTAAACAAAGTTATAAAGAAAATCAACAAAATTTTAATGTCAGAGTTTATCGTTTTTAATAAGAAATTATTTTGATTTTGAGTCTTAAAACTAATTTGTTGTTACGTGTATTAAATTAAATTCATCTCGAACGGTTTCTCTGATTTTCTATTTTTTTTTAACTGAAGGAGCAATTTGAGAATTTTTAATTGATTTCAGTCTAGAATACTTTGAATTAAAGGAACATTTTTGATAAGAGTATCTCAGAAATATTTTTCTTCTCAATCGTTTTGTCCTTGAGGTTGTAAATAATTAGAAGCACTATTTAAAATCATTATTTTTATTATCTAAGAATTGTTTACGACACACGGAATCCCCATAACATGTAATGTTTTTGCATTACACTCGTAGTAAGAAGAATTATTAAATTGCCTCATTTATTGCTAATTTAATCTTTGAAGAAATCCTTTATCAACTGTAGTTCACATGAATTTATGTCGATGAATTATTGTATTAGTTTTTAAATGTTGTTTCAACGTTTATGTAATACAAAAACAAACATCAGCTATTTTTTTAAATTGTTTGTTGAAAAAAATCTGATCGGCTTTTTATAGTGAACAAAATTGAATGACAAAAGACCGGAAAACGAAAATAATGTTTTGTTTTATTGTTACTAGAAATCAGAAATGTGGCACACCTGTTCGTTAAAAGACTGTTACGAGTAAGTACTAAATAATGTGTATAATAGGTATAAAGAATTATCTATAATAACACTTTCCGACTAAAATAGTTTGATTATTAATATTTACGATTACTTTGATTTTTAAAACTAAACGTAAGAAATATTCACTTACCTTGAGCAGGGATTTCGTGCTACAAAGATGTCGATTTCCACTCTGAAAACATGTAATTTTATTATTAAGACCTGTTTGAGTTGTCAGTTGATACACGATTAATAAGCTTTGGTTTTACTGAAACCAATGAAACAAAATCACTTGAATAAAAGTGGAATTGAAAAGTGATGCACTTACTTGTTTCAGGTATATCTTGGGTGTAAATTATTCGTTGCCATTCTGGAAACGTTATTTCAAACAACACTTTTTTATGTTGCTTAGTGTTTTAACCACTTGATAAACCGTGTTCCACCCTTCTAAAAATTACTATCCAATATTCATTAAGGTTTTTAAACATTTTAAAACAAAAATTTACGCCTTGGTATGCCTTTTTGATACGGCCCAATTTCGATAACAAATTGTTCCTAGAATAAGTGTAAGACATACCTACCTTTCAAAATAATTGTTTCGCTTTTTCTTGGTTTTCAACATGATTGTTGTATAATTTTGCATCAATTTCCACCTCAAATGCTAATATGAAAGAGTTTTCAAGCAATCAGACTGAAATGGTAGTTTCAGCTGCTGTATTATTTAAAATTGTTTCTCTAGTTACAACGTTGCATAGTTGCATAAAGATAACTTATGTTTAAGTAAATGTGTACAGAGTGGATTGCTGCAATAATTTGGTAATCCTAATTTTGAAATGGCAAGTAATTTATAAAAAAATAATAATTACATTATGAGTAATTGTTGATTTTGTTTACCAGATTCAGTATCACTGTATGAGAAAAATAAAATTGTCAAAAGTTTTAGCTTTATTTTGGATAATAAATGGCAATTTCTGAACTGGCTTTTTGATATTATTAAGCTGAATTTCCCACTCTGACTTAATCAGAATATAAAAACAACATTTTATCTCACAATTTATTGATATTATTAACACACAACATACTATTAACACACAAAATATGTGCAGAGAAGTACTAAAAGGTGTAAAATTGATAATTTTATCATTTTAAACAAGATAAATCTTTCACTTTTGGTGGATGCGCCAGGAAAGTTTAACTATTATGAATAATTTTTATACAATTACACATAATTACAATATTTTTTTTAGTTAAAATAGTTTTTGGAGCATGTACGTTTTTAAATCAGTTTAATATGTATAACCGCATGTTTATTTTTTTTTTCAAAAATACAGATATGTTTTTTTAATAAAAACAAACAGTACTTAATCTTTAATATTTTTTATGCAATTTATTAACAGTAACAAAATTACTAAAATAATTTTAATTTTGAAGTTTATCATTTCTTAATAATACTTTTAATTTAATAAATTCAGAATTTTTTTTGTTTATATTAAGAAATAACGTTCATTTGTTCTGTCATGCAGTTTTTGTAATATTCTAGTTGTACATAATTATTTTTTATATTTCACTTTGTTTATAATGTCACTATTTTATTAATTCAATACCAGATAAAATTTACTTTCTCGTATGTTTAGTAGAATAACCTTTATACCTACATTTTTTTCTTCTGTAATAACTATTCATATTAATGTTATAATGCTTGATTTGGATAAAATATTTTTGATATAAATATTTTCGCAGTTCATTTAGTTTAATAAAAACGTCCTAAAAATGATAAAACTTCATTCATTTTAATAAATTGATAGTTTAGTATAAACTAATGTGTTTAAGTTAATTATTATCGATTGTAAATTAGTATCTGTAGATAATAATGACAAGTAAATAATAAAACATATTAACAAGTTATATATTTTTATTCACAATTCAATATCCAGCTTTTTATTGTTTTTCCACAATGTGGATGTAGAAAGTCGGATCTTCAATTTCTCCCAAATTTTTAAAATCACCCAATGTGTGAAATGATGATTTTTCACCAAAAATTTCTTTCAACATGTTTATAAAGTCATTCACCATGTGAGGATGAAACATCAATCTCAATTCTCTGAAAAATAAACCAAAACATTAAATAATTACCAGAACTTAACAGTTACTCACGTCGTGGAAGGAGTTTCAGATTTATACTTTTTAACACCATTGGTTTTATCGCTTGTTTCGTCACTCAGAACGATGTAATCCCTAATAATTAACGCCGGTTTTCCCATCACCGAAAGAACGGAAGTTGTAATATTTGTAATGTAGTTGGCCTAAAAAACAATTTTTCTGAAAATTTAATGGTAGGAAAATTTGCTTACGTCATAAAAGACACATTTCTTTGGGGCTTGGCCTTTGATAAGTTTTTCGTAATTTCTGTGGTCAATAAGGAGCAATCCGCCACGTTTTAGACATTTCTCAAAGTTTCTTATGGCTTGTCTGAAATGAAACAATATCAAAGTTGAATTAAATCAAAAATGAATTAAATACTTTTGCTCGCGTTGGTCGCCGTAAGAATCCAGAAGATGGGCAAATGAACTACCAAAGCAGATTACAGCATCGAAACCATCTCCAACAAGATCCTCAACCGTGTCATAAACTTCCAACCAATTGGCTTCCCTAATAACTAAAAAAAAATTAAAGTAATGAAAAGAATCTATTAAAATTGTTTTCAATTACTCCAATTTTCGAAAGCTGGCTCCCTTCTTCTCTCCCACCTTTGTTCGTAAGCATATTTCAACATCTTATCAGAACCATCAGTTGAAACAACATCAAATCCTTCCTCCAAAAGCATGATTGAGTCAATTCTAGTAAGACAAAAATTGTGTTAAATCTTTGGGAATTTTTTTCCACATACCCAGTTCCACAAGCGACATCCAGAATACGTTTGCATCCTTTTTTCCTCAATAAATCGATCAAAAATCTTTTGTAATTTTCGGTTCTTGCATTTTCATCTCCGATGAAAGCCTTGTACACTTTGGCCATTTTACCATCCGCATATTGGTCGTTGACTCCCTTGATGATTACTCCAGTTCTGGAAGGGCTGGTCTTGAATTCAATTCCGGTCATTTTCGTAAAATTAATGAAAGTTCACTAAACTTGAAAGAAACACAGAGTGGATCAGGATGAGAACAAGATGCTAATGTCCTAAATCTGAGGGTTTTTATAAGGCACAATAGTGGGGAATAATAAGATGATGTTTTTTGGACTTCGCGATAGATCATGCGATATTTTGTTTTGAAATTCGGACGAAGAATTTATTTGCAACTTACTGTAAAATTGTTTATGCCTAATTAATTTTATCAGTGTTTAAAACACTTGCCGAAGAATTTAAGACAAATTACATCACAATTGAAAGTTTTTTATGTATCGGGACTGATATTTTTTCATTGACGTAAGAATAAATCCGGGTTTGATAATGATAACTATTATTTAGTTCTTTCTTAAATTGATAATGAAACGATCGGATGTTTTAAATTGTTAGATAACAAATGACTTACCTTTTCAAATTTACTACTTTAAATACAATTTATTAATTATGATTGTTGAAATCTTCGGTGTTGATAAAAGAAAATTTTTGTGCTTTAGATTAAAATGATTTATAATGACTTCATAATTGCACGGTGTTTTTTAATTATATGAAATCTTTAAAAATATAATAATGCCAAAAATGACACTATTTTTTTTCATTAGATATGGTTTTAAATTTTCATACGAATTCCATCCTACTAATAGTGTGCGAAACGACTGTCTTTTTGAGAATAGGCCGGGCTTTAAAAAATAAAAAACATAATGATTTCACAAAATTTAGTTCTCATGCTTCTGTCAGTGCGTGAAATACTTTCAGTGTATGAAATTAGTATTTCACGCACAACTATGAATTTTGAAAAAGTGATTGTAAAAAAAAATTGATTTAGATTTTTATTTTTGAGGTTCAGTTTTTCTCTTTTGAAGTATTAGTGAATATCATGATTCTTTGAAATTAGAGTAAACGACAAAATATTTCTTTTTTTTTTCAAAAAAAATTTTTTATTTGGTATTCATGCGAAAATTTTGCCCTATTT
>NW_025401068.1:3442842-3462592 GCF_015345945.1 Tribolium madens
TTTTCTTGAATAAAGATTAAAAAATTAGGTAGTTTAATAAATTTTGTATTATGTTGTTATTATGTTGCTTCCCAGAATTTCATATTTAGAAAGGATTTGGTTATTTTTATTTCATCAAATTTTCTTATTGCAGGATTTTTTTTTTCAATTTGTTTTAAACTGAGAATTGAATAGGTAAATTTTTTCAAACTACATATTTTTAAAATTAGTAGAGTTAGGATTTTTAGGAATTTTTGAAATAATGGGTGATCAATTGATTATAAAAAAATATACAGGGTGAGCCAAAACTCGCGGCCCAGAGAAAATTTTCAAGTAAGGTAAGATACCGGGAAGATGAAAAATATATTTTTTGACATTTGACATTTTTTATATCTATTTAATGATACTGATGATCTTGTATATGTTTTTTTTTATAATTATTAGTAAAGGGACAAAAATCTTGCCAATAAAATCCACAAATAACATTGAACAGAATTACAATTTAGGATATAGCTTCCTTGTTTCCTCTTTTAATAGCCTATAGCAAAAAAAACTTGGAAAATTATTTTTTCAATGTGATGCAAACTATAAACCCTCGTAACTTCAAAATTTATATAAATAGAATTTTTTAAATATTTTTTCCATGTTCCTGGTATCTTACCTTATATGGCATTTTTCTCTGGGGCGCGAGTTCTGGCGCACTCTGTATTGTAATTATAATTTTTTATCCTTTTTTTTTAGTTTGGAAATTAATAAAGGAAACATTTATTAAAAAGGTAATCAAAAGTGCACTTTGTTTTCTTTATTGATTTACATTTAAAAATAAAAAATAAAAAATCTCCAGCAATTTTTATCCATTTAACATATAGCAAATTCCTACTACAGATAAATTTCTTTTTTTTATTATTTCTTGTGAATATAAGCTGGAAATAAATATGTGTACATTGCTCGTGTTTCTAATAATGTTTTTATTCCGATATTTTGTTGTAGGTAGGTACCTACCTATCCATTTTTAATTAACCGTTTAACGTTCAGTTAATTACTTATTAATTTATTATTATTTTATTTATTTACTTATTATTATTGGTAAATAAAATGTCTCAAGGGGTTTTGTATTCATCCGTTTGTTCAAAAAGCCAGTGTGCTTTTGCGTGATTGTAGACATTAAATTGTTTTCGTTGAAACTGTTATAATTAATATTTTATCGGGAATTGAAGGCTATTGTTTCATTTCCCGACTCTTCACGCCACTTCACGCCATTCTCTCCGTAATTATCTTCAAACTCCGTGCCCGGAACCCGGATTTTCCTCCTGACCCTTACGCAGTAGTACCATACAGTTGAAAATCGCGCTGCCAACCTATCCCACTAAGATCCCATTAAAAATCGCATACAATCTACTTACGTCAACGCATTATTTGGCAGCGCATATCTACAATCAACTCCATCGACAAGGTTATTGCCGTAATTATGAATACAAGCGCCAACAATGACGCACAAATTACGATTTTAAACGTAACCAACTTGAATGCGATTGGGACTGTTATTGTCGTCATGTTGCAAGCGTGAATGTCAAACTTATGTAAATCAGTTGTCAGTTTTGGTCAAATTCGGAGCCGAGAGTGGAAGTAGTTTTAATAAATTTGTAGAATAACCGGGTGGTGTACACCCTCCTCTTGATGGTAGGTGTTTTTTTTCACTTCTTATAACCAAAAAAATCACAATGCCCCAAAAACGTCTCGCGGGCATCAACCCCAAAACAAACGGTTACGTTGCCCGTAAAAGAAAACCGAAATTGACGAGAAAGTCAGGTAGGAAGCATGCAAAATGTGCTCTTTTTAGTGATATGTAATGTAAGCTTCTAGTTAACAGCCCCCCAGAGTAGGTGGTGTGACACTAACAAGGGTTGACGAATAACCTACATCTCTGAGCACTTATTGCATGTTGAGTTTTAATTTATTAACAGAATTTTACGCGATTTTTGGAATGACTATCCCCCGTTATTTACTTTGCAAGCATCATTATTGTCACTTTTTTTACTCATTAAAGCCCCTTTGTACCATTAACACGAGTCAGATGTGCACTGAATGGCTGTAGTAGTAAAAACCTGGTGGCAATAAGTGATTTATCTATTAATATTCAAACGGTATGTTTGAATATTGTTATCTCTAAGTGTGAACGAACAGTTGGCACAGTTTGTTTGAATTTTTAGTACTGAAAATGTTGGCGGTAATGGAGGCGTCCCGGAATAACAATCCTCCGGTTCCCAAGGACGAATCAACTCCTCCAACCCCGAATTCGGAGGATGCCAGACCTCAGGATTTTTTACAATCAGGAAGAACGGGAAGACGAAATGCTTTGGCAAATATACTGGGAGAACACGCTATTGTGACCAGTTCCGACTTGCCGGCACAATTAGAAGCACTCACCACGAAAGACACGACGGAAAACTCCGACAAAAACGAAGCGAGTACAAGCAAAAGCTGAAGAATTATCATGTGACAAACGGCAGTTTTTAAACAATTAGTCCAAAAGACTAAGCAAGGAGGGAAGTACAAGTATTTATTTCGCAAATTAGTTTCGTTAAGTGTTCAACACGTAATCTCCGTTTTTAAGGCCTAGAATACTCAGTCTTAGGTATCATATACCTCTCGTAGTCAATTATAAAGGAATTCAAACTAATTTGGATCTGGACCGTTGATCTGTTGCTTGCATAAAAAACTGTAGTCCAAGGCTAATGCAAAACTTTATTAATCAAAATTTTCGAATAGGGACTAATCTGGCCAATTGGGCTACACGTTTTATTTATAAGATAGGCCTGATTTATTTATTTAGCAACGATACTTGTGATATTATTTATTTCAAAAGTAACTAGTGTTAGTGTGATAGTTGTTTTCTTGTTAATTTATTTTCTTATTTAATACGCTGAAATTAAGCGTTTCGGGGGACGGAATCTTGTTGTATACTGCTCAAATCGTAATTGAAGAGCAGTGCACCTAGTCATTAAAATTATCGCATCAAAATTGTCAATACTATATTTGTATAGAAACACAATAAATTCATTGAATAAAAAGCTGGTTTTTCTCTCACACAAACCATAAACGTTTTCCCTCTTTTTAGTCTCCGGTTTTACTCTATTTCAAATAACTAAAATTGCGACAGAGCTAAATTTTGGTGGAGATCTTGGGTACACCATTAGGAATAAATATCAAAAGTCCCCATCGATCCCATGTGTGCTAAAAAAGTTATTCGGGGTTAAAGGTCAAAATTTGTCAAATTTTTGATTTTTTTTGAAACCGGTAAGTTTTATCAAAAAGTACCCCGGCCAAAATTTATAGATCTTAAAATTATCTACAAAAATGGTCCTTATAATTTTTTTCTAAGATATCGCGATTCTAAAAGTTGAAGGAGTCACGTTCTACATGATATGCACATACAGAGTGCGCCAGAACTCCCGCTCCAAAGACAAATGTCATGTAGGGTAAGGTACCACGAATATGGAAAAAGTTAAAAAAAAATCTATAAAAATGTCAAAGTTATGAGAGTTTAAATTTTGCACTTTAACTCTATTTATTTCTGTTGGAAAAATAATTTATTGTTTTTGCTACAGGCCATTAGAAGCGGAAACAAGGAAGCTGTATCCTAAACTGTAACTCTGTTTAATGTTATTTGTGGATTTTATTGGCAAAAGTTTTGTACCTTTATTAAATAATTGTAAAAAAACATATACAAAATCATCAGTATCATTAAATAAACATAAAAAATGTCAAAAAATAATTTTTTTGACAGATAGAATTTTTTAAACATTTTTCCCATGTTCCTGGTATCTTGTCTTACTTGAAATTTTTCTTCTACTTCATTAAACTTATAAATATCTCGATTCCATTAGAATTAAAAAGAATTTATTTGGCTATACATACCGCGCACTTCCTTGAAAGGGAGTAAATTGGGTAGTCCCCAGAGTACTGAAAAAATGTTTAAAAAATTCTATCTGTCAAAAAAAAAATTCATTTATTTTTTGACATTTGACATTTTTTATGGCTATTTAATAATACTGATGACCTTGTATATGTTTTTTATAATTATTTAGTACCCTACATGGCATTTGTCTTTGGGGCGCGAGTTCTGGCGCACTCTGTATGTGCATATGATGTAGAACGATACTCCTTCAACTTTTAGAATCGCGATATCTCAGAAATGGTGATTCTTAGAAAAAAAAGTATAAAGACAATTTTTATAGATAATTTTCAGATCTATAATTTTTGTCTGGGCTACTTTTTTGATAAAACATACCGTTTTCGAAAAAAACGGCAAATTTTGACCATTGACCCCGAAGAACTTTCTTAGCACACATGGGATCGATGGGGACTTTTGACACTTTATTTCTAATGGTGTACCCAAGGTCTTAACCAAAATTTAGCTCTGTCGGAATTTTCGTTATTTGACCACTATTTTTATGACTAATTTGACCGGACTAATTCAAACCAACAAATTTTGAGGTTGTTTCATTATTTTCTTGACGACTATTCGGAAAGAATCCACATTGTATCAATATTTAGATTTATTAAAACTAAATTTGAAATTCAGTTTTTCATATTTCATTATTATTATTTCGACAAAAGGATTTAATCTTTATTTTCGTCTATTTTATACTTAAATTAGGGAATTTTCTTGTATCACTTAGGGTTATTTTTTGAATAAAATTTTGGGGCGGTGTTATTCTCTTTCTACTATGTATCTTTTCCGGAAATTAATCTTGTTGAAGCATTGAGTTAAATTAATGAACTTTTAATATTGATTAGTGTTGAAGGTCGGTATTATTTATTCAACAGTTGAGTTCGTGGAAGTACAAAAAAGCCGAAAAAATTTCAATCGTTTATTTCGTTCAGTAGCACAATAAGTTAATGAGATAGAAAAGTATTGCGTCACTCAATCTTGAGCATTTATCAATTTCCGAAGATTTATTTCGGTCGTTTTCATCCTAGGATCAATCTGAAGTGCCTTTTTATACATCTCACGAGCCTTGTCAATTTTACCCCATCTGTGATATAAAACCCCTGCAAACACCACTGATAACACTGTTTGTCGACCACTAGTGACAAGTACCTAAATTCGAGTGGTAGAGAGCGTTGTTTGGATTCAAATTGATCGCTTCCAGAAAGTGACTTTCGGCTTTTTTAAACTGCTGGATTTTCCCCAAAGTGTTAGCAAGACTGAAGTGGAGAGCCGGGGATTTGGGGTTGTGGATAAGGGCGGTAATTCCCAATTCCAGCACTTTGTCGTATTGTCGCATACTATCCAGGAGCACCAAAGTGTTGCTCCAAGCAGCCACGTGGGTGGGGCGGTAAAGGACGGCCATTTCCCAGGCTTCGAGAGCCTCATCGTTGCGTTTTTGATCTAGATACTAGGGGAAAATGGAAGGGGCGAGTTTTGGGACTTTGTATATTTACCAAATTGCCCAAATTGTAGTAACAATCCGGGTATTTATTTCTGTACTTGATTGCGGTCTTGTAACAATGCTCGGCCTCCTCAGTCCGGTTCAAATTCGTCAAAACTATTCCCAAATTCATCCAAGCGGCCGCAAAATTCGGCCTAAAATTTCTATTAACCCAAATTTTTCACAAAATTTCATTCAACCTAACATCAAGTGCTTTCCGTAGCAAAGCTTCAGCTTCGTCAAACTTCCTCTCTTCTCGCAACAGATTAGCCAAGTTGTTCATCGCTTGTTCGTAGTTTGGGTTGAGTTCGAGGGCTTTTTTGTACTCGGCCAAAGCCAATGTTTTGTTGTTTTGGTCACCGGCGATTTTCGCAATATTGTAGTGCACTTTGGCGTTCAAAGGACACACATTGAGAGCAGAAGTGAATAAAGTTTCCTCTTTTAGCCACTCAAAGTTTCGTTGAATTGAGCGAAGAGAAAAAATCACACAAACAGTGTAAAACAATACAACTAAAGTCTGAAATAAATCAGAGTCAAACTTTGTAAAATTGATTTTCAATAATAAATTACTGATTTATGACTAGGAGAAAAAGTTTCGATTTTTTTGAGACCAATCACAACCAATAGACAAAATCCAGCACTAGGTAACAGGAGGGTACGTTCAGCTATCACAAATCCCACTTTTAGAAATAAATTCGAAGCAGGTAAAAATGGGAGAATTATTAAACTAATTGCCATTGTTTTAGCGTCTCTAGAAAAGTACTTTAGTATTTTTCCGAAAAAAAATCTTTTCTTACAGAAATCTGTTTTCTATTACTTTCTTGACTAAATTATGTGCTGATATTAGGATAATTATCCAGAAAAACAAGACGATGAGTATTCTCTTATCTGAGATTCTTTCTATCAAAGGTAAACATCCCATTGACCAATCAAAACACAGCCATTGTGGCCACAACAAAAGCAACAAATTTAAAAAATAAATATAATTGTAAGAAAATATCTGTAAAATAAATAGTCAGTGTTAGTTATCACACAATTGATTTTTTACCCTAACGAAAATGTTATCGGCATAAGCAGCAGGATTATCAATGCTTGTAAAAGTCGGGCCTTCAAAGTTCATTATTTTATATCTATAAAACAAAATAACTAATCCTGTCACAACCAGAGTCGTAGTACGTATAATAAAATAAATACTAAATATGTTACACCAATCTTTCCTTTGTTTTTTTAACAAGAAAAGATCATAAACAACACAAACGCCCTAAAATATTAACTCAATTAATTATCGTTTAGGTAAGTGAAAAAACAATTACCAAAACAGTTATCGCCGTTTCTTTACACAAGACAGCAGCCGCTGTAGTTACCACAACAATGCAAAGTAACAAAAACGACTTTTTACTAATTACTTTATCATACAATAATATCACAACAAAAAATAAAATGGAACACAAAATATCCGCTCTGCCGACGAGTCCAGCGACACATTCTGTGTGAATAGGATGGACTGTGAATAACAAGCTTGATAAATAGGCAGTGTCGTCAACGGATTTTTGAGATTTCTTTTTGCGGAGGAATAATTCAAATACAGGAATGGTGAGTAAACATAACAGTCCATAAAGAATCACATTGGTTGCATGAAATTGGAATGCGTCTAGTTTATTAGAGGAATACAAAACGTTCAGTCTAGAAATTATGTTAAGTTTTGTTCGAATTTTTTAGTGTTGTACCTACCTATAAGATAAAATAGTGAGAGGTCTGTAGGACTTGTGACTACTGTTAAGGGAGATATTGCTGCCCCAAAAATCGTTCCGAAATATTTCGTTTAGTGGAATGTAAGGCATCACATCTTTGTTTTTGATTATTGCTTCGGTGTCGTCAAAGACAAACGAGCCCCAAAGTGTGTTACAGTAACAAATAAACGCCGCTACGGATATTGTTATGTATTTCTTTGACTTTTCCTTAAATAAAGAGATTTAGCTAGAATTAGGCAAAGTTGTTATTTTTGCTTCGATTAATGTACCATTTCAGTCGGGTTTCATTTATTAAAATGAAGAAATTCAAATTTTGTATTATTTCATTATTTGTCAAATTTTTTAACCTCAAACTGCAATTGTGACTTTTGAGATAGGGCAAGAAGTTCCGAAACTGCGTACTCACGAAATTTACAGTTGCTCAAATAGAGTGTACATATAAATTTGTAGGTTCAAATACAACAATTGTTTGGATTGTTGGAATTTTACTAGAGTTTGATATTATAAGAATTTCTAAAATTACGACTAAAGAGTCTTTAAATGTTGAAATTAACAATTTTGTATTACTGGTTGCATAGCATAAAGAAAAAAAATGGATCTGACTGTGCTAGTGTTATAATGAAAAGGTCAATATGTATTTCTTAGTTTTTCTTGAAAATAAAATCTTTCTAATTCTTCTAATTCAATTCTTTTTTCTTTTTTTCTAATTCTTTCTAATTTAAGGTACTCATTTTCACAAGTGGGTAATTTAAATTATAAAAAAACGTACTTTGAAATTATAAGGTGATTCTCAAGGAATAATGAGCCTGATCAAATTCTCGATGCAACCATCATTACTCTTCGCAAGTTATTTTGCAACAACTATAATGTTAGTTGCATCGAAAATTTGGTTAGGCTCATTATTCCTTGTGTATATCCGCAAAATACTATTGCTTAATGGCTATAAAAATCTAATTCTTATGTTGCTTTAAAAATTAGAGAATTTCTTATACTTTTGAGGTAACAATTCCATAGTTTTTTAAGTAAAAACTTTTGCAAATTTTTACTTAAAAAGTTGTCTCTACATAATGGAGGTTTTTTTTTTCATAAAACAAGCCATCATAAAAATTAAATAATTTGGAGATGGACTGTTACAAGAACGAAACTAGTTTAAGGTAAACTTCAAGACCAGCTGCTTAAAACACGAATATTATTATTCAATGATCAAGGATTACTACTCTTCTGTCTTTTAATTATTGTTACAGGGTGATATAATAATAAGAAATGTTATAACATTAAAAGGCAAATTGAATCTAATTTTAGATAAAACCTTGTCCTGGTAATATTTGCGTTTTGACTAAAATTCCGAAATTGTAAACAGAAACGCCTATTATTATTATTATAATAATAATCAATTAGTGAAACTCCCTCAATTACGAACATTTAAATAATTAAATAGGAGTAAGTAACGACAACGTAAAATGGAAAATATTTAAATATTTATTGAATATTTTATTGCTTCCTGTATTTTTTTTAAACATGTGGAGGAAGTGTTTGAATTATTAGAAAATATATTTTCCAATAATATCCGACAATTTAACTAATAACGTAGAAAACTACTCGGTGAATGACTTCAAAATTGATATTCATTAATTACATAATTTAACTTTACACAAACAGCAAAAGTTTCCAGTAAAATATATTTATTCAATCCTCTATTTTAAAATTGAATTTTATTTACTTTTTTCTTCATGTTAAAATGAAATTTTATCGTCTAGATGATAAAAAAAATGCATCCGTTGTTGTATATCTGCGGTTGTTAGTTGCTAACGATCTTTGACATTAGATTTGTTTGTTGAATTTTACTTTGACATTTATAAATATCGACCAAATTGACTACAAAATTAGTGAGGATTGAATAAAATTTTATATTGTACACGACGATAAAATTTTCATTATCTTTTCGAGCATATTATTAGCATATTAGCGTATAAAATTGCTCTCAAAGATAAAATTCAATTTTATCGTCTTGTATAATAAATAACTATTTTATCAATAGAAAGTTGACTTACAAATTAATTAATTTGTGTTTTCTGACTATAGAAAAATTAAAATTAACATTTTTTTGTATCAAACGCCATAAACTATTAAGTGGTGGTTGATATTAAATACCATTTCTTTAAAATAGTACCGTGAATAAAACTATATTATATTAAAAAGTAAAGACGTAAATTATTGATGACTTTAATTTAAGTTTCAGCTTTAATTTATTTATATCCTGTTGTATTAAAAAACAATTACGCTTTTAATAGGTTTTCTTTTTATAACAATGAATAATGTGAGGCGTTTATTTAAGCAATAAACCTTAAAAGGCTTGTGGACAACCAAAACCAAAATTTAGAAATTTTTATTTCATGTGACACAATTTTACGACTATTATTGTCCAACAACCACAAAAGTAAAAAATAATGTGTCTCCAATTTTTCGAAAGACTTGCATCTTTCACAAGCAAAATTTCAGCAAACGTAATTATTGTGAGGGAAATTATGACAAAACTAAATGTAAAGTAAACAACGTGATTTCAAAACAGCGACTAATGACCTTTCTAAATAACATGTATGTAACAACACAAAGGGCATATCTTTCCGAATTCATTAATTTTAAACCAATGAATTTATTTCCTGTAATACTTTCTTCAATTGGTAACAGGATGTACTTCCTATACTGATCTGAATTAGTCAAAATTTGGAGTTATATAATTTCCTCCTTAAAAATTCCATTAGGCAAAAAATATACAACAGTCAAAGTTAGTCTTATTTAAAAAAGTCGGAACGAAATAATTTTGAAAAATATGTAAATTAAAGCAATCAATTTAATTTTATTTAATGAAAATAGCTCCAAAATTGGAATTAATACACCAGTTTTGATACTAATTGATGGGACGTAATACCCCAAAACTTATGGTAAAAGCGTTTGCAGTGGTGGGAGCCGGGAGGTAGGAAAATTTCCCTTTTATAAAGGAGCTTATATCGAAGGTGTGTGTCGATTTATTTATTTACAAACATGAAGTATCTTGTGGTGTTGTGTGCTCTTGTCGCGGCTTCCCAGTGCAAAGTTTTGCGTAAGTTTTTTTTAATAATTTATAAAATAAACAAAGTTTGTTAAAAAAAAAAAAACAACAAAAGGTCATAAGTTGAAGTCTCATTTCCTTGATTATTCCTTTAACTTTCTCGAGTGATGTAATAATATTTTTCAGCTGAACGCGTCACGAATATTTTATGCAGCCGAAATGACCCCGATTACAACGCTTGCACTCGCAAAGCCTTCGAAAAATCGATCCCTATCCTCGTCAAGGGAATCCCCGAAATTAACATGCCCCCAATCGACCCCCTCGAACTCCCCTTCATGTCTGTGGACCGGACCATCAATGAACTCGTCAGCATCAAAGCCGTGATGAAAAATATCAAAGTTCTCGGAGCCAGCAACATCATAATCGAGGACACAAAGTAAGATCAAAAATTATGCAACACATTACATATACCAACAATGATTAAGGTCAATCAACTTGATTTTCTAATACACTTTCTCGCGGAAGACTCTTTTTGCTTCCTTGACACGAAATTGGGTTTTTAGAGCCAACCCTCATAATTACACCGCTGAAATGAGAATAACTCTGCCTTGGACTCATCTTGATATGGATTATGATGCGGTAGGACAACTTCTTATCATACCGTTGAGGAGTAAAGGATTTTTCAGTGGAAACTTCAGTGAGTTTATTTCGCTTTGTTGCGAATTTGGGTGTTTAAACTATGATTTTTAGCCAACACTCAAATATATGCCAAGGGAAACCTCAAGCTTGTTGACAAAAACGGAGTCAAGTATTTCCAAGTTGATAAGTACAACATGAAAATCAGGGTTGGAGATGGCGAAATCAAACTTATTGCTGATAATCCCGATCTTCAATTTGGAGGTAAACAGAATTTTTATATTTTATATTTTTATATAAAATTTCACCTTGAAGGAGCTTTAACATGATATCCTTGGAATGAACCAAAATTAATTATTTATGCAAATCAAAACTAACAAAAACAACAAACCAGAAAGTTACTTTTGGCTCCTCCAAACTATGAGAATATGAAATTTACTCCCAAGAGTAATTTTTTTCGAAAAAAAAAAAAACAAATCCAGAAAACTCAAAACTCTGGGGTGCGTCAGAACTCGCGCCCCAGAGAAAAATGCCATGTAAGATAAGATACAGGAACATAGAAAAAATGTTGAAAAAATTCTATCTATTAAAATTTCGAAGTTATGAGAGTTTAAATTTTGCACTTTGAGTTTATTATTTCTGTTGGAAAAATATTTTTTTATTTTTTTTTGCTACAAGCTATTAGGAGAGGAAACAAGGAAGCCGTATCTTAAAATGTAACTTTGTTTAATGTTATTTGTGGCTTTTATTGGCAAAATTTTTGTACTTTTACTAAATAATTATAAATAAACATAAATAAGATCATCAGTATCATTCAATATACTTAAAAAATGTCAAATTTTTTTCATGTTCCTGGTATCTAAATACTACTCGAAATTTTTCTCTGGGGCGCGAGTTCTGGCGCACCTGTATGTGAAATACAGAAAAAAAATTCTTTTTTTGAGTACTTAATTATTTCAAGAGCCGAAGGTGAAGGCAGAAAAAAAAACTTTCTTCTCTTGTTACATAAATAATTATTGTTACAGCCGATCTCATTGCCAACTTCTACAATGAAAACCCACGTCGTGTGATGGACGCCGTGAACCCAATCTTCGTAGAGACTGCTACAGATTTATACAGAGTTATTTTGAATCAAGTGCTGGCCACAATCCCCGCCAAAGAATTGTTACCCGAATAAGAAACTAATTTTTCATTTTTTTCTCTGGTAGTTTTAGTGTTTTTATTCTATGGAAGGTTTAAATGTTAAATGTAGAAATTGAGAGTCAATTGATAAAATAGTTCATAATGGACGTCTTCTGAATTCTAAAAATAATTTTGTTTAAAGTACATTTTTATTAATGCGTTTTCAAATTTAATAAATTTGAACCATTTTACTTTTACGTGGTACCTACCTAATAACTTTCAAGATTTGTAAAATACTTATGTACTTAATAAATGGTTAGAACTGTAAAATGAGTTTTATTCTATATTTTTAAATTTAGACAAGTTTCGAAAAAAAGCTTTTTGCTGAATGTGTATGGGTTAGAATAAGAGAAATTTTCAGTATTGTTTCATGATACAACAATTTTAATGAAACATTTATGTGCTTTGTTGTTTTTATTCTTTTCCGATTTGGTTGAACAGAACTTCAAATAACTATAACTATAACTATATTGTCGAGTTGACTTCAAAAAGCTAAACAAACAGTTGTGTATTACTAGTTGCAAACCTTCATGGCTCATTTATAATAAAAAATTGCAGAGAAAACTGACCAAGACAACATTGCGGAACGCTTTTTGGCGGTGCTAATGTGTCAACTGCATTTTCAAAAATTCAAAGATTGCTTCTATCATCTTAGCTATTGAATCAAAATCATCTTTTGCACTATTTGTGTAAGTTCTAAAACAGCCATGGAGGCGTGAACTTCGAATGTGGAAGCGTACAAAATTGCAACATTTTTATTGTTGTTTGAACACCAATAGAGGAGTAGTTTTGGACAAAAAATATTGCACCTTTCAAACATAGTTACAATTTAGGATACAGCTTCCTTGTTTCCTCTTCTAACAGCCTGCAGCAAAAAACATAAGAAATTATTTTTCTAACAGAAATAAATAGAACCAAAGTGCAAATTTTTTAATCTCCCATAATTTCAAAACTTTGATAGAATTTTTTAACATTTTTTTTTATATTCCTGGTAGCTTACTTTATATGACATAACATTTTTCTATGGGGCGCGAGTTCTGAAACAATCTGTATACTCAATTCAGAATTCAGTATAAAAATGATGATTAAAAAAAAACAAAAAAAAAATAAGTGGGTCAAGAAACTGAAAGTAAATTTGCCAGTTAAAGTGAGAATCATAAACCCATTTTTAAGTTGTTGACCTTTGAAGAGTTCTTTCTTCCTGGTGGAAACAAATGAACAAACCAACAAGCATCCCTAAGTGCAAACGGTTTTGATTGATTTTATTGATTGCAATAAAAATTTTGAATACCTCTTTCTTGTTATGATGAGCAATCAAATCGAATTTTTAGACCAAAGAATTCGAAGTTTTTTCTTAGAGATTCTTGCGTAATTTTGAAACTAGGAATCTTCTCAAAAATGAATTTCATAAAAAAATCGTCGTATTAAGAACATATAAAAAAATATAAAAAACCAAGTGTTTATTGCTTTAACTTTTTACTTTTCGAAATAAAATAATATTAAATGCATTAGGTATAAAGTTCTAAAGAAAAATGATCGTTTTTAATATTTTGACAAAAGGGGTAAAGAGGTGGTTTCATGCAGTTTTAAGCTTGGCTGAGAAAAGTTTTGTTCAAATGTTAAAATGAAAGAATAAACAAGTGTTACCAAATGTAATGGTATTGTTAGGGAGAAATTTCCAATCCATATAAATTATTTAATTATTATTATCACAATACAGATTGCTCCTCAGTGGCAAAGTGATAAAATAAATGACTGATATAGACTGTTACTACGAGTATTTGTAAAAATAATTTTCTTATTTCGTAATTCTGCGTTTTTTTATCTAAAATCATCAATAAACAGGTTTAACTAAGTAGGTATATGTACATAACAACATAACATGAAACTATTTTTATTGTTTTATTTCTAATGCGAACAATATTATATCATAATGAAATAGCAGGTTTTAAATCACGTAGTTATTTAATGAAATAAGTTATGGAGAACCCTTTTTTTTTGTTTTTACTGCTAAAACAATAAATTAAAAAAACACAATAAACTTAAACATAGCCATTTTCGCAATTCAGATTGATAACAAACCCTGTTTAAATTTAGATCATTAATATTATTTGTAACTACAAGACATATAATTTAAGCAATTGAAGAAAACATCTAATTAAGTTCATTAAAAATAATTGTACCCTATTTATTTTGTTTTTTACGGCAAAACAATATTTTCGAAAATTTTTAAAAATTTAAAGTTTTGCATAAATTTTCCACAATTGAGGAATCAATAGTTTATAAACAGCAAAACAACGAGTAAATAACTACAAAATGTTATTTACTTGAAGGTTAACATTGTTGCATCCAATAAATTAATATTAATTAATTTAATGCAGTCTAAATTTTTATATATTTTTTTTACAATTCTAGAATTAACAGTTTTTGTTGTTTTCTTAATTTGCCTAATTAATTTTCGTTAAACCTATAATTTATGTTATAATTTCAACATAACCACTACCAAGGCGCTCCTTCATTGTATCGAATAACATTGGTCGAAACATATAAATTTCTCAATAGCCATTTCAAGCAGTCTGTCGTCCAGTCTTTAGCAGTTCATCACAATTATGTATTTATTAATTAAAAGTATTCTTATTTTTTGTGTCTTTTTTACAATTTCTGATGCAGTTATCCACGATCTGCGTAAGTACAAAATTATTTTATTCATTAAAATGTGACGTTTGTGCATTTTGTGAAAGTGAGTATTGGGTTTATATTTGATACAAACAGCATTTCTAAAATAACCTTGCAATAAGAAAAGTGGATAATGTACTGCCCTAATTGTTACATCACAAACAATTTAATGTTTAAAGTAGGGAATAATAAAATTTTCAATGATTTAAATAGATTCGTAAAAAAATTGTAATAATTTTAGTACACTCAAATATTTTCAATAAAAAAATATGGAAAAGACAAGGAATATTTTGAAAACCAATTAAGGACAAGTTTTTTTTGTAAAAAATTAAAATTCGTATAAATTTTGGCTCTTTGAATTCAAATGCAACTGTTTTCTAATTAAAATTCATTTGACATTAAATTTCAGCTTCCTACTTTCCAAGATGTAAGCGTTACGACCCCAAACTGAGCGAATGTTTGCTAAAAGCGACCGAAACGGTCAAACCCTACCTTATCAAAGGTGTCCCCGAGCTCGGAGTCCCTGCAATTGAGCCCTATGTCATTCCTGAAATAACACTAGAGCAAGGCACTCAAGCCTTGAACTTCAAAGCTTTACTGAAAAACGTCGTTGTTAAAGGATTAGGAAGTTACAAGTTTTCGCAATTTGAGTGAGTTTCTTCACACTTTGTAAATTTTTAAAATCAAAATTTATTCCAAAGTTTTGATGTTCCAAATTTACAATGGTTTTG
Source organism: Tribolium madens (assembly GCF_015345945.1). Classification (NCBI taxonomy): domain Eukaryota; kingdom Metazoa; phylum Arthropoda; class Insecta; order Coleoptera; family Tenebrionidae; genus Tribolium; species Tribolium madens. Next base: position 3,458,282 of record NW_025401068.1, read on the forward strand.
TAAGGCTACAATCGACAATATGGATTTGACTGGCGACTACACTGTTACTGGAAAAATTCTCTTAGCTCCCATTGAAGGAAAAGGGAAATTTGTTGCCGGCATTGGTATTTGTTAATTTTATTCATCAAGGGCTAAATTGACTAATTTTTCTTAAAGCTAATTCGAATATCACCGCTTTTCAGAAAGTCGAATTTGTAAAAAAAAGAGGAAAGGATTATGTCCGACCTGTTAACACCACTACAACTATCGAAGTAGGTGGTCCAAAGGTCCATTTGGATGGACTTTTTGACGGAAATGAGGAACTAAGTAAGTATGACAAATAAAGTCAGTGTTTGGCATTAAATTAATTTTTGATAATAACAATAGGAAAACTTTAGAAAGTGTAAAAATTGACTTATGTAATTCCTGTAATTACGTTATTGTTACAATGTATTTTTCTTTACAGATAGGGTGACTAATACTGTAATTAACGATAACGTTAATGAGTTATTTGAAGATCTAAAACCAGTGATTCAGCAAATTATTACGAATATTGTAGAACAGTGGCTCTTTAGAGCTTTGGAAGACAATGTACCTTTTGACAAACTGTATCCTGTAGACTAAATAATCAATTAATTATAAGAATAGGTTAAGAACACATACTTTATTGTTAAAATTTATGTATTTTTCTACGATATATAAATTTTATAAAAAATTGACTCGTGCTTTTTCTTAAAAAAAAGCAGGATAAAGCTAGTAGCTACATTTGTAGCATTATGATAAGAAATTCTCACCAAGTACAGAGTGATTCAAAAGTTTTGGACCAACTCTCGAATGGTGAAAGAAGACTTTCAGCTAAACATAAAAATGAATTCAAATTTTTGTTTGAAGCTTTTTTTATTAAAAAAAAAACAGAACTGTCAATTTTCATATAATCACGCAGGCATTTTTTTGTTTCCGTTATTGTTAGATTAAATTTATTGTTAAGTTTGCTTGTTTGTTAAATGTTTTTTACACCATAAGACACAAGTTGGTGTTTTTTTCAGTCTTACAAGACCCGCCATTTCCCCTAACTAAATTCAAGATTACATAATCGGAACGACCAAGAACTTAACCCAAAATTTAATCTTTAAAGAGCTCAATGAAAAAAGGCTCAAACAATTTTTTGTCATAGGAATTTATTTACCCAAGAGATGTTCCGACACTTTTAAATCACCTGGATATTTCAATAAGTAATTAAATAAGACATTATTTTGTTTATTTAAGTTTAAAAAAATAGTCGTATATGTTGTTTCCCGTTCTCAAAGTTGGTTCTAAACAAATTTTAGTCAAGAACATTTTAATGTTTTTTTTTTTTTTTAATCTTGTATTTAAGAAAAATTATTTCAAATCTTATGGACACTTAAAGAAATTTTAAGAAATTAATAATAATCTGTAAAGAAAAGTTGTTTGTTAAAAATTTAGTGCACCTAACTAAAGATCCATTAAACTTTTCTAATCTATAAAAAAAATGTAATATGAAAAACAAATCATTTAGAAAAGCGACTAAATTAACATTTTTAAAAGCAGTACATCATCAAAACAACAATTGAAAGCAGCTTTGGTTTATTTTACTGTGGTTAAAAATTGCTAATTATACAGCGTGCTCTGTTTTTATTATAATAAAATATTCAAATTTTCATATTCAAATTTGAGACAAAAGTTTCCTACAAACATGTATCAAAAAATATTATGTAATGGTGCTATACTCCTTGAAAAGGGTGCGTTTTTGAATGGGATTTTTAGATAAAATTACAAAATTTGCAACAACTGCTTTACGAGTATATACCTAAACGAATTCGAAGATAAAAATCGAAATTTTTAATCAGGGGCGTTCTAAAATAAGGAGGTATAGGGTAAGGAGTACCCTAACTATTTGGGTTGTAGTTTTTTGCGACTTTCGGCTACAGAATCCTAAATTCCATAGTTTCCCATGAAAAAGAGGTTTCTTGCGTTGGTTTGTTAAAACTTACCGTGTTTGACAAAATTTTCTAGTCCATGATGGATTAGCACCATTGGATTTTTTTCTTTTTAAATGATGAATTAAGACTTTAGTCATATAAAAATATGATGCAAAAAATGTCCAACTTTTGTTCATTGCAAACCCCAAAAAGCCCTTTGTCAAATGTTGTTTTTCTGTTTTAATCTAAATAAACATTTATGCGATATTTTATTAATAAATTTTAGGTTTTGGTAAATCGTGGATTTGTCTTTGCAAGCATACAAGGTGATTCCCCAACTGTGATCTTAACCCACAACACCACTTTTCTTTTTAGGCTCAAATTGTTCAAAGTTAATTTCCATGGATTATCTATATAAAAAACTAAACCTGTTTACCTCTTCTTTTAATTGCACAGATACCCAATGAAAGACATTCATGATGATTAAAATTGTGTCTGAAGGGCAAGTGGTGGTAGCCGCTTATATAACAAACTTTACGAATTTTATTCTAGTAGTGACAAGATCCATAATTGTTAATTGTTATTTAGAATACTTGTTATAATATTCAAGAATTAATCATGGTTTTTAATAAATTATCAATTCTTGTTATTTTGTTTATAAATATTTGTTTAACAGTCGGCGAAAGAGATCTTCGTAAGTTACATTTTAATAAATTTTTATTATTGTCTAGATATTGAATAAAAATGAGTCAAGGTGAAAAATTCCCGTTTTAAGGTTAATTAATACAATTGATTCAGCGTGTTTTGACTCAAGGTTCGCAATGTACCTTTCCTTATCTTGACATTTTTTAAATAGTCCAGTGTCATTTATTTATTTATTTTATTTTGGAACTATAAATAACTGATATTGCAAAATTAATTTTTTAGCGGTGTACTATCCTAGATGCTATAGAGACGACCCGGATTTGAATCAATGCCTTTTAAATGCAACTGAACAAGTGCGACCGTTTTTACAAAAAGGTGTTCCAGAGTTAAATGTTCCTCCAATTTCTCCGTTTTATGTTCCCGAAGTGAATCTCCAACTTGGAACAGAATTTATTAGTTACAAATCGTCCCTCACCAATGTTATAGTCACAGGATTGGACACTTATAAATTCACAAAATTTGAGTAAGCAATAAATTGATGATTAAAATTTTATATAATTTTGCAAAATCTTAGTTTTGATGTCAAAAAGCTCCTTTTCACTGGGGCGGTCACAATGGGAAAAATTAACATTAAAGGCAATTATTCTATCAAAGGAAAAATTTTAACAGTGCCCATTGAAGGTAAAGGACAATTGGACACAACTGTAGGTAAAGTGATTTAAAATCAAATTGTTGCCTGCTCTTTCATGCTGTTTATTCAGTTAGTTCAAATGGAAGTCTTGTACAACAAGCAAAATTGGTGACGAAAAAAGGCAAGATTTACCTCGAATCTGAGAAGACCAAAATCTACATTGATGTTGGTGAAGTCAAGTCCAAAATGGATGGTTTGTTTGATGGAAATGAAGTTTTAGGTAAGTTTATGAATACTACAATTGGGGTGTGTTCTAAACAGTAGTTTCTTGTAAAAAAATAGAAATTTATTCACACTTGATTTTTAGCCAAAGCTGCTGATAATGTAATTAAGGAAAATTTGCAAGATATTATAGAGGAAGTAAAACCTGCCATCGAGGAAGTATTTACCCAAATTATGGAAGGGATTTTGTTCAAAAGTGTCTACAGGATACCTTACGACAAGTTATATCCTCTTCACAATCAGAAATCGTAACCTGACTAACTTCTTTTTAAATAATTTATTGACTGTGCCAAATATTATTTGTCCCTATTCCTGCAAAGAATGTTTAAGCCTCAAAAACCTGACAAAACCCGATATCCAATATCTACGATAGGAATGCTAGAATTTTGCCATTCCATAAATCCTCTTTGTAACATAAATAAGCAATATTTGTTTTTATTTATTATATCAGAGATTGTTATGATATTTATTTGTATGCCATTTTATAAATAAAATATAAAATCGACAATTTGTTTTTACAAAATTTATTTTTAAAATTTTCAAACAAATAAGATTAGTTAAGTGGTTTATTACAAGATTCTCGTAACGGTTTAACCATAAAATCTTAGTTTTCCAGAACCTACAACGACAGTGTAAATATTTTGATAAACTACACATTTTTAAGTTTATGTCAATACTGTAATGTACCCATTGAAAACTACGAGTAATAAATAAATATCTAGCGGAATAAATTGTGAGAAAAGATAATATTTTTTTATTATGTTTCTTATTACTCAATTTTTAATTTTGTCTTCAATAAAATTTAGGAAAAAATATGCCTTCAAAAACAGATTT
>NW_025401068.1:3462777-3468761 GCF_015345945.1 Tribolium madens
TAAAATTTGGACTTTTTGAAGTAGGTAGTGAAAATTTGAATTTTTTGGGATTATTAATAATTGTGTAATAAATTTTTAAAGAAATAAAATAATTATTTAAAAAACTAAGCAAAAATCACAGTTAAAAGTTACATCCAAAATTGAAAAAAATAAATTAGTAGTTGTTCTGATGAAACATTACAAATGAAAAAAAAATCAATGTTCAATATTTTCGTAAAAATATCACACCAAACCCATAAAATCACATTTCTGTTTGCAAACCTCACTTGTTTTTCTTAGTAAACCCTCATAAAAGTTTACAGTATGTTTTATGAACAAATTGAGGAAGATCTGGTGGTCACGTACAATTGACAAATTCATAAAGATATAAATACTCTGTTTTTCTCAAACTCTAGTAATTTTTCGTTAAGATGTTGGTGTACAAAGCTGTGCTTTTTTTGGTGATTTGTTTAATTGGAACTTGTAAACGTTTTCGTAAGTTAATAGTTTTCACTCAATGAAGTATTTGATAAAAAACTTTTAAGCATCATATATGAATAAGTGTTATCGTAATGATAACACCACCAAAACATGCCTCATCGAAGCTGTATACAAATTGAAAGCTAATTTCAAACGTGGAATTCCGGAATTTGGGTTACCTCCAATGAATCCTTTAATTCTCCCCCAAGTTTCACTAGAAAATAACGACAGTTTTAACGCTGTATTTAGAAATGTTGAAATTTTTTACCTTGATGAATTGATTATTCAAGATATAGATTTTAATCTAAACAAAAACGAATTTGAAACAAAATTAATTTTCCCTAAACTGAGAATTAAATCAAATTATCACATCAAAGGTCACATTCTGTTTTTTCAACTCGACGGAAACGGACCAGCCGACGGAAATTTCAGTAAGTGTTCCATATCTTCACAACGATTTTTAAATTTGAAATTGCAGCTAATGTAGAAGTTGAAACAAAATTGCAAGGAAGACGGTACCAAAAGAAAGGTAGAGAATATATCAAGTTTTTTAAAATGGAAGTTAAAGAACATGTGTCTAAAGCTGATTTCAAATTTGATGGACTTTTTAAAGACAATTTGGAGCTCACAAGACAAATGAATGAAATTGTTAATGAAAACATCGACGAGCTTTTACTTGAATTGCAACCAGCTATACATGTCGCAATTGAACAAACGGTGCTGGGATTGATTGCACGCATTTTCGAAAAATTTTCAATACAAGAACTATTTTTAGACTAGTTATATTATAAGTTACGTTAAACTAAGGAAAAATGTGAAGTGTTTAAATTTTTACAAAATAAATGTAATACTTATATACAGAGACATTTTTTATTAGTATACAGGGTCAAGTTACTTCTGAAATAATTTGGACAGCAACCCATTATACAATTCACATAGAAAAGAATGGGTAATAATCTGAAATCAGAAAAAACTTAAGTTTGTCTATGCCGCACACCACAGCTCAGTATAAAAAACAGTAAAAAAGCAGTGCTTTCTTCTTTTATGTATAACATTTACCAGACAAAATTGGAAATGTTATTGAATTAAATTAGAATGTTCTGCAAACTTCATTCTTTAATCCAAACAAAAATTTGTTGAAATCCGACAAAGAATAACAAAAATATTGCAATGTGAAAAATCGCAAAATTTTAGGTGTCCGGTTAATTTTGTAGGGCAGTGTATATACAGTATGTTCCAGAATGGGGTTTACAAGAGGAAAAAAAATATCTTTGATTTTACGACACCACTGCAAAGGAAAGACATTTTTTGCTTCACTTGAAACGAGCAAATCTGTAACTAAATTCATTATTCTGATTCAGTGAAATGAAAAGTTAATTTTTTTCTTGATTTTTTTCTGCTATCATATAGGCACATAACTGTCAAATAAATAAAACCGCCTGTCACTTTCGAGGTCACTTTAAAAATTAATTCATTAATTAAATAATGATAGTTTTTGTTAAAAATGACTTTATTTTTTATCTTAAAGCTGTTTCTTTGAGTTGATATTTATTAAAATTATGTTTTTCAAAAACCTTTTTGTTATTTACTTGCGTAAACTCATTTATTCAAAGTGACACCGTTGTCAGAAAAATAAAACTACCAATGTGATAGAAAAGCAGTCCAAAATCAAGACAAAAATAAATTTTTCTTTCTACTGAGTCAGAATAATAACGTTTAATTACAGATTTGCTCGTTTCAGATGAAGCAAAAAATGTTTTTCCTTTGCAGTTTTGGCGTAGAATTAAAGAGAAATTTTTCTGTAGATATAAGAAAGCACCCAATTAATTTTTAATGTTATACATACGTTTTTCCTGAAATCAAAATTATATTTGAAATTATATTTGAAATTAAAATTAGATATTATGCACCCAACATTAAATAAAAATTTCTCTTTAATTCTACTCTAAAACTGCAAAGGAAAAACATTTTTTGCTTCATCTGAAACGAGCACAGTTCGTAGCGGGTAGACTCGGGCGGGCAGGCTAGGGCGCAGAGCGCCCCAGCGAACTAAAAAAGAAGAATACTCCCCGAAAATTATGTCAAAATCGTCCGCAAAGTAAACGAAATAGTCCATGAAGTGTGCACGCATACAATGTTGGGTGCATAATATCTAATTTTAATTTCAAATATAATTTTGAGTATTTTGAGTATTTAGCTCCCTAGCCAGGAATGTAGTTCAAAGAGTGCAAATAAAGGACATCGAGAAAAAACATTATAATTTAAATTTATTGTTTTCAAATTATTTTATTTTCTATTTACATTATTTTAAATTTATTATTTTTTTGTTCTTTCTTTTTCATAAGCTAAATAAAATCTTGCAATCTTTTGAGGAATTAAGTATTTACTAGTTGGCCTACAGTAAATTTTTCTTTGTAATTGACTTTATTTTAACCTTATTTTAAGGACTGTTCTTGTAAACAATATGATTTTCTGCCTAGGTGTAAATTTAATAAGTACTTAATTAAACAAAACAGTTTAAAAAATAAAAAAAATGCTATGCGTTTTTTTAAACTCAAGCTTTTAAAATTTTTATTTTTTTGCAATACTTTTACTACCATTGATGCATAGTGAGAAATGTTGTAGATTAACGTATTTAAAAAAAATAACATTTAACCAAATAAAATTTCGTTATTTTTTGGTTTGTTTTTAGAGCGTTGAGAAGGATATATTTTTTAAATAATTTCTAATAACTGAAAAAATATTTTATTGCTTAACCTATTTTACAAAAATGAGTACTTAATAAAAATAAATAATAATTTAATTAGGAAAGAGTTCATCCATGGAATACCGATTGAATAACCTCGTCACTATCCCAAGAACAAATTCAGTGACCGTCTGATCCACCACAGGCCTCAACTCGTCTAAAATATCAACAATATTTTCATTTATAATCTTGTTAGTTTGCTCATTCAGTTCTGGATTATCCCGGAAAAAGTTATCAAAATAAAACACAGGTTTTCCTAACGACAAATCCAACTTTTTATCGGTTATCGCAATAAACTCTTTCCCTTTTTTGAAATATCTTTCTCCATCAACAGTCAGCTTCGCACCCACATTTGCTGTAATAAAAACATTATTATTAAAAAGCAAAAACACTAAATTACGACTTACTAAAATTGCCATCAGCAGGACCTTGTCCCTTAAGTGTTAAAATTAAAATTCTTCCATCGATATTATACGTAGATTTGATCCTTAACCTTGGGAAACTGACAATCAAATCAATGTGGACTTTATTTAGGTCCACTTTTAAATGATCGATTTTAAATTCATCAGCGTAATAAATTTGAATGTTTTTGAACGAGGCTTTGAAGTTGTCGCCGCTGTTAAGACCGGCTTGGGGTATAACAAGGGGGTCCATGGGAGGGATGAACAGGTCCGGAACTCCTTCTCGGAAATATGGCCGGATTTGTTCCACTGCGTTTATGAAGCATTGTTCTAGTTTCGGGTCCTCGCGGTGGCATAGGGATACATACGAAGCTGGAATTTTTTTTTGTAATTATTGTAGTTTAGTATAAGAAAAATAAATAATAAAAAGTCAAAACGATTAAATTAAATTAACAATAAAAATTAAAAAACTATAATTAGGTACTGTTTATTACAACTTAAATTAAACAAGTCATGATTCAAATTACGTTTGAAGTTTACAATACTACAGTGAGTACTTTTTGCACTTTGTACCGCTGTAATAATTTAAATAACAAGATTTTTTACTAAAATAAATAGCGGATGTTACGCATACACAAGCAAGTTTTCCTAAAATGTGAGAAATGAAATAAACAGCAATTACTCACTTTTACACAGTTTATAAGAATTTTGAACAGCAAAACATTTTTTACTAAATTCCTGTTTGATGCTTAAATTGATGTCATAGTCAATATTAACAAATTATTATTATTTATTATTATCACTATTTATTTATGCAAAATAAAAATACTCTTCTAACAATAATTACTAATTAATATTCACATATCTCAATGGTGCAATGAATATATTTTTTAATTTATAAACTTTATCTTGAATAAACGTAAGAATTGTCCTTGATCACAATAAGTATGAGTAAAGAAAAAAGCAAACAACTAGAAATTTCACTTTTATTCACACAAACTGTCTATAAAATTATTTGGTTGCTAAATTATTCCAGGAGTGAAATAACTAGAAGGATTCTTGGAATATTTATAGAAAACTTGTCTCAGGTTAAATTGTGAAATTTTCATTCTTCGTAATGATCAGCATATTTCAATCTAACTTAAAGGTTGTTTTCATCATAAATCGTATTTAGAAATAGTTCAATTGTAATCAAGTTTTTACAAAACAAAGCTTAAAATTCTTGTAGTGAATTGTGAAATATCCAATTTTTTTTCGCAATTAATTAAAATCGAAATTTGGATTAGGGAAGAAGAGTCAAAGAGATGAAGATTTTGTCAACTCACGTATTTTTCTCGAAGTGGAATAACCTACGCACATAAGCACTGACAAAACGAGAGTGCAAGTCGGATTCATTTTAAACGCGCCGCACTTGTCGACATTCGATTGAAAAATATTGTAAGGCCAATGTTACAAGCTACGTTTATATAAACCACACCAAGTTCTTTTTTGTAGTATCACAAACTGAGTCATTCCTTGAATGTATAGTATATTCTGAAAAATAATTAATCTTGTGAAGATAACCTTGCAAAAAGCGACTTTGTTGAAGGTACAAACACCTGACTATATAAATTAAGTCACTGTTTATAATAAGTGCCACCGGAAATAACTCTAGGTAGAAATCAGTTTAATAAAAGCTGACTTTAGTTAGAATATGCAATTTATTGAGGGAACGGTGATTTTTCTATTATAATCTAAATAAGTGGTGTAATTCCAAATCGAAATACATCCTTTATCTAGTTTTAATTTCTTTTTTAAACGCAACAGAGACTTAACTCGGTTGCAATGTTCAAATCTGAAAATTACACGCAATTGACATCATTGCTGATTAAAATTAATATCTCTTTAATGGCCCGATTAAATCTTAACCGAAAGACACCCAACGAGTTTTACAACTTTTTGTGTGTCCATGTGATGTCGAATATTATTTCCAGAACACTCTTTTTGTAAAATGTGTAACCTATGCACATGATATTGTATAATAATAATTTTTAAAGTTCAAGAAGTAAATACGTTATTTTTATAAAATTGTGAATATTAATTACATTTTCTCCCCTGTTAAGAAATATTTAAATTGATTCGAGTGTGTCTTTTTCCTTAAAACATTATACAGTATGTTCCCGGATTAGATTTAGAAGAGGAAAAAAATATCTTTAATTTTACGCCAAAACCGCAAAGGAAAAACATTTTTTGCTTTACTTGAAACCATCAAATCTGTAATTAAAATTTCATTATTCTAACTCAATAGAAAGAAAAGTTAATTTTTCTCTTGATTTTGGACTCTGCTGTTTAAATCCCATCACATTAGCGGTTTTATTTTTTGACAAATGAGTTTTCGC
>NW_025401068.1:3469036-3505964 GCF_015345945.1 Tribolium madens
AGCAACTCAAAGAAGCAGCTTTAAGATAAAAAACAAAGAACTAACAAGAACTATTATTATTTAATTAATAAATTATTTATCACAGTGACATATAGTTGTCAAATAAATAAAACCGCCAATGTGATAAGACTCAAAAATCAAGAGAAAAATTAACTTTTCTTTTCACTGCACTGCAATTTTGGAGGGACATACAGTATAACTACAAATTTTAATTTTTATTTATGATAAGAAAATAAATTAATTTTTTTGTGGAAACACAGCAGAATTAAAGTTATTACTTAAATTAATTACGAAAAAATGTAAGCACGGAAACTTCCCAAGAAAAAGTTTAGTATATTTATTTAAAATCGACTCCTAAAGCTGAAGGGTTGCCCAGTGAAGCAGGTATATGCTCTTTTCAATAATGGATTAATTTTCAACGAAAGTTTAATTTTAACATAAAATATGTTTTAAGCGTTGAAAACTCATTCTGCTCTTGAAGTTTTCCTTTCTAACTTCTAAATTTTCTAGAATTTCTGGATGAATTAAATTACAGTTAAAAAATTATTTTTTTCACAACTTTATTACATATTGTTTAGTACATAAAATACAAATATTGCATAAGCCATTGGAAGAGCCAATGTATGCCATCAAATTTGCTGACTTCGAAATTATTAACACATTTCTAACACACTTATTAGACTGTATATTTTTCCTTCATTGTTAACCACCATGTGTAATAAAAAACTGATTATTTTTGTTATTTACAACTTTGCGGTTTTCAACATAGTTCGAGGAAAACCAAAATTGCGTAAGTCGTATTTATCTTGATTACACTAATTATAAATTGAATATTTCTAGCTTCATTTATAAAAGTATGTCGCCGTTCCGATCCCAATCTAAACGACTGTATAAAAAATTCTGTCGAGAATTTGCGTCCACTTCTAGCTAGAGGAATTCCAGAATTTGATATACCGAGTTGTGAACCACTCTGTATACCAGAAGTGGTCATCGATCAAGGTTCTGGAGCTGTAGCTGTCAGGTCAACTTATCGAGATATTAAAGTTTATGGACCTTCCAAGTTTGTACTCAAATATGTAAAGTAGGTTTAATCGGAAGAAACTTGGTATGGATGAATTAAATTAAATGTATTGTAGAATTGATATGGAAAGAGACAGAATAAGGATAAAATTGTGGTTGCCACGTTTGGAATTGACAAGCAAATATACGATGGAAGGACGAATTCTGATGATGCCCATTTCTGGCACAGGGACTAGCCGAGGAAATTATTGTGAGATTATTTTACCTTTTTACCGTTTTTTTGTACATTGTTGGGACGCGTTGTTTAGTGGGTACCCGTTTTGTCTTGAATTGTTTGCTCGAAGGACCAAATGTTGATAATAATGAAAAACTGTTTGCTATAACTATTACTTATATTTTAGGATACGTGTTGCTCGTACGCTTGTTCGTCAGATACAGATAAAATGTATTACAACCCCCACCCTATAAGGGTGGCAGGTACAGAGGACCGCCCGAACATACATATTTATTGAAATTGAAAGGGTTCATTTAATCGCCTTGGAGAAATTGGATCAAATTCATCAGATTTATTGAAATTTATAAAGAAAGAATTATGAAATTAACAAAAGCTTAGATCTATACTACTCCAAAAAATTAAAGGAACAAAAAAAAATTTCAATTTTTTTGGTGATTTTTGAAAGGCTGTAACTCATCGAAAAATGGTCGAATCTAGTTTAACAAAAAAACTATTTTTAAGCTTTAAGTTTCGAATTTTGAAATCTTTTGGCAAATATTTTTTCTACGGTTATCTTCTAAATAATAAGTAATAACTTCTAAGTAATAACGGACCGATTGATCAAAATTTTGCAATAGAATTAAAGGAACACTTGCACATATTGTGTGCTTAATCTTCATCAAAATGAAAAAAACTATTTTTGACTTGTTTTGCATTAGTTATTTGCTAAAAATAAAAAAATAAGCAAAATTTGTTTATTGATAATTTTTTTGAAAATTTGTAAAAACATTTAAGAAACAATGAACTGCTTAATTTTTTTGTTCTTTGTAAAAAAGTTCAAAAAACAATACTTACTGATTAATTAAAAAAAAAGCAAACATTTTTTTCAGAGATCTTTCGAATTTTTTTTTTTTTTCAAATTTAACTAATGCAAAATTATAAAAGAAAGCTGAGAAAAAATCTTGTTCTCATCTTGACGAAGATTAGATGGTGTTCAAAAACAATGTGTACAATTGTTCCTGCAAAACTTTGATCAATCGGTCCGAGAAAACGGTTTGATGGATCGATTTAAAAATTTACAGGAGTATGGAAGGACATTAAGCTGTAAAAAGACCTAAAAACATCAATAGTGAACACGCGGTAGATTTAATAAAACAACGTAGAAACTTACTTTTTTCTCTTTTCTGTAAACCAATGTTAAAGGTGAAAAAAAAATATTTTCTAAAAAATCGTAAGAGATATGGTATGACATTTATTCCAGTTTTTGACACTACCCTTATATTCTCTGTGGGGTCATTGGTTGCTGAGATATCGATGATCAAAGACAAGAGGATCCTTTTTCATTTAAAGCCAAATATCTCAGCGACAAATTAACGTAAAGAGAATATGAAAAAGGCATATTAAATATGCTATACAGCCTATGCATTGACTTAACTAAAAACAAATTCCCCACGTCCGTAGACCAAAAACATAAAAATTTAGATTGTTTTTCTCGCGCTATTACTTAAAAATGCGTGATAACCGTAGCACAAAAAAATATTTGCCAAAAGATCTCAAAACTAGAAACTTAAAGCTTCAAAATGTTTTTTTTTTAAATCTAGATACGACCATTTTTCGATGAGTTACAGCCTTTCAAAAATCACCAAAAAATTTAGGAGAAGAACAAAAATTCTTGAGAACGTTAACTTTCTTTGGTAACTTTTAATGGGGACACACCAAGAAATCTTATGAAAAAACCAAGGACACTTATTTAATCGTCCTTGATTGGACTGGACTAACTTGTTTAAAATATTTTATAAATTTGTAGCCCACTACATTTATTATTTCTTCTTTCAATTATTAAATTCCTAATGAGGCAGGACAATTATTTTAAATCAAAACAAATTAAATAATTTTAAAAAATTTCATATAACTTCACTGTGATGACATAAAACTCACTAAATTGTCGTTAAGATTGTTAATTGTTTAGAAACCAAAAACTTATAATTAAAATTATGACAAAAAAGACAAAAGCTGTTTATAATTATTTTTAATTTTTAGTTCAAATTAAAACAATGAAAACACAAAAATATAGTCCAATTTTGCAGATGAAAAAATAATAATGACAGTGTCATAATTATACAATTAAAATTAACATGTTTGTAATTTAACAGCTTTTTCCACTCACCTGCGTCTGTTACAAAAACAATAAAAACCATGAAAAAATAGGTAATATACGAGATTTACTTTTTCAAAAATAAAAAAGAAATTAATTAATTTCTGGAAACCTTTTTTCCTACAAGCCTCACAGAAAAAACATGCTGATAATTTAATGGCAAAACTGGAATATCAAGAGAAACAGTAACTTCCACCTGTGGGAGGAAAAGATACACTCTTCTCCTTGTAATACAAATAACTATTAACCCAAATTAATTAATAAAGTAGGTATGTCTTAAATTTGTATTGGTTCTTTTTCTTTTTTTTTTCAACCGAATTTTGCACAGCAAAAGACATTTTTACTCTTTCAAAATTCTCTTACTTTTTGTTTTATTCGTTCATTAACAATCTTTGGATTTGCTCCGGTGCTCGAAATTAAGTAAAAATCCAGTTCAACAGGTTTGTAACTGCTTTGAAAAAAATCCGAAACTAGCGATAAAACATCCCGTCCTATATTTTAATTTAGTGTTTATTGCATAATATTGGTAATAATACTGAAACATAAGAAATAGTTGCTATTACACGATTTCTGACGCAAATCGTGTTTATACATAGATGTTTGTGGTAATCCAACAAACACAGTAATTATTAATTAATATATTTTCTTACCATTTCTTCAGCAAATATCGACGCCACCGTCATTATGCAAGGCCAGAGAGTCCACAAAGACAATGAAACCTACTTCAACATAAAAGATTTTTACGTGGACTTTAACATCGGACATGCGACAATTCAGCTCGACGATCTCTTCAATGGTGACAAAGAATTGGGTAAGTACTAATTAAAAAAAGTATATGTTCCACAAAATGACTTGACTTTTGTCATTTATTCTCATCATTTCCTCTACAATGATGTCATTGGCAAATCAAGCACACTTAACGACGTTTTGTGACTTGCAACTGAAATTTTTTTCACAATTTTTTAGTGCTTAAGTTGCAATCACTTCCAAGTAGGTTGTAGAAATTTAAATCTATTGATTATTGTTAGATTGCTTAAACTCGGCTCGTTTCAGGTGAGGCAATGAATTTGTTTTTGAACGACAATTGGAAAAATGTCGCAAATGAGATCAAACCTGTTCTAGAAGACACAATTGCCAGCATTTTTAAAAAGTTCTCGAACAAAATTTACCACAAGTATCCTTTAAATCTACTTTTACCCAAATGATTTATTACTTAAAATGAATAAATTCTTACGATTTGTTGGTGTTTTTTTGTACCGCAACCGGTGTTTAAATATTGGGACAATTCTTCACTTCTTCAGATGTGCTAATGTTTATTTTATGTAGCCTTGACGTAATATATTCAAGTTATGTAATAACACATCAACATATTTTTGATAATAGGAGAAAGTAGACGACGCAAATTAAGGAAATACAAAAACTCTAAGCACGTCAAAAGTGTGATAAAAACAAGTTTTTATCTAAAGACGTGCTTCCGAATTTAATAAATCATCACGAATCAATTCCTGTTCCAAATCCAGAATTGACCCAAAACATCACGTTTTTGTAATTATTTTATGTGAATAATTCAAAGTACTTAATTTACTCCAGAAAATATGTAATTATCTACCAATATCTAAGAAATAATGTAATACGTAATATAGCGCATTCCTGCCAAGAGAAATGTCTTGTTTCCACTTTCACCTGGCAGTGATGCAATACCCTCCTTAAAGATTAAGGCAAGAAGTATCATATTGGCTCGTTTTGCTTTAATTCTAATTCAGAATAGGATGGGGTGAAGTCAATTTGCAGTACTAAACATGAAAATACGAACTCATTCGGTTACGGGTTTTTGTGATTACCAACAGGGTCTCTTGGAACTACCATGTTTCACTATTACATTTTCGCAACGATTCTGTGTTATTTTCATACGAAAGTCTCCAGTTATCAAGTCAAGGATGCTCCCCTTCTCACCAAGAGACGTAAGTACTATATTTTATTCATTTTATTTGTACGGATAAATTACCATTTCACTCAAGTTCACACAGCCTTGCTCGACCATCCATACAGCGTAAAAATTTTGTTACATTTTTTAAATCCTTCTATTTTTAAAGCAAAAAAAAACAACACTACATTACTAGAAAACAAAATTCAGCTACGCTTTCACATATATATTTTTTAAGTTTGGAAACTTCGTTCACTTATCAATTCGTTTCAATTAGAAACGATAATAATTAGCACATGCAGTTAATGAACTCCAAAAAGAGTAATTTTGATTAAGAAATAACGTTTACTATCAATTATTATTAATTACTTTACATTAAATACCTCTGCATTTTCGAATTATAAATAAATTTCCGAAATTTTCTGAACAGGAAGAAATTTACTTTTGTCTTATTTTAATAAAATTAGACAATTTTGTGGAAAAGCAAGTCCAAATATTCAATTGTTCATTAAAACTTAATTAAAATTTTTATTATTGTAAGAGAAAAAAATATTCATAATTATGATGTATTGCAATAGTAATAATAATAATGTTTTTTTTGTTTATTTTTAGCTGCACATAACATCTGCCATTAAAATCTCTGCGCATAAATAAATATTAAAGGAAATTTTGTTGTTGATTAATCATAGAGTTCCGGTTAATTTTTTTTATAACTTCCGTAATGTCTGTGCAAATTTATTAAAGAAGTTCAGTTCTTAAAACTTTAATTGAGGCTAAGGATAAAAATAAACCGCCAATTTTAAGACTAGTTTTTTTTCTGAATTCGTTGTCTTTAAGCAATGTCAAAATCTCGAGGTCGTTTTCTCCATTAAATTATCGTTTCCTGAGATTATTACGAATTATTTTTAAAATTTTGAGTTCTGAGAACAGTCCATTTTTCTTAATTTGACTTTCAAAAATGAAATTCAAGTTTATTTTTGTAAAACTTTGTTCGGAATCAAAAAGTAAAAAAAAATTGAATTATTCAATTCGCAAGACGCGCTTAAAATAAATTCATATATTTGTTTCTTTAATAAGATGTAGAACAAGTTTTTCGTCCCCCTTTTAAATTAAAATTATATTTTAATTTTTAACATGTATTTTGTTGATGTTTAAATTTATAACTTTATATTAATATAACTCTAACCAAATACGCAGAAACGTCACAAAACATTGTTATTTATCATTAAAGAATTATTTATTAATACAAAATAGTAAAATAATTTAATTTGATAGAAAAATGATTGATACGTTTGACAAGAAAATTATTTAATTATGTACAATTTATAGATGCTAAGCTTAATCGTGACTGTTTATTCCTTTAAAAATGCATATTCATTATTCAAAATAATATTTTTTGTACAATATTTTAGCCCCCTGGTTGCAAGTATGCCGAAGATCCGACCCAGATTTGAATACATGTCTTAACGACTTATTTACTGAAATGTTTCCACAATTAGCAAGAGGTAAGCACGTTTAATCAATCATTGCATTCCAAGAACTACTAATCACTCAGAAACTATTAATTTTGTATTATATTCGTATTAGAACAAAACTTGTATCTTATTACTGACGTTATTTGTAGCAGATAATCGATCATGGTTCAATTCTACAATCTTCTATAAATAAATGCAGATTAATAGTGGAAAATTTAATTATTTTTCCTTCTAGGTATCCCTGACATGAATGTGGACCCTTTTGAGCCCTTATATTTGGACAAAGTCACCGTAAGCAAGGGCTCGGGCGCTATCACACTTACAGGAGGGCTCTACGATTTAGTCGTGTCTGGCCCTTCAAATTCCACACCAACTTACACCGAGTAAGAAAGCAAGAAATAATTTAAAAAATCGATTTTGTAAAAAATGTATTCAGATTTAATGAAGCTAACAAAACGTGGAATTTTGGCCTAAAATTGCCATTATTGAGTATCAAATCTCAGTACAATCTTAAAGGAAAAATCCTGGTTTTGCCCTTAGTGGGACACGGGGCCTGTGACCTTAAACTGTCAAATGTACAAACTAAGGTCATCACGACTGTGATTTTTCCACTTCGGGAAGGCCGCGAAATTGTAAAAATTGACAAAATGCATGTCGATTTTGAAGTTGGAGGAATGAAAGTGAAACTTCATAATCTTTTCAACGGAAATAAAGTTTTAGGTAAGCAATTTCTATTTTGCTGATTATGTATCATCACTTGTATTACTTTTCAGGTCAAACTGTTAACCAATTTATCAATCAAAATGCCTTAGAAATAATCGGGGAGCTGAAAGATAGTATTGGTGATAGCTTAGCTGGTATTTTCACGGATATAATGAATAACGTTTTTACTAAAATGCCGACTGATCTTTGGTTCTTGAGTGATGAAGAGTACGAAAAGTATCAAAAAGAATCAAATAGCAAATAGAATTGTAGAAATAATGTAGTACTTTGTGTATTTTTAATGGTGATATGTTTGGATGTGACTTAATGCTAGTGCTATTCGAGATCGGCAGTACAAAATTTTTTTAAATTCCTTTATCTTAGGTTTTCTTGATTAGCATGTGTATTATTTTCCAAACAAGCTTCGTTGTTGTGTGTTTTTTTAAACAATAAAAATTTGGATGTTCCACAGTGTCTTAATTATTTCTCAAATAATGACGAGTGGTTAAAATAAATGAAAAATGGAAAATATATAGTCGTCACCAGGAATATTTGAGATTGACGTATGCAAAGCTTTATTGAGGATTAAGCAGCCTTGCGGTATAACACTGTTTCCATATTTTTAAGTTTAATACTCCTACAAAATTTATAAAAATTTAAAACTGACATAATAATATTGACTATAGTTCTTGTTATTCTTTTACATTTCAATTTACATTTAAATAATTGCTATAATATTGCTACAATTTATTTCCCAGAGCACTATATTTGTTGTTTCTGACGGTACAGTGTATTCACTTCATACTTCCAATAATATCTACTAATGCCATTGGTAGATAGATAACAACATAGATAACAATTTTGTTTATATAAAATGTAAAAAATCATCCTGATACAATTCTTGTCATAACATATTTACGTGGTTTTACCATTAGCAATCAATTGCTAAGGCTAATGTTGAGTGTAATTATTATTATAACATTATATTTTAAATGCTTGTTAATGCAAGAAACCAAACGTTAATACTCTTTTCATAATTTTTAAGTTTAATACACAGTTTGTAACAATTTTAAATTGACAAAACAATTATTATTGTTAATTTTTTACTATTTCGGTTCAGGTTTAGTCTCCCAGATGTAATTATGCTCTTAAATCATTTATTTTTCCGTCAATTAAAGCCTAATTTACTACTTTCTAATAAATATTTAGCTTTTTTGAAATAACTGTGAATTCCTAAAAGTAAACCATAAAATTTTTCGAGCACCAAAACAGGAAGTTGAAACTTTGGCTGCCTCAAACTATAAGGTTTGTAATTTATTAAAAGTTTGTTAAAGGGTCAGTTTCACTACCCTTTCCATAACTTATAAATAACAAGTTTTGATAAAATTACGTATTAGTTCTATTTCTCTACCTAATTTGGTTTCAAATTTAATTTTAATATTTAATGCCATTTTTCAAAAATTTTTAGCTGTTGATAGCAATTACCGAAACATGTCTCAACGATAATAATAGTTATTTATATTTCAAGGAAGGAAAGTGTAACCTCCCGCAGGTGAAAAACAACCAGGAACAAAAAGTCGCTTTTCTCCAGTGTAGTACATATAATTTTTTCTACGATTCAGCAAGAAAAACTTCAAGGAATAACAGTTTCGCCATTAGATCTAGCAGAAGGCAGGTTTTTTCGTTTCTATGAAGGTGGTAAAATTTTTACCTCCCTGAGAGGTTGCATATATTATTTATGTAATTTTGACAGATGAGAGAGGTACATACTCGTAATTGGCCACTTTCCTTTCTGAAATCAGCGTGGAAAAGCTTACATTCTGTTAGAGTCGTAAAAAAACTATTAAATTGTTAAAAAGTGAGGATGTAACTTATTCGTTCTCTTCAGTCTTTTCAACTGTCACCTTCAAGGCAAATTGATCAAAGTTATCGTTTATATTTTTTTCTTCCTTCAAAAAAATAAACTCGGAAAATGAAGCAAGACATTCTTCATTTTTTTCTGCATTTTTGGAACTAATTTTTATCTTTCCTCAAAAACATTATCAAGTTTTTTTCCTTTTTTTTTCTTGAGTTCTTTATTTGGATCCTTCTTTCGAAGAAAAAAAATATTTCCATATTGTTAGAGAAATTCATTTAATGATGGCAAATCAAAAATCAAATTTTTTGTCAATAAATTCCATGTTCGCCAAATAAAATTATTTTTCGTATAAATTCCTTTATAAGAAACCTAGGAAGGAAAAAAACGAGTGACAAAATGTGACAAAATCTTAGATTTGTCTCAAAAGATAATAAAAAACTAAACAAACGGTAATTTAATACTGAGATTTAAAACTACACAATGCAACACCGACAAATATTCAGATAAGTATTTTTGGTTTTATAATCAATACTAAAAAGTCTTAATAATTAATGTATGCAATGAACAAAACTGTATATTTAAAGGTTGGTTGTATAACTTATAAGTATTATACGAAATCACAAACAAAAATAATAATTTTTATCAAGTAAAAAAAATGGATAAAACTCCAGAGTTTAAACAATAATAAATGACAAAATAATTAATTAATTAATTAATATTCTTAATTAATCTTTCTTATGATAAAAAATTAATATAATATTTAACAGTAGCTCTGGAATAAATTGAACATGTAATGTAATAAGACTTTTAAAATTAATTCGAGACAAAATTCTTTTTTGACTATGTGTCAGATTTATTGACAAGGTTTGTTAATACAAATTGGCATCGAATGCAATAACTTCTTTCGGATTTTTATTTTCAATTCTAATTCTTACAATTTTTTTCAAAAAAATGTCACTTTCATTCGTTTATTGCAATATAAGCAAAACGACATATTTTTATTGAACACTTTAAAAAATATGCAACAAGTGATATAATATTGTCGTCACGAAAATTGTTATTTTATAACTCTTCGTGATAGTTTATCAGTAAATAATAATACTACACTTGAATTAAAATAAACAATGTGAATTGAGTTTGAAACAAAACATTGACCATTCAAATCCTTGAAACTTAAGAATGATAAAAATGTAGTGCACGTATGGAGAGTAAGAATTTAATTTCTTGACAAAATAATTAATAAATGATAACAAATGTAAAGTTTTCGAATGTTAAATAACTTCATTTTAATATTATTATCAGCTCAAGCTAAAAATAATCCAATTAGACTTCCTTATAGAATTTCGAGTCAACAAAACCACTAAACTCTTTGCTAATAGTCAATTATGACCTTAGCGAGATTTCATCAATAAACTCTTTCTGACATCCTCATTGCACAACGCATACAAATTGTTTATATTGCCATGTAACACATGGGTGGTACTCTTTGTTGTTATCCCTACCCGAAGAATGAGCCGGCAAAGGTCCTGCCGCGACTACAGAGACCCCTTCCAAAAGCAAACCCCCGTATAAAACTCAAAGGTACACATGCTTTCTCCACGACTCTAAATACTAAATAATGAACGACAAGTAATCACAAATAATTAACCAGTGCAGTAACACATTGTGATAAGAAAAATGTTGCGATTATTTACATTCATCTCGATTGTTTTATTCCAAGTGACGAATGCTGCGGAAAAAAATGAAACTTTCAAAACACGTAAGTTGAATTTTTATTCATATGCGGAAAATGCGCAAGGTTTTGCCTCCTGCATCTAAAAAGCTTAAGGTAAACGAGTGAATTAGATATTAGAAAGCATTGTTATCGAAGATTAATAAGAAACTAATTGCTACTTATTATGAAATGGAAAAATAAAAACAATTAGGGTATTCGTATTTAAAGAATAAAACCCTCACTGGACAATGTTAATGATGTTTGAAAGCAATTGGTAATTTTGTTCTTTCAAAAATTTGGCAATCCAATTCTGCAATACATTTTTTAATTAATATTTCA
The DNA here is from genome assembly GCF_015345945.1 of Tribolium madens. Classification (NCBI taxonomy): domain Eukaryota; kingdom Metazoa; phylum Arthropoda; class Insecta; order Coleoptera; family Tenebrionidae; genus Tribolium; species Tribolium madens. The sequence continues at coordinate 3,480,438 of NW_025401068.1, forward strand.
TTTTTCCAGATGTCTAAATAATTATAACTGTCTTTATCAATCTCAAGGTGTAAATGAGTTTTTTCCGCTTGGAAAGAGAAGTTATTTCGAAATGATAATAGCTGCAATGCAAAATTAAATATCTCATAAATATTAAAGAATAATTATTACTAAGTCCGACTTTTTCAATAATTTATTTAATAGATTTATAAATTTCAAATTCTCTTGTGAGCACATTAGATTGCAGTGACTAATAAATACGATAAATTAATTATTTATTATTATTATGTTTTCTAAATAAAATCTACTCTTTGTCTATTTGTAATATTAATAATCCTTACAAAGAGGAAGCAGTACAAATGATTTTCTTACTTTTTTTCAGTATATACCTATTGAAATTTACTTTTACAAAAATAAAAATTAAAGAAAGAATATTATTCCTAAAAAACATATTTTTTTTAACACATTAGCTTAATGGTTTTGAAGCTTTTTTTAGAAACTCTCAAATCCATACCTATGCTTTTTCTTAATTTTGTGCAAATTTTAATTGTAAAAAAATTATGCGATTTTAAATTCGTTTAAAAATTGAGATTGAAGTTGATGGCATATAATATGTATGTATATATTTCTATGTGTGTAATAATCATTCCACTTCAGCTCACAAATAGTATATTGTTTTCAACTATTAACTATCTAAATTTGTTGCACTTTATATTTTTTAAATAAAAAATTATTGTTATAGATTTAATAAAAGTTGGTATCAGTGTCGAAAATTCAGTTCATGAATGGTCATTAACATCCTGCCAACTTTCCAAAGATTCAAATTTACTCATTGATTATTTATTTTAGCACACAAATGAATGTTGCAAAAAAAATGTTATTTAATGAAGACAAATTTTATTTTATTTTTTATTTCAAATTTTTGGGATAACAGCCTTGCACTTTAGAATGCAATGTTCTTTCTGGTCATATAAATGCATTAGGACGAAAAATTTTTTCATTATCAAATGAAAATGTAAATAAAACCAAAAAAATTATAAGAAGGATTTCAATTGTATACTTTTTTTTATCAAGAATTTTTGAATTCAGATGGTGCAAAATATTTTTAATAATAATAATAAATAAACAATTGCTATGTCATAAAATAAATTGTAGTTATTTTCCAAGATACGGTGTATTCGCAAGCTATACTTTCGATAACATCCAATAATGCCCTTGGTATATAAATAGTTTTTTTTACATAAAATGGAAAAATCATCCTGATACAATTCTCGTCACAACACATACAGGATGTTTTAGAACTCGCGCCTCAGAGAAGTGTTCTAAATACGATAAAATACCAGGAACATGAAAAACTCCCATAATTTTAAAATTTCTAGAGATACAATTTTTTAATAGTTTTTTCATGTTCCTGGTAACTTATTATACCTACATAGCTTTTTTCTCTAGGGCGCGAGATCTAAAACACCCTGTATTTGCATGGTTTTACTATTAGCATTAGCAATCAATTGCTAAGGTTAATGTTGAGTGTAATTATTATAACATTACCTTTAATGCTTGTTAATGCAAGAAATCAACGTTATACGTCGTTACATTTTTATTTGGAGTTGATTAAAAAAATTATCAATTTTTCATGTAAAATAATACGTTTTTGTATCTTTATAATTGGTTATAAAAACCAGGAATCACAACGATTAATTGCAGCATTTGTTAACAAAGCATACTCTCATAATCACCACACAATAACTTGAACATATAATGTAATTTTAACAATAATTTCTCTGTGACATTACGGTACAGCGTGTAACCCAAATTGTTACTTAATGCGAATCGCGAGTAGCTACATACAAAAATGTCGAAACCGAACTCGTCATTTCCAGAAAACAGACATTTCCTATTTGAACATTTTGCAATTTATCAACGTCCTTTTAATTTTGCAAAAAATTATAGACAGGATAATACCGAGACCAATGATGTAACAATTTAAATAACAAGTGACATAATCCAACACTCAAAGAAAGTTCGATCTACGAAGAAATTGATCGAAACGTAACTTGCTATACGACTCACTATATGAAGATCTTTCAAGTTCTGCTTCGAGGTATGTCACGGTCTCATTTTGCAATTATGCAACCGTTATATAATTTCCGCGGATTTTAAATGTATACCAAGTTCCGTCTAGTTGACGTATTTTTCGTCCCATCCTTTTTTAACGCGTAATTTAACATCTAATGGAGAAAGCACGATGATTGCTCATTGTCATACTTTCACTATCAGTGGCCAACGATATTAGATAATATTTACTCTTAATATATGAGGAAGACACACTTTTTTCCGCCAATGCCTTAGTTTCAATGGCATGCAATTCTATTTTAATTACATGTATCACTGAAAAGATTGAATAACAATCATTGTTCTAGAATTTAACAATGATAACGTGAAAAAAAAAGAGTTTTCAGTTATAAACTCATTCATGATTTCATTGATTTCTATGAATAACAAAAAATGTGTAAACTTTATTTTTTATTAAAAATTTCTCAAATTGTACTCGCGCCCTAGAGAAAAATGTTATGTAAGGTAAGATATCAAGAACATAGAAATAATATTTAAAAAATTCAATCTATAAAAATGTTGAAACTATAAGAGTTTAAATTTTGCAATAAATTTTTCAAGTTTTTTTGCTACAGGCTATCAGAAGAGGAAACAAGGAAGCTGTATCTTAAATTGTAACTCAGTTTAATGTTTTTTGTGGATTTTATTGGTAAAATTTTTGTACCTTTACTAAATAATTATAAAAAAATACATATACAAGATCATCAGTGTCATTAAAGAGACATAAAGAATGTCAAATGCCAAAAATTTTTGACAGATAGAATTTCTTAAACATTTTTTTTCATGTTCCGGGTATCTTATCTTACTTGAAATTTTTCTCTGGGGAACGAGTACTGACGCATTCTGTATACTTGTAATAAAGAAAAAAAAATGCTAATAGTAATGTACCTAACTGTTTCATTTTGTTACAAGTTAATGGACTAGCACATTAGAAAACTCACAGTTAGGGAAAAAATTATGATAATTTAATCGGGTAATTATGGACAAAGTTCACTTGAATTACTGATATTTAATTTACTTGTAATTAAAAAAAAAAATACTAAAATTTCTCTTAAGATGGATTATTACACTGGCGGACACGGAATTCTGGACGATTTGTCATTCGATTGACATAAAAATGTAAACGGGCCAATTAACCTCATTTTCGGTTTTTGTAATTTTTATCCTGATAGCTAGAGAAAAAATGACAACAAATCAAAATAATTTATTAAATTTATATAAAAACACGTATTGCTGAGGCATTATTGTTTCGAAAAATCGACGCCAAAAATAAATTTCAACTAAAACTTTCAAATTTTAGTTCCAAACGTCAATCTAATGACAATAAAGAGTGGCTTACATTGACATTTTTTGAACTGACATAAAAATTTGATGTCCAAAATTCCGTGTCTGCCACTGTATTACTCAACAATAAATTTTCTGTATTATTAGTCAATTAAGTGAGTATTAAACATATTTAATTAATTCAGTATTTATTATTTTAATTGTTTGTCAATATACAAAACGTGTTAACGTGTTTACAAACTGTAACAATAGTTCTATGAAACGAGTCTTATGTACGAAACGTGAGAATAACTCAATGACGATCCTATTGTTTTTATCTTTTTCATTAAAAAATTATTCACATAAACTAAATGATGTCAATATCAATATTCAAAAGTTATCATACATTTCTAATGTGAATTATGATTTAATAAAAAAATCAGTCTTGGTACTTTTTTATTTTTTTACCTACTTTAATTAATTAAAAAATCAGTGTTAATAGATTCTAACATTCTGACACATTTTTCTTTTTTACGTAAATATGAGTTAAATTGCCTTTTTGAGTCTTGAATTTTAAGCTTCTTGATAAATTAATAACAAAAAAACTTGATAGGAGCTAAATGGAATACCACGTGGCCAAAAGTGGTAAAAGTTATGTTAATTTCTATAGAAGAAATCCTGTATAGCATGCGACTAAAATGAAATTTTATCTAAATATAAAATAATAAGTAATTAAAATTTAAACCGCAACTCTAGGTTCTGTGAAGTAATTCAGTGTCAGTAAATAGACAGCAATGAAAATATTTGTGAAATGACAATAAATAGACGAACTTGAAAATTATAATTTGTTACAATGTGCTCCACATGTCGGTCTTTATTGGATTAAAATTAAAACACCCGGGGAAAAGATGCGGTAGAAAATACAGTGAGACTAAAAATATTCGGAAATTTCAAAATATTGATTCAGAAATAAAAAACGCGAATATAAGAGTTCCGTAATAAGGAAATAATTCTTAAACACTTATTACCAACGCCCTTGAACACATTTTCAAAATCGTTGCTCAACAATATTTTTCTTGTTCCTGAATTACTCTACTTCATGATTTCACAAACGTTTTTACTAATTTCACATTTTTGTATCCCACAAATGACAAAATGTTCATTTGCGCTTTTGCAAAGAGATCATATCACACAATTCTTCAATCAAGGGAAAAACAGCAGCGTTAGGAAATAAACAACATTGTAGGAATGTTGCATTATATTACACGAGAATAATTTAACGTAACTACAAATTAGTTATTACACAGTTATACACGTGAACAATCGCAGATAACTTTTTCTAGAGTTGCAAATTATAAATTGCTTGCAAATTTTAAGTAAAATTGCTATCTTTTTAGCTGAATACATCATCCCATGTTACAAAGCCGACCCCGAAATCAACAAATGCCTCCAACGCACATTCAACCACCTTAGGCCCTATTTATTATCAGGAATCCAAGACATAAATGTACCTAGCATCGATCCTTTAAAAATTGATAAGCTGGTGATGGAAAATGGTCAAGGAGCGTTAAGAATCCGTGCCCTCTTCCACAATGTCACAGCTTCCGGTGGCAGCAATTACACCATCACCAAAATAAAGTAAGAGACCGAAATGAAGTGCAATAAAATCTATTTCCACATTTTTTTACGTGTAAAGTAATCGGTTTTATTTGTATGTCAAGGCCATCAAGGTACTGAATACAAAATTGATTACAATGACAGTTGTAATGTTTTACTCCACGTTCGGTACTTCACGCGAATTTTAATCCAGTAGCGACTAATTAACATCATAATGTGTGATTTTCAGAGCTGATGTCGTGAATTATAATATCGAGTTGGGGTTCAAATTGCCCCGAGTTGAAATCAAAGGAAAATATGAAGTAAACGGAAACGTTCTCTTGTTTCCAGTGAGGTCGAAAGGCGACTTTTGGGCCATTTTTCGTAAGTTTTTTTCCAATTGTGTAACTGAAAAATTGTGAATTCAGGACAATGCTCGAATTTGCATATTTCAATAATTAGGCAATCGGGACTTTAATTCCAGTAAATGTTACTCAACTGTGTTACAAGCTATTTTAAATTTTAGTCGATGTGGATGCCGCTGCAAAAATCTACGGAAAAGAGTTTAAAGACACGACGAATACCCGATTTATGAAGATTGAAAAATTATTGATCGATTTCAGGTTGCAGAAGAGTAGGTTTAGAGTCAGGGATATTATCAACCATGGCAATATTATTGGTAAGTGTCAAATTGTTTATTTGTTTAATTAAAAATTAATTAATTACAGGTGAAGCCATGAATCAGTTTTTGAACAGCAACGCAAACGAGATTATTGCTGAAATGAAGCCAGCGGCAAATGCAGCAATAGCTAAACATTTCAAAGGGTTCTTGAACAGTGCGTTTTTAAAATTACCACTGAAAGTTTGGTTGCCTGACGCTTAGGCGTTTTTCATCGTAGTTAATTTAGTTGTTTTTACAAATTGATCTATTGGCAATTTTTCAAAAATCGCCATTTAGAACTAAACGATTTAAGCCCAGTGGCTCTCTAATATTGTACATACAATTTTTGTAAAATATGTTCTTTTTTGGACAAATTGTTTATAATAAAAATAAAACACTTAAACTGCTGTTTTTACTTACACTTTTTCAAACAAAAATGTTTAGATATTAATCATGTTTTCAATTTGTCATAAAATTGTTTAACCTTAACTTTGAATGTCCTTTCAAAATTATCTGCGTCAGTCAAGACAAAACACATAATCATTTATCACATTTTGATTAAATTATTAATATTTTTTGATATTAAACTGCAATAAACGTTACAAAATAATGAGCAATAGAAAAAAAGAGGCGACAGTGAGATGAATTACGTCATAGTTGATTCTTGGTATAATTTAATTAACGGCGAAGCTAATTATTGTTAATAACCTACACCAAGAATGACTAAAATTCATGTAAAACACCATGTGTTTAAGTTCGCATAATATTTGCGATAATTTTACCGATTAGAATAACCCCTGTGTTTAATCAAAAGGTCAATTTAATTCAACTAAATCAAAATATTAAAGAAGACAATAGATTGCTATCGATGTGTAAATACTTTACACTTGTTTTTACATCTTTGGATTTTCCTTTAACAATTTCTAATGTGAGAACTTTCATACCGTAATTTACATAACAAGACCTATTTCAAATTATAAATTAACAAACAATTTTATTGACTTATATCAGCAATAATTTATCAAAATATTAATTAAATTGAAGTTATCAAAAATCGCTTCTTCTCCATTTGAGCACAAATATGTTTTGAAAAAATTGATTTAAGATTTCTAATTTGGGCCACAACAAGAAAAAGATGTTCTATTATTTTTATGCAAACTATTAAATATTTTATTTCATCAGTGGAGCTTCATAAACAGTTTTCAATATTTTTCTCACTCCATAAATCCGGATTTAGCACTGTTATCAAAGTTAGAAGCTCTACGTCTAAAAATACAACAAAATACAATAACATTTTTTTTTTAGTATTTATAGTAAACCACGAGCGCGTAAAATGTCTTTAACTGAATTTTCAGAATAATGCCAATGACCTGCTGATAAAGAATTTAGTGATATGTGTCTGTGATTTACATAAGAGAGGCCCAATTTTTTATGTTACAACAAACAAAAATTAGTTAACAATTTAAGATCATCTTTAGTATTAACAATATGAATGTAAGGCAAAAACTGAATCTTCAAAAAGCAAAAACATTCGAATATTTGAACAAAAATGATTTGAAAAATGAAACAAAAAAATTAGTGCTCCAAAACTTTCTTTTTGTTTTTCAAATTTACTATTAAAATCACAATAAAGTCAATGTTAAAATTAATAACTATAATTTTAATTTTATTAGTTGCAACTTGTGCCTAGAGTATAAATTTTGAGAATAATTTCAAAACGTATTTTTTATAATTTCATTTTCAGACTTTCAGAACTAAAATTAAGATCTTGAATAAGATTTAAATGTGAATTTAAAAAAAAAATATGTTTTTTTAAAACTGTTCTTTCTTATGTGTTTATTATTTTAAAAAAATATACGTTTTTACATTGAATAAAGAATTGTTGTTAATATAAATTTGTATTAAGAGAAATATTATTTTTAACAAACCTCCCTGCATAAGTATAACTTTTTTCTCTTTACAATATGTATATTATGTAAAAACAAAACCGTATTATAAATGGACTGACTCTACTGACAAGTTTAGATCCAACAGACTCCACTTTTTATATAGAAAAATTTTGTTTTACAGAAATGTCACGAGGTAGAACAAAAATAGTTATCAAATCACTGGTGTAGTAAATTTTTAATAAATTGCGTCATTTTATTCTTAAGGTGGTAAGGGTCATGCATAAGCTATAAATCGGTAAATAAAATATTTTATTAGATTAAAAGTGTAAACTTAAAACTGGAATTTTACTGAGTTGTTGCAAAATGTCTACCTTTATGGAACTATCAACATAGAAAACGTAATAACGATTTTTTGCTAAATTTATGTTGGCATTAGTTATTTTCAATAAAATTTCAAGCCACATTAGAAGTTTGGCATCGATTAGATAAGAAATGCATAACAATTACTTCTTTCAAATTTGAGATGACTTCATGGTCCAACCTCGTCCTCTTTTTTTAATCACTTGTTTATAATTCAGTCCAAATTAGTGGGTCGCCGATTTGAAAAAAAAGTTGTAAATCCTTTTAGGCGCAACAATGAAGAAAAGAGTAAACGAACTTTGAACTAAAACATTTGTGATTGTCTATTAAAAATACAAATATTGTTCTTTGATAACCGTCATTAGTAAGAAACAAGAGCCATATTTAAACATTTTGTTGTTTCAGCTTTATTTAAACTCATTTGTAGGATTCTCACTGCATACCGATCTTGTTTTGAATGATTCTCTTTGTTGATTCAATCACTAAATTCAATTAATATTCAATAAATTTGGATAACACGTATCAAAGTTGTTGATGAAAAACTGACAAAATGCGCGTCGGTTAATTAATTTCCTCTTACAAGATGGTCCAACAGGTCCAATAAAATCAAATTTTTATTCAAAAGTGAAAACATACTATTTATCATAATCATGGCAATAGTGATAAACTCTGTAAACTTTGAACTGATGAGACTTGGCTCCTCCTTTAAGTGTCCGATGGAACCAAATCGAATTTTGCGTTCAAATTCTTCAGTGGAAAAAGTGTGAGTCGAGTTGGTTTGTGACAATGCCACTTTTGGCAATATGGTAAATCGGGTTTTCTTCTACAATAACTATCTCATACTCGTCGAACTATCCTACTTCTATCTGAATTTGTGACAAAATAAGACGTTTGTTTTTGTGTGCAAAAAACTGATAAATCGAGTGTCAGTCTTCAGTTAAAATGGTGCAGTTCACAAGACGACAGTGGCTTACTTTGATTGTTATCGGAATAGCAGACTTTTGCAATGCCATTTGTGTCTCACTACAAGCGCCCTTCTATCCAGCGGAAGTAAGTTTAAAAAAAATTCAACACAAGAACAAACATAAAAAAAATTCCAGGCGGAACGTAAAGGCTGCACAGCGACCGAATACGGTCTTGTCTTTGGTATTTTCGAATTAATCGTTTTTGTAATAAGTCCGGTTTATGGACAACACTTGAATAAAATAGGCCCTAAAGTGACTTTCAATGGAGGGATCTACACGACCGGAATTTGTGCCATTTTGTTCGGGTATTGTCTCATTACAAAAATTCCAATTTGCTACATTTAAATTCCAGACTCTTAGATAAAATCGAGGGTCATTATCCTTTCATCATTTTGAGTTTTATTATAAGGATTATCGAGGCTATGGGCAATGCTGCGTTTCTCACAGCCAGTTTTGCCATCATTGCTAAAGAATTTCCAAACAACGTTGCTTTAACTTTTGTAAGGACTCCACAATTTATAAAATCAAAATCAAAACAAAGATTTTAGGCCTCTTTGGAGACATTTTTCGGGTTGGGACTTATCGTAGGTCCGACTGTCGGAGGCGCCCTTTACCAAGTCGGGGGCTACACTCTTCCTTTCGCTGTAATGGGCTCAGCCCTTTTTATGTCGGCCATTTTAACAGCCTTTGTTTTACCAAGACACGAAGATGGGACAGACAGAGATAAAGGACGTGAGTGTAAATATACAATACAAAGCTTTGCCCCTTGTAACACCTCCTTGTAGCCTCAATGTTCAAAGCTGTGAAAATACCAGGAGTTCTTTTATCTTGTGGAAGTATTATTGTTACCAGCATGTCGATTGGATTTCTACAAGCAACCCTCGAACCGCATTTGCGCCAATTTTACTTATCCCCAGTTATTTTGGGGTTGATGTTTGTAATAAACGGGGGCACTTATGCAGTCACAGCCCCCGGTTTTGGAATGCTCTGTGATAAATTTTGCCCCCCGAAGGTGATAACAGTTTTAGGGACTCTACTCGTGGCTGCAGGATTCACTCTAGTGGGGCCAGCCCCATTCATACCTGTCCAAACGTAAGAAACTTTTCTGTTTTAATCAGAATTTGTTACAAGGTTTTTCAGGAAGTTGTGGATCACTATTTTGGGCCTGGTGTTGCATGGATTGGGGATAGCAGCCCAATTGGTCGCCTCCTTCACTGACGCCCTTAGAACCACTGTGTAGGTAACAAGATTATAACTTTTTCTTGTGATAATTCGGTTTTTAGGGCCCACGGTTTTCCAAATAATCTTGAAACTTTTGGCCTAATCTCAGGTCTTTGGACCAGCACTTTCGCACTTGGGGCTTTTATCGGCCCTTCCATTAGTGGAATTCTCTACGACAACATTGGTTTCAGAAATGCATCAATGTTCATAGTGGCCATCCACCTCTTCATTGCTTTCGCAGTTTCTCTCTATTTAATCTTCACAAGACGGCCACAGATTTATGTTGAACTTAAAGAAGAGAAACTCGTGGCTAATAGGGATGTCGATACTAGTTATACAAAGTCGCAACAAGCCAGTGTTACCGAAAGTGTGAAAAGGTACAATGTTATTAATTTTGGCAAAGTTTGATTTATTTTTGGGTTTGTTAATTTCAGTATAAGATCGGTGGGTAATGGAATTTCGATCGAGAAGAGTCGGCCACCAGCAATGAACAGTTTGATCGCCTGTAATAGTTACAAGAGTCAAGCTTGGCCTAAAAGAGAGGCAAATAGTTTGACTTTTGGAAGGTATAGTTACAGTTATGGTACTGTTGATCAAAATGGGGCCACTACGTCGTATTTGGCAGGGGTTGCTTAAATGTTTGTGTTTTAATCATGTACTCGAGGACAATATAGTAAATGGTTTTAATTTTTGTAAATTTTATAAATAGTGAACATAATTTAATACGTTGTAAGACTCCATTTGTATAATACAACATAAGTTATTGCAGATCAGGAAATGTATCATTGTATACAAATAAACTATTTTATTTTTAGACTTGAATTTTATTTGCCAAATTAATTTTAACAAAAAATATTTGCCTCTTTCATAGTGCATTCCTCTTAATTCCCATTTTTACCTAAGACCAGTTCAAAAAACACCCTTGTGTTATTTTTAACAATCTTATTCCTATCTAAATTTTTCAGTTAGTTTCAGGTTACTGCGTTTTTTGTTATAACTGAGTTTTGAGAGAAAATTATAGTTGTAATATGAGTTGCCTAAGACAGAGGAGAAAATATGAGTTAAAAATTCACTATGAGTATAAACTACATATCTGGAATTTTTAGCAAATGTTTCTCCAAGAATGCAACATTGTTGGTCAATCAACTGCGTCAACAATCAAAATTAATAGTAAGAAAGTGAGTAAAACGTATATTCACACTTTAAAAATAAAAATGACCACAAAATAAGTTATTGAGACTAAATTTATTTTCACTTAATTAAGAAATCATCATTAAAAGGAAGGATCATTGATGCCAACTATAAATAAATATTGTATTTCTGAAGATTAATTACAAGAAAAACTTTGCGGAAACCTTGAGAGTTGAATGTTATTGCAAAGATTTAATTATTGTCTATTACTGATTTATTCCTTATTTGAAAAAAATATTACTATTACTATCAAAAGTGAGAATGTTTCAAACTCAATGACAATACCTATTTTATTTCTAAATACAATTATCGAAAATCAAAGAATTCACTAAACAATCGGTTAATTGTAATAAACCTAAAATACAGATATTATTAGGCAATAAATACTTCATTAGCTGCAAATAACTACTATACAAGTGCAACAACTGTTTAATTTCATGCTTATACAGCAATTACACCGATCTCACGGTGTCGTGCCTGCAGATAGGTTAACGTATAACAAGAATTTGATTTATTATAATAAGATGCAATTAGTGATTTTGCTAAAATTGAAGAAAACAAAACTGCAATTTAATCGCTTAATTAGATAAAAGTCGTGACACAAAACCGTACGAATTTCCAGAAAAAATTAACTGATTGAGAATTAAATGTTGACATTAATAACAGATATATTTCAACAGAACAATACATCGCCAAAACGATTCTTCTAGTCCGTTTCAGATTGTGATCTCCATGCTTGGTTGCTTCGCCATTTAAGTTAATTACACATAACGAATCTTTAACTAAGATTGTTATGGATAATTATTCTTCATTTTATTTCATTTTGTCAATAGAAATGTACAGTAGGTGTATACAGTTTAAAATCAAGAAATTACAAAAATTAGTAAAAGAGAATTTCGATCTAAAGACTTTTAATTATTCTCCTAGATCTGTCTGAAGAATCAGTTATTATGAAGAATTACGTTGCAAAATATAGCCAATCAAGCATGGCATAAAGTAAAATCTTTCATTTGTGTTGCGAAATAAATGTATGGCAATAACACTTCTTTAAAAAGTTAACAAAAATGGTATTTTTCAATTACTGTTATTACACCAAATTGTGACACTTTTTCTAATATCGGTTTGCACTAGTACAAGAATGCAGCAATTTATAAAAATATTTGTTATATAACAAATTTCACTTTACGAAATTTCTAAATTGCATTAAAATATTTGAGACTACAATGACCCACCTCCGGCAATGTTATGTTAATTTTTTTTTAATTAAGTTTGAGTTTTATAAATGCCTAAAATCGTTTCATTTCCGTACTGAAATCCTCCCTCATTTGACAGCTTATTTCAAATTCTACCTGTTATACATAAAACACCGGAAGTGTGGGTCCAAAATAAACTTTAAAAGAAGGAGAGCTTTGTGATTTTATCAAAGACGTTTGCCGTCTTAAAAAGTCCAGTCTAGTATTAAATAACCAGTTTTTCTACAACCCGTGATATAAAATTTCGCTAATTAGGACTATTATGTTTAATCCAATTAAAATTATACGGGCGTACGTTATGTGGTTATGTCAATTAGATTTTTTAATGAAACCACAAAACTTTTAATATTATTGTTACATAAAAAATAATTACACCGCAATGTATTGTGCGACGTTTCTAGATGTTAGTTCTTTTAACCTAGACTTATAAACAAATTTTTCTTATGCACTTATATACTATTAAGTATGTTTTTATGACTATAAAAATGCAAATCTAGAAATTACTTTCAATATTAAACGTTTAACCTTTTAGGAATAAAGATAGCAACAATTATCTTTATTTAAATGAAAACTTACTGAGCATTATGATCGTGTAAAAATGTATTTGATTGTGGTAAGAATTTTATTTAAATAAATCGTTTCGATTTTTGCTTATCGTCATGCAAATGCTAAAAAAAATTTGACCTGACTTTTATTAAACCTACCAATGCTTGTCCAGCTTATCAAACTATAACAAACATTCAAAGAAAATGTGTTTCGTAATCTTGTATTGATTGTAATTCAATTTAATGTGCTTTATAATATGCATAAAAGTGAATTTATTGAAACGGATTTAAAAAGTTGTAAAAGAAATAGTTGCAATTAACTATTATTTATTACTAACGGACGTATGAAATAAAATGATTAAACGAAGTAGATACCGAAAAAGCATTTTTTATGTCACTAAAGTTGAGAAAAATTCTGCACTTATTTCAAATTTAAAGTTATTTTTAACACATTGCTTAATTAATAATAAAACATTGTTTTGACAACAAATTGATATTTTAGGCCAGGACAACAAACACAATAAAAATTGTGTTTAGAATTAACCTATTTAAGATTATTTTTGCCAAATACAAATCAATTACAATAAAATTCACACTGTGATAAAATTTAGAACTTTCACTGTCACGTTTATTTTTTTCAGAAAAAAAATATTTAAGTAGAATAAGAATCAATTTATTTATTTAAAGATATTCTGGACAAGTTCTTAACCAAAAATTAAATTTAGGACCTTTCTCCACAAAAGCTATACTATTAAAAAAATTCTATAACAGAAACAATCCATGGAAATCAAGAACTGTATTTTTTACTGTTTCATGTACTATTATTGTTTACATTTTTATAACGAAATATTTTTCAAAAAATTATAGGAAACTCTTATATTAGCAAAAAATCAAAGTTTTTTCTATAAAATACAGTCTGGATCATTTCTGGTTAAAGTTTTTTTTTTTTAATTATTACAGTTACAAAGTCTTTAAAAAGTTTATATTTGGAAAAGTAAAATTTTAATAGGTTTCTTTTATGCAGTTTCTGTCACGAAATTAAGTTTTACAAACATTAGCAACTTTAATTCTTCAATCAGATAAATATAAAAATTGTTCTTTACACCAAGATTTTCGAGGCAATTTTCCAATCTTTAGCATTTGTCTGATAAAATTATAAAAACAATAAAGTTTAAAATATGTATTTCTACCGTCATAAAACAAATAACGTAATTATTTCAGTTTTGCTAAAAAACTCTTTCACCTAAGACGGTTACAGAAAACACAAACCTTTTTTTTAATAAAAAGCCACAATTTTTTTAAAGAAAAAAGTAACAAAGAATTGTTTTTTTATATATACTTATTAATGGTGTTTTAGGGCCATTAGTGTCCCAAAATTGCAACGTTTCCCATCCACTGGTCAACAAATTTCGGACCACGTATCCACGCTACAGTGTGTTGCCCCACCTTGCATTCAAACAGGTGAACCGGCGTTACCTGTGGTTCTCTTCGTCATGTACCCTCAGTAAGCAATCGACAATAAACCGGTAACAAGTGGTTCGTAACACCGAGTGCCTTACTACACCACAGTGCTACTAAATGGATTGTTAACAAAGAACAAAAACTTGAAACATTTTTTAAAATAAAACTGTAAAAAGTGAATGTGTGCAATATTTACAGCATCCGGGAGGATTTCGCGTCACAACGATTAATGGTGGGTCATCACATGTCACTTTGCAATTTTACCAAATCAACTAAAAAAACACCCCAAGGTGGATTTTTCACTTGTGTAATGTTTACATAACTGCATTTTTCAAACGATTTCGTTCTCTATAGTGTCGTAAAACTAAACCTAATAAGACCTAATTACCTTTCTTGTTTGTAACACACATACCAAGAACTCCTCGATTTTGTAACTTATTATTCGACTTATCTTGTGGGTCTTATTGTCTTTTCACATCTGTGCAAATTCTTGTTTATCTTCATTCATGCATTAAAAGCTTCTCTAATTGCCAAATCTTCTCCCACCAACGGCCAATTAATTAAGCAAAATGTCTTTTCATATTTTTTAATTATGATTATCGAAAGCAATCCTTTTGTTCTTACTTGAATAAATTTACTGTTGTAAAGGTCATCTAACAATATATTTTAAAAGTAGAAAAGACTCGTTCACACAACACAGATAAAGCACTGTTTGAGTTTGAAAGCCCCATATTTCACCATCACTAATTAAGTCGAATTTAAAGAAGCTAGCTTGCACTCAAATTATCATAAATTTTGACTTGAAAGTCCATACGGAAGCAACCATTCCTGATTAAACTCCAGAGAAGAAGTACTAAATGTGCAAATGGCAAATTAGTAACTCGTTTCAAACTTTTACTTGCTGCTTACGTTCACTTTTAATTTGAATTAAACTTTTCTTTCAGTAAAAAATGATTTACAATTTTAATTAATTTATGTGTTATCTTCTTGCAGGTGCACCCTATACAAGTCGAAGACTAGGGTGTGGAACACCAAAATTCTTCTACAGTGCATAAGTGCAAGACTTTGTAACATGATATAGTGTCCTTCTATTATTTCAACAGGTAGGTTGCACTCGATAATTATATTAGCTGTCACCTGGTAATTGAGAAACTAAATTAAACTAATGTTAAATTCAAATTTGTGCAATTATGATGGGCTAAGTGTATGCAAAATTGGAAACTTTGTACTTTCACTGCAGCAAAATTTCAAATATTTTCGTCCCTGGTGCAAAATTTTGCGACCTCGAGAGGTCTGAGCCCTGCTGTATTCAGACCGTACCTAACAGGATGTTATAGTGTGCTCAATGACCGATGACTAATCAGTTTGTCCATGGCAAACGTCTCTTGCCCGCCGATAAATCGACCGTGACCATTTGAAAATTCAATTTTCATTTGAATTTTGAAGAAATTGCAAATCGCCTTGGAAACTTCAATGCTGGATTAGAAACCGTACCCGCAAATCAATGACAAAACACATAATGCAACTGTTTGCGCACACTTTCTAATTGACAAGAAATATCAAAATACGTGTTATCTCCTTAATAGATGCATTGAACTCCGGGTAGAAATCAAAGCTGGGCCGGCTTTCATTTAATACCTGAAGGTCGTATCAGATCTGGTCAAATGTCATCGTGGTCATTTTGATAATTGGTTAAGTGAGCCCACATTTGTCGCAAAATAACACACAAGTATGTAAATTAAGTTTAAACGAAATTGGCAGCTTTTGACGAGGTGCGAGCAAAGCAATTTAATTTGTTGCTAACCTGCGATAATCACTATTTTCACCGTTGGTTGAGTGATTAAGAGGACAGTGAATGACATTTCAATATAGGACGGTGATCAAAAATAATTTGTTATAAACGATTTGTGACGTCATTTAACCCAAAGACAATTAAAAGTAGCTTTTTATGGTTTTTATTTTTTGTGGGGTTTGTAGATTGAAGTTTTGAACTTTGAAACTCGACGATTACAGCGAAACAAAAGGAGTTATCACAAAAAATCTCTGCCATAACTTTGAGCGAATTTAACACCGCACATTTTGTAAATTTTTGTCAACTAATAATAATGTTTTTGCTATTATCAGCAACTTTCTCGTTTTGTTGAAAATCTACGATCTTTTTTATAAAATGGAATCTAAAAAGGACTTTAACCTAAGGGAGTTCGATCTATAATTCCGGAGTTATTGATGGATTTTTGATATGGGAATTAAAACTAATTTAGAAAATTTCATTTTGAAAAATTGTTATTAAAATTAATAGAAAAAATGTCAGAAACGGCCAACTTTTTCTAAATACGTATCAGCATATCTGAAAAATGCATGTTTCAACGAATTTAAAAACTTTCTTGCTGGTAAATTAGGTTATTAAAAGAATATAAATCAATACAAAATTTCCATGAAATGCTCAAAACAAAGAATCTTTACGATTTTTTATGTCAGTAATATGTTTATGTATGTACATTAATAAAATTTGGTAAATGTTTAGTAAAATATGTCAACATTAACATACAGTATGTCCCCGGATTGAGTTTACAAGAGGAAAGTTATATCATTACAGATTTGCTCGTTTCAGGTAAAGCAAAAAATGTTTTCCTTTTTTAAACTCAATCTGGGGACTGTATAAAAAAAAATATAGACGTATCTTTTACAATTTGTTAGATATCTGTAGTTAAACTTGCCCTAAAACAGCACTTTTTCGTAGAATGCCGAAAGATAATAAATAATATGTCACTTTGTTGCTTGTGTTTTTATTAGTGTTTGGCAAAAATTTAATAATTTTTATCTTAAAATTGTTGATAAGTTGTTTAAAAAAACAATATTTTGTGTTGAATTGTAAATTATTGTAGAAGTATATTCATATATTTTTAAAATTATTTAAAAATGAATATTTAACTAATTTTTAAGAGTAAATAAGTCATGTTTAAATTCAAAAGCTTTTAAAATCATACAAACTATTTAACACAAGACACATTGGGTGATCGAGAATTGCTATTTGAAATAGCAATACTAAATTTTAATTCTAAAAGGAAGTAACTTTTGTAGTAACAACTTGACATTTGAGACACACATCAGTATTCGTAAAACAGCCAAATAAGAAAACGTTCTTAATTCTGTTGCCAACTCAAAATTCATTTTTGACCACCCAGAATATTACAAATTAATTAATTTTTAATAAAAAATTAGTAATTATCAAAGATGCGATATCGGTATTCCAAAAAGAATTTTTGTGGTTTTATTTTTTTGTATGGTACCATTGTAAAACAGAAAAATAGAAAAACTTGTTTTGCAAAGTTTGAACTTTTCTAAGTGACACATTTATTTATTTGCTCGGTAGAAAAAATTTTTTGAAAATTTTCCTTCACGCAGAATTGACACTGTCGATTTCTACTTGCAACACCTATTTAAAAATTGATCTAATCAGTTGGAAAAATATTTACACTCGATATTACGTGGTTCTGCATTTATTGATTAACTAAACAACTGTAAAATAGAATGACATTTATTAATAATACATTAACAAATTGCAATCCAATCAATCCAAATCATCGCAAACTCTACCGCATGCTGCTTTTAACAGTAATAATGCCCTCAGTAATTCCCCCGTTCCATTTTACAATATTTTGCTAATGGCGTAATAATTTCACTGCGATTGTCTTCTTACACGTTTCCGCAATAATGGTAATTACATAAGATAATGACATCGGAATCAATAAGGTTTAGATAAATAAAGAACTCTGACGCAATTTATTCCTTTGGAAAAATACTCGTAACGTCAGTCGCTTGATTAATAGTAGAGGGTTTTTGCTCCCGTAGGAGTTGTTCACTAACTGCATAATTGGAGGTAATTATTGTAGTTGCTTCCTACAGAAATTTATGCTATATGCTTGCATGTTGCTGTTTCAGTTCATTAGACTTGGAGGTTTTCGGAAGCAACGACAAAATTTTACGTGAAATATTTACTCCTAATATAAATTTTATGCAAATGGCACGTTTTCCTTGGCACGTACCTTTCTCTCCAAACTGTTACAGCGGTAGAGTATGCCACACGACGATTTTTATTTTTTTAAATTAGTGACAATACTGTGATAAATTATTTCCAGTTGGAAATTAATCCAGTCTGCTAACAACTCAATTTATTGGGCCAAGGAAACAAAACAAACTAGTTTTAAACAAATTTACGATATTTTACTAATTACTCACCATTTTTCTCTTCTAATTTATCAATTTTTATTTAATCTACAAACT
Source organism: Tribolium madens (assembly GCF_015345945.1). NCBI lineage: Eukaryota > Metazoa > Arthropoda > Insecta > Coleoptera > Tenebrionidae > Tribolium > Tribolium madens. The sequence goes on from NW_025401068.1 coordinate 3,499,218, forward strand.
ATGTCAATGACTTAGCAACACACACCTATTTAAGAAGGTTGAAAATATATCGTTTAAACAAGGAAAAATGTGTATCTTGCATCTGAAATTTCTATTTCGAATAATTTATAAACACTTTCTATTGGTTTCGGATATATTTATCAATACTTAAGCTGTGGAAACGGCTATCTCAAAAAGCAAGTTTAAATCTCGCGTAACAACCAATGCACTTTAGATTTACCTGAGGCGATTTAAACGAGTATTTAAATATTAGATGTGGCAATAAAAATTAGAAAAAACGTGATGAGCATATGTCGTGATGTGCCACATTTTTATGCTTCGTTGGAGGAAAAGTAGCAAACTGTTAACAGAAAAAATTAACACCTAAATTGTTAAATTTGTTAATTATGTTCAAAAAGCGCTCACTTTCTTTGATTTTTTACAGAAGAAGAGCAATTTTACTTTCAGAAGCAACCATGAAATCTGATATTTACAACCTTGATGTTACACATCCGGCGCGGAATTTACGTACTTTTGCAGACTTAATTTTTCAAACTAATTTCTCGAAAAAAATTGGAAAAATTCCTTATTTATTTGCAAGTGTAGCTCACAACACCATAACTTTTTGGCGCCTTCACTTCATTTCACTTTTAGTTGAAAAAGTGCGAAGGTTGAGGTTATTTCCTTCGTTTTACGAAAGAGTGACCAAAGTAAAAATAGGTAGTTTTTACCAGGAAGGTCGTTTCGTTTGTTAAACACATTTTAATATTTTCTCTTATTACCTCATTTCATTAAATATTTAACTCACTCTCTGACGAAAGCTATGACAATATCACGTTTTGAGGATCAAGTTCATTCTTTTACGCGTCAGGATGAAACTTTGAGCAAAAAAAGCAATTTTCTGTGAATGCTATACTAACAATAATTAGAGATTCAAGGCTAATAGCGGCATTAGTTTTTGTTAAAACACTAAAATATCCACAATTAAGAGCTAATAAGGAGCCACATTATTCCAATATCTACTTTAGAATTTTTTGTATTTTTTTTATAAAATTTGGATACTGAGATACATTTTTATTATGTATTTGTTATTTGTTGCAAACATTCCAAAAAAGACACAATTTAAAATTCGTGACGTTCGAAGAATTTTTATTTATTGCAGTTACTTTCATTTTGCACCGAAATAATAATTTTAGAAAAATACAAGCTTGAAGATTTGTTTGTGCATAATGTACTTTATCCACTAGTGCTTACAATAAAAACTTTAATTTAATTATTATTTTAAATAATTTTTAAGAGTGAATAAGCCATGTTTGAATACTTTTAAAATCAGATAAACTATCTAACGCAAGAAACATTGAGTGACCAACAATTACTATTTGAATTAGCAATGCTGAATTTTAATTCTAGTTGTAGTAACAACTTGACATTTGAGACACACAGTATTCGTAAAACAGCCAAATAAGAAAACGTTCTTAATTCTGTTGCCAACTCAAAAGTCATTTTTGATCACCTAGTATATTACAAATTAATTAATTTTTAATAAAAAATTAGTAATTATTAAAGCTATTTAGATTAATTCTGGTACCATTACAAAACAGAAAAACTTGTTTTGCAAAGTTTGAACTTTTCTAAGTGACACATTTATTTATTCGCACGGTAGAAAAAATATTTTGAAAATTTTCCTTCACGCAGAATTGACACTGTCGAGGAAGTAACTTTTTTGTATTAACAGCTTGACATTTGAGACACACAGTGTTTGTGAACAGTCAAATAAGAAAACGTTCTGTTCTGTTGTCAATTTAAGAGTCATTTTTGACCACACATTATATTGCAAATTACATAATTAATTTAATAAAAAAATAGTGATTATTAAAGCTGCGACATCGGTTTTCCAACGAGAATTTTTGTGGTTCTATTTTTTGGTATTTACACAAATTCTGCTACAGAATTACAAATAATAATTTTAGAAAACTACAAGCTTGAAGATTTGTTTGTGCATAATTTACTTTATCCACTAGTGCTTAAAACAAAAACATTAATTTATTAAAAAAAAAATATGTAAACAAACAGTAAACACTATAATGTGTAAAACAAAAGGAGATTTTTGTTAAAAGTAGTTCTCATTTCTCAGCCTATTCATTGACTGATGTGTGGAAAATATTATTATAGTTTTTAGACTCATTTGTTATGCTTTATTTAGCCGTAATTTCAAACAGTAATTTTTTGTGTATTAATTTAGAAAGGCTTTATCCAATATTTGGCGATAGCAAAATCCAGTTTACTCTTTTTACACACTCGCATTACATGCATGCCTTAACACTCGTTTGTAAAACATCGAATTAGGATAGGACAGTGACCTGAAACAACGTTTGAGTAAATAAAATTGTCATTGTCATAAAATTGTAGTAGTGAGCCAATTACTAAACTATTTTCGTAAATACAATGAAGATTTCATCAAGCTAACTGTCTACAATTACTACAAGTTTTGGTGTAATTTTCTTTAGACAGGCTACGGTCGATTAGTCTGATACTATTTGCAAGGACGTACTTGTAATAACCCATACAATATATAGATCAGCGCCTAAAGCAAATAACTTGAATTTCACTTTTACTCAGAGACAACATTTGAATGTGTAATAACGGTACAAGAAGCTTTTATAATGATGTAGACTGGTTATTGAAGGTAACAGCAAAAAAATGAAAGAAAAACAAATTCCACAAACGAATGATTGAATATAACAATAAGGAAGTTCTAAACACTTGAACTTAATTACATTATGGTTTACGATGCTATTTTTATTAAAAGCGAGTCCAATTTTTATTAGAGGTAGATTAGTAGCATCAGAAAACCTGTTTGAGTCAAAATAAGAGGAAAATTTTTCGTCTGCAATTTTACTTTCAAGAAACCTTGGCGAATTTTGCCTCCAATACCAGAATTTTTAATAAAACTCGATAAATTATTTAAAATGGCGTGAAATCGCAGTGAAATTTGTAACCCGAGATTGAATTGTAGAGGTGAGTCTGCGAGCGACCTCGGAAGACGTTGCACACAAAGAAATGAAGAGAGTTCAACGTGCAGTCACGACACAAACTTTGAACTGTCGTCTCAAATTCACAAAGAAACTGCCTCCAATTAAATTAAAATATTCCTACAAGATGTGTAAAATATTTTTATCCTGATGCATGACTGAGAACCACAACTGCGGAGTATTACCTAACCCGAAGCACGTGATAATTCCAATAAGTTGAGTTTTTTTCAACTTTCTGAATTCTAATAAAACCGATACATTCCTTTAACGACAATGCTATTGTATGAATATGTAACAGGAACCGTTTCGCATATGGACACCTCTCATATAAGGAGAGGTTGTCCTTCAACCGTTCTTTTATCCATTCATAAGCAGGCTAATATTTGACACGTCATAGTCTGTTGCAACGGTTTTCCTTGCTGCGAGAGAATAACCGACACATGAGAGTTTTGAACAACGCTTTTGTGTTACTCGAGGCGAAATTAACACAACTTTTCAACCAATTAGACTAAGAATAAACCAAATTTGCTGATAGTGGACCAGTTTTCAAAGATAACGAGAAAGTAAAAATTCAACGTTAAATAACGAAGCAATGAACTGTTTCTGTGGGCAAAGAAAGTACAATTTTTTACTCGCTGATAATAAAAATAATTATATAATTTACCTAAGAAATATCTCAACAATCTCAAATATTTATTCAAAATGTCCGTGTTGACATCGTTTGAATAAAGATGTGTTTATTTATAAACCAGAGTCACATCTGTGGTGAATAATATTTAGCATGATCCGAGTAAAACCACTAAATGATAAAAATAACAAATGGTGTTAGAAAAATTTCCAGGTACTATAACGTTGAATCCCCCAGTGCAGTAACAATTTTCAAGGTTTATTCATTGAAATTTGATATGGTCATAATAATAAGGTGTTAGAAACGAAACACATTTTTATAGAAAAAAATAGAAACCAGTTAGTTATAACTGACTTATTGTACAATTCTTGATTCCCACTATAAATAACGGTAGCGTTCTGCGAGGAAATACTTAAAAAAACAGGATGATGGTAGATTGAGTTAATTATAATTTTCATAACTGACAATCAAAACCTGGATATTTAATTAATGATTAATTTAGTTCTCAAAGGAACTCTAGTCAAAAAAGTAATTTGTATAAAATTTTGTGGCTTTGAAATAAAAAATGGACTAATTACTCAGTTTTTGCATAATTCTGTATCAAAACAAATGCAAATTTCCAGTGGTGTAAACTGAATAAGGAAATAATAATCTAACCTTGAAGTTACTTATTTTAACCATTATAATTATAATCTCATCAAAGCTTCCAAATCAGAGAATAGAGAAATTTGATTTCTCAAGGTTACAAATTTTGAAAATTCCTATTTAAATAAATATTGTATATTTTTTGAAAATAGTTTATGTATGATTGTATGTTTGTTATTTACTGGTCATAGACATGGCTACAAATTAAAAAAAATGTTAAATACTTAAATGACTCAAATGAGCGCTTTTTGAAGCATTTTTTCAGGATTTCACTCTTGTTTTATAACACGCGTTTTACGTAAAGCTTGTGCTTGCTGTAGGTTTTTAAAATTCAAACTCGTGCTATAAAACCAGATTTAAGCCAGTTTGTTTTGTTTTTAAAAGAGAAAAAATTGTTTTAGTTTTAATATAATTTTAAGTTAATATTCACAATTAGAATAAAAAGGAAATAAAAAACGTGGAGGTATTCATTGATTTGGCATTTAGAAAGTGCATTTCTCATAAAAATAATTGTAAAGTCTTTTGTTGCACCGGTCACAGTTTCACAACATTGTACATCACCGAATGAAATAAAATGTTTAAAAAACCATAACCAGCTCCTTATTCGGTGGTCAAAAATCCGGAAACCGGGTTACACTTTTAATGCAATTTATCCTCGTTTAAGGCGCATTTTACCCGGCCGTCACCTCGAGCAGCTTTTCTCTGGGAGTGTTGAGAATGTCAGTAATGTCAATCTGGGATGTATGTATACCTCTGGTGGGCGTTAAAAGGGAAATAGTTGAATTAATTCGAAGGCAAGTTTAATTGGATGACTGCTACAACTATAGCACATTTTCACCTGGGTGGCAATTAATTAAATTGTTGCTGGTGTTGAAGATGATGCGGTTGACTATCGTGGTGACAGAAAAGAAAGTAATCAACGCGAATTCAAGAGAAAATTACCATTAAGAATGCAATTCTATTATTGTTCACTCTTACTTATGCAACAAAAATCATAATTAAGCACCATATTGCCAATAAAAATGAAAGCCGGAAAACGCTCACCCTGAAGAAACTAGCTCGATGGCTCAATTTAGTGCAAAAATGACTTTGATTGATTAGAAATTAAGACGTATGACGTGAAAGTGCAACAGTTGGCACGGGAGGAATTCCACGTATCTGTAAATTTCTAAACCATCGACCAATTTTGGTTACAGTTGGCAAAAAGAAACAAGCAGGAATTCGGAATTCGACAACTACCTAATTACATAAGGATTTCCCTAAAACGACACGGTAATCGTTTTTAAATGTTTCCAGTTTTTTTAGTAATTAAACTTCCTTCTTCCATGCATAGTACCTTTCAAGAAATACCATGCGTTTAATTAAAATTTGGATCAAAGTGGTCTGTGACTTTAAAATTAAGTTGGCAATACTAAATAATGCAGAAAAGAATCTTGTCAATTTGGCAACATCTTTTTAAGATTTCTTACTTTTTTATTGTTTGATCGGATCAATTGTCACACTCGTGGTGGGATTATTGATCAGTTTTATGGACAGTAGTGATTTTACAGATAAGAAATTGATAACTCCGCTAGTTCACTTTTTATTGCCCGAAAATAAGAAAGCTGAGTATCGGAGTGTTGATGCAACTTTGAAAAGTCCGAAGCATTTGAAATAAATCATAAACTTTTTCTTGGTCTAACAAAGGACAAATTTTGCTTTATTTTTTAATTTCCAAGATTGTTTTTTTCTTACTTTTTTGGATTTGCAAAAGTAAAAAAAAATGTATAATATACATACTTACCAAATATTAAAATTTAGGCAAAAATTATCTCAAAAATTTTATTACTATTGTTAATTTTTATTTCTTCGTATTTCTTTTAAAAAAATTCAAGAAACTACTCGTACTTACGTATATACTTCCAAAATTTGTTTGGCCTTAAATATTTTATTTTAAAAGTAAAAAAAATATTTAATGTACCAAATATTAAATTTTAAGTAGGTAAACATTGTTCCAGAATCCCAGAATTTCTATTATACAGTTGTTTACTTTTATATCTTTGTATATTTAAAAAAAAAACACAAATTGATTAATTTTCTAAATTTATCTCACCGATTTGCCTTGTAACAAAAGATACAATTCTTATTTTTTTCTAACTTCAAAGCTGTTTTTTCTTCTTTTTATTTTTTTGCAATTTTATGTACGTAATATCAAAATTTATGTAAAAATTATCTGAAAATCTCAGAATTTCTATTATAGTTGTTTGTCTTTATTTTAGTACTGGATGTTTTACGAAAAAAACTAAAAAACTACAATTGTTTTAATTCTCTAAATTTATGTCACTGATAGGCATATCGTCTAACAAATTTTGTTTTACTATTTTATTTAACTTCCAAGTTTTTTTTCTTATTTTTTTGGGTCTGCAAAAGTAAAACAAAATAGTATTTATTATACTTAACAAATATTAAAATTTAGCCAAAAAT
>NW_025401068.1:3506014-3538934 GCF_015345945.1 Tribolium madens
CAAAAAACCACATATATTTCCAAGATTTGTTTTTCTTATTTCTATTTTGTTGCAAAAATAAAAAAAAATAATTTACCAATATTAAATTTTAAATATGCAGTCAATTTGGCAACTTAATTTTAAAAGCACAAGCCACTTACTTACAAAATTATTTCAATTAAAACAAGAAGCGTCAGAGAATAATGATAATTTAGCACCAATTAATCCTTAATGTTCTTGTTTGTTTCACTGGTGAATTACAGGAATTTAATCCTCATGGAGGCCATCTATTATTCCTTTCAAAATTGCTAACGTCCTAGTAAAAAAGTAAGAGACTCATTTCACACTTGACCAGTTTATTTATGCACAAACTCTGTCATTTTTTCCTATGATAATTAAAACACATTACACAAGATTATAATGACATAATTAAATTATTTTTTTTGTGTTTACTTTATTTCCAATCGATTTTATGGTAATTAGAATTAGCGTCTGCTCGAAATGAATGGCGACTCGATTTTTGCAACCGTTGTTTGCTAAACAACGCCCAAGAATGTCACTCTAAGACACTTTCACGCAACATAAATGTGGGCTGGAGATAAAATTTTGACCCACTTTGACAAAAAAAAATTAAAAAACTCAAAGGACAAAGATCAAATCTTCTTCAGGCGACCTTCGTGGTTTCTATTATATAACACAGAATCCGTAAATGTGAACAATTATGATTTAGACATAAACAAAACGCCAAATTGCATCATCTGCGCCAAAATATGAAATAATAATTTCCTCTCTTTGAGGTCACATTCCTCCAATGTTTCCACACCGTTTGACATTTCGAAATGGCTGAAGATGCTCGTCTCCCAACGGCAAAATGCATAGATTCACGTTTGAAACGAAAGTGAAACGTGGTTGATATCCATAGAACCTTTTAAGGTCGATGTTGTTGGATTAGGTTGGTGTCTTAGCCCGAGATTCCACACGTTCCTAGGAGCGTCGAGGAAAAAATACCAAATTATTAATTATATAACCACCAAGGTTAATTGATGGTTCCAAGCGCAGACACGGTTCCAGTTTGTGAAAAGTGTCTCATTTGGTCCAAGGATAAAAACAGATGAAAGAATCGCGCTATAACTGAACTTGTAGTAACTCCGAGTTGGGAAAAAAGTGAAAGGGATTTGGTAACAAGTACGAATTCTTTCCGTTACACTTATGGGTCAAGTTTAGTTCTAATTGATTGAAAAGTTAATTTGACTTTGTGGCGACTTGGGTTCAGTATGAAAGAACAATAGCTTGTGGTTGAGGAATGAATGACGTCATAAACTAGCTATGGATGATGTTTTCAGTCTGGACACGATCGGGAGTTGTTGGTTCTTCGGTTCGTCTGCAACATCGCATTAAAACCATGGTAATTGCAGAGACGCCTACAACGTTTATTGGTACGGTTTTGCATAGCCACATATTGGAAAGAGGAAAGGTTAACGATCCCTGATGGGAATTGATACATCTCTAATCAAAAACCGCATCGAAATTATTACTCACAATCAGTGGCGCCTCGTCCAAATCTACCTACCTCCCAGAAAAAAACACATAAAATTTAAAGCAATACTCAAAATTTTGTATTTGGTGTTATAGTTACTTAAAATTTACAATGGAAATGTTAAAAAATGTGAAACCTATCAAGAAAAAATTATAAAAATTATTAAAGTAAAAATACTACAGTGCGATCAAAAAGTCTGTCTATCAAGCAAGCGTAGATATTTAAAACTTATATCTGTGGAAGATAAAATGTCACAATGACAAATGAGAAATGTCAAAATAATTTTTATGTAAATTATGAAAGGAAACTGTGGTGAAGGATTTTTATGAATAAACACCAACAAAATCTTATTTTAGTTTGTTTTGAGACGTTTCATAGAATAATTCAATTTAATTAGCTCAATGTTTTAATTTTTATAAAATATTTTTTTGACATCTAGATAACATACGAACTGCCATGCAACATACGTCCTTAACTAGGACGCCTACTTGATAGAAAGACTTTTTGATCGCACTGTATAAGTATACCTACACAAAAATGGTAAATTTTGAAATTAAAATTATTTCAAAATATACGTCGAAAGTAATGAAAAATGTGTTAGTGTTAATTAAAAATCATGATTTTTAATAAAATTATTATTGATACAATGTTACGTATCTTCATCTTTAAAACAAAACGTAAATTCATCGAGCATCGGTTAAAAAAATAAAAAAAATGTCTAACACAAAAAATTTAAAATTTAAAAAAGTGGCAAGAAAATTAATCAACTGTAGTCTTGTAACTGCTACTATAAAAATTAAAGAATTGTGGGTAAAAATCTCTAATAAATAATTAAAGAAATATCAGAAAAAAGTATGAAAAAATTGTTTAAAACTTGACACTAGAAGAAAAGATTCAAATCTTGTATTTAAAGAAATACAATAATAAGGAAAATAGTAGAAAAAAAAATAATAAAAAAAAGTAAAGAAGCACTTATGACAGGGTAAAAACTATTTTTGTGCTAGTAATAAATATGAAATAATAATTTTCAGCTCTTTTAATTTTTCATTAATGTAATCTGAGCATAGATTGAAATAGAGAACACAAAGTATGTGTTATAAATAAATAAATCTATAAACCCTGAAGAACATTCGATATTTTTTTGTTCCCTATGTTAATTCGTGTTCTGATTATAATTAAGTTAATTACTATTATTGATAAACTCCAAAGTCAGTATTTCCATTAATTTTATCTTCTTCCACAAACGTAAATTGTATTTTTAAATTAAACATTTTTTTTTCTATTTTGGTGTCACAATGAGCATTTTGTGTAACTGAAAATAGTTGCATAAAATGCAATTTTGTGACACTGTTTTTAGGAGACATTTTATGCAATACTTTGGCCATCACTGGCCAAAAGTGAAAAATTTTTGCGTTTCAACGTATTTTACTGAAATTAATACAATTTAAGCTATTTTCGAGCAATTTGGGTACCGCACACGTAAAATGTCAAAAATTTTAACTGTTAAATATAATGGGAGTAATAAATTCAATTTAATAAACGCTCAATAGAAAAAATAGTATGAAAAAGGCGTGCTACAACCTCTCATTGTGATACTTGTGCATTTGTAACACTTGTTTTTTAATATATTAATTTATTATTTATAAACGTCTTCACGAGCCGCCACTGCAGTACCAAAATTTGGAACCGATTAATATTCACGGTTAGATACTTTCGAATATCACGTTTTTCTGCTCCATTTTGATATTTTTACACTGATAGCGGTAAAAAGGTCTATGAAATTAACTTTCTCTTGAATATTGATGTACCCACACTTAATTTATCTAATACTTTATCATGGAGAAAATCAAGGGTGACCTTTAAATCAATTAATTTTATTACTGTTCCTAGGATAAAACAATTTTTCAAGACACTGTAACGATTAAAGGTAACTCACCGTCCTTGCAATATCATCACATTTAACTTAATAACAATTTTTGAGTAAATGTGGGTAAATATTGTGACATGAATAGGTTTTGCTATGCACGAGATGTTGCTATAACCATAATAATTTAAAGCAATTATTTTGTTCACTCATTAGCAGGAACGACCTTTACTTCACACCGAAATTTATAATATTAATTTGGATTGTGAAGTATCCGGCTCTTTTGTTGTAAAACTATTTTTTTGGCCAAATTAGAAGATGATCTTGAGAAAAAAAAGAAACAGTTATTGTTACTGCTAACAATGTTGTTGACATTTTTGCTGATAGGGTCACACATTTGCATACATTATAACCAGCACAATTATATTTTTTTCACAAAATATGGGTTGTTATTTAAATAAAAATGTACCAACAGAAGTACCACACCTAACAATAACCTTATAAAATTGAAAGTTTTAATAAAGTTGAAAAGTGCTCATTGTTTGCAGCTAGTAAGATAAATTGAACATTATTCGATAAATCCGGATTTAATTACACTTTCAGTGCTAAAATGCAAGTTATTATCTAACAGCAATTAGACTATTAACCTTCTAAAACACCTCATTAACCAAAAATAGAAAAGTTGTTACACTAAAATGGCGAAACATGTCCGAGCGTGGGTTGTAACATTTGCTAAATCACAGACCGAACCGAAATGTAAAATAATACATCGGTTGGAATTTCATTGTTATACCTGTTTCCCATAGTCTCGGACCTAAAGCCCAAATAGAAAAAAACAATAAAACCAAATTGGTAGACAAATAACCCAATCATTTTGTCCGAGACGTGAAAATACTATCGTCGTACTAGGTGTATAATTTATTTGCGTTAGCATATAATCAAAAACTTAAATAAATGGAGACGCGTCCTATTTTCCGTGGCTTGATGATACCAATAAAAATGAAAATTATAACAACAATGTAATTTCGAAACAATTCTGCGAGGAAATTTGAGGATATCTACCTAACCAACCTTGAAAATCCACATTATGGAACAATACATTTTTACAAACTTCCTAAATTTCAACTTTATTTTAAATATTAAGTAATTTGCTTAAGGTGACAGCACTTTAACTCAGCGAAGTATTTGATATTCTTCTGACTTTGGATGCCTTTAGGGCAAAACCATTACAGGCAGAAATACGGTATCTGTTTGAAAGAAATTTGATTTTATTCAACCATTTTCGAATTTTTTCGCTTTTGCCAAGAAGTAGGGGTAAACCAATTGGAACTTTATAACTTTCCGCTAGATTAAATATTACGATTGCATCTCTTATTGTGATTTCAAAATCGTAAGAAACTCAGCTATGAAACGACCAAACAGTTTCATTCGTAACAATGACGGGAAAATGGAATTTGATAAACTCTGTAAAAATGTTGCAGCCATTAAAACAAAACAAAAGTGAGCACATACTGAACATCCTCAAGATTCATCCGTCTAAATTACAGGTTTTATTCATTGTGTGAATTTGGTACGTTCTAATTATCATCATTACATAATAAATTTATAAACTGTTGAAGACGTGAAACAAAGTCAAGAAACGCGTGTGAATTCTTTTAGATGACGGAAGTCTAATATACAATGAAATTAAACTTAGGTTACTTTCATGAAGTCATTGGGTATTACGTGATTAGATCGTGCATTATACTCCTTGCAACTGCCTGACCTACCCACGCAGCAGTTCCGACCTGGATTTTTTATGTTTGCAAATAGAATAAAGTTATGAAGGTGGTTGTGGCATTTCGCAGATGATATTTGGTCTATTCCAACAAGTAAACACAATAAAACAACTGCTTTTCCAAGTACAGCAAGTCAAAAAGTATTGAAACAGATAAAAAAATTGAAAAAAATATGATACAATTACTATGAAGAAATGTTGAAAAATCATCATTACAAAAATCGATGGTAAAAAGACGAGAAAATAATTCAGTCTTAAAAAAACCTAAAAAAAGTATCTAAAACTCAGTTTTCACTCAAAAAGTTATCGATTATGATTTGATTTGATCATGCATTGTACTTTTGCTCACAAAACTTGCAGACGTTCGGTAGAAATTGAAATTGAAGAAATTATAGAAAAAAGTCTCGATTTTAAAGAAATACCAGAGAAAAGTAACCTACGCAAACAACAGTTCTGAGATGGATTTTGTATTGTTTGCAAACAAAATAAAGTTACGAAGGTGGTAGTGGCATTTTGCGGATGATATTTGGTCTATTCCAACAAGGTAAACACAATAAAACCACTGCTTTTCCAAGTAAAGCATGTCAAAAAGTATTGAAGCATATAAAAACATCGAAAAAATTAAAATGAAGAAATAACGTTAAAAAATCATCATTAGAAAAATCGATGGTACCGATAGTACAAAAAAAACAAGGATATAGCTCAGTTTTAAAAATACAGGGTGCGCCAGAACTCGCGCCCCAGAGATTTCAAGTAAGGTAAGATACCAGGAACATAAAAAAAATGTTTAAAAAATTCTATCTGTCAAAAAATTTTGTCATTTATTTTTTGACAGTTGACATTTTTTTATATCTATTTAATGATACTGATGATCTTGTATATGTTTTTTTACAATTATTTAGTAAAGGGACAAAAATTTTGCCAATAAAAGCCACAAATAACATTGAACAGAGTTACTATTTAGGATACAGCTTCCTTGTTTCCTCTTTTAATAGCCTATAGCAAAAAAACTTGGAAAATTATTTTTCCAACAGAAATAAATAGAGTCAAAGTGCAAACTTTAAACCCTCATAACTTCGAAATTTTTATAGATAAAATTTTTTTAACATTTTTTCCATGTTCCTGGTATCTTACCTTATATGGCATTTTTCTATGGGGCGCGAGTTCTGGCGCACCCTGTATATATTTCAAACCTAAAAAAGTATCAAAAATTGAAAAAGTTATCGAGTATGACGTGATTAGATCATCCATTATACAAAACTTGCAGACGTTCAGTAGAAATTAAAGGAATTATAGAAAAAAATTCTCGATTTTAAAGAAATACCAGAAAAAAGTAACCTACGCAAACAACAGTTCCGCGCTAGATTTTTTATTGTTTGCAAACAAAATAAAGTTATAAAGGTGTTTGTTGCATTTCGTAGATGGTATTTGATCTATTCCAACTAGTAAACATAATAAAAGTACTTTTTTTCCATTCGTGAAAGAAAGTGTAGGATGTCATACATTAGCATAAAGTCTCGTTTGGTCCTTTATTAGGAACATATTGTTTCAAGATGTTATTTGTACTCAAAAAAATTGATTAAAACAACATATGTTCCGTTCACAATTCGTTTGTGGTCCGCTTTCTCACAAAGCTCGCGTTTGCCAGGAAATGTATATGAGCTTTTGTTCTTCTTCAGTCCAGTAACCGTCTCGATCTTGAAACAATGGACTAAGCAAGCACATAGGAACTGCAGTCGGTGGTTTTGGTTGTATGCGATATGAGTAATGGTAGTTACGGAATTGTGTTTCTTGGACAGGCGAAACGGTTGGGTTCTTTTCCTTCCTACCGAGCAGTTGGTGGAATAATCAAGGTCAACCACTCTCTCGCTGGGTTTAGGATGTCTGCCCGTTGGCGGGCATGGTCACGTATTGCCGTTGATTTTATGTATGCATGTAAAACGGCCGCCGCCGACCAGTTTTTCGCTTCGGTTTCCGAAATTGGGCCGACACGATTACTTCCCCGCCGTCGGCCATTCGGTTCCCACCACGGATCAATGAGTCATTGATCTGTCTCCCCCCATAGCGCCATTATTCATGTTTGGTATTTCCAAAATTTTAAAAATTGCAAGATTTATGCAAGTCAAACCACGCTACGTTACAAGTAGACATAATAATTTCTCTATTTGTTTCTCGAGTCGGTCATTTTTATACACTTATCTAAATTGCTGCAGCAACGTGCCGCAAGTCAACTTGTGCGAACAAAAACAACGTGTTTGTTGCAAGCTGTTTGTGTTGCTTATTGTTATTAGATGGCCGGTCGACGCTTCCAGTTGCTACTGAAGTAGCTGGAATAATAGATTAAAAACTTAATAAAAACTAAATTGTTGTTATTAATTTTCGTTATTCAAACAGTCACTGAATTGTTTGTCATTGTTGCCAAAAGTAATGAAGTGTAAATGGAATTTTACGCTTCTCTGTAGGTCGCTAGATACAAAAAAATATTCAACATTTATGTAACACAAGTTATTTCAACGTTTTCAAAATTATACAGGGCGAATGAATCAAGTTACACTGCCACCACATTAGCTACTTTTCAATTAAATACTATTTTGTAATAAGATTTTTTTGCATAATCAATTAACCTTGACGTTATTTTTGTATTACCAAAAGATGCGTGAACTCAGCCATTTAATCTCAACTGAGTAAAACTACTTAAAACTTTCATTAAGTATATCCACATAGTAAAAGCAAAAAGCGGATATTTTTAAGACAATAATTTTTAAGGAAAATAGCATTATTTTTATGCTTATATTATAGCCATCTTATTAATATAAAATAGCTATAATTAGCTATTGGTTAAGCGTGTACACTTCTATTCAAAAGAAAAGCGTACACTTGCTATTTCGTCGTGTAAATATAGGATAATTTTCAGGCTGTTTCTATAGTTAATTTAAAAAAAATTGAACTTTTGTGTCACTGTCAGTCTTTCACACAAGTCATTTTTTTAATGTACTGCCTCTGCAGACAACAGAAGTGATAAGAGAACTTGCAATGTTACAAAACTAGAAGAAGGTTAGTCGATTAGGTTTGTTGCACGAGAATTTCACCTGAAATTTCTGGTTTTAAAATTATTCGTCGTTAGGAACAGAACGCTATTTTAGCAAGAAAAACTGTATTTGGTCGTAAATTAAATTTTGAAATGATGCTATTAAGTTCTGTTAAACATATATGTATTACCTATTGTTGAAGTTTTTTTAAGTTCAATGTTACCAAGTAACAGTTAGAAAAAGCCCCGTTTACTTTAACGCAAAACTACAAAAATCGAGCACAGCAGTTGTGCGTTTTCTTTTTTGAAATATATCTAAGACGCAGATATAAAATAAGCTCATTTTTTAAAAAATCGACATTTTTTAAAGTGTATTCCAGTCCATTTTAAAAATATTAAATTTTTCTTATACTTCCAAAAACATCCCAAACACAAATAAATTGTCTTCTACATTATAGAGATCGGTGTTAAATGATAAGTTTTGCTATTTTTATACATACAGGGTGTGTCAGAACTCGCGCCCCAGAGAAAAATTTTAAGTAAGAATATGGAAAAAATGTTGAAAAAATTGTATGTGTTAAAAAACTTTAACATTTATTTTTTGACATTTGACATTTTTTATGTCTATTTAGAGAGCTACAATTTAGAATACAGCTTCCTTGTTTCCTTTTCTAATAGCCAGTAGCAAAAAAAGCACAAATTATTTTTTCAATAGAAATAAATAAAGTCAAAGTGCAGAATTTTAAATCTCATAACTTCGAAATTTTTATATACAGAATTTCTTTAACATTTTTTTCAGATACCTGGTATCTTACCTTACATGGCATTTTTCTCTGGGGCGCGAGTTCTGGCGCATCCTGTATATAAGTTACCATTTTTTAAATTTCTTTTAATGTTTCTTATAACAGTTAATTTTAATTTATTTTTATGAAGCAAACCCTGTAATTGGACTAATCTGTTAAGTCTACTTTTGCCCATTGTTATTATTAATTGAATTTGTTTTTTATTTGTGTTCTGATGTTTGTCATAGACTTAGTTTCAACTCAGGAATGTGCGGTTTATTTATCATCATTTAATTTAATCTCATACAGATGTTTCACCTGCTTTAGGTTAATTAAAAAACAACCAAAGAGAGTTTTTTTTTAACCTCGCCAATTACTAATAGCAAATATACTACATTACTAACATCACCGCTAAAATTGGAACTTTTTGAATTATTTTTTTCTGGACTTTATTTTATATGTAGGTATTTGAAAATCGTTTTTGACCAATTTTGTTTAGTTTTGCATTTGTTTCAGTTTATAATAAAATAATGATTAAAGCATTTCTATGAAAACTTTTAACAAAAATTCAAAACTAAGAAAAAAAACACAATCTCATTCTGAATGTAAAAAACCGAATAAATAATGAATTTTTTATACTAATTACTTATATTATTGAGCTAGATATACAAAGATCGACGTTTAAAAACATCAGTTTTAAAATAAAAAATATGCCGTACACAAATTTCTCAAAGAATTTTTCTATATTTCGTTAGTTTTAATTAAGAAATGTTGAAAAATATTTTTTTTTCAAAACAATTTCTCGTGCAAAGTCGCTCTTGGCCCAATTGCTCAATAAATTCAGTCAATCGTCGAGCAAAACACGCGACATGAAAGAATGTGTGTTTCGGGGTTGACTCGGGCGTGAGAGTCCATCATCTCGTCTGCCTCGAGCCCCTCAGGTGATCCACAACAGGTGAAATGCGTTCTCCATTCATCTCTTGCACCCAATACCTCTCATCCTTCCCCCGGAGAAAGGAATTTTTCGCTGCATTTTGACAATTAGTCATTATCGGCATTAACAGACAGTGAAAGTCGCTGCAATTGACCCCATCTCTCTTTGCAGATATGGACGCTGATAGCAGCTACGGCGGCAGCGACACCGCTCAAGACTCCCATTCCGGCCATGATAACAGTTCCTCGCTCGAAACCACCCACAATGACGCCACCCAACAGCAAGAACCTAACAATTTCTACCACAAGAACGAAATCACCCTTCCAGTCAACTACGACGAGACGGATTTCCAGGAGAACAAGACCTCGAAACAGCCCCATTACCTCTCGACGGCCAATTTGAACATTAATGACACGTTGGAGCATCACAGTAATTTAGAGGAGATGAGCAAGAATTACAAAAGCACGAGTTATCTGAACGAATCGCCGAGGATAAGGAAAAAATCCGAGACGGGAGTCGATAATCCCGCTTTCCAGGAAGAAGAGTACAAACCGGAAGTCAAGTCGACTTTCGATAATAATAAGCCATACAATGGAGACTTGAACTCATCAGCGATGTTGGGGCTCACGTCGCCGACCAAAAATGAGGAACCTTTGACTGAAGCTGTTAATCTAGAGTTAATCAATTTGAAACCTGCGGGAAAAGACGTGACAGGTGCTTACGAAAATGGTACTAACGGGATGACTAGCATTCCGGTGAAGAAAGAAAACGATGCAGAAATTGGCAATCCCTACGATGAATATTTCGTTCCTGTCAATGAACACCGAAAATACATGAGGTAAGAAAGCAAATTCACGGTTTTACGAGTTTCCGGCACTAAGCTGTGCTTGCACCAAACAGACTTTGTAAATATTTGCTTGAAAAAGATTCAACTTTAACTTTTAGATAGATTTATACTTCATGTCAGGAAAATGTATTAACAAAACAATATTTCTTTCACTATACAAAGCATCACTTTGTTTGAAATTGCAAAAAATCAAATAAGACTGATGGAACTTTCTCACGTACTACAGAACAATATCACTGGAGAATAAAAGTGGAGGTGACGGGACCTCTATACGGGCGGACTTAATCTGTCTGAAGTGTTATTTTTCCTGATCAACGACAAGCCGTGTCAACAGAAATTAAAAAAATATATATATATTTAACTATTTAATTTATAAAACACACAAATATTAAAAAAATGTTAATAAAAGGATAAGTATTCAAGAAGCATTCCAAAATTTTTAGATTAATAAATAATTTTGCGTTGACTCGCATATACCGTTTAGAATATATAATGAATAAAACATGTTTTTACAACGCTTTGTTTTTTATCGTCAGTGTCCAAAATAAATAACACACTGTAGGTGGCAAAATTAAGACTTTACATTTTATACTCTTATTGCTACAACAAGTAACATACAAAGATTGTAGAAGAAATAAAACATTACAAGGGAAAAAAAGACACTTTCTTCGAGTGTAATACATATGTACGATATAATTTTTCCTACGATCCAGCGAAAAAAAGCTTCAAAAATAACAATTTTTCTTGATATACCACTTTCGCTATTTAATCTAGCAGCATTTTTTCCGTTTCTAAGAGGTTACATATATTTTTAATGTAATTTTGACAGATGAGGGAGGAACATTTTTTACTTCCAGGGAGGTAATTGGCCACTTTTCGTTCGGAAATTAGGGTGGAAAAACTTAATTTCTGTTAAAGACGTAGGAAAAATGTTTTTAGTTTTTTTAGTCTTGATACATTATAAGAAAAAATTAATTATCAACATGACATAAACCCAATTAAAATTAGTAGCTATATTCACAATTAATATTAATTTGCCTTCATAAATTTGAAAAACAAATTATTTTATGCTCTAAAAATTTCAGTATACATATTATATTACAAAATGATACATGAAGGGGTGAAAGTAAACAAGTATTGAAATCTAGGTCTTTTTGGGTTAGAACTACGTTGTTTTGGGAAATAGAGTCGACGTTTAGCCCACTTTTCTTAGGGGCAACATGAGGGTATATGGCACAGTAACTCAACGTGTCAACCACACCAAAGGTGAAACCAAATTCAAAATCTGACTCTAGCCGTGAAAACTTATGTTCTGTAAACAAGTATGCTTGTCTAGTAAATTCAAATTGGAGGGGAATTTGATTTATTTAATCAGGAAATTTCATTGATTTGATATTTTATTATAAATAATTTTTGAAAAATTGAATTATTATTGTTTAGAATAATTTATAAGGGAAATTAAGCAATATTACAGAAATTCAATTTTTTTATAAAACAATATATCCTATATTATATTTCAATTAGAAAAGAAATTTCCCTGTTGATAAACATAAAAAATACAAAATCGCATTTCTTTAATTTAAGGAAAAAATGTTTGTAAAAATTGAATCTTCATACGTAGAAAACATTTTTTTTGTATATTAAATTTTAAAACGACCCCTGTAAAATGTTACAACTGAACACCAAAACATATTACACACCTAGTATTTTAGAGAAAATATTGGTTGTAATTTTCCTGTAGATTTTCCATAAGTAGTGAAAGTTTTTATCATCTAATTATTCTAATGATGTTTCATTATTTTCGTTATTAGGTATCTAATTATCTATGATTAACAAAAGAAAACATAGCCCATATTATGGCTATTAATTACGAAATTACTGTTTTATTTTATCTATTATTTAAAAATATTCGCTAAAATGTGAATAATTTATACGGACAATGAACATATCCATAAAAAAGGATTACGACAAAAATTATTTATAGATTATTTATAGATATCTATTGCATTATTTACACAAATATTCATGTATCTACAAAATTTTTCTAACCTGATTTACTAAGTACCTAGATAAAACAGAATTGAAAATGGAAAAAATTACTTGAGTTTATTTAAAAATGTTAAAAATACAAAATAAACAATAATAGGAAGACGACTTTCACGCACTTAAAAGACAATTTCATTTCAGAAAGGTGTTAACAATAATAATTAATTACATTATTGTTTTCACATTGGTGGAGACATCATAAACCACAAGGTATTATTTTCCAAAAAAAGTAATATTTGTAACAAATAAATTCCACTTTTCTGCTATTACGTAAACTTGCACAATCCCAAGAAGTCGTGTAACACTCGACTTGACAAAAGCCATCAATTTTAATGAATTTATTTCTGTAAATTGCCACGTCTATAAAAAAAAATAAAAAATTCCTCATCGCCTAATTAAAACTTTTCATTTTTTCCAATTCGACATTCACTAGATCACGATATTCAAATAGCGTACAAATGTAGTCCACTTTTATTTGAAAGTCTCAATCATCGCTTAATAATAACTCTCATTGTGGCAATTCGATAAATCATAGACCCGAAAATGATGTCACGTTTTGGTACATCGACGACAGGTAGAAACTAAAAACCCGTCATCAGGAAGTACTTGACATCTTCAAAGTGTTATAAGTACGCGCCCAAAAAAGTAATTGTTAATTTCGTGCTTTCGCTTTCATTGTTTAACATTCCGAAGTGTAAAAAATCAATATTCCATCAGACGAGCAGATTTCCAATCATCCACCGGCATACTCGTATTAATGCCATTGTTATCTTGTTTGCATCCATGTAAAACATTTTTCTCCTGTAGCAAAACGCGAAAAGGTCGCAACAGCGTCACTTTTGCCGAGATGATAACTACATCCGGAGTTGACAATGCCGGACTGTCCATAACAGCCCCGGAACAGGGTGTAGTGGAATACCCCGACTGGCTGACGTCACTTGAAAACACACGGTACCAACATTCATTCATACCACGACACCATTTCGGGTACCACAACTGAATAAAACTATTGACTAAACTTTTATGACGATCTCGATCAATAATTTTATTCAACGGAAGTACAAACAACATAGGGGAGCATTGGTGTATGGTGGATATGACTGGGTGTTGGTTTAATATAATCTAGACGCTAGAGCCCTTAACACTCACGCCACAGAGTGATGATAACTGGTAGAGTTATTCTCTTAATAATTAACACCAGCTTCACAATGTACCACTTATCATCATAAGTAGTAACAAATGTGCTGTAGCGCTTTAAATGATCTTCGAACCATTTTTACCATGGTCTTGTTTGCAGAGGAGAAAAATTATATGTTACCATGGACAAGAGAAATAAGAAGAAGCGAAACAAGTGTTTGTGTTGGGGACTCTGCCTGTGTATCGTCGCTGCCGCTGTTATCATAGGAATCTTAGCTGCAGGTGAGATTAAAAGCTTCTTGTCAAAATTTCTTCAATTGTCCTCTAATTCCCTTTCACCATGTGTGTAAACATTTACCTAGCAAATAAATTTCACTCGTTTCTAGTTGGTGTAATTGGTAATCAAGGACCGCCAGGACAAGAAGTAAGTGCGCGTCATTTCGGTTCATCGTCATCTAGTGAGCCGGAAATTAAAGCCGCTGGGGGAATTTTTGGACTTCCCAGAGATATAGTTAATGAAACGACGATACCTCCCGAAGTAAAAACTCCTTTAACTCCGGGTCCTCCTGTTGTTACTGTTTCGAGTGTGTTACCAACTACTGAGACTTCAATGATACAAGGTTGGTGAAAAAAAAAGTAAAAGAGACAAAAATACATGTTTTGTTTTAGTTCCTCGGGCTTTAGAATCGCAAATAGTGATAGATAATCTTGAGTTTACTCCTGCCTTGGCCGATAAGAACAGTACTGAATTTAAAACTCTTGCTGAGGCTTTAGAGACTGAACTGAAAAATTCCTTATTTTCTAGTGATATGTTAAAGTATGGTGCTGCAGATGTCGAAGTAAAAGTTATGGATTTTGCGTATGACTTTTATATCAGTTTTTTTTTGTCACAACTAAATTTTAATTTCAGCTCCGGAAGTGTAGTAGTAAAATATCGAATTACGTGGGTTTTTAAAGACGGCATCCATAATCCTAAAGATCCCATCGATGAAGAAATGTTGAAAAGGAAAATAAGAAATGTTTTAGACAAAAATAACGGTTTCTTGAATGATTATCACATTTCCGATAATACTGTCACTGTAGATAGAATACTCGATCAATGCAAAATTGATAATAATGGATGCGAATTTAATTGTTCTTTTGATTATCAAACAGCAAACTTCATGTGTTCATGCCCTACCGGAAAATATTTGGCTCATGACCAAAAATCTTGTACTGATGAAGTAATGGTTCAACCTGAAGCTGAATTTGATCATGTACATATTCACTCAACCACAACACCGGAACCAACACATGATCATGATCACCACCATGACAATAAACCTTCAGTTGAACCAGAACCCACATCTGAACCTGAACCAACGCACGATCATGATTACCACCATCACTTTGAACCAGAACCCACATCTGAACCTGAACCAACGCACGATCATGATCACCACCACCACTTTGAACCCTCGGCCGAACCAGAACCTACTTCTGAACCTGAACCAAGCCACGATCATGAACCGTCAGCCGAACCAGAACCCACTTCCGAACCTGTACCAACCCACGATCATGAACATCACGTTGAAACTTCATCTGAACCAGAACACTCATCTGAACCTGAACCAACTAACAATCAACATAACCTTCATAGCATACCAGAACCAACCTCTGAGCCTGAACCAGAACCAACATCAGAACCTGAACCAACGCATAAACCGGAAGAACCTTCTCACCAAAATTACGTTCATTTCCATGAAGCTGAACCCACTAGTGAACCTAACGCGGAACCAGAACCAACCGCAGAACCTAAACCTGAACCAGTTTCAACAACTATGAAAGCTGTAGAACATAATACTGAATCTGTCCTTGCACATGAACCTCAAGTGGTTCCTGAATCCACTGCAGAGCCCGCTATAGAACATAAAACTGAATCTGTTCTTGCTCATGAACCTCAAGTGGTTCCTGAACCTACTTCAGAACCCACTGTGGAACATAAAACTGAAACAATTCTCCTTCATGAACCTGAAGTGGTTCCTGAACCCACTTTAGAACCCACTGTGGAACATAAAACTGAATCTGCATCCGAGATGGTTCCTACAATGAAACCAATGGAAACTACAAAATCAAGTGAGATTATTGGAGAGCCTGTAGCTGAACCGACTTCGGAACCTATTTCAGAACCTGCCTCCGAGCCTGTTGCACATACTGAGAATGTTCATGTTATTGAACACACTAGTGAACCTGTTGCTGAACCCACTCCGGCACCTGATGCTTTGGAACACAGTACTGAACACCACGACGATGCGAAAATAGTAGCTGTGGTAGATATTACAACAACTACCCTACCACCAATAAATGTTACTGCTAAAACTGAAGTTGTTACTGAAACAAATTTAGTAGTTACAACTCAAAATACAAAAATGGTTGAAAGTGACACCACACCAAATGAAACTGCAACCGAATTAACACCGATTCATACGACCGAAACTGAAGCTGTATCAAGCGATTCAGAGAATAAGATTCACGAACCGGTAACTGTAAGAGAGTACACTTCTGCGATTACTTCTACAACACCGCGAAAAAACCATGAAATATTTTCCGAAATTGAAACAACTACACAAGCAATGAAGGCAAATGGTGAAATCACAACTGAGTTATTTACTAGTCGACCTAGTGTGCAAACGTCTGAAACTCCTCTATTAAATTCAGTCGAACAAACAAATGATGCAACAACTACACCAAAAGTTGAAAATTTCGTTACTACTCAAGTGAATGATAACATGTTGGTACCAGTGTTCGTAAATGGCGAAACTCGGTTACTAGAAGTCGAAAATAGTACAACTTCTAAAAATGAAACTCTTTCAGTGCCAATTACAGTTAATGATCAATCTGTAACACTAGACTCACAGTTGGTGAAAAATGTAACTACGGAACCAACAGTACTTGAAACTACAGCACAACCCACCGATATGACTAAAATATTTAGCGAAATTCACAAAATAATGGACCAACAACATGAACAATCGACTGAAGTAGTGACAAACGGTACTCAAGTTAATGTTGCTGTTGTTGAAAGTACCGAAAATACAAGTGCTATGGATAACATGTCGCCTTTCCTTCCGGAAATCGATAATGATACCTTTGTTAACAAGTTGCATTTAGGCGAACATGTGATACCACACATACAGAATGAAACTCAAGAAGATGAAACTATTGAAGTGTTACAAAACCCTCGTCTTGATAATGATCAAATGAACGTTACAAATCCTCAAGAAAATAACCAAAACGATACAATCCTCAAAGTTGTACCTCTAGGAGGCAACGAAAATGAAATTATTGCGAAAACTACCCTCAAACCTTTAGTTGAAGTACAAGAAGTTGCAACTACTATGCGATCAGAAAATTTAAACGTTATGCAAAATTCGACAGAAACCACGACTGAAACAATCAGTACTTTACCCCCCGAAATTATCAATAATGTTCATAGTAACACTTATTTTGATAACATTGAAAAAGCATTGCAGTCAAACAGTACCGGGTTTAGTACAAGTACTGAAGACTTGATTGCTTTAGAAACGACAACTAATGTAGGAAAAGTGGCCGAAAATAGAAATATCGTTGTTGATAGTGTAACCGAATCGTCAAATATTCACAACCAAACAGTCCAAGCTGAAATTGTGGACACAGTAACAGAAATGGTTCACTTTGCCAACAATCACAGTGACAGTAATGTAACACAAACTGAAGTTCCTCTTGTTGTTACAAGCGCGACACCTGAAGCTACTACAATGTTACCACAAAACAGTACCCATCACTATGAAGTTAACGAAGCTTCATCGGATATTACCACAACTGAAAAATTCTTTGTAACTGTAAAAAGTACCACTGATATCCCCATCGCGATAAAATCCAATGAAGATTTATCTGTGGTTCCTCTAGACCCGGAAGAAGAATCTGAAACTTCAAAAACAAACGAAAAACGCGTTACTCATGACGCTGCCAAAAACCTTGAATCGGAAAATAGTGACAGTCTTAATGATATATCAGAGGAACACAACAACATTGTTAAATATCACCACGACTTGAATCAGATTTCAGATTCTACAACGATAAAAACTGACGAAATTGACACCAATACCGAATTGGGGCCAGAATTGACCAAGCAAGCAATCAACAAAAAGAATTATTTCGATAAAGAAAAACCCAAATTTGAGAAAAAAGTCAAGCTCGAAAAAGTGATAACCACTGTCACTAACGACGAAATTTTAAAAACTTCGGTACCAAACGACAAACAGTCGCATCCATTTAGTGACATTAAACCAGTAACTGAAGATTTTTCAATTTCTGGATTCACCAGATGCAGTTTTGGTCAATTCCATTGTGTCAACGGTACTTCCATCAAAGACGGCAGTTACTGCATCCCTGAAAATGACCGTTGCGACTCTGTTGGCGATTGCAGTGATGCTTCTGATGAAATCGACTGTGTCAAAAATGGGTGTCCCAACAATTTCCAAGTAAGTTTCAATTCACTTACAGCCAAACAAAATTAAATGTCTGAATTTAGTGCGCCAGTGGCCAGTGCTTGAAGAGACACCTTGTTTGTGATGGCATCCAGAACTGTAACGACGGTAGTGATGAAGCCATTTGTGGTAAGTTAAATCATTTAAAAATGTGGCAAGAGGAACAAAATCTTGTTTCAGAACATTGGACTTGCCGTTTCGATGAATTTTCTTGCGGCCAAGGCAGCCGTTGTTTGCCAGTGCATTGGAAATGTGATGGTAGGGCGCAATGCCCTGACGGTTCAGACGAATTTAATTGTCCTTCGATGTGCAACGAAGATTCATTCCAGTGTTTAGAACAAAATACGTGTGTACCAAAGAGCTGGAAGTGCGACGGCAAGCCCGATTGCATGAATGCTGAGGATGAGAAATCTTGCGGTAAGTAAAATAATAAAAACAAAATGAATGTAACAAGTGTGTTATTATCATCCTTTTTAAAATTTCAATGTGTTTAAATATAAAAAAGTAAAAATCATTATAATTTTTGAACTCTAGAATGTGCAAGCGACGAATTCAAGTGTGCCATCGGTGGAGGTTGCATCAAAAAAGACCAAACTTGTGACGGAATCGACGATTGTGCTGATAAGTCAGATGAATGGAATTGTCTGCGATTTGACCAAGACAAGAAATATTTACAAGTCAGTTTTGTACAAAAATTTGGAACACAACTAACTCACTACTTTCAGGTCAATGTTATGAACACTACATGGTCTCCTGTTTGTTCCGACAACTGGAACCAAACCCATTCTGACCTTGTTTGCCGCCAAATGGGCTACGGAGGTTCCGTTTCCACAGAATCGGTAGAAGCGCCTGAAGGCTTGTTTAAGGAATATTACAAATTGATACCACAAGCGGTAATAAAGTCGCCAATATTGTCACAACTCCAAAAAGCAGATACTTGCGAATTCATTGTTTCAATCACCTGTCAAGAATTTTGTAGGTCTTTACCAGTTTTTAAAATTTTTGTAACAAAATGAATTTTTAGCGTGCGGAAGCCATTCGAGTGTTGACGTACAATCGGCTCGTATTATTGGCGGAAATCGAGGGGCTGATTCACAGTGGCCCACTTTGACTCTTCTCTACAACCAAAAACTTAATCTCCAATGTACTGCCACTCTCTTGACCCCAGTTTGGGCCATGGCTAGCCACTCTTGCATCTTTAGTTCTTCACGTCCTCCGGTACCAAATGATTGGATTTTGTACGCTGGAAGTACCAACTTTTTCAGCAATCCGGACAATTCCACCACACAAGTGGAGCAAATCAAACGAATTGTGTCACACCCACAGGCCAAATATTCGCAGTTTGAGTTTACAAATGACGCAGTTTTGGTCGAGCTTAGCAAACCTCTGACAATGACCAGAAATGTCAGTGCTATGTGTTTGCCTGACAAAGATATAGAACCAAGACAATTATGTGTGATTGCCGGTTGGGGTGTCAGCAAACCGGGAGGTAATAAATTATACTAAAATGCGATTTATTGCCTTTTAATTAAAATTATTTTTGCAGAACCAAACAAAAATCAGTACCTCCACTATCTACCAGTTCCAATAATTGATTCAAAAGAGTGCAATTCGACCAAACACTACAATGGTTTGATGAGTAAAGACAAAATCTGTGCTGGTTATACAGATTCTGAGAAAACCCCGTGTTATGTACGTTGTTTTCACTGAAAGGAAACAATTTTTTAATTGTTTTTTTAGAATGATGAGGGGGCCCCCTTGATGTGCTTCTCGGACAGCAGCAGCACGTGGGAACTACAGGGCATCCTCAGCCACCACGATAACTGTGCAAGAAGTAAACACCCTGCAATTTACACTTCGATAAATGACAAAATGAGACGATGGGTGATAAATACGATAGGACAAAAACCATCAAGGAATGCATAATCGTGATTTTGTATAGACTCTGTAATATACACTAGTTTTATAAATTAATTCTAACGGATAATCATATTTAGCTCAATTAAGTACTACATTCCAGAAGACAACTAACTTCCATTTTTACTTGAACGCAAAAGTGGAAACTAGTCAATAAATTTAACCGATTTGTAGTATGTGGTTTAGAGTAAGTTTAAATACCGTTATGCGAGTATTTTGGTACCATTTTTAATACTATTGTAAATATTGTATAGTTAAGTTACTCTATTATTATTTTTATTTTATTCCTGTTATTCGTTACATTTCATTTCTTACGTAATTCTATTTGATTTAGTTCGAGGTCGAAATCCGTCCAATAAATTAGAAAAAAAAATACAATTTGTTTTTTTGTACGTTTTCGCTAGTCACACATTCTTGTGCCAATATGCAAGCATCGGTGACGGTAAAGACCATGTAAATACATTTTTTATTATTACGTAGTAACAGACCTCCCTTCGTTAGTGTTGTAGTGATAAATTTTATCTAAATAAACTAAACAACAATTTCTGACTTTCATTAAATGACTACAATTCGTTTAACGCAAAAAAAACTAAAGAAATTATCCTGATTAAAATAATTTCAAATTCCCGCGCTTTGACTGCCAACAGCAGATGGTGCAAGCGCTAAAACCCCTGTCAACTGTCATCCAACTGTCAACAAAAGTTCTTTAAGAAGTTGTCAAGTTAACGCCGTTTCGTGGTATTTAGTTAAAGTTCTTTGCCCATGAAACCTAATTTCGTCCATTTCTAGGTTAATCGCCAAGATGGACTCTTTGGACGTTTTGGAGAAACGTATTGCAGCCCTCGAGCTGCAAATTCTCCCCAAAAACCCCAATTTCACATCCGACGACAAGACCCAAGAAATCACCGATTTGTTACTCCAAACCCAAACAATGATCAGTTCGGCTTTAAGTTGCAGAGAAGCAATCACCTCCATCTTACAACATATGACAACAATCAATGAGTATCTTGATCCAAGTAATGGAGAAAACGAGTTAGAAGTGGAGGCTAAGCGTCACTATTTGTTGGAATTGTACCCCGAGTTGAAAGACACAGTTAAACTGATTTCAACGTTTGAGAGTCTGACTCCTTACACCGACTCAAGTAGTGTCATTAAAGTTACAGAGCTGACTGATAAATTAGAAAGTTTAGCTGTGTCAAATTTGAAAATATTTGAAGAGAGTCAGGAAGTTACCAAAAAAACTGTCAGTGCGTTGCAACAGTACAATGATATAATCTCTACAATTAAAGTGTTGTTTTCGCAATTAGATAAGGCCATTACCGATTTGGAGGCAGCTTTGTTACCTAAATTTGTTACAGAAGAATAATTTTAAGTGTTTTTCTTATACACACTCTATTAATATTACCTGATTAATTTGTGTTGGTTTTGTATTTGTTTAAACTTCATTGTACTTTTAAAGAGCCGAGTTGTCAATAAATCATGTTAAAAGAGTGTGTCTTGTTCGCACCTATAAAAAGATTATTTTTCTTTTAAATGGTTAAAAAAAACACACAAACTAACTTTCTTTTCTTTTAATTAATGTTTAATATAATATAATTTTTCAAATTAAAATTGAGTTTTGTTGAAATAAAAATAATATGTATTTATTACAATAACTTATATTGTCCAGAATTTCCTTCATCAATTTTAGCACCTTTAATATCGACACTCGAAATTAATATACTTAAGTAGCAATCTGTTTACATCTAAAAAAAAATGTGTTTAAAAAATTACAAAATTCAGTACAGTTGGAGACAAAATACTTTGGTCGTCACTTTTCTGACACTTTAATGTAATTCAAGCTTTAACGTTAAAATGAATGACAATTTTAAATTAATGACAGCTATTATATTTTCCTATCAAAAACTTGTCAACTATGATTAACAGTAGCTAAAAATAAGGTTAACAGTCCTAAAGCATGCTTTACAATTTAATGTCACTCAAGTGACATTGACGACCAAAGTATTTTGTCTCCAACTGTACTTACCTATCTTAAAAATCAGAATTCAAATAAAGGGTGTTAGCTCAGAAATCTGTTGATGTTTAAAACTCTGAATCTCTGCAACGTCTTTTTTTTACTATTTATAATTATTTGATTAATTTTTTGTGTGAAAAAAAAAGGAATATTTTCATCATCTTTATACAGGGCGATTCGGATAAGATAATGAGCCTGACGATCTGGCGATGCAACCCAAAAAACAAATTTCATTTACGTTTTGATCTAATTTTTATTACGATTTGCATTTGCAATCCAAGTTATCTTATGTTGCTCTGATAGTGCTTTGACAAGCAATTTATGATTTATAAAAAAAAACTGTTTCCCTACCTTTAATGTTTAATTCTTTCATACATTTTGTATTGGGTTTACACCGAAAAGACTTCTCTGACTTCTCTATCGTTCCGCGAGAACTGAATGGCACTAATAATTATTCTCTGCATTGATGTCAGAGTGACACAAGGTGATAACTTGGATTCAATCTGCAAATCCTAATTGAAATTGGATCAAAGGCGTAAATGAAATTTGTTTTTTGGGTTGCATCGCCAGATCGTCAGGCTCATTATCTTATCTGAATCGCCCTGTATACGAGTTAGGTATAGGTAGGTAGAAAGATGACTCAAATTTTTATTCAACAGATGTCGTTAAGACATTTTTGACTTCTAATAACAGTTATAAAATAGTAAACCTTATTCTCTTTAGATGTGTCCAAAAATTAAAAATGATTGATTTATTCATTTCCTATATTTCTTTTAGCAAAAAAAATTATAAATTTGATTGTATTGCGTTAAGGTGACTAACTTCAGAAAAGTCAAAATCACGACATTAAGAAAAATAGTTATAAATTTATTCCAAAACACAAAATAAAAAATACAAATTAATATTTTATTTGATCATTATACTTAAGCGATTTCTAAATGTTTCTATATACATTCAGATGAGTTTTTTTTTACAATGACCACTTGAAATGACGACAAAACGAAAAAATTTTAATTTGAAAGACACTTTGTTTTTGCTACAAATGAAAAACTCAAAAAAATGCACATTTATTAGGTTTGTTTATTCTTAAACGTAAAACAATAAAAACCTAAACCACTGAACCGGAATTTTTAATTAATTTATCATTTCTTATTTTTATCTTTACAGTTACCAACTTTGTTAACTTTTTCAGCATATGACTAAAGACGAAACTCGTTAGTTTTTAAATTTTCCCATTCATTACTCGTATTATAACACGTGTTTTATGTCCTGTCATTTTTGTGTACAAAAACCAATCAACAATAAAAAAAATTCCAATAAAACTGTTTTAAGAGACTGACAGAAACTAAACATTTTGATACTTTTTCTGCCTTATTGCAGATTAAAAAAATATGGTACATATAAAATAACAGGTCGTAGCATGACCTTTTAGTTTAAATATTATATTTTTTGAAGTAAAATATGTCCTTACAATATCTCCACTTTTTCCTCAATTATTAAAAAAATGTTTAAGAGATAATACGTAAAAGGCATTAGGTTACTCGACTCCCGCCACCACTTAACGGCCGTTAAATGCGTTACTAGGCCATTAACAAGCTTTACTTCACAAATTAGTACCAGTTCTCTTACTTCGCTTATTCTCATTCATTTTCGCTAATGAGATAAAGAAAAAAATAAACAACCCTTTATCCAATGTGTTGATATAGTGATCTCAAATATTTTTATATAAATAGACGAAACTAGTTCTTTTTTAAGTGCGATGACACGCTTTAATTAGCAAATTGCACCTCGTAATCATTAATTAGTCTCTCCACACCTTTTTTGTGTAAAGTAACGAGTTCATCTGCTGGCTTCTGCTCCCCGATCGAATTTTCCGTTTCACCCCCGGATTGCTAAATCCGGTCCTGATCCTCACCCTTGGAGATGGCATGCGTCCTGGCGCGTTCCCCTTAACATGGCGTCATAGAACAATGACGAAATCCGCCGTCGTCGTCGCCGACACAGGGAAGCTCTAAAAGTAAATATATTTTCGAATCGCTTGAAAAGCTTTCTTAGTGCTGTAGTCACTTCCTAGCTAGTTTTGCAGCAATTTGCACCCTTTGAGACTTTAATGCATGCGACAGCTTATTCATGGCAGTTGTGCTGCAGCAACACGTGCCTTTGCCGCTCACTTGCAAAATCAATAGTCGTTTTCTTTATATTTCTCGAAATTTGTTCAACGGTCGCGTCCACATGCTGGTGAAGCTCTACAAGTAAGATTCACACTTGATGTTGTTTATTTTGTCTTAATCGATAATTTTGTTGTCCTATTTCATCATAATTTCGCGCCTAAAAGCTCAGACTTCAGACGGAATGAATTTTTTATTTAAAGTGATGGGAAACTCACAAGTTGGGTGATAGTTAATATTAGATCCGGTGCTTGAAAAGCCTCTTTAACGCTGACATCATTTCCTTAAAATACACGCTTTTACTGATATTCTCGATTTTTCATACTTTGATTCGACAAGCATTGAAACTTCTTTTAAATCAAAAAGATTAATGTTTATACAAGTGTAGGCGCTCGGGAGGTGAACTCTAACATTTCAAAATTTCTCGTTTTTTTTTGTGAAATAATATATTAAACTTTCCTAATGAATAATTTATTGTTTTATTTAAAAGTCGAGGATTTCACGGAGAAAACCTTTACACCCTGAGCCAAATTTCGGGTGCAAGAGTTTAAACAAACAAACTACTACACGGCTTTAATTGTGTTGTTAAATATTTATGATACACGAACCTACGGGAGGATTAAATTGTCTGTTTTCAGTTCAAACAAAAATTTATTGCGAAAGTTTGTGTATAAGTTGCATGCTTTGCAAGTATATTCTGTTTCTAATGAAATAAAAAAAAAACGTTTTTTGAATAGGCCTATCAATGTTTTACTGAAAAAACACTTTTACAGAGTTTGAATTTAATTGTTTAATGGCTCACCAAAGTCTCGCCTTTTTGTTTTTGCTTTTGTATACTTTTATCGATTTTGTCGGCCGAAAACAAAATAATTCGCAATATTACTTGAGAGGATAAGTTTAGTGCAGTAATCAGCAAACTCAAACTTTCGTGTTTTTCTTTTGGAAACTGAAATTAAGTTTGGCTTTTCAGCATGAAACATGTATTTTCGTTCAACACTACTTTTTTTCTACACATTTATCTGCACGATAAGGGAATAGTGTCGTTTTAAATAGCAACTTTGCTAATTTATTTCCATGTTCATTAATGAAAATTAAAAGATTATCAGCTGAAAATCGAATGTCCAAATTTTATAGATAATAATTTTATCCTATGAACTATGAAAACTGTGAAAATCCTCCATTATTATTTTCTCATATTTTGGTCATTTTTTTAAAGTTATGTTGGTGACATTCTACTTCAGTTTTGTTGGTGCAAAAATACATAAATTTTGTTAAAGCAAAACGCATAAATAATAACAAAAAAATATTTTCCAATAAGTTGATTAGCATTAATAATTCTCAAAAACTACACAAACAATCCACTTCAATTTCAAACAGATGTTGCAAAAAAACAGGCCATAGCATTAGATTTTTTCGCAAGACTTGACAAACGTTTTTCTGATATTTTTTCAATAAAAAACCAGCAAAGCAACATTGACTTAAAAAAATTTAAACTTACAATGAATTTTTTTCATACCTATAAAAATTTAATTAGCCTTTCAGTGAAGGACACTCACTATTAATCCTAGAATATGCTATAAAACCACTATTTTAATATGAAATTTTTGTTTATTATTTGCTACTAACGTTGAAAATGAAACATTTTTATCAAAGAATTTTGAAGAAAACAACATAAAATTAGTCGTAAAAAAACTTAATTTGTAACAGGTTTTTAAATGTCCAATTAATTTTCCCCTGATGCTAAAAATTTTAATTTTGAATTTGCTCAAAGGAAATATGAGGCGGAAATGTGAACCAAACAAGGACAGTAATTACTCTTCATATGCGGTTAAAACTACAACTTTATTAATTATTATCACAAGCTTTGATCTCACGTTTATGATGAGTTATATTGAAGTCCAAGCATTGTGAAAATAAGTCAAAAAATTTATAAACGACGCACTATTTTGCGAATAATAATTACATCCTCCGTTAATTTCCTATTTACGACGTCACCTTAAGACTATTTAAGCCGATTGACAAACACCTCATCCCAGTTTCGCATTTTCCAGGCTGCTCTCACTCCGCATGATGAGTGTCCAAAAAGCCTAACATCTCATCCATCTCTAATCAATCAGAAGAATGTTGGAACCCTACGCCCCTAGTTCGATATGGCTCGTGGTAGTAGGATTCGTGATAGCCTTCATCCTGGCCTTCGGCATCGGAGCCAACGACGTGGCCAACTCCTTCGGCACCAGCGTGGGCTCCAAAGTCCTCACCATAGTCCAGGCATGCTGTTTGGCCACGGTTTTCGAAGTTGCCGGCGCAATTCTCATAGGTAATGACACTTAGTCAACACTTAATTGCTCCAATTGATCTCTCGAAAGGTTACAAGGTCTCGGACACCATGAGGAAGGGCATCCTAGATATCAAAGTCTACAATGACGCCGAAGTCGAAC
Organism: Tribolium madens; assembly: GCF_015345945.1. NCBI lineage: Eukaryota > Metazoa > Arthropoda > Insecta > Coleoptera > Tenebrionidae > Tribolium > Tribolium madens. The sequence continues at coordinate 3,532,991 of NW_025401068.1, forward strand.
TCATGTTGGGCTCTCTCAGCGCTTTGACATCGAGTGCCGTCTGGCTGATGGTCGCAACGTTCTTCAAATTGCCCATTTCGGGGACCCACAGTATAGTAGGCGCGACTGTGGGCTACAGTCTGGTTGCGAGAGGGACCAGAGGCGTGCACTGGGGCACACTGGCTAAAATTGGTACCTAAATCGGGCTGTTTCATACTAAATGTGCTATTTACTATGGAACAACCTTACAGAATTAAGTAATTCTCAAAAAAATACCGATTTTGGAAAATTGAAATGTGAGAGAACTCAAAATAACTGAGTGTTTTACCGGTTTTGTTCTTAAGACATTTCAGAAAAACAAGGTGGTACAATAGCTAACACACTCAACAGAAAAGAAATAGCGTCTCATAAACGAATTAACTTAATTAATTAAAATACACAATTTTAAAAATCTCTATACATTATTATACAAGGTGAGTCTGCTATGAGTAGGTATATTTTAACTTATTTATATCAAAAATTCTTTAATAAACTCTAATAATCACAAAAGATCAGGTTTGCCATAAAAAACATTGCTTTTTGTGCATGCAAATTTTTTCAACTATTCCTTATTACGTTAATTTTTTAATCTTAATTAATTTATTATTTTATAACTTATTCTAAAAAAAATAAGTTACATTATTGCAAATGTCATATACTAAAACATGGGAAGCTAAAAAGTTTTGTGCAAAAAAATTAAAAAAATAGCTGATAGTGTCAATCAATAATTCATAAAAATAACGAATGTTGAAAGGGACCTTTTTGAAAAAATCACTTATACTGGAACAGCTATTACTTTTTATCTGCCCCGTCCATTAGACCAATGAACATGTCTCCAAGGCGGTCAGATTTAATCTGATATTTTTTTCTTTTAAATATTTGATTTTTTTATTTTTGGAATAAAAGTGGACTAATGGAGGATATTTTGGAAGATTTAATTCTAAATTTGGGGGAAACCCATGATGACAGTGATTTTGGCATTCATTTTGAAGATTCGGATTATTAATTTTTGTATTTGTTTTTATTTATTTGTGGAATTAATAAAAATTCGAATTACTTTACGTAAAAAAAATCAGTTTCCTGCAAAAATATTAAATATGTCCGAAGAAACTTTTATTATTCTCTGCTTGATTTGTGCCGGCAAGAAAAAAACGTCTTTCGAAGATTTATCATCATTATTGTCAATTGTAAATAATTCGTTGATTGAAAATGTTATTAATTTAGTGGATAGTTATTGTAAGAGTGTGTTAGGTAGCGTTTTATCCACGAAAGAATGTTTAACCGCGAGAACGTCAGTTCGAGCGGTTAATTTTCTTAAGTGGATAAAACGCGACTAACACATCACTGCAATATAACGTTTTATCCACAATCACAGGCCCAAATTATGTGCTTTCGGTTAAACGTAGTAAGCTGTTACGCGGTGCGCTGGTTACTAACAGTGGAATAAAGTTACTTTATTCCACTATTGGATAAAGTGGTACTTTATACGCATCTAAAGTTTGGAATAAAGACTCTTTATAGAGTGATTGTAGATAAAATAATTTATTGATTACAAATACATATTCTTAATATCAATAAATCTGAATTCTGAGTTCTAATTTAAAAACTGTAGGTACATACATTAAGTAATTGGAATTTTTACTAAATTCAGAAATAAATAAAAACAAATTGAGATTTTTTCTTTTAGTTCGAAACAATTTTCAAGACTTATTAGTCAATAAAATACACCATTTTTCGCAAAGAGGTTCAAGGGTAGGTATCCAGCCCATTGCAAACTTATAGAAATATTCAACGTGGCAATGCTGCACAAAATGTGTCTGAGAAAACGAATAAATTTAATTATTTTTTGCGGCTATCCACATTTTTTTACATTTCTTTTGCACAGAACAACTTTTTAGTAGTGGGTGTTTTAGAATGGCGTTAGAAATAATACAAATTATCGTTTTTCTTCACCGAATTAACATAAATTAATTAATAACTATTCATTATAAAGTATAGTAGAAAAAATTCAATGTACAAAAAAAAATACAAAGTTGTTCATGGCAAACGCTGACCTTGTGTGACTATAAGTTTCTGATATAAAGTTAAAATATACTCTTAGTAAACTCACCCTGTATAATTAAGAACACCAGAAAGTATGGAATCAAACATTTTTTGCTTAAACTATATTATTAAAAAAAACTAATCGACGAATGATAAAAAAATGTGACGTTCCCCAAGAATAAAATTTTTCGAAATTCTTTTTTGTATTCAAGTTCTGCAAAATTATTTATTTTTTCAAATGGCAACACATGTTGTCTTAAACTTAAAAACAAAGTTTCATTCTTAAAACACGATCACATTTTTGGCAAATGATAAAAAACGGCTTGGTTCCAGACTTTCTGTTCACCTTGTGTAACACCAAATCCAATAAATATGAATAAGCTAACGTAAATTTTACTAAACTTAAACTAAGTTCGATAAACAAAATGAATTGGATAATAGCAATGAATATAAAAACAACCTCAATAACAATAGATCTAATAAAAAGCCAATAAAAGTAATAATCGTAACTACAATGAGCATGTTTTTTTTTCCAGTGGGGTCGTGGTTTATCTCTCCAGTGCTCAGTGGTGTAACTTCAGTCTGCATTTTGTTGATTATAAAATACTTCATTTTGTCGAAACCTGACCCTCTAGAAGCGGGACTCTTCTCGTTGCCCCTTTTTTACAGTTTTACGATCTTAGTTAACGTTTTTTCCATCGTACACGATGGTCCTAAATTACTGTACATGGATAATATCCCGTTCTGGTTGGCGGCTACTATAAGTCTTTCCATCGCATTTGTCACAATGATTTTTATCTGGCTGGTTGTGGTTCCTCGGCAAAGACGAAATATCAAAGCCGATTTATTGGCCGAGAAGCCGGCTGTCAATTTCAACATTGGCGAATCTACAGGTACGCAATCACTTGATACAATATTTTCTCTACTTAAAACTTTTAGATACGTCCCCTGAGGGCAGTCCGAAGAGATCGAATCGCAACTCAACGGCTTTATCCGAACGTCAATTAACCGTAATATCTGAAAGTACCGAACTTCAAGCCATGGAGAATAAAATCGCAGCCGCTAAATACATCTTCCCATTGCAAACCAATGACAACAAAAATGGTTACATGCCGGCTAAAGAGACTGAAATTCACACGAGACCTAAAACTTTAAAACTGGTCGAAAGTACAAATGAAGTGAATCCAACTCTATCTCCAAGTTCGAGTGGAGTTCCCTTAATTATTAATAAAAATACTAGAACACAAAGTGACCAAGGCATGTGCGCTTTAGATATCAAAGATAACGAAAGCACCCTCGTTGAAAACAAAAGTGTATCGAAGTTGTTCAGCTTTTTACAAGTGTTGACAGCCATGTTTGGCAGCTTTGCTCATGGGGGAAACGATGTTAGGTACTTGATACGCGAAATATTATAACAAAAGTGCAACTGGCTTGGTTGTAGCAACGCAATAGGACCTTTAGTAACTTTATGGCTCATCTACACCGAGGGAACAGTTCACCAAAAAGCGGAAACTCCGCTCTATATCTTGTTATATGGAGGGTTTGGCATCTCGGTCGGTTTGTGGCTTTGGGGGAGGAGAGTTATACAAACGATTGGAGAAGATTTGACCACGATAACCCCCTCAACGTATGACTACACCTATTTTTACTCTTATGTCACTGTTTTTTCGTGTGTTGTAGTGGTTTTACGATTGAAATTGGTGCAGCTTTCACAGTATTACTAGCCAGCAAAATCGGTATACCCATCTCGACCACTCACTGCAAAGTCGGTTCAGTTGTTTTCGTCGGTTATTTCAGTTCATCGAAAAAAGGAGTAGATTGGAGCCTATTTAGGTGCGTATTAATTACAGTTTTCTGTTTTTTACTGTTTTTTTTTTTTTTAGGAATATTATTTCAGCTTGGTTGATAACAGTGCCCATAGCAGCTTTACTCTCTGCTGCAACCATGTTTCTCCTCCGTTACCTTGTTTTGGATTAAGACACTAGTAACTAGATCAACAGATAAATAAGTACGTCTATTCAAAATTTTGAATGTTTGGGGTTGTCGCAGCCAATAAATCTAGTATCCCCAAAATTTTACTAGAAATTTTGCTTCACTTTCCTGGATTTCAAATTGGGTAAAAGTCATCCTTTTAGAGCACTACATTAATGGCCTAAGACCCGACTTCGTGCACTGTAACCTCCGAGTTTTCTCTGCATGATCGCATTTTTAAAATCAATGTTGGTTAACAAGTTGTTAGACTAGACAATTTGGACGTAGACGTCTTTTTGAACCACCTCGTAACAAATCTATTTTTTCTAATCCTGTGAAACCACATTAGAGGTTTTGCCTAACCCAGGTTTTTAAATGTATAGGTTGTATTTTTGTATAATTTGGCGAACTAGATTCTAGTGGCATGTCTGTGATTGAAAAATAATTTTGCCAGTGTCTTGTTCTCGTTCGAAACAATTGTTACAAAATAAAATATTGTTAGTAAAACAAATTTTGTGTTAATGATTTGTTTTGCTGGGCAATATTTTCATCACGTATTTCTACAATACGTTAAATTATTTTTTTTCAGATATATTTTGTATTCTATTGTTAACAACTTGACGAAATGTACGGCACATGTCAAATTAAGGATAGCGATTAAATTAGAAACCAAATAATAAAGTTTTATAAAAAATATTCTATTTAACTATGTTGACTTTCGGGTACAATTAATTACATCCAAATCCTATAAAAGAAATTGTACATTGTACAAAAAAAACTTACAATAACATGTAAGAAGATTATTTTCAACTTGCAATAAATAAATTAGTTAAGTGTGTTATTACTCAAGCATAACAACTTGTTCTTGCTGTTCTTCGTCTTCTTCATTGCTCGACGCCGCCTCTACTGTGACCTCACCTGCTATTGTTACCTCATTTACGTTATCTTCCAAGGTCACCTCATTTACAAACACTTCTTCATCATCAAAAGTTTTAGCAACCATCGCGTTCTCAAACAACTGTTCATTTAAAAATGTACCCTCCTCGATAACATTCTGCTCTTCTTCAACCTCCCCATCTTCCGTTTCGACGTCTTCACAATACGCCACTTGCTCTTCAATCTGCTCCTCAACTTGCTCGTACTGCAACTGACTATCGTCTTCTTCAACTTCCTCAAGTACTTCTTGTTTTGGTAAAATTTCGCACGGCGAGGCCGACTGTTGCTTGATAAGCTTTGCAGTTTTCAAAAGGAAAGTTTTAGGGGCCTAACAAAAATCTCAACAAAATCTATCAACTTTTATAGATACTTACATCAGAGTCACTCTGCTGTGGAACTACTTTTAATATAACGTTTTTACCCGAAGTGGTTTTCACCATCACCAAACTCGAAGGGTATGAAGCGACGCTGGTCACGTCATTTGTGCTCTCAACTTCTTCAGTGTGGCCAACTTCCAGAGTCTCAGTCCTAAAATTTTAACCTAGCTGTAATCTATCATTAAATGATCTTTTTTTAAAACTCGATTAAAACCAACATAAAGATAATCTATTGTTACAATGTACAAATGCAATTATAGCTTGCTGCAAATATTCAAGAAATTACTTCATGTTCGTGCTTAAACCAAATCAATAATTGTAAAGTTCAAAAGGTGAATAATTGTTATTATTCATAGTACAAACATTTAGAGAAAATATAACCTTTCACAATAGGTTAAAGATGTGTGAATTCCCTTGAGTACAATTATTAGTAATATATAAACTTGATTTACTTAAAAATGTAAAAAAAAACTGAATCTAGATGGAAATGATAAAAATATATTAGAAAATCATTTTTTCCAGTTTTTTATAGTGCTTAAATATCTTGGAACCTTTATAATTACCATGAAAAATTTAATTTGAAATTAACAATTTTTTAT
>NW_025401068.1:3539059-3648703 GCF_015345945.1 Tribolium madens
CAATAATACGCCATCAACTCTATAAAAAAAATTTGAAATAGAAGAAATATGGAAAGAATTATTACTGATAATTAAATAATGAATTGTTTTTCACAAATATTAAATAATCTCTCAAAAACGTAATAATGCAGAATGATAAAAAAATTAAAACATGGAAATTTCCATTGTAATAAAACACATTTTAATGGGTGCATGAGCACACACAAAGCAAGAATTGGATAACCCAGTTTTTAGAATTATAAGAAATATGTTTTCAAACCAATTTATCTATTTCAAATAAATTCATCCATACTACCTAGCTTTAAAACCTGAAAAAGTTTGATTGCAAAATTTTCCAACATTTTTATTACAATTAAAGTAATACGTAAAAATTGCTTCTGTGATACTTTCCCAGCAGGAAAAACTTGAATGGAAATAAATGAAAATTGAAAGAATTTGAATGATGAATTTTGTGAAATGACAATAATGACAAGCAATTGACATTTGACAGCTGTCATATGTCACACTTTCAGAATAATAAGAAAAGTTCTTACCCTCTATCAGCAGGATTTACAGTAAGTCCATAATGAATATCTGCTTGCCAGGGATTAAATTTCCTTTCACTCGCGACCTCCTCACAGTAGCCGTTTGTATTTTCTTCATAATCTGACTGACTGTCTTCACTGCCCCCATCAATTCTCATCTGCTTGCTCCCCTTGTGATAAACCTCCCCATTCACTCCACGTCTGACTCTCCTGCGCCTTGTGATAGTGTAGTGCATTGAGTCGTAACCCTCCCTTCTCATCATTTCAGGCAAATATCGTCTACGCGCATTAATGAACCAATTACTGATTTGAAGGACTGTCAAATTAGTCTCCTGGGAGAGTATATTTTTCTCCACTTCAGTTGGATAAGCATTAAATCTGTGTTCATAGAGCCAGTTTTTCAGGATTTTGACAGCGTCTTTGGGTAAGTGTCCTCGGCGTTTTATGGCGGATTTCTCCACTTGGTGGTAGTGAAACATAATGGGCTGCTCCTCATCTGAGCCTGTTTCCGCCTCCTCTTCGGCGCTGCTGGTAGATTGGAATCTGGAGTCTGTAAAGACTATGGGACATTGAGTGTTTCCCTACACTTTGCAAACTGGGATACTAACCCACTTCCCTCATGTGGTACTCGTTGGGGCTCGACATTTTCAACGAAGTGACTTATTCAAGGAGCAACAGCTTCCTGAAAGCGTACTTACTCACAATCGCTCATGCATTAATCGAACAGTTTGACAACTTCTAGAACAAAGGAGACTCTGTTTTTATATTAGCGACGAATTTAAACAATTAAATAAACAAATCTTGCACACATTCTTCGACAAAAACTTATCTTTTAAGCTGTATGTTTAGGTCAACATGCAACAAAATTGACTAGTGACGTCACTATGGAGGGGATGGGTGTGTGTGAAATATTTTTTTACAATTAGTCCTTACCTCAAACATTCAAAGGGATTTCGAGTTTAGTAATTTGCTTTATTTAAAACACAACAAGAGATTTTCCGCAGATGATGTTTGAAAACAAATTTCACACAAATGTCAATACAATTAGGTTATGTCGAAAGCTTGGGAAATTGACAAGATTTTCAATCACTTTGCACTAAAATAACAAATCCAGAGGGATTTTCACATTTACCTACACTTTTAATTGGATTTTATTACAACTCGGAATAGGATATGATGCCGAATTCACCATTACATTTAGGGACTGCGGAGTTTTGAGGCAGCTTTTGTTTGCCTACCATGGTACAGCGATCGACGCCATTTCGCTACCGAAGCGACCGTCCGGAAACAACGATTATCAGTTTATCACCACAATTCCGGTCACGTCACCAACGAAAAAATTAAGTAAATAATATGACTAAATTTATTAATAACCGTACAAGCGCATTATTAGTCTTAAAGTTAGATAACTGTTGCTATGTTACGTTTAATTTAATTAAATTTCTAATTAAAGTGGAGACAACTTTGAAATTAAGTTGGCAACATTGAGTAATCCAAAGACAGAAAATATGAGACTTGTCAATTTTCATATCTTTTGTTTGGATGGTTTTCATAATAGTCAATTTAATTAATTTCAAAATCATAGACGATTTTTTTTTTTCGGTAAAATAAAAAAACTTCAAAAGATGCATAGAATAAAAATATATTTTTAATTTCAAAAAAATATACCGAGTGTCCCAGGCAGATTTGGATATAGGAAATTAATATACGAAATTAGTTTTTATTTTTTTCCGGTTGCAGGAGTAACAGAAATCAAATCTGATTGATAAAGTTTCTAGTGCTCGAAAAGGGCCATCTAATCGACATTTTTATTAATTCTCCAATTAACTCCATTTGAGCGAAAACAGCTCTCAAAAAATTGAAATTTGATTTTGCCGTGTTAGCGTTACTAAGAAACAAACTATCAAGTCATTGTTGCCAACAGAGAATTTGTCAACTAAAATCCCTTTCGCTTTTGGTTATTCAGTCAGATGTTCTGTTCTACGAGATGTCGAAAAATCCGATTTTAGAATTAAAAATTGTTATTTTTGAATTCAATATTTGTAATTTTTTGTTTTATTAAATATGTTTACTTTTCTACTTGTTGAATGTTTAAATCGCATAAAACTAGAAAAATTAAGAAATTCCTTTTTATTTAGAGGCTAATTTTTTCGATCATCACTCATATGTTATAATTTCAAATAGTAATAATTAACTGGTAATTGTTTCCTGTATTTTGGATTTTTTTATTCACTGAACAAAAATAACCACAAAAATAATCCAAAATTAAAAAAATATTTTCTCTCATGTTTTCTAATTTGTTTCTTGTTTTCTCTTTTAATCATTTTGTATACAAGATGAATCATCATTATTTAAAATATACAAATATTTTTTTGTTATAAGATTGCCAAAAATGCATTTACTGAAAAATGTTTCCAACTATAAAACAAGAATCGTATCAATTTTTTTTGACAACATATTAAAAAAATAAAAGTTTATATTGTTGTAACTTATTTGTGAGACAACTTGTATATTTAAAAATAATTTTGGGTAAATAAATTTTTATAAATTTTAACAATAGTTTTTGGTTGGAACATGTGGTATAAAAACTGTTATAATTAGTCAAATTTATCAGTTCTGAGCGTTATTTAAATTTTCTGAAGCAGGAACAAAAATTATTTTCTGGTGCGATTCCACATCGGTCGCGTTTCGCGAGAAAGCTCCTACAATCGAAAGAATCGCATTTTATTCACCAGAATTTCACATATTTTACACTTTGTTTACTCATTCGCTTACTCAGTGCAGTACGAGTCAAAAACTGAGTTAATTATTTTTACAATTCCTGAAAAAACTACCACAGCAACATATTACACGCTATAGCGTGAGTTATCGATGACGCTATCCCCGACTTACGTCCCAACGCTAACCCAGAGAACGCGCTAATCCCCTCTCCACGTCATTGGCGTCTACCATTGGTCAAGACACCTATCATTATCTCCCACTTCGTCGGCACCAACCGTAGAATTTTTGAAAAATAAATCGGAACCCATTTACAAGTCGACTTTCAAACAAGTTAGGTTGCTGTGATTTATACCGATTTTTTTGTTTTAAACGAATTTCAGTTTATCAGTGAATGTGTAATACCAGGTGATAACAAGATTTATCTACCATCGTCGTGGAAAATGGTAAGAAACGCGGGAAAAACGAAGAAAGACAAAGCGGTAGTTATCCTTAAGTTTTTGATGGGTGAGGGTTTGGTGCATGTTTTATTTTAATCATGACTAGATCCACACTCATCCAAAAATTTGGTGTCATCATCCGAAGAAAATTATCGCTTAATTTAACAAATGGTTCTTTGTTTGCGCTCGCATTTAACCGACCAGTTTCCCGCCAAAATCACACCAACAACTTGATTTTAAAAAATGCGAAATTTATCACATTTCCAAATTATTTTTTTCAATCTTGGGTTTTTGTTCCCATGGTTCTCCTCGCCTGTTTTCGCGTCTTCGCACCGGTTTCAGGAATGTATGATTTTGTATTCATTGTTCTTCTCCAGACAATCTATTTCCATTGTTATGAACTTTACAAAAGTTGTTTTTTTTATATTGTAGCGTCATTCATATTTTTAGATTTAAATTTGATTTTATTGTATTTAATTCAGGCTCAGGAAAAATCCAAAACTGTAATTAACGAGCAATTTAGATCAATTTACTCCCAGGAGTTCGGTAATTCTTTTTTAATTTCTATAAATATTCCAAACAAATAAAAAATGAAGCAGAAAAATTAAACAAACTACTACATATCTCAATAATCTCAAATTAGGAACTTTTATTTTTGGTGCAACATTATCCAAGTCGCAAACCCTTGGGAATGGTAAGTAAAAATGCAGATTACAAATGTGGCACTTCCTTCAAAATTGATTTACCACAAGCAGCAACACATTAAAAACCACTTAAAATTAAACTAATAACATTTCAATAAATAGCTGTATTTATCTCAAATGACATTCACAATTATTTGTGTACTTCCTTCGTTTTCACTAAAAATCCATCTAAATAAACGTTTTCAAACCGCATTTTCGTTGATTTAACGAGTTCATGAATCATAAAAATCGAAAACAAAGCTAATGTCCAATTTTTCACACCTTCTTAGAGACTCATTTAAAAATTATCAGCGACATGTAGACAAATATTATGGAACGTGAGGTGATAACTGGCATGAACAGACATGGAATGCAAGCAAAATATCATACATGTGAAAAATATAAACTGGGGTATTGGATTAACGTAATTTTCCACGTGTGATTACTGATTTTGACAACTTTCATTAATATCTGTCCTTGGCCTTGGTTTTAAAGAAATGCGTTTAAAATTTGCCAAACAATATTTGCAAAACTTGAACTTTCTACGTTTAAAAGTCACTGCAGGTGCTAGAAAAGTTGCCAACGAGTGTAATTTTATCCATGAGAAGAGCAACATTTATTTGAAATGTCACGATAATCATATCTAATCGTCGGAAGCTGTATTTTTACACAAATGTAAGTATTAGATTTGCAATAAAATCAGTTTTTCTGCACTTGATGGAATAAAAGCGTAATTTTCATGTCATTTCTCACCGTTTTTGCAATTATAATTAAAATGTTCATGGGTAATTTTCATTCCCCTGACAAATTTAAATTAACTTAACGACTTACTCTGCTTCATTCAGTTTCATATCGCGTAAAACAATATCCAAGCAAGAATGTTTTAAGTTGTTTTGAGCCACATCTCAGGTGGATCCAGTCCAGGAATTTACAAGTCAGCGTTACTGAATAGCCTGAATGCGTTTTTCAACCAACTTACATTAACTTCGTAAATAACTTTATTGAAAACTACTTCTGACAATCTCCGCTTATTAAACTCGACCGGAGGTGTTTTCAAAGATCAGGATTGAAGGATAATTGCATAAAAGTTGACGTTTTTTCAACACAACATTCTCGCTGGATCAGTTTTATCAACCAAAAACATATCCGACATTTTTAATGAAAAGTTGCTTTTCATCCAATTTTTTGTAGTTACGAATTACCAAAAAGTAATTTCTAAATGCTTGTCTCTAACTCCTCGTGACCCAGCTTCGACTCAAAATGTCGATTTTGATGCAAAACTTCTTTTCAGAAACAGAGGTTTTAATTTTGCAACAATCATAGCTTTCTCCAGTTTTCAATGATTTAAAAAAGAAAAGTGATGTTTTAGTTGGTGTTAATGAATGAATAAGAGTGTTATTGGGTTACATCGTGGTGTTATCGCCGTTTTCACACGCGAAAAATGGCGTATCAGTGGTTGTTTGGTCTTGAGATGCCGGATGCAAGCTATAGCGTTGCCGCCACTGGTACGATTTTATAAAGTGACCGCTAAAGCCATTTCTCCACAACTCGGCGGAGAAGAGATGACTGCCCTTGAACTATACGTGTTCGCCGGGTGTTGTGCACGTAAGTCTTGACTAGGTACCCATAACGAAAGATGGAAGTTTGCTTTACGTTATTATCCTTTATCGTGCCACAACAGCATCCTCTTCCTCTCGAGCGAAAAAATTTTTTTTCGGTTATTAGTGTAGCCGAAAGTCAACGCTCGCGACGTTTACTTTTTCCATGAAAACGCTTCTTTGTTTTGGTGTTTAGCAACTGGCGTGTTAATTCCCTCCGCGTCTCTGAAATTGACAAATAATTATTGTAATCGGGTGGGACAGCTTTTTATGGAACACGGATCGCCTTTATGGGTACTTGCGAACCTTTCTAACATTAAACCGTTAGGACTTTCAAGTCGGAATTAATGTAGCATCGTAGATCATACATCTAAAAGGAGTAAATAACTGGAAATTGCTTCCAAGAAGTAATTACTTTCATAAGTAATTGTTATACTAAAACTAACTCAAACTAGGAAAATAGCTACCTAGTAAGTGTAGGCTGTCGCAAATTGTATTATACTCGTAAAATCTGGTTCTCGAGTCAAGTCAACGTCTTTCTGCACGGAGTTTTTTATTATTTGGTTTTTACCATGGAAAATCTTGCGTATTGTGTCATGTTCTACTTTGTTTCCCATTAAATACACCTTAAAATCGAGCGTTACTTGCTTTCATAAAAACGCATTGTGTATACGGGATGACCCGAGTCAAACTTTCTCGAAAAAAGTGTAAAGTAATTTCCAAACTTATCCAGAAAGACTCGTGACTGTCGACTTAGCGTTTTATTCTGTTGTGAAGAATATGTCGTAAGTAATTTGCGACCAACATTCTTGCGTGAAACTGAACTAAAACCAGGTTTTTTTTTTCAAAATGAAGCAAAATTGACATTAGACACACTTAGTTGAACGTAACATATTAGTCGCAATTTTCATTATAGTTTTGACTAAACTTTACTCTGCTTTTGACAAAGACAATAAATTTGGTTTTAGAGAATTACCATTAGTATAAAAAAACAGTAAGAGCGATGTTAAAAATTTAGTGATTCATGAAGTATACATATTTTAAGATAATATTTTTTTGTCTTTCCTTGATATTGGATTGGAGCCTAAAGTTACAGCTATGGCTGTAAACTTATGTTTGTTTCAAACTGCTGAACTTATTACTTATTCCTCCATGGACTTATGAAGGCTAATACGTGGGAAAACAATTATGTTTGTTAAACAGAATTTACTAATAATTATCTCCAAAAAACTTTTAAAAAATCTTTGAGGTTCATTTATTTCTAAAATAGTGGGTGTTTTTTAAAATTTGGGGTCTTAGTTGGCAGTGACTATGAATGTGTTGTGAACGTACCACAACTTTTAATACGCTCGGCGAGGTGTCAAATGTCAAATTATTAACTTTCAATACGATGGTTCGTTCACAATCAAACTTTCATGGATCGCTTTGACGCCATATTTACACCCTTATTATAAGATGTATACTAGTATATTAAAAACCAGTATTTCAAACACTCTAATTGTGTTACAAATGAGAATGAGTTTTTTAAACTATTTTTTCTATCGAGCGCTTTTTAAATTTAATTTATTATTATATTTGACAGTTAAAATTTTTGACATTTGACGTATGCGCTACTCGTAAATATCTTAAATTGCATTCTAAGCAACTGTTCTTAGTTATACAAAATGCTCATTGTGACATCGAAATAGAAAAAAACAGTTTATTTAATGAAAATAAAATATAAGCATTAATTTTGTTTCTTAATTTATGGTAACTTTTTTATTAGTTTATCATACGTGTAATTTTTATTATCAACTTGTACTCATTTTCTTTATTTCTGATGGTGTTTTTGAATTCTGTCATGAAATGTTTATACACCTATTACATTTTATTATTTTTTTGTCATTAAGAATTTAAGGTCTTTGTGTTTATTTTCGTTGAATTTAATACCTCACACTGACACCACTACTTTAGCGTTGAAAACATTGTAGATCATTCTTAAGTTACATAAATTATGAGTTTTGTCCCTTGTTTTTGAACTTGTTCAAGAAATCTCAATGAAAAATTCTGAATTTTAAATCTCTGGTACGAAATATGTCTTATTGTGGCACCGTGCATTTCGTGTAATTTCAACCTTAAATTGAATTATTGTTAAACGCGTAGAAATTCACCTTAACTAATTCGTGTAGGTATTATTAAAAACGTATTACAGTTGTGAAACTGTTACACACAGGAAATAATATGCTTTCATTTTTGTGTATATCATGTTAGGTGTTATCTTTATTGTTAGACGCCTGTAGGCAAATCATTAGTCAATTATTTATGTTGCAAAGGAGTCGACCGATATCAAGAAATGCCTTTGTTTATTTTACATAGATTTGCAACAGAAATGAACTGCTTCTTAATTTAAAAAACATCTAATTAATACTTTGTGGTGTAGACTATGCAAAAACTGCAATTATCACCAACGTCCTTCAAGATAATACTGTTTTGATTTACCAGAACACTAAACTGTGGTTTCAATTCGAACCAACCCATACATAAGGTACCTGTTTGTAGAACTACCTGAAACTAAAATTTATGTGGTGAGTTGAACATCTGAAACTAGTGAAACCGGAAGCAACAGGTCTGAATGGTTGTTTGAGTGTATTTCACTTTGTAAACAAATTCTTGTTTGCTCAGTTTTGATCCGAGGGGCCAAAAATCGCAATTTTTTGACTTTTATCTATTGTTTTTCGTGCTGTTTTGATGGGACTGTACAAGCCTCGGCTCCAAAGATTTTCTTTGTCGTAGAGAGCTGGCCGTTTGTTACAGTTAGGCAGAGAGGGGTCCGTACCTTACACAAAGGGGTCTGACTCACTATCTTGCTCTTTTTCTCAGGTAGGTATTCTACCACCTGCCTTTCGACGATTATTTCGTTACCAGTGGCGTAGAATACAGATGTCAACTTGAAATTCTCGAAACGCGCAATTTTCAACAGCCTATTTTTGCAAAAAGTGAGAATCTGTAGATAAAAGGTCTACGAACTTGAATTATATGAGTGGAAATGTTTTTTTAAGGCTACGTCATATTCAAAAATTCAAAATCTGAGCGTTAACCAAGCGAAAACTTTCCAGTAATATTGGATCCGCCGGAGCAATAACCATCGCAAAAGCTTCATTTCTGGCGTGATTGTTTGTTTCACTCTTGAATGGCGATCGTGAGCATTGACTGACTGATTGACGAGTCGTCCTTGTTGATTAGAGTACAGTACCTTCAAGAAAACGCTATTATTGGAGGTTTTTGTGGTCAACGTTCACGAACAAGACACGATCGTGTAATCACCATTTTGAAGAAACTTCCGTCTTTTCAAACCTTGAAAATTTGTATTCTTTCGACGAAAGTCTGGTTTTGGTCTCTTCGTTCATCACCAGAGACTTGTTTGCTACGGTCGTTATATGCCAGATTCCCCCTAAGAGGATTCAAGAGGCTTGAGATCGGGGGAAGATACAAGCAGGTTGGATTGATTCCTTTGTATTTTTCCATAAATTAGGAACCCAATCTAATCTGTTATTAGCTTTGCAAGAACTAACAGGAATTGCGATTCAAGGAATAAAACTCAAAGCAAGTATTATTATTTAAGAATGGTTTTTCCTAGGAATTTTTGCATTTAGGAAGTCGTAACCCCATATTAAATATATTTGTATTTAAATAATAAATTTATAACAAAGTTAACGAGGAACTATTGTCATCAACTTGACTGTGAAGGCTAAAAACATTTTCGAAGTTTCTAAGAAATTTTGCTCAGGTGGAACGCTTTACAGAAAATACAGAATTACGAATTTTTAAAAAATATGCAGTGTCATTTATAACGTTTTAAACTAGATAGTTTTTTAATTCTTAGTTTTCCAATGAATCATTTTAGTGATGATGTATTTATTGCACCAGTTTTGAAAGCGAGTTGTTGACTTGGGCTATTTCTCAAAAAATCTTAACATTTCGTTAAATTTGGATGAAAATATGCCAGTTTTTTGATTGTTTTGTTAGTTATTTTCATCTGCTTAAAAATTTCTATAGCAATTGAGGTTTTTTATGTAAAAATGAGGGCTTGAACATGACATAAAATTTGTGATTTTTAATACTTAATATTAAACCTCTATTAAACCAGAAACTAAAAAACATTTGTTCAGTTTGTGGCCTTTGCGTTTTAATTACAAATAAAATTAAAAACTTTTTTTAAATGCTACTGGCTACTCTAGTAGGTATCTGTTTTGGCTATTTTTTTTTTCACAAAATTAATTATAATTTAATTCTTTTGGTATTTTTTAACTACAAATAAGATTGTTTATTGCTAAAAAATGAACAATATAATATCGATAACCGGTATTGCAAAAATACTTTTTGACATTTTTATGATACAGAACTTGTAAAGAATTTAAATATGAATTAATTAATAAACTGATAACTTCCAAAGAATAATAAAATTTGAATTTTAAACAAACTCATTACGTTTGTTTAAAAAAAATATTTTTAGCAAAAAATTAAAGAATTAATTTGGAGACATTTCAAACTTTTAAATTTAAACACCTAAATTAATAATTATAATAATTATTTCGATAATGGGAAATAAGATCATTACATAATAAGCAGAGTTGAGAGAAAGTATTTCATGTAATTGCATCTTATGCCAGGGGTGCAGCAATTTTATTAACTCAAATCGAATGTAAAACCTGTATTCCCAACACCTACATTAAATAACTACAAATTACTGCATATTATTAATAGTTAAAAGGATGAAAATATTACGAATTTAAAACACATCTGATTCAGTAAAAGAAAATTCGCCGATATCTCGCCGGAAATAACTAAAGCAAATATTTCTTATTTTATTCCTGCTTAGATAATACAAAATTATGAGTTTTTTAATGAAGCCTAATACGTTTTACGAGTTTGGGAGCACTCATCATCAAGATAGAATTGCTAGTTTCAATTTTCGTTTCCGGTTTAAAAACTTTATTTCATTGTGGCGACTTTGTAAAATAAAAGTAATAAATAAATACCCACCGAGTGGCGATTGAAGATTTACATATTTATACAATTAATTATGTGTTGTTGATAACGAAGTACCTGAAGTTTGGATCTCCGAATATTGTAATTTGTTGACAAGACATTCGAAGTGATTTAAATTTATTGAGGATGATCAATAAACTAATCAATGATGCAGCACAGTTCAACGAATTGAAATGTTTACACTTAAATAAGTCGTAATAATTGAATAAAACAAGACACTTCATTACAAACTCATTGCCCTCTGCGGTTACAAATATCTCCGAGAAACTTAAACTTCTCTTCGAAAATATTAGCGCGAACAATGAAAGTGACTGGACAGCGAGTTTTTCGTTCATCATGAAATCGGTAATTATCCACGGAACACGAAAAATAAAACAAAATCAAAACCATCAATTCTCCAGCTGCAGCAGCCATAAACACACCATAAATTTAATACCATGTCCTAGGGCTTTTCGTAATTTATCGTTAGTGAAATCTATAAATTTCTAAATAAGTCTCCGAACAAAAATATCACTCAAATTAACCAACTACCTGCAATAATCGCGAGTGAATTAATTGCTGTGAGAACGTCCGTTCGAGATTGAAGTGTTTATTATTCAAAACATTAGTAGGTCGCCGAAGGAAAATATTGAGGTAATATGGTCCCCGATCACGAAAATCATTTCTCACGCATAAATTTAATGGATTAAAAAGTATGCAAAACGATACGGTGCGGTGGGTTCGGAGTTGGCTCTGAATCAGTGGCGGAGCGAGAGGGGCAGAAATAACAATAAGACAGTTTTTTGCGAGATCAGTAAGTAAATTTTCAACTCGTATGTTTAGTTAATTTAGCACAGAATCAAAAACAATTTTGTAAAAATTTATATTTAACACAAATCTCGGGCAAAAATCACAAAAATAGTATACAGGGTGTCAGAAAAAAATTTGAAGCAAGATAACATACCAGGAACATAGAAAAAATCCTCTCTGTCAAAAAATTTTGAAATTTAACATTTTAAATGTACTGTATTTTGGATGTCCGAATAGGGAATCTCCGAAACTAAGAGGTTTAGCCAAAAACGAATGATACATTCTGAGGCTCATTTTTTGATAAAATAATATTGGTTAAAACCCCATCCCGCTATCGTCTTTTGTTTTCGACTTACAGACAAAAGTTGACATTTTGGCGAAATCTAAAAAAAATCATATCTTCGTTATTATAGAAGATAGGAATTTGAAATAAACACATTATACAGGCACTTTTTTACGAGGAATTTAATAATGTAGTTAACAAATTTTTTCAGTTATTGATTTAGCTATAATAAGATAAACTTGTATTTTTTTAAATAGAAATCATAGGTGGCTATATGGCAATTTTGAAAAGCTTATTTCTTCTGATCTAAAAAATATAAATTTGTAACAGTATATTTTTTTATAATTATACTTAAAAAGTGAAATACATATTTTGTTTGATAATAGTTGGCCATGGAAAAACTATTTCACTCCAAATGTGTAAATAATAATCAATAAGAGTTTTGTGAACTGTAAAATACATGAAAAAATATATAAAATTAAAAAAATTAAAAAAATACGATATGTTAGAAGTATTGAACAAATATGCGAGCGCCTCAGAACAAAATTATTATATATTTTTAAAAAATCCAAAAATAGGAAAAACAAATGTGTCAACAGTCAACACAATTAGAAAAAAAAATTTTTTGATGATCTAATGGAGGTAGGATAACGTTCCACATAGACGGAATTTGGGTATTTGAATAGCCATATCGTCATTTTTGTGTCATACAAAATATATTTTATTGAAAAATTAGAGCGGCTTTTTTTTACAACACTCTATGTATCACTAGCAGTTACAACGGTAATGTTAGCTTGTTTAAAAACAAAGAAATGTTATTAGTCGCGAAGAAGTTATGATTACGATTTATTTTGCATCTTTTTCATCACTTAGTACTTAGAAAAATCTTTCATTAGTGACACTGGTTGAATAATATAGTTTAAATCCTTTTAGTTGAAGATGCAACATTTTTTCATGGCCAACTGCGAAGAAAAATCAAAGATAATTTTTTGCTAAAAATGTATTATAATAATTTGTTACAAATATATATTTTTGTTTATAAGAAAAAAACAAGCTTTTTAAAAATAACATAGCCATCTATGATTCCCATTTAAAAAAATAAAAGTTTATTTTATTACGGCTAAACAAACAACTGAAAAAAAATGTTAACTACATTATTAAATCCTACGTAAAAAAGTGCCTGTATAATGTCTTTATTTGAAATCTGTGTCTTTTTTAGGTTTTGATAAAATGTCAATTTTTGTCTGTAAGTCGCGATAGCGGGATGGGGTTTTAACCAATATTATTTTCTCAAACAATAAGCCCCAGAATGTATTATTCGTTTTTGGCTAGTCCTCTTAGTTTCGGAGATTCCCTATTCGGACATCCAAAATGCAGCACCCTGTACAATAAAAGCCACAAATCACATTAAACAGAGCTACAATTTAGGATACCGCTTCCTTGTTTCCTCTTCTAATAGCCTGTAGCAAATAAACTTGGAAAATTATTTTTCCAACAGAAATAAATAGAGTTAAAGGGCCAAATCTAAACTCTCATAACTTCGAAACTTTTATAGATAGAATATTTTTAATATTTTTTCTTGGGGCGAGAATTTTGGCGTACACTGTATGTTACGTCAAATAAAAACTTACTAATAGGGCTTCTTGACACTGGTGAAGCTTATGAAATTAAAATAATATTTACACTATTGCAGCACTCCAGAAGAAAATTCTGTGTATTATATACCCTTTAGTCTAGTAACGCCACTGAGTGGGACAGAGTCGGACTCGTTATTTTCTACAAATGGACTTTTTGTTTTGCATTTTTGCTATTCTCGTGTCGGGAAATATTGTGAATCATTGAATTTGCAGGATGATTCAAATGAACTGTTTGTAATTTGGAGAGCTGTGGGTATATGGGGGACACGCGACGTTAATGCTCGTCGCTCGTGACTCTATCAATTGAATCAATTGTGCTCTTATGTATGTACAAATTTTAAAAGCCCGCATCTGTCTAGGAAAATTAATAAAGTCGGAGGCTTGCAACAAAAATCAATGTGCATCCAAGCGTTCGCATCTCGTCGCAATGCTCGATTTTTCAACATTAAAACGTTTGCAAGCACATTAAAACCGCACAATTTACTACCGAATTTCGATGCGGTTGCGTAACGGAAGCAATTTGTTGTCTTTAATAGTTATTTAAGTTGGAAATAATATTCATTCTTACATGAGCCACTTTCTCCAGGGTTGGACTAATTAGTCAAGTCGTCATGCATAAATTTATGTTTTCCCTTCAAAATGGGGAATAAAAAGTCCAAGAACTTACAGAGCACAAACCATGACGGTAGATCTACAGTTCAATATCAACGGTGACAAGAGTTTTTGTTGGGTTGAGGTATGGGAAAAACCACAACAGCTCGTGGACTCAAATGTAACACTTGTTGTAATACAACGACTACACCAATAACAATTAATCTTATGATGACTGGAAATACGACTGGCAACTTATTAGATTTGTAATTACGATAAAATGGGGTTCTTGTTGACAAATCACAAATCATTATATCGGCATCTTTTTACAGAATTGCCTTGTAAACTTGAATGTAATTGAGGTTTGCAATATTTTTTTTAACAGTAAATTGAAACCTTAGACAACAGTTATATTTAAATCTGAATCTGGAAACTTACCTACATTATTTAAAAAAAAAATCATTTATGTAACTTAAATTTATGAAAAATTATTGAAAATAAGAATAAAAATTAAGAAATTGACAAATTTCGACTTTCTTGCGGATTGTAAAGTGTTTTTACAGTTTATTTCTAATTTTTAAAATATAACAATGTCAATACAATAAAAGGTAACTAAGAAAACCAAGTTATTTTAGTTAACTAATAACTAGTTATTTATGCATCTAACTATTTTAAACCCGAAAATGTAGGTAGGTATATTATGTAGGGAGGAATTAACGATGTTTATTCCAGAGGTGCATACAAAACTTTCCTCCCAACAGACTTATTTTATAATAAATAACATAAATTTGTCAAATGATGTTAAAATATTAATTCCAGCAGTGTTGCCAGACGTCCCAGAATTCTCGTAAAGGTACCAGAATTTTAAATGTCTTTACGAGGTACATACGAGTTAGAGCCATTCTCGTACCTTAATTTTAAGAGTAAAATATGAATTCTTTGGTTAGTCTTAATTTTTTATTAAAGGTAAAACATATTTTTATAAAAATAACAACAACTCATGTCCTAATACTTTTTTATTGGAATAAAACCATTATTTATAATAATATAGAGCGTGCGCCAGAACTCGCGCCCCAGAGGAAAATGACATGTAAGGACTAGAAACATCGAAAAAATGTTTATAAAATTCTATCTATAAAAATTTCAAAGTTATGGGAGGTTAAATCTTGCACTTTGACCATTTCTGTTGCAAAAATAATTTTCCAAGTTTTTTTGCTACAGAAACAGCCTGTATTTTACTTTCTAAATAAAACTCAACATAAGCACTACAAAAAAGATTAATGTAGATCCGAGTGTTCTAATAATAATTGGCACCTACTGCCTTTTATGTGAATAATGTTTATGGTGATTCCTAGAAATTTACCCTTCAAGCCGACAAACGGCACGTTTTTATAAGTATAAATATAAAACTTGGTAATTTGGCGATTTCCTATATTTAAGTTCCAGGATTCCTGGAATTATTGTCTCTTTCATGTCGGCAAACATTTTTTTTTTTATTTCAGTTCAATCAGTCTTTTACCATTATTCGTCGATTCGATATTATTAAGATATTTAACCGACTTCTCTAAAACTTTTGTTCCTTCTGACAAGGAACAATACCTGTGAAAAAACAATTATAAGTTTTAGAGAAGTCGGTTCATCTGGAATTTCCAGAATTTTTGGGAATCAAATTTTCAAAATAATTTTTGTTAATTATTGATAATTAACGATTCGGTCTCATTATACTCGTGTACACCCTCTTCAGCGAGAAAAATACTGGAAACTAACGTGTTAAGTCACCCACATAATAGGAAATTAATAAATGACAAAAGTATAGTAAAGTAAAATCGTTTTCATAAGACCTACTAAAATTTTATTACGTTTAACTTAAATGCGGTATTATTAGGAGTAAACCAGAGGGTAAACAAATCATAAATTAGTGGAACCCACCCGGACGTTGAAACATGTCAGTTTTTAGCAGGGCCGGATTACTTACTTTCTATTTGTCTAAAATACTTGAAATGTTTTAATAGTTTTTGATGTAGTTGTTATTAAAGTCAAGTATTTTAAGAAATTTAAAAAAGCCAGGTGATTATTAACACGCTATTATTAAATAAAGCTGATTTTTTTAATGGTAGCTTGGTAAAACTGTACCACTACTTTAGTTTTAAATACGCCCCTGTTTTATTCTAGTGGGTGCAGCAACAGTTGCAAAGGAATGTGGCATTTATGGAGGGTTACAAATTCAAGCCATTGTTTGGTTAATCCCTTATAATGTGTCATAAAATTTTTAGTAGGTCTTAGGAAAACGATTTTACTATAAACTAGAATTCTATAACTCTACAGTAAACTAGCTACTTTTTGAAAGTTCTGGGCAAATTGATATTATTTTTGTAACCCAGCAACGGATATAATTTTTCAATCACCCCTTGAGTTGTCCTTCTGGGATTGGTGGATTTAAGAGTCTAACAACTTTATTATGCAAGCAAAAATTACTCCTTCGACTGTACTTTTTGGCGACCTATTGCCGCCGGCATTTAACATTTTTCGCTGGGGCGCTATTCTGGCGCACCCTGTAAAGCGTTACTTTATTAAATTTAATTTCTACAATGCTTTCAGTTAAATATGTAATATGTTATTCGAAGTTTAGGTTTGCAACACTGGATAACTTAGAAATAGAAGATATAAAACTTAACAAGTCTCGTAACTTCTGTCTCTACATTTTTCAATTTTGCAAACTTAATTTCAAAAACCATAAGCCACTTAATTAAAAGCATGGTATGACGAGTGGTATTTCAAGTAAAGATAACGATTGAAAGAATCGCTACAAAATGGTACCTTTGTGTAAAAAGGTAACTCAGTTTCGTTTGGAAAAAAATGTAGCAAAAAAATTCAATATTCTAATAATTTTTTTAAATATTCATATTTCTTATAAATTTAAAATAAAACCAACTAAAAAAGCAATAATAATTTACCAATTACATAAATGCTTTCACGACTTCTTAATCAAATGGAATTTCCACGACAATTTTCGTTGCAATAATAACTACTCATGGCTGTCAATATTGACTCATAACGAACAATTTTCAGAAAAGTGGAAATTAAAAACCGAAGATCCTTCAATTTTCATTACACAACACGACTTACTACAAAATTTTCCAATAAAGAATTTATTACAACTTTTTTCGCATTAAATTCCGCGTGCGTTGAGTACGTGGGGGCGGGTAATGAAATATTTCTCGAAACACTCCCACAAGTCTGTAACTCACCTAGACAGACATCTTTTGTTTCATGAAACTTGCAGCATTTGCAACAATATTCCTGACTCTGGAATTTTATGTAATTTGTCGTGATAACTCTCGATGTAAATAATTTCAAGTCTTTAAACTGGAAATGTAAAAAATACAGGTCGCTGCTCTCGTATCACTCATACAAGAATAAAGAATTCATTTTGTTAATTACCCACGACCTCAAGGTAATTTAAATATTTTCCGCTGTTGAAGAAAAAATGAATTTTAATGGGGCCACACTGAATCATCAGTGGCGGCCCACGGACGCTCTTCAAGAATTTTTTTTAAAACGGCTTCAAATATTAAAGCAACCTAATTTTTTAGGAGTACTTTTTTGTACTACACGTAATAATGAACCAATGTTTTAATTTATTGTTTGACATTTGAAATGATTCTATGTAGTGCGACCACGAGCCGCCACTGCTTTTTATTATCTCGCATCTATCTGATAGAGGAAAAATAAACTTTCCGCCTCCTTTAAAAAAGTTTATTTATTATATAGAAAAAATTCTTGTTACTTATCATTTATCATTGCAATTATATTTGACTGCCTGGGACTTGTTGGAAATTGCAACTTCTTTAAAAAAAATTATTTATAAATTGTGAAAACCAGAAAATTTAATTTGCAATTCATTAATCGAGTCAACAAACTTTTCCTAGTTAATTGCTGTTAGTACAATTGAAGAACTGAGATTGCATGAAGCTATTTGAAAAAAAATCTGATTTCAAGTCGTAATTTTCATTGGCGGCGCCAATACGTGCTACCTCTCCATTGTAATAAATTATCCGTTTTGAAGTTGGCCTAACCGCCTCTTCTTCTTATTGTTCTAACGCTTTGTAAGGAAGATGCAGCCACTCCATGCTAAGAACTAGCAACGGTCGGTGAAGAATGTGGTGGGACAGCCTTGAACATACGTCTGCTTGGAAGCCCCTCTTGTGCAGAGACCCCAAACCGGCGGCACCCTCACCGGGCGGAATAAATTTGCATAATATGTGGATCATGGACCAGCGAGGTGAGTTAGGAAAGACTTTGGCAGTTTTTCGTCCCGAGAGGGTTTTGCCGGGGAGGGACGCCGACCGTGGGACACCTGCGGTGACGCGCTTGAGGTAAATTTATTGTGTTCACCTGTCGATGGATACATTTTGGGAGTTGCTGTATGAGGACGCTTGTTCAGGTGGAACAAAACTAAAAAATAAGAAGGGGGGTTTGAATCACGGTAGAAAACCGTTGATAATTTGATTTTCTGTCATTGTGGACTTGCGGAGTCATCCTAGGCTGTTTTTCAGACCGAGCTGGAACGCTAACAAAAAATATTACACTTTTCACTGTTGGAACAAGGAAATGGAACCAACAATTACAATTATAAATTATCATTATTTATTGCTGAATTTTTTTGAGAAAAAATTCAATTAAGTTAGGCGCGTAACATCTGGTGCATGGGTGGTCTAAAGCTACGCTTCATTAGTACGATTAGGGGTTACAACCCTATTTTCTATTTTTAGGAAGATAGCTATAAAATTTACTATCTTAACTATTTAGTACAACGGTAAAATAACATTTTTTTCGTTTATAAAAATGCAATAAGCATATTTTGAATACATTATTTATATAAGAATACCTAACGCCTTAAGAGACCCTTCAACTTCATTTTTGTTATTATTAAAATTCTGCTATTTTAAACACTAGGATATTGTTCCCAATTCCTATTGATCATAAAAAAATATTTGGCACCTTAAAATATGGTGCCCAACATCGTATAATTATTTATTTTAGATAAGCTTTTCCTGGTTTTTGTACACACAAGCGTAGTGTTGGTTGCATAACATTGAAATAAAAATAATTTAGTCATTCTAATAATTTATTAAAAATGTATTGATTTATCACTTTGAATCGTTTTAATTAATTCCAGCAGTACACTAAACAATCTTAATTTTAACATTATTTACATAATTTTCTTTTTTCTTGTCCTTTCCCTGTATTGTACTTTCCTGATTTTAAATAATGTGTTTAATATAAAATGATTTGATGAATAAAGACAAAAAACAAACCAGTTCAGAGCAATTAATTAATTTGCTGTTTTCGGGTCAAATCCGAATTTATTTCAGTTACAAGACTCATTAAATAAAACAACAAACTCGTTGGGTAATTACTCATTATTTATTTGATGTTACCTTCCGTACATATTTTCGTTCGAAATAAATATAAAAAATATAATGGTACAATATTTGATTCATTCTAAATTGAATGCGATTTCAACCTTATATTTCACAAATGATTAAATTGTGAGGCAAGAAAAAGCGAAGGAAATATAAGATTAAAAATAACTAAATACATTTAAGTGCATAAATATTTATTTGTACATTGTAGAAATTAAATGTGAACACAATATTAAAAAAATATTGATTTATCTTGATAATTCTTAAAAAACTGGAATCACGTCATGGAAAAGTTTCTTCAATTTCAATTTCTAATAACTGTTTCCGTTTTATATAAAATATAACTTAATAGTGACTAGACAGTTTAGCAATCCATAGTCTATCAACAACTATCCGCTATCAGAATCGGGGTTATTATTCTCTCCCAAGTCAACTTTCAACTTTTCGTACTCTTTCTGGAGATCCATTAATTCCTTCCTTAATTTCAGTGCTTTACTCTTTAAATTTTTATCATAATCGATGAGGTTTTGTATTTTTGTTAAACTTTTCTTGTAATCACTTTGATTTATGACCCATCTGAGGTACAAACCCGACCACAAAACTATACTGACTGGGGCCACACTAGGCCAAATTGCTGTTTTATTCGGTTCATACATTGGATTCAGTAATGATGTTAAAACATCAGGCCTATTCAAATACGACCACAAACTTGTGGTTTTCTTCGATATCTTCATAGCCTGTCTTTCTGCTTCATTATTACCAAGAAAAGTACCAAATTGGCTAAAGTATGAATGTTCAAACAATAAAACCAACATCTGGGTTGTAAACTCAAAACTGGAAGGAAACTGATAATACAACTGTTGAATACAATCGATAAATAAAAGGAATGTTGGTTGCTGGCTTTTCGTTCTACTATTAGAATAACAGCTTTTGGTGTGTCTCAAATGGAAGGGGTGGCCGGCTTGTAACCACTCGCGCTCAACCAGAGCTTGAAGTCCTGCAAAAACAAAACTAGATATTTTTTTATTAATTGTTTAACGACACACAACCTCTAACTGTACGACAGTCGGGATTTAAAATCACTTGAGCTACGGATGTCACCAGCAGGGTTGAATCAAGGCCACTTGTGCCATGGACTAGAACCGAAGCCCCATCTTGGTCAAGACATTGAGCCACAAGACAAGCAGCGTTGAGCGAGTTCTGCACATAACTCAACCAATTGCTGCTCTCAAGGCGAGACATCCATTTGTCAAATGAGCAATTCGTATCATTACACGCTAAAAAAATATGTTAAAAATAATAAATACAGATTTTGTATCTGTACCGTCTAGAAGTTTGGCTAAACTATCTAAGAGAGTTCCATCACATTTGGCAATTTTATCCAGCGGTTTGTGTACTCTTTTCCATTGTGTGTAATGTGCATCAGGTTCAGTACCGCCCCCTTTTCCTTTACAATGACTGACATAATTCGTACTCCTCGTGTCAATAATGTATCCTTTTTTCCCGCTTCCCAAAATCACATTTAAAATTTTTTCATCAGCTCTACTCCTCCTGTTATTGTTAGTCAACAACGGTTGACTACTTCTTAGCAAAATCGCCCCGTTATCATGACGATAACTCAACAATGGAAACCGCCCCCCATCTCGGAAACTCGCTGAGGCCACAATAACATCATCATCAATTGATTTTGGTACAATTACACTGGCACTGTATGTGGGACACACAGTGTAATTTTTATTGATATGTGAAATTCTCCATTCTTCACTTGCTAACAATTTCGCGTATTCGATTTCCAATTTAAATAAAGTGTGACCGTCTTCTAGGATGTTGTACATGGGGCGATAAAAAAACGGATAGAGAGATTCAGGCCTATCTAAGTTTGATAATCTATCAATTGAAGCGTAAACATTCAACAGTTCTTCAGTGTTTGAAATATCCAATTGGAGGATTCTGAAATCTTTACATTTGAGGATGATGGAGCCCCCGTTTTGATTGGAATTGTTACTGTTTTGTTTTTTCTCAACTGAATCAATACATTGGTGTAGAAGCTACAAATTTGTGTAAAAATTTAACACAAAATAGAAAAAGCACCACTTACCCATAACTCTTGAACATCTTCTTTTCGCGATGAAAGAATCAAGTGGTGACCTGTCACACACAAAGTCCCATCAATGGGTTCGTGGAATGGACTGTGTAGAATAACCCCATCCAATTTTGGTGTTGCTATGAGTTCCGCAAATTCCATATCTATCGATCACAAATTCTAACATAACACGTTTCATTGAAGTTTACAACAAATTAAGTCAATTAAAATTATAAGGTTATGTGTACTCACCTTCGTAAGTAGGAAGACACTAACTATGAATTGACGATATCACATAATCAGTCTCACTAACGCTAAAATCTTCGCCATTATGTGTTTGTATCGTTTGAAATGTAATTAATATACGGTTAAAAAAACAACACCTGACACATGACAGAAGCCATGACGTAACGTGTCATTGAAGTTTTGAATTTCGACGGATCTATCAAGCGAAAAATAATTTGAAATGTTTTACTATAATTGCGCCTCAAATAAATCAACATAAATGTCTTAACCAATGTTTATCCACACGTATTCATTTAATTGTGACTTGTTAATTTATTTAAAAAAAATCAAAATTGTAAAAACAATTGAACTGAAAATGTCACATTTGAATTTTTGGCCAATGAGAGCGTTCATTTGAAGAGGGTGCCAATTTTTGAAAATGCAATAAAAAACCTTTATTTTCAAAATTGACACAACTTTATTTTCTTTCACTAAACATTTGGGTGGCAGTAGGTAGACTTTCTATTGAATGTAACAACCCATTTGATCACTATCAGTGAAAAAGTTCTGCAAAAATGAAATTTCTTAATCTAAGTTGATCACAGGTCACTTGAGTTAAGTTGCTGTCTCATAATTGAAAATAACTGAAAATTGTTGTGCTCCTAAACCCTTAGCCAACCAATCATTTTTTAAAACGGCTAGTTTTACACTGTCCACATTAAATTTCGCGTAGAGATTTGTATGAACTGCTCTGCCCATTCCTTCCAAAATAATCAAATCCGCTCCTGACATAAGTCTACATAACTCTGAAAACGACAGATGTGAAAAAGCATCACAAGGAGTTGTGTTATACCAGGTGATAAGGTTGACAGATCTAAACAAGGCCCCTTTTGGCCATTTTCAACGGTCACAAGTTGTCCCGTTCTTAGAGATTGTTCTAAAATGGGGCATTGGCTAGCTGCTTCTTGAGAGTAAAGTTTTAATTCGTGCCAAGTGACATCGTTCAATGCTGGGGCCGTGTTTGCAGTCACAATGACTTTAGTATTTTGTTTCAAAAATTCCCGAATAAGAGGCAAAATTCCTAGTACAAAGTCCACTCCTGCGTTATCAACAAAAACAACAGCTTCTTTGTAAGGTTCTTTCTGAAAAAAGGACGGTATTAAAAGTAATTTATAGCCGTTTATCACATGTTTAATTACGTAAGTTGGTAAATTTGAATTGTTAGTTTTAACGAGGTATTACCTTAATTCGTTCTATCCAATTGTCTAAGTTATCTTTAAACCAAGGTCTCTTTTCAATTGTACTCATAGCTTGCGACAGCCCGAAATTGGTTGAAGTTTCTAAAATATCAGCTACTATAGTGGACCCCCAATCAAACACATTTCCCGCTAAAACGCCAGTAACGATTTCCAACCACTTTGATTCAAAATCAGCAATTGAGTCAATGAAGTCTAATCTCTCTTTGAATTCTTTAAGAGCGGCTTTTGTCTCAGTTTCCTTCTGTTTGTACCAAGCGTCCTTGAAACTGTTACTTCTCAAATTATCTTCATTAAATTCCAATAAAGTGCGGATGCTTAAAGGTGCTAAAACGCTAATAAACACAGTCAGAAATTAAATTAAAATCCGGGAAACAATACCTGGGTTCTTCCAGTGCTTTAATAACCAAGTCGTGGAATTTTTGAAAACAAATTTCTGCATTTTCGGTAGCATTTGGATTGTCTGGATTCA
Organism: Tribolium madens; assembly: GCF_015345945.1. Classification (NCBI taxonomy): domain Eukaryota; kingdom Metazoa; phylum Arthropoda; class Insecta; order Coleoptera; family Tenebrionidae; genus Tribolium; species Tribolium madens. The sequence goes on from NW_025401068.1 coordinate 3,562,813, forward strand.
GGGAACTAGCCTTTGCGACGAATTTCTTGACCATGTTTTCCAGACACGGCAACCAGTATTTGCGTTCTTTGATATCATTGATTAGATCAATCGTGTCGGGATTGTACGATTTGGGGTCTTTGAGTAAGGGGCACACGGACTGTTCCATCTTAACCTCACTTCATTTGTGGTACTTTTTCAATCTTAGCACTATTGTTTACCGGTTTCAAAATGACTGATTTATTCGAGTTAAGTCCAAAGTTATTGTCACTTTTTTGTCAACAAACAAGTCATCCTCGTGTCTGATAATCACAGACTGGATTTCTAATTTAAACAAATACTGACATTTTGCTTTTCCTACACGAGTGCGTCACTTTCGCATTTTGCAAGTTTTATTTAACTGATGCATTTTTAAAAATATTGGATTTGTAATTATTTGACGTTGAAGTTTTAATCACGTCAATGTCAAAAATGACACTAATGACAGTACAGGTGCGGACCAAGGGGAACATCCAACATAACCAAATGAAAGAAATCAAATTAGAAAAAATAATAAAAAGGAATTTATTATTATTATTATTATACATTAACAGATAAATTATCACACGATGCTACATTATAATACAATACACAATCATACAAGTCGCATTAAGATTAACAAAGCATAGATTAAACTAATTTGTACTAAAACGTACAGCCTGACTTATTATTAATGAAAAAAACTGCTTTAGTTGGGCAACGTATCGTACAAAATATCTTTAGCTGATTGTGAAAGCTTTTCCGGAAACTTGATGTCAAAGTTGACAATGAGATCTCCTCTTCTGGAAGGTTCCTTGGGGAGGGGCAACCCGTAACCTTGTAACCTCCTCACTGTTGTTGGTTTAACAACTTCATTTGTGAAATGTATGGGGATTTTCTGCCCCGTTAGGGTTGGTACTTCAACAGAACACCCACACAAGGCTTGTTTGAGTGTGATTTTGGCCATGTATTTGATATCGCTGCCTTCGCGTTTGAACAAAGGATGCGACTTATCCCTGATGATAAACACAATATCTGCTGGTATTTTATTGTGTCCTTGGTCGCCTTCCCTCGGGAACGTGATCTTGGTCCCCGCCTTCCATCCCGGTTTCACATTAATGGTCAGAACCTTGTCTTCACTCCTCGTCGACCCGTCAGGCTGTAACACTTTTCTGCTAATCTTCATCTTCTTCGTGCACCCTTTGGCGATATCCTCCAGAGAGACGTATAGATCGTGTTCGATGGCGGGGTCCTGCTTGTCTTTGCCTCGCTGGGGACTGCCTTGGAAGTTGAACGATTGGCTCCGGAAGGCGCCCCCGGGGCCCCGACTGCCCGTGATGTTGATGAATGGATCGGCGTCCATGTCGTCCTCTTGGAATGCAAACATTGTTTGGTTGCCTCTGAAGAACGCATCGAAGGGGCTAGCATTGCCGAAGAACTGGGCGAAGGTGGCTCGAGGGTCCCCGTGGTAGGTGTATGTGAAGCCTCCAGGTGCCGACGTGCCCGAGTCGCCGGGGATGCCGCCCTTGAGGCCCTCCTCGCCGTAGGAGTCGTAGATGTCGCGTTTTTTCTTATCGGAGAGGACTTCGTACGCCTCTGCCACTTCCTTGAACCGCTCTTCGGCCTCCTTGGACTTGTTCTTGTCGGGGTGGTATTTGAGGGCGAGTTTACGATAGGCCTTTTTGATCTCGTCGTCACTCGCGCCTTTCGACAAGCCGAGGATTCGGTAGTAGTCTTTTCCCATTTTCACTACACTAATGTCACGAAAAGTCCACTAAAATACAAGAAAATAAAAATCACAAGCTTCTTTCGTAAATAAAAAAGCTGATGAGAATGTACACGTAATGCTTATTTGTTCGAAATTGAGTGCGCGAGCGCCAGCGTCGAGGCTTTTATAAGGTTAGGATCTTCTAGAAGGTTCTGGAATTTTCGCACCCCCCTGGAGGACGCGACTGGAAATTTCTAGATTGGAAAGGCACGTGCTAGATGGAAAACAAATGTTTTTATTATTTTTAAGTGATATCAGGAAATCAACACTAATTAAAATTAAAGTGGGTAAAAAAACGGGGATTTTATGTTAATTTTATTACAATCACAGAAAAATTTTAATTTAAAATTTAAAGGTTTTCGCCTATAATTTCTAATCTTTATTTTGATTTTTTGTAATAAAAAAGATTATCATTTTGGCGGGTTATTGATGTGGAATACTTATTCAATGGTTTGGGCACAGATTAGTTGCTAATTAGAGCTAATCTGTGGTTTGGGTTTGGGAAAGAATTAGATTATTTATTAAATTATTCCATGGTAGGTAAGTAAGTATCAATTTTTAGTTTGAGAAGGCAAAAGATGTTATTTTATTAGACCCCCTTGTTTGAAATCATAAAAAATGTTAGCGGAATATTACCCTACATTACCCAAAATTCTACTGTTTAAAATTAATTAAAACTTTATGAAGAACGGTATAATTCCAGAAACAATTTCAAGTTCCAATATAAAAATTAGCACGTGCAAAAACGCGTCAAAAGATTGTTTTGTATTTATACGATCCTGCCTCATAAATAATTTATGTTTACGCATTCAGGCGTGTATTACTGGTTGTATAAAAACTAACGACTGGAAAAACTGCATTTTGATTTTATTTTTTATTTTCCAAAACGTTAATTTTGTTTTTGTTTTGTAATTTTTATCGAAAAATAAATTTATCGTAATGAATGGTTATTGCTATTTCCTTATAATGGCTGACCTTACATCATTGCATTAAATTTTCGAATGAATCGAAAAAATCTAAGGCGATTGGTTTCTAATTCTAACATTATTTTAATGGCTGACCTCAAACGGCCCAATCACAACTAATTTAAATTTTTTGAATGAATCTAAAAATCTAAAGTGATTGGTTTCTTACATTACTATAATGGCCGACCTCTAAATGGCCCAATAACAATGTTTACATTTTTACAACTTTTACGTTGTTAATTCATAATAAATTATTGAATTGTGTGTTAGTTTTTTACTTTGATTTTGTAAATATTTGTTGTACAACCAAAAACAACTCGAATAGTATCAATGTTATTATTTTTAAAAACTTACATTGGTTTAAAAGACTGTATAGGTTCTTTTTCTTAGCTGAAAAGTAGAATTATTCGCAATATTAAAAAAACATTCTTCGACCTTTGAAGAGTCTGTGTCCGTCACAAACTCAAGCCTAAAGAGTTCGTTTTTGATCTTTTTTTAACTGAATTCAATTTTTCAAATAAAGATGCATTTTATATAAAAAATACTAGCTGTAAAGGAGGAGGAAAATGAAAGAGGAAAGAATAAGACAATTTTAAACATAAGTAGTTGTTTTTATTATAATTGTAACGTTGGTGTCTAATAATTTGGCAAAAATACCCACCTCTATGTTTTAGTTTTTAATCAATCTGCCATAAAAGAAAAGATCTTTTGATGCGGATGTAATAACATAGATAAATGGATGATTAGCGTAAAAGTAGACTTCCACCTTGCCTTTGCGGGCTAATGAAACCACTACGGCTAAAAAACATTTGTCAATGTAGAATATTCCATGTTAACAACAAATCAAAACAACCCCCATTGATACAAGCATTTATTTCAATTCTAAAGTATAAGTGTTAAAAAAACAGTTTATGTTCATTATAATATTCATTAAAGTTTAAGTATAAAGCTGAGGCTTTAAAACTTTCCCAGTCAATAAAGTGTTAGTTGTTTTTTTAGACTTTTCATTCAATAAAAGTATGAAGGAATGATCAGCAATGAAAAATAAATCTAGATGTACCATTAGGGAGTCAACAGCCATAATCATACCTGCAGAAAAAATACCAAATGTAATTGTCAAAATCAAGAGTTGAGCTATGAAGCAAACACTACTTAAATAAAACGACAATGAAGTAAAAGGAATCATCATTTTATAAATGATTTATTTAATAATTATACTCGAATACAGTTGAACTTTAAATACCCTAAACTTAATACTGAAAATATCAATTTACAAAACATTTCAATCTTCACAATAATACAAAAATATAAGTTTTAAAATACAGTTGGATTAGAGACCCTACCCGCGAACAATTGATTGGTTCGTTTTTCGGCCAAAATGTAAATAAATGGGTGATCCGCTTTAAAAATTGGTGGAGGATGTATGGGTACTATTGCACAACGCATCATCATGATTGTAGCTAGATGATAAAATCAAAATTAATTTCTAATACATATTTTCAAAATTCACAAAAAGTGATTCGTACATAATATTGGGATAATATGTAAATATTCCAATTATGTACAATTCACTGACAAGTTATTAGCGAGATAAAATTCGTCATGAATGTTAAATTTATAGTTTTACAAAGTTTTATTGTCGCATTAATTTAAAAGTTCAGTTCTTATGTTATTTATGTGTCAGTAAACATTTTTTAATAATTAGGTAACTACAATCTTGACAATTAGTTCTTGTACACACGTAAAACAAACTAGATAATACTACTAATAATGAAATAGTGATGTAATGTGTATTACACAATTGTAGGATCAGACACTCGGCCAGAAAATAACAATTTGTTCTTATTTAACAAAAAATAAACAAACGGATGGTCCGCAATGAAGGCTTTAGGCTTGGGTGGTATTCTAAGGCATCGAGTTTTCAATATAACAGCTGTTTTCAGAAATAACGAAAAATATGTATTAGTTTAAACTAAAACACAAAACAAAAAGCTAATTATACGAATTGCAGCTGTATGCAATTAAAAATAACAAATATGTATTAAAGCCTGGTTGATGAAGAGTGACAATTTTAATTATTATTGTTTCTAAAAATTCAAAAAGTGATTGAAATAAAAATTTGTTTAATTCTCGATTCACTTAAAATTTATAGAATAAAACATTCGTTTAACCCAAGTAAACAAGCCTCAATCAAAGGCAAAAAAGATGTCCTGTGAGTAGTTATTTTGGTGGAGGCGCCGGGCAACAAAAAATAGAAGAGTATGTGGTCACACAAGTTTTATTAAATTATGTATTGAAATAAGAATTGTTGAAAAATTATAATTAAAAAAAATATATTTAAATGAAATAAAATGGAATCTCAAACAGTTCGTTTTTATAAATATTTATTAGTTAGGTATTTTAAAATCAGTTTGAATCCACTTAAATGATTATTACTAAATTATAATTAAATTAGTAAGTAACATGTTTATAATTAGTGTAACCTATAGGCTATACTTATTTTATATTTTTACTGTTTTAATTCTTTTAAATCAAAAAAAATATTGTCTACATAAAATAATTATCTCCTGCTTATTATCTATTATTTAGAATACAGGTTTTATAACTTTGCTCACAAACAAATTGTTGGTTATTTTTCCTTTTGATTTTGCATTTAAAAAAAATAAGAAGGGATGATCCGCAACGAAAAATAAATCTGGCCGAAGGGAGAGACCCACCATAATCATACCTATGCAAAAATAATAATTATATAGTTAAAATTTCTATTTAAATCATTATTATTATTACTAAATTCTAACTAAATGAATAGAATAAGAACATGTTTATAATTTTCGTAACCTATAGGCTATATTTTAAATTTTTACTGTTTTAATTCTTTTAAATCAAAAATGAAATTTATTGTCTACATAAAATAATTACCTTCTGCTTGACAAGTACTGTTATTTAATACTTAGAATACAGGTCTTATAACTTTGCTCACAAACAAATTGTTGGTTATTTTTCTTTTCGATTTTGCATTTAAAAAAAATAAGAAGGGATGATCCGCAACGAAAAATAAATCTAGCGGAACCTCTAAGGAGAGACTACAACCCACCATAATCATACCTGTGCAAAAATAACGACTATATAGTTAACATTTCTATTTAAATTATTATTATTACACAAGCAGCAAATTTTAAATAAAAAAAAAACACAGACATGTAACTGTATTAAATTGCAGATGAAATTATAAACAATTATTTTATGTTTTGGACATAAATATATTACGTATGGTGCTTTTTTACAGCTAATATGTAAATAAATGGAAGATCTATTTTAAGTACTGATGAAATTACTCTATAATAAGGCCATGAAAAGTGAGTTGTACAAAATTATAAAAGTGTAATAGGTATGTGAAATTGCCGAGTCAGTTTTAATTCTGTATAATTCAACTAAAATCGACAACATTGAAGCAGACAAAATTAACAAAAAACTACAAATAATGCGTCCACCTACTTTAAGAATTAGATCATTAAGCAAAATTGGTCGTGCAACCCGATTTTAGTAAAACAGCCAGAATTAGAGCTGACTACTGCTTTATTAAAATAAATACCAAAAATGCTACATTTTAGGATTACAGATTCGGCCTGTAAATAACAGTTTGTCCTTATGATGAAGAAAATAAATAAACGGATGGTCCGCTATCAAGTTCTTGGCCTGAGGTGTTATTATTAAGATTCGAGTGTGGAGAATAACAGCTGTTTTGAAATTAAATTGATTAGTTTAAAAATCAAAATTTGTTAAGCTCTTTTTAGTATTTGATGTTTACGTTAATCAAATTGTGAATATTTTTATGCGTGGTGAATGAGATTAAATATTTATCAGATAATCTTCATTCAAAACTTGCAATTCGGCCAGAGAAGAGAACATTCTCAGATTTTTCCACTAATATGAAAATAAATGGATGATCTGCTTGAAATTCCGCACTTTCCATTACTGCGATTGCGCACTTCAGATACATCATCATTCCTAGTAAAAAATAATAGTTTCAGGATTACACATTTGAATTATTTGTATTTTGTTTTTTTAACGAGAAAAGTACAAGTCTTGTTATGAGGTGAATGCATGCAAGAAAACATTGAACTATTTGCAAGGCTATTTATTTTATAGAAAGATTATACAAAAGTAAGTTATAAAACATAAGGCTTTTTGAGAGTTCCTTGGAACAAAATAGTCCTGACATGTTGGTGTTTTTGTGCTATTTGAAACACAAATGGATGGTCTACCACGAAAGTAAATAAGAAGCTATGACCACTTCGACTGAGCCATACAGAGGCTGCAGTAAGAAAAAAGTCGTTATAAATATTGTTTAATTATATTGTTTAATTTCCATCATGCATTTTATATTAGTACTATTAAAAAGTTCCATTTCAGACATTCATGCCCAATCGCAGTAATAAAATCTTTTTTGAGCTTTAACAACTAGTTTCTTAAATATCTACCTAAACCCCGATTAGCACAGAACGCAGTAACAAAATAGGTATACAAACTAACATGTGGAATTTTTGTGTAGTTTTTTGTGTCATATTACTTCCAAGACTCCAGATTTTACCCATAAACAAAAAGCTGTTTGTGAAACCATTGTTGACGGTATCATTTAACAGAAATTTTAATAGATTTTGAACTTTGAATATCATGCTTATTTAGGTCTTAAAATCCGGTTACTTTGTTGTATTATTAAGCCCATTTTCACCGCTTTTAAAATACCCTTATTTAAGAGAATACAATGTTTATCATCTCACATGAGGGAAATTAGTAGCAGGTTTATAATTATGCTCTTTATGTAAACTCTTTATTTTGCAATTAGGTACATTTTTTTGTTCAGTTTTTGTAGTTTTTGTTCTAACTGATTATCTAATAAAAACTAATATTTTTTTCTGAAAGATATCCAATATTCCTCTTAACATTTCTTGATTTTTCCCATAAAGAGAGGATTTGTTCTTAGTTGTCTGTTTAGTAGAAGAAACAGAAACCCATGATCGGCAGTAAAATAAATATCTTCTGGCTCGACAAAGCTCAGTGTATCAAGTGCAATAACCATTCCTGCACACAAAAAATAATTTAAAAAATGCCATGGGACCCTTTCTTCTGAAAAGCTTAGAAAGCGATGATGTGGTGTTACGGCAGGTTATAAATAAGACCCTATTTATTTTTTAATTAGAACTTTATTTCGCTTTTACTTAATCAAAATGTAGATTAATTTAAATATTTATGTTTTATTGAGGTTTTGCGATTTTACCAACAAACAGAGGATTTCTTGAGCTTCCCGATTTCTGAGTCAACATAAATATAAATGGGTGGTCAGCAGTGAAATACACATCTTGACGAATTACTAAGGAATAGGTGGCCATCATAATCATACCTGTATAAAAATTCTCCGTCAAGAAATCAAATATAACAATTCAGTAGAAAATACGTATTAGTTTATTACTAAAAAGTACATTTTTCCACTTGTAGACAAACAATAAATCGGAAAAATATTAAGCATTTGGCTTTAAAAATCTGCCTGCAAATAATTTAATGTTTCTCTTGTCACTTATGCAATAGAGAAATGGATGGTCCACTAGAAACTCTAGTACTGCAGATTTTGCCATAAATATTGAATCTGTTCATAAAAGTGAAACATATTTAGAAAAGATAGAATTCAATAATTAATTAAAAGCAATGGTGGTGATACCCCAATGAAGGCGACTAAAAGGTAAGAGAGCCTATAATTATTAATTCACTAATCAATAAATTAAGTACCATAAGAAGATGGTTAAACAATTATTATTAATTTCTGTTTTTCTTTTTTATCAAATCATTTATACTTCCGTCATTCTGCCAACAAACAAAAGGTTTCTCGAATTTCTCGATATTCCAGTTAGTAAATAAATGAAGGGATGATTGGCAATGAAATACGATTCTTCTCTATAACCCATTAAAACATACTTCAAACCTGGTGAGATTTCTTCCCATTAAAATTTGTTCATTCAAAAATAAATAGGTAACTCACAGCTTACATAAGCCTAAGCCCAAGCGAAAAGTTTAATAAACTATTACAAACGTTTAGATAATGCATTATTGCAATTTATCATTACTAATGAATGCCTAATGAAATGCCTATAATAAAATTGTCATCCAAGAGTTAATACAAAAAAAAAGTAAAGTACAATGGAGACAAATATTAAAATATTCATAGTTGAACATTTATTACTATTTTAGTACTCAAATATACATTTTAGTCATAAATGAAATACAAAACTTGAATCAAGAATAAAACATACAGCAATAGCTATTTAAGGGTTTGAATTAGTCACTCTGCCTGCAAATAAGATATTACTCCTCTTTTCAATGATGTAATTCAAAAACGAATGGTCAGCCTTGAAAATTGGTTGGTCAAAAACGATTGATTTCTCCAAAAAAACGTCTGCATATCAAAATAGGAAATATTAAAAATGGAAACTTTTAAATTACGTGTGCTGCCAAACTATTTACAAAATTTCCCAAATACTAGAAGATATAGTACACAAGGCCATTAATTTTATATTCTTAAAATAGAATTTTGTAGGTATAAATACAGGAGTTAAAAACGTCCAGTAAATAATTTAATACTTTTTGTCTTTTGTGTTATCAGGTAAATAAATCGATGGTCTGCCTTGAAAATTTTCGGCCAAGATAATTTCTTACGTTTTAGCTTCGTTATGACACCTGTATTAAACAGACAAAAATAAATTTCCGATTGTAATTAAACTTATTGGAAAAATTGGAATATAAACTCTAAGTAAACTAGGAAAAAATACTCCAAGCTTTACAATAAGTTGTCAGTAATTTAATAAAGCTGGTTGTTAATAATTTATTATTATTATTATTAGTTATTCGAAAATAACAATAGCAACAAGGGGTGCCTATGACACAAAAAACTTATTTCACTTACAATTAATTAAACACTAGGATTTGTGAGACGCCCTGAAAAAATAGCATATTCTTGCTTGTTCAACAGTAAGTAAATTAGTGGATGGTCGGCTTCGAAAATCGTTTCCTCAAAATTTATTATTTTTTTCTTTTTCTTCTTTATTGCAAGGGCTATATTATAAAAAATGCACTGTAGAATTTCATCAGAAGATTATATTATATTTATTGTAAAAAGTTGCATTTTCAGTAGGTGCCATACAAAACTTACTGTACCTACTGAAAAATATTCCAAATTTTTACAATAACATTTCATTTAATTAATAATGAATAGCCAAAAAGCAAAGAGATGTATACTTGGAAAAGGATCATCACCGCTTGATTATATAATTTTTATTTTTCATTACAAATGCCTTAATTTAAAAAAAAAACTATCAGTATTTATATTTTCAATCAACTTTTGAGGGATTGATTAAACGTCCCCACACCACTGGATTCTTATTTCAAGAAATTATATAAATAAATGGTTGGTCCGCTGCAAATTCAAGAAATTTGTGACATTTAAAAAATTAAATTCGCAAGACAAATGAAAAAATTAAAGTTTTTCATGAGAATGGCTAGACGGTATTACCACTTTTCCACAAAATAATATATTCCCAGTTTTTAACTTTGATGTTTCAAGAAAATATATGAAAGGATGATCAGCGCAAAGTTCCTCTGGAAATTCTAAGCACAGTTCCACTTCAACAAGCACATCTGCGAAAAGTTATGAAGATTTAGTAACATTTTATTCAAATTTAGATTAATTCATAAATTACGAAAATATTAAAATGAATAGAATAGAATAGAATTAAAATACAAGTCTAGGGTTTTTAGTAAAGTAATAAAGATTTCTGATGGGCTGTATTTTCAGAATAAGAAAAAACTAAGAACCACCCGGTCACTAAAAAACTGTGTAATTGCCTAATTAATAAGCTAGTCTAAAATACTTATGTTTATTTATTTTTTCATTACAGAACAGCCTTTCTTGTCAAAAAAAAATCAGCCTTAGAGATAGCATGGCATAGATATAGCAGTGAATCAAATACAAAATCTGGGTCATTGAATGTCAACCTTTAGGTTGATAAAAAGTTGATAAACACTCATAGGGGTCATCTTCAAAGCACTTACTAGTTACGTTAGCAATATCTTCAAATGAAGTTTCATTTAACTTATTTCAAAAAATAATTTTTGTTTTTTATTTGCTATTTTAAGTGTGAATACAATAATTGCATTTTATGAGATATTACATTGCCTTCTTGTGAACAGTAGTTTTTTGTAGTAGATAGTTTTACCAATCTTTACGAAAATATATTTCAAATAGTGTTTAGTTTACAAAGAACTAGTTTTGTTCAATTTCGACGACAAGAAATTCAGAAAAAAATTTCTTCCGAGAGCATTTTTTGTCATATCTAAATAAATATGCGCTATTTTTTTGACAGAAAAGGCTCTCTAAAAACATTAAATTTGTTAAAAAACAAATATTAAAGTTCTTCATGAGTATGGATAGATGATAGTAGCGTTGCCACTTTTCCATAAAACAATAAATTCCCAGTTTTTAAACTTGATGTTTTTAGAAAATATGTGAAAGGATGATCAGCACAAAATTCCTCTGGCAATTCTAAGCATCGTTCCAATTCAACAACCACATCTGCGAAAGGTTTATAAAATTTAGTGAAATTTTTAAAATTTAGATTAAAAAATGTTAAAATGCCTAAAGAGAAAAATACCTTAAAAATAAGCTTAAGAAGGAGTTGGCAAACTAACAATTAGCCTATGAATAGAATTAAAATATTTGTATAGAGTAGGTATTTAGTAAAAAGAATTTTATTATGTGCTGTATTTCCAAAATAAAAAACAAACCACCAACCACCATATGTCACTAAAAAAGAATATGAATTGTGTAATGGGTAAAGTTACTCTAAATTATTTTGTTATTTTTTTTTCTTTTTTTTTTTTCTTAACACAAATCAGCTACTGTAGCACCGAATCATTCAAACCAAAAATCTGGGTCACTGAATATGCACCACTAGGTACATAAAAAGAATGATAGACAGTCATGGAGGTTATCTTCACAAAGCAATAACGATGCTTAATATGATTGTTTGTTAAATTGAATTTATCTGCGTGAGTTAGTAATCTCTTTACATATGAAGTTTAATTTACATATATATTTTTTAATTATTATTTCTATTAATCGTCGTTAATTTTAGCTGTAAATTATTGGAGATAATTACTAATTTCGACGCTGCCTTAGTGGTATACCTATTTATAATTGTCAACAAACTATTGTAGTTGTTTATTATCGTTATGAAATTCACAAAAAATATTATGTTCCGATGATATTTTTTCGAAAAAAATCCTTTTAAACTAAATACGACAGAAAAGCCCCTCTAAAATCATTAAATTTGCTAAAAGAACGAAAAAAATTAAAGTTCTTCATGAGTGGGGCTAGATGATAGCAATGTTGCCACTTTTCCATAAAACAATACATTTCCAGTTTTTGCTTTTGAAATTTTGAGAAGATATATGAAAGGATGATCAGCACAAAATTCTTCTGGGAAAATTAAGCATCGTTTCATCATGACATGCACACCTACGAAAGGTTTGTGAAAATTCACCTATTTATCTTTATTCAGATTAATTTACGGCTAGCGGAAATGTTAAATGACTACACTGCTTATTAAAGTGCAAAATACCTTAAAAATAAGCGAAGAAAAAGTTTGTGAATTAATAAAAAGCGTGCATATAAGGCAATACAAACTTTTTCATGTGCTGTACCTTTAAAAATAAGAAAAAAATTAAACTTGGTTACATAGGTGTCCCTAAAAAGCGTGTGTATTGTGTATACCTTCACTGAGATAAAGTTTTATAGTATTTTTTTTTCAAATTTGATGAAAGTGCAATGTGCAATTAGTTCAAAAGTTGTTAATAAGCAAAAAAATATTATTAAAGCGTGAATAAGCAACACATGCTAGACAAAGTAAAAACACAAATTTTGTCAACTTACCAGTAGCTGCAGCAGCTTCAGCTCCTTCCTCATTGACTTCAATAAATGCTTTTTGTACAACTTTGCTGACATACAAATTTTCGCCTGGCCTTAATTCAATCATACCTTTAAAGTTAGCTTTCTCTTGATCAAATATTTCACCAAGTCCCAACTGAAACAAAATTGTTAATATACAAAATTAATTATTTGAAATATAATTATTCACCTTTGTTAAAGAATCTTCCAAATCAATTGTTTGTTCAATTTTGAATTTCGGTAAAGCTACATTAACTTCGGTGTTCCACATATTTTGAGTGATTTCAGACAAGTTGTAATTTTCTAGCTTCTTTTCAAGTTCAGCGATTCCGTTTTTCTGATTTGGTAAAATAATAATCATGCTTAAATCTTCATTGATGTAAGGCATTTCAAGTATTTGTGCGTCTAAAGCTTGGTCAACTTTGTAATTAAACTTTTTCTTTGTATGCATCATTTGTACATCAACAGTATCCACATCATTCAAATAAAACGGTTCAGTTTTAGTATCTTCTTTATTAAATTTGTTCTTCCAGTTCCCTTTGAAATAAATCGCATTCACGAGCACTAATCGTGTCAAATCATCCAAATCTTCTTTCTTGATTAAATCCTTAATTTTCTCATTTGTTTTCACTTCAACCCAATCGTTTATAGTCTTAGCAGCTGCTTCGGTTTTGGCAAAATCCACTAGTTGCACTTCAGATTGGAAATTTTTCGTAACTGCAGTTTCAAAACCAGAGAGTAATTTACATCCCGCCATCAGGAAAACTTTATTGGCCATTAATAGAGTTACATTTTCGACGGAGTTGAGCCGTTTCATTACTTCACTGTAGCCTTCTGCTGCTGTTTTAGCTTCAGGGACTTGCAGTGTTGATGCGAAACGTTCAGCAGTGCTTCCTAGGGCTCCTTGGAAGGCCATAGAAAGAACAGCATGGATACTAATCGGCGAAAAAATAATATTCCCCTTTTCCTGAGATAGCAGTTTGTACATCTTGTTGGTGAACTGGCTATTGCCTTGCAACACTTGCAATTCGGATGCGTTTTCTGCCATTGTCGAAGCGGATAGTAGTATTCCAAAGACTAATCCAAGTATTACTGCAATCAAAACAGAAACTTTATTTACCAAATTGCGGAGAAGTAAATATTTTACCGTGTACCAAAGCCGGTTTTTGACTACTAAATTCGAACATAAACACGTAGGTTAAATATTGAAACGAAATCTATTTAAAATCGAAATTCCCGAAATTTAATAACGGGTGTGGGTGTGTGTGTAACATTACCCACAAATAAGTGACGTGTTTTGTTTTGTAGACAACTACTGTTATTCAAGGTCAAACATGACTAAAAGAAGCGACAGCAGGAAATTACTGAAAGCGGTAGGCAACCAACTTTACGCCTCTCAGCAGGAATACAAATAAGCAATAATACGAAAGTATATTTATTTATAAAAAACACATTTTTTAAATTTAAAATTAAGTACTGAAGAAATATAAAAAATAAAAAAAATTACAATTAATCACTAAAAATAAAAATTATTGCAGTAATTACATATTTGAACTGATTCTTGTATTTTTGTAGTTTTTTAATTGCGCACAAATGCATATGAGTTCTTGATAAAATGTAGAAAAAATCTAAATTAAAACTGAAGATGCTAACTAAATAAAGCAAAAATGGTAAACACATAAACATTTTTCTTTTTTAAAATTGAAATTAATACTGCATAGTACTAATTACCTTTAAATAAATAACAATTACTTAATAAAAAAATCGCGATATTTTCGTTAAGACAAAATAATATATTTCTATATAATTATTGTGCAACGATATCCTTTAATCAAATTATTTGACCTATAAACTAGATATTATTATAAATGTTAATACTCTAAAGTTATGTAATCTTTTAAATTCTGTTCAGCATCGGAATTTAAGAAAACAAATAAAATCTTGTGTAGGATGTCTATCTACATTATTTTAATGAAAATCAGCGTAAGCAGGATTAAATAAAAAGACAAACCTACAAAAACGTTGTGTTTGTCAAACGAAGTCTTAATAAACTCAAGACTGCTCTCAGACTATAAAGAAATTAATTCCAGCACTATTTTAGGACAGTATTGATCTGTTTTTCCAGTTAAACATGAAAATTACGCATGTCCACTAAGAAATAAATTGAAGAAATCGATTACCTCAAAACTAAATCAATCTCGATTTTAAAGAGCAAATTTAGAAAGAGAGCAAGTGTTCTATTTTTAGTAATGCCTTTATAATTAAAGCCATTGCACGTAAAATTTCAATTAAATATCACTTACCCCTCATTTTTATTTAAAAGTAGTTCTCCTTTGTCACAATAATAAAATCTAAGACACAGTATACAAGTTATCAATTTACAAGGAGAACTTATAAACAAACTCTGAAAAATACAACATATCACATGCACCACAATTCACACTAAAATAATTTCTGAAAAACAAATCATTAAAAATAAGATAAAACTTCGACCTTCGATAATTTCTTGTATAAATCACCACTGAAGATACTTCAATAATACGGAAAATATTGTAATAAGAAACAGTAGAGCAAAAATTCTATAGTTTCTTTTGATGTTTTTATTAATATTTCGGCATCCTAAATTATTTTTAGATCTTGCTTAAATACTTATTTTCATAATATATAATTTGATTTAATAATATTTATTACAAAAAAGTAAAAGTCTTGATTAATTTTATCACATATTTAGACGGGGTGCATCAGGCGCACATTTAAGCCCTTTTGATTCAAGAAAATTTCATTAGCATATAAATGATAATTGCCTTGATTAGATTAAAGATGGACACGTAATAACCCCCCACACATGGGTCAGGAGTCGCCTAATTTTTACATTAAAATCAGTCAAACAGAAATTGTTCCATTAAATGTGCATGTGTGTCTGTGCAAGTTGATTTTTTCACACCATGTGGCCACTTTTGGGTTTTTTTCTACTCACTGTCTCAAATGCAGACGTTTCTCCCTATTTCTTTTGCGCGGATATGAACCCTCAGCAACACGTTAGCATAGAACAGGTAAAAAAATAAACAAAATTTATCAAATATTCCCAAAATTGAATTATAGTTAATGGGGATGTGGTACGGTATCGAAATAATAAATCACCAAGTGGAAGACCACTACGTTCGCATTGGTAAATCTTGCCCCGTCCTCCATTTAACCCTCAGCAAAGACTATCCGACTACAACTTACAACCCCTTGTATAAAAATTACAATTACGGTTACAATTACGGGGAAAAACGCCCTCCTTATCCGAGACCCACTGACAGAAACCCGAATTATGACCAATACGACCAATACGAAAGAGCCACTCAAGGCCCTTATTACAGAAATTACAACAACAGGCGTTACGGTACGAAGTTTTACAACCCTCGGGACTACCCTTACGAAATGCGGCGACTGAGAATCTGGTGGGACGAAAATGGAAGTGAGACAGAATACCAGTTGAAGTATAACACGAGTAGACCAGGATTTTGGATCAGTGCTGGTCCTCAAAATGGTAAATATTGATTATTTTAACTTTTGTGAAAGAGAAAATTGATTGCAGGATCGGAGTTGGAGCCACTTTACAGCAGTTTCGCAGGGACGGTGCAAGTCATAAAAGCGGTGGGAAGTCATTTGGTGCTGACTTTCTGTCACCAGTTGCCCGATAGACAGTTGTTTACTATTCTTTTGAGTCGCGAGAGGAAGCTGAATTCGGCAGATATACACGGGGTTCATAGTTTGTTAAATAGAAAGGGTTTGAATACGCATGCGGTTAAAAAAGTGTGTTGGAGTGGCAGTAATAATATTAAGAATTCATTGTTTATGATTATTTTATTACTCTTCGGGGTATTTATATGCCAATTTTAGTTTTTTTGACATAAATCCTGCAATTATTTTATAAAATATTTTTGTTTTTTTTTTTCATATTTAGTATTTTAAATAGTAATTAATAATAACTAATTATCCAAACTCAGCTTCCATATACAGTACCTCATTTACATCCACAACACTGTGACTAATAATTAGACTTAGTTGTTTATCATTTTAAATTGTCTCCTCCTACACAGTTGTTACTTATTTCTTTACGTATTCATTGTACAAATGTAAAATAATTATAATTAATTGTACCTTCCTGTTGACGCATTGTTTGGAACCGATTGTTATTTATTTTGCGTATTTATGTCACGTTATTTCTGTATTAATTTTTATTTAATATAAATTGTTATAGTAACAATATTTTTTATTTTATAGTTAACAAATAGTTACACCATTATAAGTGAGTCAGTGTTTTCTTATTACTTGTCTTATCACGTTATTAAGATGTCAAAATAATAATCTCCTTGTCACGTTCTTGGTTTACTTAAGTCAAAAATACTTTAAAACAAATAACATAAAAAAAATTAAATAAATAAAACAAATAAATGAAAAATAAAATGCAAGTTAATGATTAGGTACTTATTAAGTAAATAACGTGGATCGTTTCATGACATTTTACAGATTACAGGTGAAATATACTCGCAACCCAAAATATTTCACACATATGTGGGGATATGATTTATTTATTCTATGCACTCACCTAATAAAGAAGAAAAGTAAACTTTCCCGACAGTTTGAAACTTTTGGAACGTTAGTGCACGAGTTTTAATAATTGTTATCATTACTCGATACTGTATAGTGGTTTTTTATCTACCATTTGTACATAAATACCAGTAATACCCGTATTATCTATGCTAATGATTAAACTTGGTATTATGATAGAACTGAGTAAAAGCTACTAAAATAACAAAAACTTTACTTCGGTATTTAAAATACTAGGTAGATAGAAGCAGTAAAGATAAGTATGTTTGTTTCTGTTAAAAATAAAAAATAATGCTATGTCTTTAATAAACGAGAAAAAAATTAGAATGAGGGTGACTTTAAAATGTTGACAATAATGTGTTAAAAAACCTAATACATAGAGTGATATTAAAGTCTCGGACATTTCTTGGGTAGTGATAAAAGACATCCAATAGAATGAAAAATTCCTATTACAAAATTGTTTGAATATTTTTTTACGAGATATAGCTTCTCAAAGGTTATATATTTACATTAAGTGTTTGGACGTTAACATGATATACATATTTTTGAATTGAGTTAGCGGAAACGACAGATCTTGCAACATTAAACAGATACCTGTTGAAAAAAATCACCAATTTGTATCTTATGGTGTACAAAACACTTAGCAAACTCGCACATTCAATAATAAATTAAATCCGACAACATCGGAAACACAGGAGCTACATGATAATACAGAAATTAATAAATTAATAATATAGAAATTATCAGTTCAGTTTTTTCTCAAAAACCAAAGCTTGGAAAAAAATGCATTAATTTTTATGTTTAGCTGGAAGTCTTTTATCACCATTCAAAAGTTAATAAAAGCCCTAAAAAAGTGTAATATAAAAAAAAGTTATTTATTGAGGTTAAAAACAAATTTACTTCAAAACTCTCCATTTTAGTAATCTTAACTCTCATCAAATCGATATACTCGTACTTATATATTTTTAACAGTTTTCCCCTCAATTATATCCCCCATAAACCTATAGTATCCGTTTTATTAGTTATTACTAGTCAAGGTTTAAACTATTATTTCAGAAAAAATATATTGATAAAGTCATACATTCGTAATAAAAAAAAAGAATTCATCAAATTTTAAATTCAATTCTCTTCTCTACTTGAATTTTAAAATGAAAGTAATTTCTTTATTTTTTATATCAATAAGAGCTATTTTATTTCATAAGGAAATTATAAGGGAAAATAACAGAAAATCATGCAAATTTGTAATTATCAAGAAAATCGATAAAACTTAAAAGAGATTTACTATAATTAAAATCTCATAAACTTTTCTCGTCTTTTGCAAATTTGAAAAACATTTTTAAAGAAATTCAAATTTTATATCTATTACACAAAAATAATAGCACAACTTTGAGTTTTCTAAACACCTGTAAGTGTTTCTATTTTTCTTTAATTTAA
This sequence comes from Tribolium madens, assembly GCF_015345945.1. Classification (NCBI taxonomy): domain Eukaryota; kingdom Metazoa; phylum Arthropoda; class Insecta; order Coleoptera; family Tenebrionidae; genus Tribolium; species Tribolium madens. The sequence continues at coordinate 3,581,570 of NW_025401068.1, forward strand.
AATTTGCATTTTAAAAATAAATTATAAGATATTACAGGGGTTTATACCAAAATCAGTAGTAATTTAAAATAAAAAAAAAACATAAGTGAAAAGACTCTTATAATTTCTCATTTTTTTAATGTTTACTTTACAAATCAAAGAATTTCATTTTTAATAACAGTTCTTCTGTTTGAATAAAAAAAATTCACAAAATTTACAAAAAATGAACAATCATAGTTCGCCGATGATTTTGAAATTTGGTATAAGACTTATAAGAGACTAAATGTTGATTGTAAACAACTTTTCTTAATAACTTTTTGTCGTATTTGCCACATAAAAGGCACTACCGAAAAATAAGATTTTTTGAGAATTTCCATGGCATACTTGACTTTTTAAAACTAAAATTATGTTAGAAATTAGTTTTTAACTAAGCAGGGCTGAATCTGAATCGAGAACTTTTTATATTTTAAAAGAGTCGTTTAACCTATCCGGGGATCGCGGGAACACACACTGTATATATCAGTGATATATGTACATATGAGCAAAAATGTTTACGTCGATATTGCAAAATAAAAAAAAAACGATAACATATATGATTCTAAATTTTTTGTTTTCGTTGTAATTTTCTGTTACAAATACATATTTTTATTTATCTTTTTATGAGTCACTTCCCGGTAAATCTCTCATGAAATCCCCCCATGAGTAATCTCAGAATAAAACAAAAAGCTTCTTTGAACTCCTAGTTTTAAATACAATAAATAACATGACGTCACATTAACACACTAAAATCGTAAGATGCACCTATTAATACCTATTCCTATTGTAAACGGTAGTATTCACGTGCTAAACACGTCAAATAAACCCCATTTATTTGAATCTTGCAAACCATGCGCGTTTCAAACACCTCGATGACGAAATGAGAACAATACAAATCTCAAAGCTGCCGCCTTCAGACTTAGCGCCTGCAAACTAGCACCGCGACGCTACAAACACCCAATTCAATATTGAACAGAATTTCCGTCGGAAGCGTCGAAAAAATATCAGGCCGGATTTCCGTCGTATTTATAGGGCTGCCAGTTCCACAATTCCAACCGATCGAGAAATATGACGATGGCAAAGTGTAGTGAATGTGTATTACAGTAAATTTCATCAATCAAAACAGAAAATTCCTAGCGATAAGAGCACAAAATCAGTTATGAAAAAACGTGGGGGCTTATAGCACCGACAGCAAATACGGATGTATGATGGTGCGGTGTGATGGTTCTAAAAATACGTGATTATTATTAGAGATTCGTTGTTCTGGGAGAGATAAGAGATAAGGTAAGACTATGATTGTGACCACCGACCAGCTTGTTACGAGGAAAGTGATGAGGTTATAGTCCTGCTAAAAATGAGGAGATATTTTTGTCAAATGTGTGAATGATTAACTCTACCTAATCTTTTTTAAGAAATAATAAATAAATAAAAATGCCAAAAATGTTACACAGGTCATCGTGATTATGTATTATCAAAAAATGTACCCAGTAAATAGTGTGGCTATTCTCGATTCCAAATTTACGATTATTATATTTAGAAAAAATGTAACAAATATTTTGGTAGATTCGTTGATATCAAAAAAGAAATATTTATTATTGTCTACCCGGAATTAATTATTATTGGAAAATCCAAATATACAAATTTAATTTTTTTTAATTTAATTTTATTTTCAGTCACCGGTTTAATATTTCCCAAATCATACAAAAATAAAATTCCTCAAAATCAATTTTTATGATTTCAAGATTTTCTATGGTACATTATAATTAGTTTAAAATCTTAATCCCGAGCTTATTAAAAAAATTTTTTTGATAGTTTTAATACATTTTACATCAGATAATATGTAAAAAAACAAGTGTACGAGTACCCATAACGTATATCCCCCCAAAATATTTAATTCTAAAAGCAATAATAAAAAAAATTCGCTTCCTAAAATATGTAGATAATTTCAGTTTTAGACATTTCAATAAAAATAATTAATTGGATAATTATTAATCGAAAGCGAAATTTAAGGCACAAATCACATACTGAGATTTGTGATTTAAGGTATAGCAACTCACAAAACAATTATTTTATGGGCGAGGTATTTTATCAGAACACACATCGTGTTAAAAATAGAACAATGAAAAGCAAATTTACTTTTACTCACCCGTTGTTTACTCTTAATTTGTAGCAAAATGGCTTTAGTAATGCTCCCCTGTGATTTGCCTTGGTGGGACTCGGTGAAGAAACACTTGAAACGAATAGCAAACACCAAAAACACTCTGGAATTAATCGAAGGAATGCAAAAAATCCACGATATGTGCAAGTACGACTTCAGCCATGACCTTACCACAACTGCATTTGACGTGTTTTCAGTGTTAGTCTAGACCCTGAAGAAGACACCAATGACCCTGACCTCTTCGTCGGCCTTCTAAATTTTCTAGATAATGATCTCACCAGTGAGGAAAGAAGCAATTTTTTGAATAAAACTTTGCCAAATATAGTAAAAAGGGCCTTGAGATTGAAAGATCATAAACCGAAAAATGGCCTACATTTCAGTCTGCAACAGCAATGTAAAAATTGGTCACTAGAGGTTTCATATGTAGAATTTTTGATTTTTAGCGGATTGTACTGAACTACAATACTCATTTATAGCGTCTCTAATTGCCAATGCGTTCTTTTCGACATTTCCAAAACGGTCCGACCGGACTCACCCCACGTTACAAAATTTTAATTTCACTCATTTTTTCAAACATTTAGATAAAAATGTCCAAAAGGCGAAACTTAAGAGTATTTTGTATTATTTTGACTGGTTAGAACATAGTGATAATGCTACAGGGTGCCTTAAAATATCACGTCAGGTAAGATTTGAAACTATTTTTGGGAACAAAATTAAGAGATTTGTAGGTAATGACCAGTAAAGAGTGGTTAACAATCGAAGACTGGTTAGAATGTAGCCTCCCTTTGTGTCCCTTGCAAATTCGACACGAAGGTAAACTCGAAAGAAGTGAGTCGGATTCAATGCAAGTTTGTTTCGCCAGTTCGAAAATTGGCGGCAATGTCTTAGGTGATGGCAATACTCAGGTCGGTTTATTTTCACTTAAAACTTGATAAACATGTACTTTTTTAGGAATGTATAAATCTAGTCACTTACCCCGAATTACTAACCGTCTTACTCAACGTAGAAGCCCTGGAAGATAACGAGGTGCTAACTGTAGAAAAAATTAGGCATATTTCTCGAATAGTTGACCCCAAAAACCGCGCTTCGCTTGAGAAATTCGACGTTCCTCAAGAGGTAGCCCCTAATCCAGTATTAAAAACCCTCTAAATCAGTTGTTTAAGATGACAGTCTGCTGTGTAGACGCCGACGATTACAAAAAACTGCCAATCGGGCAGTACGAAGAAGATAATATTTTACGCGAACTCAACAAGTGTCTTTTGGCCTTCCAGCAGAAGCAATTCCGCAACAACGAGCCCCAAAACCTGCACATGAACCGACAAAGGCGGCTGTCGCCCATCGGCGAGTCGATTGGGTCCACTCAATCCGACCCTGCAATCCCCCTTATAACACAACAGTCTTGTAGCACAAACCGGAGCACATCTCCACCCTCATTTTGTGATAACAACAATATCTCAAATAACAAGCTTCGAGTTCAGTTAGAAGTCGAGCGAAACTTGCAGAAGAAAGGACAAATTAATAACGAAATGTTGGTGAATAACCGACGAGGGAGGTTTATTGTCTTGGGGTCCTCAGGGGAGTGTCTTCCAGTGACGAGGAAACCGGTGGACTCGCCCCCGAAAAGCGTATACTCCAGTTGTGAGTCCAGCGAGGAGGAGTTTCTGAGTGCCAAGACTAGTGTAGATGACGGTGATTGTGTAATTTTAAAAGTGGCTCCTTTAATCAATTGTGTTTTCAGAAAGTGAAGATGAAAATTATCATAAGAGATACAGTATTGATTTAGAGACTCCCGAACGTCGTCACACTTTTGCTCAAAGACTCAGAGATGCATTAAGGAGAGAGGTTTCAGACACTTTCAGCAGCTCATCTGAGTCGAGTTATGCTGTGGGAATCTCAGTGGCCGGCTCAGACGTGCAAGACAAACAAATTAAGTAAGTTTTAATTTCACTAAAACTTGTCTCATTTGTGAATTTAGAGTCCGACGTGGGGGTTCCACTGGATTTGCCCTCAAGGAGGATTCCCTCGATGAGAATTTCCTCCAGGATTCGTTGCAACAGGAGAAGCAATGGATCGATAAATTCAAAAACAAACAATCCGTTTTAAGCCGAAAAGAATCAAACAAGTCGTCCGAATATAGTTTTAGTACTGAATATAGTTCCGAATTGGAGGAAGTTTACGAACAGTTCTCGCGTTGGCTCCAAAACCCGATTCTGGAAACGGAAAAAGGGACGAAGAAGGAGTTGGAAGGCCGAGATTTGGCTGTGGTGCAATTCGCTGGATCGTTATTAAAACGTACTCTAAGTGAATCCTTCGCTGGGGTTCCAGTACCATTAGCAGAAAACGCTGATACGACCCGAAACCCCGATTTTAACACAGTTAAGAAAAATAAATTAGTGCTCAGTGCAAAATCGCTCAGTTTGGAGTTGGCTCGACAAAAACACAAACTGGCTGCTCAATTAGTAAGTATGCTTTCACCTGTAAAGTTAAATACAATAAAGAAAGGCATGTTGGAACTTATTTGAGTAATTTTTTTATTAACAGATCAGTAAAGAGCCCTTAGATGACGAAAAATCTAATTTCTCTCTAACAAAAGACGTAGAACCTGTTTTAAGTGATTGTAATTTAACAAGTAAAAAGCGTAAAGCTTGGTTTATATCTTGCGTAAATGAAGCCATCGTCCAAACTCTAGAAGATATTTCTTGTAGCGTTAGTTTACCCAAAGAAAAACAGGTAATGACTATTTTAACCTGAACTAACTGGACTCTTTATTTTTACACTAAAGTTTCTAACATGCCTTTCTCTTTCACTATTAGTGATCAACAGTCCGAAAAACGATTGTTTCTACCTAATAGATAGCCCCATTTTAACGCCACAACGTTGGAATCTATGTTGCACTACTTTACCTCTGAAACATTAAAAACTAAGTGCACGATTTCTTTCAGCTTATGAAATTACTACACAATTTATTATTCATCCAAAAAATTAACAACAGAAAAATATACTTTATACAAAGATTCCCAACCAAAATTTATGTTCAATCTGTACCTACATCTGTAGCCCTTTAAACTTATAACTTTGTTCTTGTTTGTATGTGTTAATAACAAAGAATTGATGTTTTTACAGATTTCTCAGATAACGCAGAGGCCCAACACCGGGCTAAAGCCTGTCGCGACAGGGAATTGGGGTTGTGGTTCTTCTAAGTGCGGAGATGTGCAATTAAAAGTGATAATTCAATGGTTGGCGGCGAGCGTGGCCGGAATCCCGACCCTTAAATATTACACTTGTGGTCATCAGAAATTGACAAAACTGGATACAGTGTGTAGAATACTCGTTGATAGGAAATGGACTGTTAAAGATCTTGCTCAAGCGACACTTAGGTACTCAAATCAAGTACTACACGGACGCGAAGTCAGTGGAACCTTGTTTGAGGAGTTAATTGGAATAGAAAGAACGGTTTGAGATATCTAGTCACACTTCAGTTATTAGCAAACACATTCTTATAATTTTTTTACTTCAGATAAAATGAGCTTCCGCTTGTTTCATTCAGTGTACTTGTTTTGATAAAAACGCATATATTGTAAAATTATTTTAATGTTAACGTAACAAAAATATTTTGTAAAAGCAGGGAGATTTTTGTGTATTCACCGTGTTGTGTTAAATAACTAAAAATTGATTCTGTGATAAAAATCACATAAATATCTCTCTGTACACGCACACAATCACCACTCAATGAAGAATTTACAAACTGCAGTCTTCCCAAAATTTTTATACAAGTATCATTGCCTTTTATAAGCTCTTTTGATAAAAATTGCCGCAAAATACAATAAAAGACAATTTGTAATATTGAAGGATTGTTTAATAGAAACTTTAATACAGAGCTGAGGGTTATAAATAAATCGTTTTTTATGAATTAAAAGAAAATTCCTCTCATCCTCCTGCCCAACCCTTGCCTATCATACAAAATATTGAACTTATTTACGAACTGGTTAAGATCATTACAGCCTTTTGTTAAAGTCCCTAAGTACGTCATAAGACCCACGTCGTTGCATTGCTGTAAAATACAGTTACAAAAATTAATAAAATAGAGATACTTACGTTATAAAAGTCTTGTCTAAATCTTGCACTTTGTATAACAGGTAATCTGTGACACAAGGAATAAGCTTCTCTTAAAATTTCATGATTTGTTGGCAATTGGCCACTCTGAACAGCTTTCATGTACTCTAATACTAATCTAACTCTAGAATGCAGCATTTTGATAGCACTGTGTTGTGCAGTTAAATGTTCTGCAACTAGAGAGCTTTCTCCTGAATCTGTTGATGACATTCTAGCTACATGATCCACTCCAATTCTTTCAGCTTCTTCAGTAGCCAAAGTATAAGATAAATTAACAAATAACATTGTTGCTTCACCTCCAATTAAATCAATTACAGACTCGTAAAGAGCAACAGGCAAGTGCTAAAACAATTATGTTAAAACTAGGACTAAAAAAGCGTTGTATACCCACATCAATATTTTTGTCATAAGGATTTAATTTGAGCAAAATTGGAGATTCATTAATGTCGCAAATTTGCTTGTGAATTTTAATATCAGTAGTATTGGGGATGTCACCAGTAGTATACCACCCAATAAAATCCATGTCACTGAAAACCTGTTTGACTACAATATTTTGGTCAATAAAATATAACATTGAGTATTCAACACATACACTGTTCTTCCTTCATGTTGTAATAATCCCTGTCAATAATAACATCATCCCCAATCACACTAAATACCAGTTCAAATGAGTTCATTATTTCAATGTTGCGCCCCTTTTGCTTACCAATCAAGGCCCCAATCACTACAAATGACGCATAATGAATGATTAATTTGTTATAAATTGTTATACCTCGCTGGACTGAGCCTTCTTGAGCCTTTTCACGTGTCCAGTGTTCGGAAACATTCATTATTACCAAAGGGTGCAAGGAACAAGTCACTGAACCGACAGCCCCAGCTGCCATCACACCTTTTTCCGTAACTTCTGCGGGATTATTAGCAACATCAGTGGAAGTCGGATTATCGACTTCCATTTCCATTGATTCTTTCGCACTCATTTTAATTAGTAAAATAATGGAAATGTAAAAATAACACCGCTTATATTTTGACAACCAAATGACAGCGTTTTGATTTTTGACAGACGTCAAGTCAGCGGGAAATTTAAAAAAAAAAAAACAAATAAAAAAAAACAATTTATTATATATTTCTTCAGTATATTACAAAACTTATTCATCCGATGAATCAAAGTCATCAAAATCGCTCAAATCATTCAACTCATCGTCATCAGTTTTAAGAGCGTTGAGTTTGCTCTTCAAATCTTCCTTCTTCTCCTCGTCATTCTTCTCCGAGTTTTCCTCATTTTTCTTACTCATGTACCTCAAAAACGTCCTTCTCTTCCTCTCCGGAAGCGATTGTAACAAATTCTTCATTTCATTGTCCAGTTTAAGTTGTTCTTTTTCGTCCGGTTTTGTCGTAATAACTTCCTTCGCTTCGCAACATTTTGTACAAACACCGAATTTTTTCCCACAGTCTGTACACATCACATGATACGCTTTCTTCACGTTTTTCTGCTCACACCTGACACATTTTCGTGGCTGTGTGAGCGGCTTGTACTTCTTGTACTTTATTTTCCATTCGATTATTTCCTTGCAACGAACGCAAACATCGCTAATTTGGACATTGTTTATGAGTTTTGTACGCTGACTTGTGTCGTGGAGAGTGTTTTTGAAAGCTGTCTTATTTTGGTGTTTTTGGGACCGACTCCTTTGGGTGTTACCCTTTTGAGTGCTCATACTTTCTGTAACAAAAAGCGGAAATAGAAAGCAACAAACAAAAAATGCGACATTAATGAGATTTTTATTATTTAAAAAGTACATTTTATGAATAGTTTATTTCGACTTCTGTATACTTTCCCGACTCTTGATTAATAGTTTTGACTCTAATTTTTTTATTTCTTCCATTTGAGTCGTAAGTAACTTTTCCAGTTCTTTGGTCTTCTTGCCGATCAACTGAAACTGCTTCTGTTGTTGCGTGATGTATTGCAAAGTTTCATTTTTGGCTATTTCTCCAATAGTGTGAACTGTAGCAGCAAAAGTGTTCAATTGTTGACTCAAATCGGTTGCTATACTTCTATATTCGGGCAACTCATCCCATTTTGCCGACATAGCACCCACTTTGGTAGCTTCATCAATAATCTCTATCTGTTTTTGCAAACACTCCTTATATGCTTCACTTGTTTCCAAAATATGTTCGCGAAACGAATTCATCAGTTGAGTAATTGCTACCTCACCCTTCTCGCAAGCTGCCTTTAAGTGCAAATCAAAGTTTTCCATGGTATCTCTTGAGCGCTCTTTCGAGAAAATTGGATAAGAAGTAACAATGAAGAGCTTTGGTGTGTTTGTAAATTTAGACAGAGTGCATATACGTAAAGGCCGACAACTTGTAAAAATTCTTCGAAAAATGGTGCTTGAAGCGAAAAGTCTGCCGATCATTTTTAGATGTTTAAAAAGAGTTTGTTAAATGTCATCGGGAAAGATTTAGGACATTATGAGATGAAGTTACCTGAAATCCAGCAGAAGCTAATTTAGAATTTTTGAAATGATGAATCTCCTAATGTCAAATGTGTCAAATTTAATTTAAAATCAGTTTTTTTAAACCAAAATCACCAAGTCAAAATTTTGGTGAAAAAATTGGTAGCAGCTTATTGTCTCCAAAGCGAAAAATTTTGATTGCTTTTGTTTTTGTCTCTACAAATTTTATTTATAAATTATGGTTATGTTTCATGTTGAAATGTTGTCAAAATTTGGACTTTATGAATTTTGTGTGAGTTTAAATTTTTCACTTTGACTCTATTTATTTCTGTTGGAAAAATAATTTTCCAAGTTTTTTTACTACAGGCTATTGAAGAGGAAACAAGGAAGCTGTATCTTAAATTGTAATTCTGTTCAATGTTATTTGTGGCTTTTATTGGCTTTTTTTTACTTTTATTAAATAATTGTAAAAAAACATATACAAGATCATCAGTATCACTAAATACGGGCTATTAGAGGTGACGTCACAGACGCGACTGTACTGAAGCTAAACATACAGTGTTGCCAGTTGTGATACTAGAGTACCAAATTGATACTACATTTTTTTTACTAGATATTTATATTTACTTGTAAACAAATAATAATTTATATTCTCAGCCAAATACACATTATGTGAATGTTAATATATTTTATTTTGTTTTGGTACGACCTATCCACTCCTGTTGTTTGCAACATTCTGGCAATGCTGTAAACATATTTTTGACGTACACAGAAAGTGAGGTTAGAACAGATTAAATTACAGAAATGTTGACTACAATTGTTAAAACCATTACGAAACGACACACATTTTTCATAGCAACTATTTCCTTAGAAACAATCTCCCTACACGTCCAGGATTCAAGAAATAAACTTTTATTTGTTTAGCTTCAAAGGTACAGTCACGTACCTTGCTGACGTCACACTAATAGCGCGTATAGACATAAAAAATGTGAAATGTCAAAAAATAAATGTCAAAATTTTGTGACAGACAAAATTTTTTAAACATTTTTTCCATGTCCCTAGTATCTCATCTTACTTGAAATTTTTACCTGAAGCGCGAGTTCTGGCGCACCTGTATACACAAAAAAAAAATTTTGCAAAATATACAAGCATGTATTATGAAAATTGGCAACAAATTTGGGTAATTTATTGAAGTAAACTGGAAGTTGATGCATCTTCAAAATTCCTTTCCTTCAACTGATTTAATTTCATTTTTTTTTCAACTCGTTCCTTAATAATGATGCAATCAGACATTTATTTTGTATTCTTATCAATTTCTTGCAAAAAATTACGAATGTTTACAAACCTGCATTACAAATTGCATCTAAATTTAATGGTCTTTTTCTGACTTCTGCTTACAAACTTTTCGTCTCCAAATTTCCAAAAACTGTTAGCGGTACCGAATTTGTCCCCGTTTTTGTGTTTCCTTCCCTAAGACGATTTTTTTGCTAACATTTAATAACATTAATTTCAAATTAAAACAAAAACAGGAACTGCCAACTTCCTTTATAAAAATTACTCTATAAATGATTTGCTTTGCTAGTGGTGCCAACGTTAAGACTATTTGAATTTTCGTTTAAAGTTGCGGTCAATTCATAGTGGCCATTTAATTTATCTCAAAGTTGGCAGCACTTAGGCCCGCCATTCCTATTGTGTTGGTTTTGTCAAAAGTGACAGGCGCAATAGACTTTATATGCGAAGTATACTAACCCGACTTTTTTAGAATTGTCATTTTTGATAGCTATGTCACTAAAAAAACAATTGGATGTTTAACGTCGGATTTACACAACTCAATTTTTACAAATTTACACAGGGATGTGGCCACTATGAATTGACCGCGACTTTAAAAAACAGACTAGTCTTTGAAGAACTCTCAATTAAATTAATTATTGCACGAGAAACTCAAAAATGGAATAAAACCAGGATTTTATCAAAAAACCAACATCAGCAAACTCGAGTAAACTTCAAGTAATAAAATTATTTCCTTAATCGATAAGACCAATAATTTAATAATTAGTTCCTTCCAATTATGGAAAAATCCAAATTTTTCTATTTTTATTATATCCTTGAATCATACCACAGCCCCAGCACGTGCGTCTAGCACGATCTAGTGGGCCGCGAACACGTGAAGGTGATTTTGACAGTTAACCTAACAATTTCAGAAGTTTTCGTTCTCAATGGCTTAAATTGCATCAAATTCGAGTCAAAATCACAAAATGCGTTGGCTATTTAAGGTCTACGAGACTTTTCTGATTCGGCACCCCAAAATGACTCAAGCCGTACAAACTGGAGTACTCATGGGTGCCGGGGACGTGATTTCCCAAGTTTTTATCGAGGAACAGCCCGTGAAAAAATTGAATTACAAAAGAACACTTCAATTCGTGAGCGTGGGGGCCTTTTACGTCGTAAGTAATCAAAAAAGGGAAATGTGTACTTACCTCGAAAATCAACAATCACGTTACAGGGACCTGCATTAACGATTTGGTACGGTGTTTTGGATAAGTATGTGGGGAAAAGCGGGAAACGTGTCGCTCTTACGAAAGTAGCTTTGGATCAGATTTGTTTCGCTCCGGTTTGTCTTTTGGGGTTCATGGTTACTGTTGGGGCGTTGCAGGGAAAAACAGTGCAGGAGGTGAAGCGAGCGATAAGAGAAACATATCCCGATATTTTACTTGCTAATTATAAGTTGTGGCCAGCAGCTCAGACGATTAATTTTTATTTTGTACCGTTGCAGTATCAGGTTTTGTATGCTCAGGTTGTTGCGTTATTCTGGAATGTGTATCTTTGTTTTAAAACTAAACCAGAGAAATAATGCCACTTTTTTTATTAAAATTAGAATTTGATTTATACTTTATGCTAGGACCAAAGCATTTACTTTTAGTCTTTATTTTTTGCACTGAGGAAGAGTTATTTGTATTACATGAAAGTCAACAATGACCATTTTCACTGGGATGAGTAATATAATGAAGAAAAAATTCATTTATGAAGTTATTTATATATGTCATTTTTGTACAAAAAATAGTTACTTACTTATTTCGCCTATTTTGGATTTGCTTAATATGACGATTTATTTGGCAAATTAAATTAATTAAGTAAAAAGTACAATTGGCAACATCACATAGTTATTGTCGCTCTCTGTGTTCTAATTTTATACTTAAGTACTTAACCTGCATTTTTTGATATTGTTTATTCAATTTTTACAGTTTTGCCAGTTGTATTTTGTGCTTCACGGATAATGTGAAATACACTTGTTATTATGTTAATGGATTTTAAAATAAACGATTTGTGTTTAAACTAAAATAATTTTTCTAAAAATCGGGGATTACTTTTTTGTACTGTATGTTTAGCGTGACATGAAAACAAATTAATGCGCTATTTTTTTATTATTTTTTAATTCCATTTATTTTGTACATTATATGATACACATCAGTAACAGAAGACATCTACATTTTAAAAATGTAATTCTTAAACACATTATAAAATATACTATATATTTTGTGTCTTTTTAAACGTAACATTTAGTAATTATTTAGCTACTAAGAAAGTACAGATGTGAACAAATAGTCGTTGTAGGTCCACAAATATACATCATTCAGATCAAACCCTCTCCTTACAAACATTGTGGACACTTATTTCACGTAATAAAAAAATATCAACATTCAATCATGTTATATAAGTTTCAAGAAGGTAGATTAATTTAGGTACATTTATGCTTTTTAATACTGTATAGGCCGATAAGCGTCAACATAACATTTCACAAGCAAATAAATAAAACAGTACAGGTGCCTCAACGAACAAAATTCGTATTCACGGATGTTGTTTGAATTACCATTCCACGTTATGAAATAAAATTAAGTCAATTTTGGTTGGTTTTTGGTCATTTTGGAGGCGACCTATACTAAGTACTACTTTACATCATCAGATTGGCATTGCTCTACTTTTGATTTCTCCAATTCGAACTAAATTTAAACTATTTCGAAAAGTTTTAGTTGTGACTGAAGTAAAGAAAGAAAGCAATAGGTATTGAAGATTTCACCGACACTTATTTAATTCGATGAATTCTTCGCTTGATTTATACATTATTGTCGTAAGTTCCGGAAGCTCGAGATTGGAGAAATGCTCTTTTTCCTAATGACAGTAAGATTTGTCGGTTTCGGTTAGCCCCCTCTTTGGCCTTCTTTCTTGCAATTTCCAGTAATAGTCTGTTGCGAAGAACGTCCAACGAATTCACAATCGAGAGCGAAGCTCCGGATTCGCCCAAAGCACCTGCTCTTTTGCTTCGGGATTCGGGACTCAATTTATTCTGCAAAATTTAAACACATAAATTACGAGCACAAACCCTGCTTTAATTAAATTCAAAGTTTCGTACGAGAAAAAGCCACTCAAACTAGAAAGATGCAGTTGAACCAAGTTACAATTAATTTAGCAAATATTCGGGGATTACTTAGCGTTATTTGAGGAGACAAGTTTACTCAAATTGAAAATTGAATAAGAAATTGTTACGACTAATTGAGTTATTTTATTCGAATTTTATGGTGTAGATGGACAAATTATGCTAACTCGGGTTTATTTAGACAAGAGAGGGATAAGCTGATTGTATCAGGGTTTTGTTTACAAGATTTGTGGATCTCTGAAATCCCTTTCACGAGAAGTCGATAGACTGCAAATTTGCTGAGACTGTGTTTGGAAATTCTCAGATTTCATGGATCATTAATCAATTTTAAGTGCATCATAATTAATTTTAAAATTATAAAAAATGGAGTGGAGAGTAGTTGGTTGTAGAACGCAAAATTAAAAAATTAAGGTCATATCATTTTAAAAAAATCAGTATTACCAATTTAGATAGTTACTCTTGTTCCGCCAGAATTATTACATGCATTATTATTTTTGAATTAAGAAATATGTTCAAAAAAAAACGCTTTCTAGAAGATTTTTAATGTAATCAAATATATTTCACTTTATCACTTTTTTAAAAAGTTTTCGTTTTAATTTACCTGAAAAAGAGGAAACTACCGGGAACAGTCATTTTCTATTAGTAATACCTGTAATAGTGAAAGAATTATGAAATAAAAATTGCTTTTAAAGTTGCTTCAATTTTTATTAGTAAATAAGAGATGAGTGAAATCAGGTGTTTTATTTTTATACATTTATTGTTTTTGTAACAAAATTAACATAATAAAATAAATAATATATAAATACATTCATCGCTACAATAGAACAAAACTGGATACAGTACAATGTAAATTAAATCAAACTTGTAAACACACATCCTCGTTTTTTTTTATTCCACACTGACTAGAGTTGTATTTAATTTACATTATAACAACGAAAATACTGAATAGTTTTATACTGTTTTATAATGGAAAAAGTACAATAATTACTATATCTTAAATTTACAAGTGACTAGCATTATCAGCACATAGTGTACTTGATGGGCAAAAATACTTTCCACAAGATTGTGTTAAAATATTTAAACACTGTAGCATTTATTGAAGGGCTTTTGCAATAAAAACTACACTGTTTCTCACACCGATGTCTTCACTTGAATTTATTGTAAATTCTTGAGGTATTCTCGATTTATTTGCATTTGTTTTCTCATGTTTTCTTTTGCCCAAGTTTTTCGCAAAACATCGATTGGTGCGGTTATGGAAATTGTGGGACTCCGTCTTTGGATGTTTCGTTCGGAAGGCACCTACAAATACAAATTAAAAAATAAATCATAGAAGTTGGAAAAAACGTAGGTACAAGGATAAAAAACAAATATTTCTACTCGATTTCTACTGTATTGTTTGTGTTCACTAATTGATAATAATGCTGTGCATGTTATGTGTTTAAATTTTTGTTTGATGTATTTTGTATTGTAAAATAATCTGCATAGTTTGGATCAATTAACTTAAAAGTTCGTTAATTGTGTGTTTGATAGTAATTTGTAGTGAATAATTGGAGTTGAGTGTTTATTAATGTGTAAAAGAGAAACAAACATGCTATCAAAAACGCTCTAGTTCTACAACTCCAAATGCCAATCTTCTAAATGAACATTCACATTTACAAACAAATACTTACAGGATTTTACAAAGTCTTCTCGTGGCACACTTATATTTTACATTTTTAGAAACACTCTTATTCTCACTATTTGAATAATAATTGGCAAAAAACAATAATTTTCCGTCCAATAGTAATTTTTTCAGTAAGTAAGAAAGTCGATTTTTATTGATTTATTAGTTATTTACCTGATTTTCGATGTTCTGTGATTCCATTTCAGTCAGTACGTAAAATCTTGGATCAGTAACTCCGCTCCATTCACTGTCAGGTCTGTATTTTGCGGTCAATTTTGGTAAGAGATAACTGACGGTTTCTTGATCAGCAGCTACATCGACGGGCTCTAAATATCTTCCTCCGTAATAATTCGTACGGTCTTCACTTCTTACAACAACAACCAAGGCAGCGCATACCAAGTAAACCGGCACACGCATGATACGGACCTGAAAAAGAGAAAATTATTAATTTTCTTAAAAATTTACATTTGTCAATGTTTGTTTAACTCGCATAATATTTCGAGAAAAGAGAGTTTTAAACTACTAAGGAAACATAAAAAATTAATCGCACACAAAGTATGTAGGTAGACGAATGTATTTGCAGAATTAAAAATTTGAGGTGGAAATTTTAAATTAATGAAAAAAATCTGTTCGCCTCTTGGTTTGTAACTATAAAATATAATAATTGCTAAAACAATATCATTTGATCCAAATTTCTAAAATTTAACATAAAGTTTCTACTTTTAAATTTAAAATTCTTCATAAAATACAGGCTTTTTATTTTACTATATTTTCTAAAATATATAAACCAACGCAAATTGTAAATTCTGGGTTTAAAGCTTCAAAACCCACGCTTAAAAGTTGGAATTTACTCACTTTTTTTAATATCCTTTATACTTTTGTTTTGTAGCTTCTGAGTGGTGCAATTTTTGTTATTACACAGGCCGACAAAAAAAAAGTCATGTCGTGACAACTTGACAAATTTTATATATATCATTTTGTTCATCTCAGTAAGACAAATCAAATGCACTAAACAAAATTTCAAAAAGTCCACACACTTTGAACTAAATAATTTTTTCTAATTTAAATGAATTTTAAATACTTTAACTTTAAAAAATCATTACTCAATAACTATTAGGCCGATTTTCTTCAAATAAAGATCATTCTAAAGGGATGGACTTGCCCTTTAGAATGATTTGCAATTTAAAATTTAATATTGGCAAATTTTTCTTCGAAGCAAATCGAAGTTATCTAAGAAAAACCCTACGAGTAAATTTTTTTCTTTGTCACCGTCGTGTAGAGCATCTTTTTATTAGTAAGAATCCACATTTTCAAAATAATATACCGAGTGGTTCGTAAGATATGATTTTTTGAAGTTAAGGTCTGCTATTCAGGTATTGCTCCATATAGGAGAAATGCATGTTCATCTTACTTAAAATTGCATTTTTATTAAAGTATTTCTTTTAAGACTCTTCTTTTGCTTAAAAATGGTCAATTGCACCTTCATTGTTCTAATTAGAATAAACAAAAACTGTTTCTTTACTTAAAACAAACAAAGAGTACCTGCGTACTAATTAAAGCAAATAGAGTTTTTTTTTGTTCTAAAAATGATCACTGATCACTGAGCAAAAGGATCTAGAAGTTTAAAGCAGTATCTTGAAATATAAGAGCAAATCTTTTTCAAATTAAATCACTTTCCATTCAGATTCTAAATTGTTCCTTTGTTCTAGCTTTCTGAACATTTTTTTGAAAATGTTCTCAGCAAATGCTTTCTCATCACTTTCTACTGATGTTGAATGTAATAAGTCAGTTGCTTCGTGTGCAACTGTTATCACAACAACTACTACCTACAGGCTAACTGAAGCTAATCGTAGCATGTACCAACAAAATAAATCAGATGACTTATTACATTTAACATCACTCGAAAGTGATGAGAAAGGATTTGCTTAGAACATTTTCAAAAATAGTTCAGAAAGCTAGAGCAAAGTGAACAAGTCGAAATCTGAATGGAAAGTGATTTGATTTGAAAAAGATTTGCCCTTATATTTAAGGCTCGTGCCTTAAACTTCTAGATCTTCTTTGCTCAATGATCAGTGATCATTTTTACAACAAAAAAACTCTTTATTTGCTTTAATTAGTACGCAGATACTCTTTATTTGTTTTAAGTAAACAAACAGTTTTTGTTTATTCTAATTAGAACAAAGAAGGTGCAATTGACCATTTTTAAACAAAAGAAGAGTCTTAAAACAAATACTTTTATAAAAATGCAATTTTAAGTAAGATTAACATGCATTTCTCCTATTTGGTGCAATGCTTGATTAGCAAACCTTAACTTCAAAAAATCATATATTGTAAACTACTCGGTATATTCTTTCGAAAATTTGGATTACAACTAATAAAGAGATGCTCTACACGATGGTAATGAATATTTCGAATTACTTCGAACTTCTTCGAACAGTGTTCGAAGAAAAGTTTGCCAATATTCAATTTGAAATTTCATAGCATCCTAAAGGACAAGACCATCCCTTTAGAATGGTCTTTATTTGAAAGAAATCGGCCTAATAGTTATTGAGTAATGATTTTTTAAAGTTAAAGTGTTTTAAATTCATTTAAATTATATATTTATTCTTTTAAAAATTTGCATTACAACTAATAAAGAGATGCTCTACACCAGGGTAATGATGAAAAAAAAATCTACTCGTAGGGTTTTTCTTAGATTATTTGGATTTACTTCGAACTTCTTCGAACACTGTTCAAAGAAAAGTTTGCCAATTACAAATTTCATATCATTCTAAAGGGCAACTCCATCCCTTTAGAATGGTCTTTATTTGAAGGAAATCGGCCTAATAGTTATTGAGTAATGATTTTTTAAAGTTAAAGTATTTTAAATTTATTTAAATTAGAAAAAAAAATTTAGTTCAAAGTGCTAAGATTCCAACCTGTAATATAATATAAAATAATAGCAATATAATAAAAGCAAATATTTTTGCTTAATTAAAAGAAGTTGATTAGGAGATATGTATACTAGGTAGTATAAAAATCTCTAAACTTTACATTAAAATCTAAAATTTTCTACTTAATGTTACTAAGACGGTCTCTTAAACTTTTAAATTGTTTAATTTGCTTAAAAATTCTGTATTTGTATTTAAATGAAATAAAAATGTACTCTTAAAGTATTTTCTTATTTATTAATTTACGTAGTTTTGAAATTCATCTCAAAAGCATCTTCAATATCTTATACCAACAAGACATTTTATTATTTATTGATTTATTGCCAAGATATTGTTTAATTTGTATTCATTTCTTGCGTTTACCCCACTTTGTATTCCGTGCTGCAGCTTCAACATAAACATGATTGATTTAAGTTATGTTTATTATAACTCTTTGATGCACTTTTAATTTTCTCTCCACGGCATGGTATTGAGAAAACGTTGGAAAGAATGCAGTAATAGTCGTTCAAGAGATTCCCAATAAGTTCACCTAGATTCTGAAAAACCTAAATTTAATTCGTGATTAATTTTCTGGCACAACCCCTTCAGCAAACCCTTCAAAACTAATTACTCGACAAACCTGTTGATTTACATTACACCCTTTGAAGAATTTTATATAAAAATAAATAAAACCAATCATTTGTTTGCATTAAAATTGTTTGTCTGACGCACACATCAAACCTATTTGAAATCTCATCATTGAGATTGCAAAATTAAAATCTACAAAGAGCTGAATAAATACTGGCTTCATAAAATTGCGGTCTTTTTCTACCAGACTAAAACTATGCTTTTGATGAGTTTGGAAGAAGCCAAGGTTTTATTTATTCATCTTGCTTTACCAAAAAGCCAGTCGTGAAACGAAAAACATACAAAAGTGATCGAGTTATGCAAATCGCACAGTAGACAGTTTTTGCACGTAGTTGCCTTTAAGGTACACATACAAAGCACCGATTTTTCTAACACATCTTTTATGGTCGGTTTTTGTAAACTTAATCTTGTTTATGGGCTGAAAGCGCCATGAAATCTCACCTCATTGACATAAGAACTTTATTTAGTACTAAGCCACAACTCGATATTCATAAAGAGTGTGAAACATTAGCCGGTAAGGGGGTAATAAAGAGTAAGAGGGTGAAATGAGTTCTTGACGTCACAAATCTGATTTTTTAGGGATAATCATTACGAACATGAAGAAAACAATTCCAAAATGGAAAATTTAATAAATTATCAGGAGAAGAAGGCGACGAGTTGAAAGGTTATTTTTATCCTGTTGAGATATTTTAATTGCGGTTTATGTTTCCTAATAAAGTGATTTAGCAACTCTTTATATTTATTTTCCTAGTAATTATGCTGATATGTCAAGACTTGCACGTTCATAACGTGTTCATAATGATCTAAATATAAACTCGTATTTATCCACATTTTATTATCTCTGAAAATATATTTCCATCTACTATATGTTATTTACCTATTCCCATTCATCACAAAACTTACGCAATAAAAACGCCAAATGAAAGAATTGTGAATGTCAACTAATGTAAAGAGTCCACTTTCGCGTAACATAAATCTAAATTTACCACTAATTGATGTTAATTTTAACGAGATAATCAGCTATTGTCACGGTCGTTTTATTTTTATTCTTTATTTAGAATTTCATTTGATTGGTTTAATCAATAAAAAAGCCGCCTAAATTGCCCTTTTAAAAAAATATAAAATCAAGTCCTACTCACATTTGATGTTTCATAAACGCACCAAGAGCAAACAAACCACTTTATTTTACACTCAGTTTCGGTAAAATGATGGCACATTTGACGTTAATGCCATGATAAAATGGTACATTTGTGAAATGTTTCCAATCTTCCACAATTATATATGTAGAAGTGTGAAGATTAATGGTGGTCATGTGACCTAGACAAACGAAACGTGCGATATATGTACTAATAGATGAATTAATTTTGTTTGAAATTTCGAGTTCGGTTTATTATTTTCTTTTCTAATATTTCGCTTGTTAGAAAATTTTCCATTGCAATCTTTTAATAAAGTGATGATTTGGTATGAATTACGTCTATTTGGCTCTAATTTCAAGAGTAACCAAAATGTGCCAATATTGGCTCATGCAAAAAAAATAATTAAATTTATGTATGTAGAAGCAAACACAAAGGTAATAATATTATTGGTGTTTATTGACAAACATTGCACAACATTGGATACCTGAGGTATCCCACAAAACTTTTTCAATTAGTTTTGTTACAAAAAATGCTTTTGAACTTGCTACAAGATGTTCAATATTTTAAATTAGTGCTAGAATTAAAATGAAACTAATGAGTGAATAAATGAAATCTGAAAAAAATTGATTTGTTTAATTTGCTACATTTTTATAAGCTAATAGCTTTTTCATCTGGGAAATGACACCTAGTAGCAAAAATACATATGGAACACCCGATATAAATATCAAACCGGAACTAATGTAAAATTCGATTAAACATAATTTATTCTGCGGTCTCTCTATTTGCTATAAAGCTAAGTGTTTACACATATTTAGGAGATTAAAGAGTCGATAACACTGAAATAGAGTATTTTTACTCGAATTTCATTAAAATAAAATTTATAATATAAATTGGGTTAGGTCATAATATACGATACGAGGCCAAATCCATAAAAATTTCCTTTACATAAACTTGTTAATTGGGTAAAATGTAGTGCAAAATTGATTGATTTGTAGTCTCGTCTCTGAAGTTTATACACATTTTTAGATTAGAAGTAAATAAATTTTACTTATACTTACAAAAAACTTTTTATATCAATCATAGAAACATTGGATACAAATAAAATAAATAATACGCTCGTCTCTGAAATTCACGCTTTTAGATTTAAAATTAAATTTTAGTTTAGTTACTTATAGAAAACTGACAGAAAATTGTAGTGATTTTTAAAAAGATTTGAGATTTATTGGAAAAAAGCAGAAAAAAATATTTTCCTAGATAAATTGGTTATAAATAAAATAAATAATATTTATAATACAAATAAAGTCAAAATCGTTTAGCCTAATTGCATTTGAATAACTGAATGTTATTGAGAGAAACACTGGCAAGGGTCAAACTTTTCACTTAACAGGTGTTAAAATAGAACTAACCTTCCGCAATGTTGAATTGTGCTTCACTGAATAACAATAAATTGTATTTAATTAAAAAATCAATATTGACTTTAAAATTCCTTCAATATTCATGAGTTCAATGAAAAACACGTGATTATTCGAACGAAAAAGAACAAATATGTGTTATAAAAATTTGCAAATTCAGTGAACAAAAACTGACAAATTTTGCAAATGCGTTTAATTGTTTATTTTAAAATGAGATGCTTAAATTTTGATTACATAGAGATGACTAATGCAATGTGACTATCAAAAAGAAGCTTGTCATACCTTATGATTAATTAACAGTGAGTGAAATATATTGTGTAATTTTGTAATTAGCTGAAGAATTTGGTTAAAATTGATTACATCTAGTAAAATACTCAATTAGCTTAATACGCCAGAAATTGACAAAGACTGAACGATTTTTCAGTTTCTAACTGAAATTGAATTATCGATTATTAATTATATTTCAAAAAAAGTTTTTGTGGGTGCTGTAATGTTTTAAAACATCTCGTAATGATTAATAACCAGTTTGAGCTCATCCAAATCGCTTTTTAAATTGGAAATTTAACATTCGGTATTTCCTGCCAGTTCCAATCTATTTTACAGGAATGCTGTAAACACTTGTGTTCACGATTTATCAGAATAGGAAATTTCGCAGGATAACAGGTGTAGGCTGACACGTTCGTTAACGGACAAATACATCACTCTCTGATTGTTTAAAAGATAAAATTCTCAACACGTTTGAAAAAGTTGATTATTTGCGACAAGTTTGAGAATACGATTGGCGCAGACGGCCTAGATTGCGCTTTCAAAGCCTCAAAGCACCTGTTGAAAGACCATTGAAGGGAACGAGAAACTTGTGTTTGCCTAAGAGTGTCTCCAGTTTATTTATGTATAATGACAAAAACTCGCAGGTGCGGCTTTCGCGGATTAAAAGATTCGGTTGATTTGTGACTTGCATAAACCTTTGGTTTTATTAGAATTTATTGTGGAAATTAATGCGTTTGGATTTGCGATAATCAAACGTCGGCGGTTATTAACATGAGAAATCCAAACGTTTGCTTTTAGCATATAATCCGTGCGAGCTTCAGTGGTCAAAGCTCCCAGGTGATGATGCTTTGACCTATTTAGCAGGTCAAACTTTTTACGTCCTATTTACCGGAATAAATACGAGTGTTCTGTTTGCTATCCGGAGCGGCTAGATTTGATTAAAAGCCTGATCAAATAGCACACGCAATTTCTATCGAACACCTTTCAGAGAATGGCATTTTTTGTAGCAACTTGGAATTAGTACATTTTGCAAAGTTTAATTAATTCGGTAACTAAGCCAATAGCTCTTTCAAGTCGTAAAATATTTACAACGCTTGATTCAAGCAATGTTCTTTATCTCAACATTTACTTTTATGGCTTGTCTTACCTAATGCATCATGTGTGGGTTTGCATATAGAGAGCATATTAAAGTTTGCCGACAAAGTGTCAAAATCTCATGTGTTTGAACTTTTTCATAAGGATTTTCACGAAATGTTGACATAAATTGTTTCCACCAGATTTATAATAAGTCTAATATGGCGAAAAAAACTGTTGATGGGTACCTGATTGTACCAATTTATTTTTTCTTAAATGTTCATTGACTCAATTAGCTGGGCTTTATTGAATCAAAAAATATCGGAAATATTTGTACAACCAATTTGAACTGAATTAAAGTCTACGAGAGTCTGCAACGTCATAGCCATCATGTGTTCAGCATCGGAAAATTCTTCTCTCTGTTCTAGTAGTTTTTTAAGAACATAAACGACAACAAAACATATTTAATTAAATGAATTAAAACAGTAAACCACTTTATTATAAAAAGCTGTTTAGTAATACAAAGAGTGTTCCTTGGTCAACTACTTTGGACGTTTAGATTATTATTTAACTCAGCAATAAACATGATTTTAAAATTTAGAAATCTCAGTTAAAACATCCAGTACTATGTTTTCTCAAAAGAAGCAAAGTTTCATCTAAAACATTTTAAAATTCATAATTTAGCTTTGAAATTAATTTATTTGTTTTCTCCGCAATTTTGAGAATGAAATTTAAAAGATGCTAGGCAGGTATTCGCTTTTCTTGTGAAATTGTGAAGCATTTACCTCACCGGCTTTGATGTGAAATTGTTGGTAAAGTTTCTTGTTAGTAACCGACAATCTTTTTTAAACGATTGCATTTATCTTGCTTTTCTGAGAGAACATTTTTGGGACACATTTTTCTTTTTTTTTCATACCTATCAAGTGCTAATTTATTTCCTAAAGACCAATTTAAATTCAGGATTAACACTAGCAACTCTGCGGAATTATGCATACAATCACATTTACCATTATCTGGTCTAGAGGATCCTGAATATCTAACTAAGTAGAGACAATTACGCGTTTATTGGTTAAATAAAATGAAGTGGAAGAAGTTTTACTTGAAAGATTTTTAAAATTGGAGATGCGCCCGCGCGTTAAACACGATCGATAAAGTAGAGAGTCTGTTTTACAACAGAGAGTTCTGTCAAATGTTGTTATTAAATAACCTCAAAACACCAGTTTTTAAATAATTTAAGTAAAAGCAATTAAAAATGAGCACTGAGATTAAAATATGTTTCACGTGTCGTAAAATTGATCATAAGAAATACAGCAATGTGCGAGATTTTGACACCGACATGATTTCTTACTTAGAAAAATTAAAAACTTGTGTGACAACAAACTTGGTAAGTGATTTCATTTCTTTTTGGGGATTATTTATTACGGAAATTGTGTTTCAGATAGAGACTGATAGTATGGAGATGTGTCCACTTTGCATAAAATATCTTCGAATAAGTTACAAATTTCACATGCAGGTTTTAACATCTCAAGATTTATTGCAAAGGGATGCCATTAAAGAAGAATTTGATGAGAGTGAGAATTACGTAAAATCGGATTGTGACAGTGATTTTGACGGTTTTGCCAAAAGTGACAGTGTTAGTAAAAAACGAACAAAACGCAACACTAAAAAGTCCCCAACCTCAAATGAAAAGTTTCGCTGTGATCATTGCGCAACTGAGTACTCCAAAAACTGGCAATTGCGCAAACACTTAACTCGAGTCCACAACGACTTTCGCAAATTTATTTGCAATTATTGCGGTAAGGAATTCAAACAGTCCTACCACCTAAAAGAACACATTACGTCCCATACGGGCGAAAAAAACTACTCCTGTCCCATTTGTGAAAAAAAGTTTCAAAGACTGTCCTCGCAGAGGAGACACATCAAGTCGCACGACGCGCCTCCCGGTCATAAAACCAAACGAACCCCATTTTTGTGCACGATCTGCGGGAAGAGTTTTCCGTTTTCGAACGGTGTGCAAAGACACATGCGGATTCACCTCGGGATTAAAAACTTTGAGTGCACTTGGTGTAATAGGAGGTTTACGCAATCGACGCATTTGCAAGTGCATATGAGGACTCATACGGGAGAGAAACCCTACATTTGTGACACGTGTGGGGAGAAGTTTTCGCTAAAATCGTGTCTACTGAAACATAAAAATACTAGGCATTGTAACTCCCAGCCTCTGGTCGATGAGTTGCCCATATTTTATTTATCAAAAGAATTTGAACAAAATTAGATCATTTAGACACTATTGTAGTGAAGGTGCTTGCAATATTGCCATAGATTGTCAATTTGTATGTCAGTTTTTGGACAGAAATGTACTTAAGAAAATAAATGTATTGTTTAAATACGTGTTTAGAATAGTTATATACATTATACGTGCGGTAGGTATAATTTTACAGCGTGAAGTTTTATATTGAAGCTCGAAGCGAAGCTGAGAGCTTTAATAAAACTGAACGCTGGCAAATACCTAACACACAAATAATGTTTAATAAAGTTTATTCAGACATATCTGTGTATTTTTTGTTCCATTTACAAAATTCGAGTATAGCTTAAAATGAAACACGTTTGTTGTGGTTTATATTTGAGAACAAAATAAAAAATTTTTAGAATCACTAAAACTGCATTATTTTTTTCTATATGTATACAAGGTGTTTCAGAACTCGTGCCCCAGAGAAAAATGCCAAGGTGAGGTTTTAGGAACATAGAAAAATGTTAAATAAATTCTATCTAAAAATTTCGAAATTATGGGAGTTTTTAATTTTGCACACACTTTGACTCTATTTTTCATGTTGTTTTGCTGCAGGTTATTAGAAGAGGAAACAAGGAAGCTTAAATTCCAACGATGTTTAACGTTATTTTATTAGCAGAATTTTTGTACCTTTACTAAATAATTATGAAAAAACATATGCAAGATCATTAATAACACTTAATAGACATAAAAAAGTTAAATGTTAAAAAAATAAATGTCAAAATTTTTTCACTTTTTTCATATTCTTGGTATCTTATCTGACTTGGAATTTTTCTCTGGGGCGCGAGTTTTGAAGCACCCTGTAATTTTTTCATTCTATTGAAAACAACAATTCAATAGTTTTTCCATATAAAACAAAAGTTTAAGGCAAAGATTTGTATAATATGAACTACGAACGAATGCCAAGTTTAAAATTTATTGGAATAAAAAATACAATAAATGTAGAAAAATGTTAATTTAAACATTATCACTGTTGTCAATAATATTCTAAATTTTGACTGCAGCTTTGCCGTGACTATGACATTTATTAGCATTATTTGCGAAGCCACCAATTAGAATATCAAAGGAAAATTAGCACTATGGAATATGAGCAGACTAAGAGCAAATACAAACGCAGAAACTAATTCAAATATTGTTTAAATTGAATAAAAGTGGACCATGTTTGTCTGCAAACATGGTAATAAAAATTGATAATCAGAAAATGAATGGAGACTGACTGAAAAGATTCGCTTTATGACACTTTTGGAGTGATATCCAAAAATTGTCGAATACTTTTTCTTTCTTTAATATCTTTAGGTAATGAAAACATTAAAAGAAGGTATGTAATAAACACATTAAAAAGAAAATATTTTGTGTGTTTGAGTATCTCGGTTTATTCATCTGTGAGGATTCAATAAAATTCAGGAAAAACTTAAATTGGAAAACTTTATTTACAGCAGGTGTTTGCAAATTGAAACCACGTAATATAACTGGATTCTAATTAATAATCTTTACACTTACGACTCGTGTTTTCTTACATTCGTAAAATTTGTTTACAACTTTCTTTCTTTGATTAATATTCTATAGTTTTCGTCACTAACAGGCTTAAATTTCAGCCATTTGGATTACTAACTTTACTGTTAAAAGCTTCTAGAAAAGTTTGACTAATAAATTGAAAAGAACACTAAGAGGAAACTTCCTGAGTAAGTAAATATAATGCATATCAAGATTTACTTCATCAAAAGGTAGTAGTGACTTATTGTAAGAAAACTCCCAATCTTGCTTTTCATCGAATGCATAATTAACATCAAAGTAAACTATAATTTAATTATAAAATCTCTATTGCAAGACTAGTTTGCAATCAAAGTTTAGTAGAGTTTGTTCGGTGATTGTAGAAAGGACTTGTAACACAAGTACATTATTTAGGTCTTTCTGTAATCAAGGATTCAACCACTTGTACTCTCGTGAGGTTGTTGAGTTTGCTTGAAAAAGTATATAAGTATTTGAACTTTAGACGAGCTAAAATTGTTATTTTTTTAAACATCCTCGGCAGTATAGAGCAAATTGTGACCAAAAATCAATATTCAAATTATTGTAACCTATTTTTCTTTGAAATAATCTAACTGCATGTTTTAACTGTAACAAATGACTCTCATAAAAACCTCCCACAAATCTTGTGCGTACTTATGTCTGTAATGTATCGCTTTGTTAGCACAATAATTTGTCTTGACTCAAAGGCGAACTCTGCTTGTAGATTCAAACTGGTTGTTATTTCAAACAATGATTCACTACAAAAAAACTATTACAAATCTTATATTTTCAAATTAATACTGATTTTTAACAAAGTGGTATTTATTTTCATATTACTGAGAGCTTTGTTCGAAATTATTTTTCGTTTCAGTTGAAAGTACCTTAATGCATTTTGCGTTTTCACTCCGATTCTTTTGGGAATATATATCAATAACAATCATAAAATCGTCTGATTTTTTGCGAGTAAATACACAAAGGTTCATAAATTGGAGTTTCAGCAATTAGTGTCACCATAATTTTATTTATGTTCAATTCTCTTGAAATTTGATGAAAGATTAAATGATTGATCGAATTATAAACTAATAATTTTATCATTTTAGTCTTACGAAATGTAAGTTTCAACGACTGGGATTTCATCATAAAAATAAAATCGTTACGTGCTTATTAAATCCATAAAACAATTGGATTAAATTTTTGTATTGGTAACATCGGTCATAATAATGCATTTAATTTAAACGTTTCCATTAAACGACAGTCTTTGATGTTAATATGTGAAGCTTACAAGTTATTAAATTTTCACCTGAGGTGTTAATACCATTGATCGTGTCAAAATCGTCCAATTATCCTAGAGGGTGTTAAAAGCTTGGTCTACGCTTATTACAACCATTAACTTTTAGCAAGACGGAATAAAAGAATTTTCACAAATTAATTACCTCCAAGACAGTTAAAACTTTGCTGAATATATTAAAAAATAAAAGAGATCTTGTCTTAAAATTGTTAGTCGGAAGCAGCGAATATTTAATGCTACTGTCACTTTCTCCTCATAAATAATAAAATTGTTTGTTAGAAAAACTCTGGCCCGGCGCATCCACCATTTTTACATTTAAGCAAACTAACTTTATTAGCTCACCAATCGGTTTAATATGATTACAGCGTGTCGATATCTAAGTCAAATCACATTAATGTTAAGGCTAAAATCCCAGTTATCCG
This sequence comes from Tribolium madens, assembly GCF_015345945.1. Taxonomy (NCBI): domain Eukaryota; kingdom Metazoa; phylum Arthropoda; class Insecta; order Coleoptera; family Tenebrionidae; genus Tribolium; species Tribolium madens. Next base: position 3,609,356 of record NW_025401068.1, read on the forward strand.
AGCTGATTGAAACCTAACAAGACTCGTATAATAAGTGGCCTTAACGTAAATTTAAAGGAAATTCGGATTATTCCACTGTTCGAATATATTCAATTATGCACACTTCCTTTATTGACAAAGATTTCTTTGATGAGAAAATGGGATATTGGTATTATGCAAAAAGAAAAGTAAAGTGTTTTCCCATCAACATTGGCTTACGTTGTTTAAAAAAGTGTTAGAGAATTGATTAACATTCTTTGTCATTTATAAAATTGAATTTATTAGATTTTATAGCTTATTAGGTTTATACGGGGTCTTTTTTAAAAGAATACATTACGTTTAACTTACAATATTTTATTATACAGGGCGAATATTAAGCATGAACTAAACGGTTTTTTAATCATTTGCCTTCACAAAATAATAATTTATATAAATTAAAGTAATAAAAAAATTGAGAACGAAATTTTGTTTTGTTTTTGACTTATGCGATTTTTTTGTCAAAATAGCAATTAATGTAATTTTTTTTTTAATTAAGTATTAGGTAGATAGTTATAATCCTTAGATCATAACCTTTATGAGAAAAATGGTTTTATAGTGGGTTGCCATTAAAAAAACTAAAAAATTTTTTTTTTGTACAACTCAAAAACAAAAGAAAACTTCAAAAAATGTTATTCTTGATAAAACAACACATTTTTATAGTACTTTATTATCCATCAATTAGTTTTTCCAAAAAATTAATAGTTTAAGCAAAAAATGTTTGTTTCCATACTTTTTATTCACCTGGTATGTATAAAAAAAGTGAGTAACATAAAAAAATCAATAATGTTATGATCGCTTTTGTTGATTTTAATTATCACTCTTAGTTTAGCTTTTAACCAGTCGTAAATTAAAATGGTGACGTTTCTTTCAAAACAAACCTAAACGTATTTTTCATCCTATTGCGATTATGGATTTATGTGTTGTAAGTCGATTAAGTGGTAGAACGGCCACTAAATGAAGCTTGTTGGGGTAAAATCTGGTATAAAAAATTGCAGGCTACGATGAAGAACGATATTTGTAAAAATTGACGAGTTTTCTTCGTGCGCCTCTAAAAAAATTGAACTGCAATTTCTAAAGTGAAAGTGAAGCTTTTCGTCCGGTAAATGTACCTAAGTGTGAATGATTTATTTGGGTCTTTATAGTATCGAAGTTGGGTTGTTAAATTCGTTAAAATTTATGGTCGGGTCAACTTTGGCAAACACTCTACGTGTGATAAAGATTAGATTAATTCCGCCACCTAGGCCATAAATAAACCCAGCAATTTATCAAATAAATAAACGCCAAGTCGCTGAAAGCTTTTAATTTAGCACAGGTGACATCCTTTCAACCATTTGTTGGACAAACACGACTCAAGAGGCCGGCTTTGCGGTTTACAGGTCCGGACGTAGAAAGTAAGGTGACCGTTGGTGTGAAAAGGAGTCCGATTTAATGGTTGTCGCCTCTAAATGTGGGAAGTGCTCTTCACGAGCTTTCTCTCAAAGCTACCGACTTTACTTTTGACGTCACGTCATGTAGAAAATTTATCAAGCCACAGGTGGCTTTTTTAACTATTTGCCACTTTTGAAGACTTAATTCTCAAGAGGTTTCCGTAATTTCAAATTTCGCAAACTCTATTCAAACACTGTCTTTATTGTCTTTGCTCAAATGAATTGGAATATTGGATCGAACGAAATGACACAATTAAAAGTTATAACATTGAAGAATTGAGAATTTCTCAAACGAAAACTGTTGAAAAACTTAAATAGAATAGTAATGGATTAAGTTAGAGTTTCCGCCAGCAATCAATAAACCACAATTGAGATTAAAGAGGTTTAGGAACAGCTTTCGCGCTACACCTAATATCACCAACATAATAGAGCATATCAACTCAGGTACCTCTCCACGTTGTAATGACATCTCTTCAATTTGTTGGTCGTGTCAAAACAACTCAAACTACCAAACTCTTGTCTCAAGTTTTTAATCGATGATTATCAATAAATCTCCTTGACAAAATCAAAAAAAAATCTCTTTATTTGTAGACAGCTTTGTCTGTAAATGTTGAAACGCTTCGTTAGCAAACGTATTTTTAAACTTTTAGTTAATCTCTTTATTGTGGTAGAATGAGTTCAGGTACAAGTATTTAACTAAACTGTTTCCTCCTAAAGAGGGCTTTTAGTCTAGAGTAAATTTACATTTTATTTTTAACTGTTTTTCTTTTCGTCACTTTTAACCTTTTGAAACAGGAAATTGCTTGGTTTTGTAATTAAAAGTCGAACATTTAATAATTGCTTTTAATATTGTTAATAACGAGCACTAAAAGCGAGTAACCAAAAATTAGTTTAACCACCACAAAGTAGAACTTTTCACGGGAAACCTCAAAGTTCAATTTAATGCTTTATTATCACTTCCGGAAATAGCTAAAAACATGTAAAATATTGCGTAACTAATTAAATACTCCTATCTATTTTAAATTTTGAGATAACATTTTGTCTTTTTTTATGTAGTGCTTTCATAAATGATTAAGAGCCATGTAACTGGAATAACGAAACTACACTTAGTAGTAGAGATAAGGACAAGTTTCAAAAGAAAATTCATTGTTATATTTTTAAAATTGGGATCGCTTTTGTGTTCAAATCTTAGAATTTAGTAAATATCTACCTAAACCTGAGCATGACAGTAAAAATAAAAGTCTGATAATGTCGGCTAAGAATATCATAGAAAACTTTGAACGAATGCTGGATACACTTGGAGAGTTGTAGTTTGATTTTTGATTCCAGATTAACGTTTAGGTTCAATAAAACGATCACACATAAAATTGTATAAAAACCTATTCCATTCGTGCCCACCTGCTAGTTAATATGAATATTTGTTATAAGTCGGAAATGCCTTAACGCTGATAAGCTTTTACTGCGACTTTATTTCTTTTTAAAAATAGCCAAAGTCAATAAATGGGGTTGGAAAAGGGTCATACACTAAATAATAAATTCGACAAACAAGATCTGATTGACATGTTGTGTTTTTTTTTAGGCAGAATAAAAGTTGTTTTACTTATAAAAGAATTAAATTTGTCTTGTTGTCTGATAAACAAATTATTTATTTGTTTGCATTGAATAAAATAAATAACATTCTGGTTAAAATGTAACTCAAAAAGACATAATTGAAAATTTAACACATTTCTAAATTGATTATTAATCTAAACTGTTCACGTGCAGAAAATTTAATTTAACAGATATCACGGTTCATTTGTTTGTTAATGTTGGATTCAATTTTCTTTGTTTGTATAACCTACATAAACACAAAATACGATTTTATTTCATATTTTCCCCATTACGAGTATTGATTCTTTGCTAAATAGATAGTTATGGTAGAGAAATTTTACCGATAAAACGTAACAATCTACAGGATTTTATCTATAAATACTTGCTTTATAATAAATAGGAAGTGTCTGTTATGTCGCATCACACCTATTTATTTATTACTAAATAGATCAAACCCACTAAACTAATTTTGTTACCGCCGTAAATGATTCTGCATTCATTACTAATGTGGATGCTCGTCAATAACTGATTTCTCTTTCAAACATAAACGTAAATATGCAAATGAAATATTCATTATCTAAATCCCCTCATAATGAAATTATCACAAAAAACACATGCCAGTAATTTGAATAAGAAGTAGATATGTGAGATGTTGGAAAACTGGGATAAAGAGATGTCACGTCAATCAAAAATTTCTTGTGTTAGTTTTCAGATAAATTCGATACTCATCCAAATGGTGACATATTCGATTTCGATACTCACCTGCAACATGATTTAAAGTCTCATAATTCTTCTAATGGTCTTCAGACGGAAAAGATGATGAAAAATGTGTCCATTATCGCAATTAAAACTCATAATTCCAAACTTCCGCTTAATGCGGTTTCTCGAGGAAAACTTATTTGCCGGGAAAATATTCAGTGAGTTTATTTTACACCAGTCGTGATTTTCAATTTTTTACAATGCGTCGTATTAAGGCAAATTTCAGCGAACAACAGGGAATTTCTTTTGAGTGATGACTCTAAATAGAGTGGCCTGAGATACATCTCGTATAGCCTTCCGTGTTATATTATTTGTAACATCGACGTGACATGTAACTCATCTTGTTGAATTAATTGTGTTTCGTGAACACCTACCAATCGCCGGATTTTAGCTCAATTTTTATTCAATTTTATTAAATCGCTTTAGGTTCGTATTTCAAAAACAGGAGTATGAAAAGGAGCGATTTTATCGTATTCTAAAGTCAAAACACATCTGAAACATTGAAACAAAAGTTCGGAAATGAAAAATTTGTTTTTCGTACAGCGTATCACAAAATTATCAAATCAAATGAAATTGATGGCATCACGGATGCCATGTTATTCACTCTCTTTTAAAACGTATATATTGCTCGATTTTAAATGTGTTTCGTTTGAATTTTATGAAAAAATACGAGCCAATAAAATCATACTTTTGAAACACAGGTTTATATTGTGTTCTAAACTTTACACAAAACTTGATAATAACTCAAAGTTTTTACATTTTTTGTGAAGTTACATCTTCGGTTGCATACAAAAAACAAAAGTGAATATAAATTGAAAACAATACAATACAATAATACAATAGTTTTTTAACAACGAAAATTGAAATTAATCCTGAAAATTATTGCTTGAACCAATTATAATGTTTGTTTACTTTTGTTTCTCATAATTAATTAAGAAAGTTTACAAAGAGTTTGCTGTCGATCACCTAATAAATATTAAAAACTGTCTTATTAATTAAAATAAATCAGTTTTTTAAGCAGACATTGTAGAAACGTTTGCTAGTTTCAAACTTTTTTTTTTTAATTTTCAAAAATGGTGGATGCGCCGGGTTAAGACAAACAATACAAATTTGAAATAATAAAACATTGTTAGCAATTTGATTTCTGCATTTTACTTTTAAACTTTGTGATATTTGTATTCATGAAGCGTATTTGTTGAATTCAGAAGTTAATATTTTCTCAATATTTGCCCGATCTGATGCGAATCTAGTCTAGAAGTTTTTCCATTATTACTCACTACAAAATCCCAGATTGAACTCAAAATGCTATTGCATTGTGTGAGTTTATTATGTCTTATCTTTTTAAAAGATTTAAGAGATAAAACGTGATTTTGTTGCATTTAGATGTAGCTTTAAGCCAAATAAATTTTGTTTCATTTTAACTAATTAAACAGATCTGGATGACCTATTAAATTTATACTAAATAATTGTTTGATTTATAAAATAATTAATTTATTTAATTATACGTACAATAAAGCTGTTTATAAAACTTGTCCTCGTCGAAATAAATTACCTATTGTTAAATTATCAATTATTTAAATCTACAAATTAGCGAAACGGAAAGCGACCATTAAAAAAACTGTTGTTAGGGCGTGATGTATTCCTATTGTGGATCACTCAAATAATGTCACTAGCAATGATATTATTATTTTGTGGTTTATCGAATGATGAGTAATGAAAATGAAAAAGTAATTATTCACAAAATTTACATACCCATTATGTTCCTCTACGAGAATGTGTTAAATAATTGCAAATTGAAAAGTTTTATTAGCCACTAAAAAGCCAAGCATGTTTAATAGATTTCTTTAAAGTTTAAAGATCGGTTTAGAAATTGCCACAAGCATGTTGAACACTACTTTTCATCCACTCAGCAGTCAAGTTAATTGTGAAGTTTCTTTCTAAAGCAACATCCATCTTGCTTTTAGCTTGACTTTCGTTTTATTTAAAATTTCAATGCAAGATAAATATAGATTTTTTTCACCTTAACAATGTAAACAGTTTAATTTATAATTTCACACATTTTTGCGAAGGATAATCTAAATGAAAAAAAATATTAGGTATTGCAGTTTCAAAGTGCAAATATAGATTTTTTTCGGCTTAACAAAATAAACAGTTTAATTTATTATTTTACACATTTTTTCGAAGGATAATCGGAATGGAAAAAAATTATTATTGCAGTTTCAAAGTGCACTTTTTCTTCCACAAATCATTAAACTCAAAAGAATTAAGTGCATAATTAGTAAATAACATGAAGTACATTGCTTTCATTAATAATTAATGAAGTTCAAACTGAAATTTCAGCTCAACAAGTGGAAATACTGTTCTGTGACCATACGATGGAAAATCGGCATTAAACTTGGGATTTATGTCTTTTCTTTTAATTAATTTAAATAAAATTGATTACAAAAAATAATTGTGATTTCAGTAAAAAAAAAATATGCATAATGATATGCATTTTTGATATATGGTCGGTAAAAATTCTTTGATACTTTTGATTCTCTCGAAAGTTTTATCCACATGTATTGTATATTGTAGATCTCAAGATAATGAGCAGTTCTCTGGAATGGTGAAAATTTTCGACATGAAACGTAATACTCTTGTGCATTGTGAGACCAAATTATTAAACAGTGATAAAATAAGTCATGTGATAGCTTGAAAATGAATCAAACTTTTATCTTACGTTGCATGTAAACGTAAAAAGTTCAGTTCATCCAATTTGTGATAAAATGTCAGTTAAGCATTACATTCATCCTCATGTGAAATTTCAGACTCAACCAAGTTTTAAACGCCAAGAAAGTGGCTAATTTAGTGGGAAACTCTATTATTAAATTTTAAATTATCTTCTTATCTATTGTTTGAGGTCCTCGCTGGCAATCAAACTGATCTGAGGTTTGCGTCATAACCGTGAAAACAGACCAAAGAGACGTGGAAAGAAACGTAAGTGTGGTAGCAACACAATGTCCCTTTTTATTTATTTCTCAATTAAACGGTATTTTTTCAAATCTAAGTGGAATATTATAAAGCATTTTTGTATTTTATCTTTTGTCTTTTGAACAAAAGATTAAATCGAATGCTTTGAAGTGTAATAAATTAGAACGGAAGTCTTAAGTAATGACTGCTTTATTGCAAAGTGAATTTTTATTTTTATTTCTTGTTGGTTTATTGCTGCAGTTACAATCTAATTGTTTACAGTCTTTTCTAAAATTAATCATTTTCTGAAATGTTGCACTCAAGAAGACATGTAGGTAGATACATAATTAGACACTTCTAGAAAACCTAAAATGGGTTGTCATTTGCACACGTCCATAACTTAAACAATATGAGAAAACCAAAACTTATCGGTGAAATATTGAACAGAATCAGAGGTTTACAATGAACTTGGCCCGAAATGCTACGCACATGTGTATAAACCTCGACTAACTCAATTTAGCGTTTTGAGAAGAAAAGGGCCCCCCTCAACCCCTATGTAATTAACTAGTCAAGAGTGAAGTGGCGCGGGTCCCAATTATTACCAACTGAAGGGGCACATCAATATGAACACGATTTATATCTGTTTAGCAAAATGTGACTTGCGATAATAGAAAGTTTTAGTCTCGTGGGCATGGCAACAGACATTGTCTAAATTTGATTCACTTTCGAATTAATTTTGGTAAAGAATTTACATTTCATGAAGGGGTTTTCTCTTCATTAATTAATATGCATTACGATGTGGAAATAATATTAAACACCTCAATATTTTACATCAAAAAAAATTTTTGGCGAGGAAACGGCCAGTTTCGGTGGAAAAACCGAAAACTATCTTAATCTATTTCTTTTGATATATTGATCAATCAAAAAAAAAATGTGTAAAGATATGAAGGAAGTAAATGTTTAATATTAAAAGTAGATTTAAATTTATTATTTTCATTGAATCTGGAATATGGGTCGGAAGTTCGCACTGGACTAATAAAGATAATGAAATTTCACTGAAGTACTCTTTGTAAATAAAAGCTTTGTGTGTTTACTAAACCGTCATTTGCACTCATTCTTTGTTTTACTATACTTTATACTGTATAGGATAACTATTATATTTAATAATAAAGTAATCATTGTTTTGCTTAAAAGAATTAAAATTCCAATTTAACGAAAGACAGTAATGAAGCTAATAAAATCAATAAATTTTAACACCTCGTTGATGTATTTAATTACGTCTCATTGCATTTTCTAGATTCTGAAGTTAATCTTAATTGAGAAAATCATATTAGTGAACGATCAAAGAAAAAACCTTGTTTTTTACAAAGTTGCCAATGCTCGTTAATACTCAGAAATAATGAGATCTTTCCGACAAATTGGTAAACGAGTAAAGGACGCTATCTACAAGTCTAGCACTGCTTTGACCTTTTAGTGTTTAGCCTGTTTTAGAAGTGATTTTCATCAATGGTAATCAACAAAGTGCAAAAAACGGTTTTAATTAAATGTTTGGATTTGTTACTGAATAAACGTATACAGACTATAAACTCTCAAACACACAAAGTGATAAAAAATAGAAAAAGATACTTTAATAAAGTCTCAACTTTGAGGTGCATTTATGATGTTAAGGTTTTATTTAATTTTAATTATTTTGTATTAAATTTGAACATTCTATTTAAACAAGCGTTTTACAAAAGTATTTCTTTTGTTTTAATTGTGAAATATATTTCTGAAATATACCTTTATTATTCTTTACATTAAAAACTGTTATAAAATTTACATTATTATAAAAGTTTTCAGACTGTATGCATATAAATAGCCGAGTTTCGTATTTTTGAGAAAAATGTTGACATGTAACACTTTGATTAAAATATTGTTTACAATGTTGTATTAAAAATAATATACACTTTGAAAAATAAATAAATTAACTGTAGATTTGTTTAAAATATTGCAATACCCACACTTAATAAATTAATATAATACAAAACAAAAACTTTTCGATAAACCCCAAGGTAGGTATAGCAAAATTAGTGCTTTTTGCTCATAACAACATTGAAAAAGAAGGAATTTTTTCTCTAAACTTGATTTAATTCGTGCCTAATTCTTCATCGATTTACGAGATACTCTACGGCTCACTTTTTCCAACACAGATTTAATTCGACAAGCTGATTCCGAAGAGGTTTACATTGAAATTGTTAGAGTGGAATACATCGTCGTTTACAAAATTGCCTTTAATACCTTCTTCCAAGTAGAGAGATCCAGGTGTCTCATTTCTAAAAGAGAACTTTATCCGTAATTAATTGGAAGACTTAAACAAGGTTTATTTTATTAGGTATTCCAAACGTCTTCTTTAATTCATGCAAACGAATTGATTGAATTCGTGATTTGAAAAGACGATAATTAAATCAGAAACTAAATGACTGTAAGTACAGCGCAATTTCATTGTTTCCAATTTTATCCAATTTAAAAGTTTGTGCAAAATTAGAATTTTATGCGGGTTGCACACCTTCAATTTACTATGTAACGGAGGTACAATTTTGTAAGTATTACAAGGACCGTCATTTGCAAATTATTTAAAACAGCACCTAATTTCGCGTTCGTAGGTTATGGTGATTCTAGCAAAATAAACAAGCTTTTTCAAAACTTTTTTGTCGTCTCAGAAGCTAAATTGGTTTTTTCGTGTTGAAATATTTTGTTTCACTTCAACGCATTGAATTTCTGCAAAAAAATGCACAAGAGGAATACCAAAAAAGCAGAAATTTATTTGAGAAAAGAGCAATTATTAAATATCTTGTCACTTGAATCTTTTCTAATCGTGCTCGCTCTTGTTACCCAAACTTTTTATTGCATTTCCATACTACCGAAAGTTGATTGACGTTGATTGACGGAAATGCTTTAGCTTAAGGGATTTGCTCTTGAGAAGAGATTTTTTTCTAATACCTTGTACCTCTACATACTTGTTATTTTTGTAAAAACTAAGCAATTTTTAGTCAAACGCATTGCGCATAACCGATGAAGAAATTTCCATGCAAGAATAAATACTTATTTATAATCAATATCCGGGAAAATATTTTACAAAGGCTGCTGCAAAATGGAACCGAGAAAGCAGGCTACTGAGTATAAATAAATATCACCTGAGTGAATATTTGCAACAAGATCTAAATAAGATTTTCGCAAAAAAATCTTCATCCGTGGAAGGTTTATCAGAATAGAATTGCACGCAATCTCGTATTCAAGGAATTTCAAAGCAATTTTTTCAAAATTGTTAAAACCAGTTCGTTCATTGTGTAGTTTCAGACCCCTATTTGTGCATTCTCTAGATGCCACCTCCCCCATCTTCAGATAACTAATCAGCAAGTCCGAAATAACATGGCAGGTATCACTTAACTATTGCCAAGAGCAGTTCCTTGAATTGTTTACTACAAGTTTAGTTTAACGGAAATTTGCAAAGTGTTGCACACCGGTTAATGAAACCACAAAACAAAAATTTGCAAAATGTGGTCACGTTTCCATATTCAATTTTTTTTCTGTGATTAAAAATTCCTGCAAGAGCGTAATATTAGGCTGGGATTACTTTTTTGTTTCGAGTTGCAGTGTATTTTTATTATCCACAAGACTGAATATTAGTGAAGTGAGGAAATGTGGAATCTATTGTTATTATTCCTTGTGCGCCAGTGATTATTTCCCGACGAACAAATACTTGACTGCATATTCACCGATGCACTTTTCCATTCCATTCTTTCAAATCTAAGTAAATTAAACGAGTTTATTTTTTTATATCATTTGAGTCAGACAAAACCTGCATTAGCCTCTCTTTGAAAACTAATTAGAGTTTTGTCCACTGTGCTTTTGACACATCATATTTATTATCTGCATTAACATTATATAACAAAAGTTTAATTAACGATGCGAAAGCTCTTAAAAATATTAAACTTTGTCATATTTTATACAGACTTTTAAAATATTTGCTGTGTTTTAATGACATTCTGTGTTGTATCATACGTAAACACAAACTAAATATTTTGCGGATTGAAATTTTGGAATGTATCGTAAATATTTATACAACCATCAATCATATATCTCTTCAGTTTCGGACAAATCTAGGGCTGTATTTCTGTTTACTAAGCCATATTAACTATTATTAATTATTGTGGATAATATAAATATTTATCCGCAGTTCGTCACATAAATTATTAGGAACATGTTTATAAATTAAAAAAGTGTAACAACAATGTTTGAAATTTGTGTTTGATTAAAGATAAAGTTTGTAATATAGATTATTTTTATTACATTATTTATGTTTAATAAAAGTATAGCTATTAAGACAACAAGAGTTTTATAGACAGTTTAAAAATCGAGGTCGTAGTTTAAATTCGAGCAACCGTTAGGATGCGAGAATTTAATAAATCGATATTTTTGAACTATAAAAATTGTGTTGTCTTTAAATTTTTTCCAACACTAATACTGGATCAGAAATCTTACTAAATTCAAAAATTGTTATAAAGAAATTTGTCAATATTGACTATATACCAAGATAAGTGTATTTTATGTACTTATAAAATACGTTGTGATTGACAACATATTTTATATAAGAGTGTATATTGACGAGAACATAAGAGGTAAGCACCATAAAAACAATTTAAGACATTAGTGTTTGAAAAAAAATTTTTTTCGACAAAAATAAACATTCGAACAAGTTAAAGATTCTCCCGGCGCATCCACCAAAATGGGTCATTTTTTTAATAAATTTAAAACTATAACATAAGATAACAAAACTAAACTTAAATCAAGGTATTTATTTTTTTACATTTGTTGCAGCTACTTTTTGGTTTGTTTTTAATTAAATAAGAAAAAATGGTAATACCTAAATTGATCACATTTAAAAAAAAATCAAATTTTAATTTGCAATTAAAACAAATCTGAAATAAAAACATTTCAGAAAACAACAAAAAAAGAGAAATAAGAAAATAAATCATGAAATTTTTGTTTGCATCCACTTCTAATATAACTCACATTTGTTGTGACTAAAACAAGGAAAATCTAAAAAAGGGACCTGCTTTGTTTAATTTTGTTTGCGTGTTTTTTTAACCAATTTTATGTTGGTATTTTTATTTTAATTTATTAATTATTTATCATGTTTCTACTACAAATTTATAAACTTTATAAGTAGTTACTTAATTTACTGAAAGTGTAAATTTTTCCTCGATTTTTTCTTTATATAAAACATTGTGAAGTAGGAAAAAAGCAAAGATAAGTTTGTCAAAATTCAAAAATTCTGATTTTCAGCTGTATTTTTACAAAATCGCTGAGTTATTTGTCATTAAAACCTACTTTAGAACATTTTTTACAACTATATGAATTTTTTCACATCGCGTTTGGAAGAAAAAAAAGTAAATAATGTTTTTTAACTAAAAAAAAATTTCATCTTTTTTTCTGTATGTTGTCCAATTTTCCAAAACGTAAATTTAAAAGATATGTTTTTTTACTTTTTACTGGGCATATATTTTCGTTATTTCTATTCAAGGTGACTTTTCTTTTTAAGGTAATAAATATCTTTATAATTGATAGAAAATGACATTATTACTCGAACAAAACTAAAGCAAACACTTTTTTGTCTGTAATAATTTACTCACGAAAAAGTATGTACGTTTGCAGACATTAAACAAAACAAACTTTACAATTAAATAAGAAACGCAGCAATTACTACTTTCAATAAGTTTCTCCTTGACTACAATGTAGAATAGGAATCAATATTTTGAACACCACGATGTGTACCTACTCTGACGCAACGAAAATTTCATATCAACAAATGTAAAAATATGACACCTACAAAATGTAATTTTAATGTTATCACACAGCGTGGGTGTATGTTATAAGCAAATAAGGTTTTGTTTGTACTACAACTCCACAGACAAGTTAAAAGATAATAATAATTAATCTCCTCGACTTCATGTTTAGAATTACAGCAGTTATCAACTTTTCATTTTTCACTTCTCACAATTTTGTGAAATGTATTTAATTAGCAGACAATGGAGCGTAATCGCAAGCAATTTTAAGTAAATGTGAAAACACTTTCACCAATGGGAACTGGAGAGTAGTAGGAGTGTTTTCCGTTGAATTGAAACTAATTTTACATATTTTTTGAGGTCCTTAACTGTTATTCTTTGCGTGGCAGTTCTCATTAAGCCTAAGCACTCACAAGTTAAGTTTGTTACAAATTCTGTGAAACATTTACTAACTGTTGTTCAAGACGTATGGTTCGACAAGTTTAAATTAACTCAAAATAAATATTGTGGCTGAAATCGCACATCTAGTCAAAAACCAGTCGCTAAGTAGAGTCATAGCAGAGGGTGGCAGAAAGAGGACGATGTTAATGCCTCAGTGATAAAGTTCAGAACGATGTGTTTTTGATTTAATTAGCAAACTCAATTTGAAGCTTGCTCGTTCGTTCGCACTGCAATCTTGCAAGCTCTTACAGATCGCTTATCAAAAGGACCAAGTCTGATGAATACTATTATTTGTAATTGACCTTTACGTTGTTTGATATTTTCGGACATAAATTATACAAACACGAGGGCGTGAAAGGTATATTTGCGTTCGATTTAGGATTATTATTACAACGGGGGGATAAAATTATCAACTGCTTGACTTTAAATAGATTAAAAATTCTTTGTCAACAATTTGGGTATATCGCTGTTTGGTTTATATTTTGCCGCGGGTAATAACCCGAAAACTAGCTCAGATTAATCCGGAGGAAGTGATGTTTAAATTTCGGTTTACCTAACATAAGCACGTGCTTGCAACTATACACACTAATCATATTAACCGATTAAGTTTTTTATAACTTTATCAAACTACCTGTGCGTAGCTGCTAGTCAAGAAGCTTTGCATAATTTTATTAAACTTTGTTGTTTCTTGTTGTCATTACTTAATTAGAATTAAAATAATTAATTCTGCGACAAGTTTTTGTGATATAAAAAGCCTTTTCAAATTAGTGGTCAAAATGATTTTGCCGTTTTAAATTAAAGCAACTGCTTTATTAGAATCTTACAACTTGTCATGAGATTTCCTGTTTCAGCTAAAGTTATAAACGTGAGTAAAGTTCAAAGCTAGATTAAGATTTTCCAGACGTTATAAAAACCATACCGGAATTAACTTGAAAGTGAAATTTATTAACAGGACTTGACGACAAACATTGTTCAGCCAGTTAGTTAGCAAAAACTTTAACTTTTCAGATTTGAAAAAGTGCCTAAACGGCAAACTTATTACATCAGAGCTTGTTTTTTGTTTAAATATTATTAAAAATGTTTGGCGCTATTAACCAATTTCGAAATATAAAAAATAATAATTCCACCTAAATAAAATAAATACGTTGTTCTCGGAATAATAGATTTGTCACCAAGTGGTAAAACCGATCTATTGACATTTATAAAACAAACTTCAAAATTAAAGTTAAGTTATATTTGTTGAGTCAAAATAAAATTTCAAACTTGTGTTGTTTATTGTTTTCTTTAATTTCCCTAGCAAGGAAACAAAAATAAAATACAATTTTTAGTTACTAATTCTGGACAGTTATAATTTTATTATTATTATTATTAGTCAAAAAAAAGTAACAAAACAAATTACATGGCTAATGTTACTTCTATACCTACATCTTGCGGTTAATTAAAATATGTTTTGCTAGGATTTATTTTATCACCAGACAAATGCCTAGTCATTTTTAATTATCTTCTGAATGTTGCCGTTAATTAAGTGCGAAATTAGAAAGCAATTAAAACTTGCAAATTGCACTTGATGAACTTTTCCAAATAAAAAGCCCCAAATATGGTTAGAAATCTATCGATTTCTGCACATCTTCCGGTATTTAAGGGATTTTCTATTTGAAAAAATATATTACAACAGAATCACTGCATTACCTTGGAAATGGGTCAACATCCCGCAGTTTTAATTGCACAAATGGCCGCCACCGCATTCACACTATTATATCGCACTGTATCACATTTCCTAACACCCTTCTTTAACAAGATTAATTATTGTTCCATGATAAAAAATCTGTCTTCATGTAAAAATATTTAACCAACGACGACTCGGACAACATTTTGACGTTAATTAGTTCCAACACAGTTAAGACAATGCAAAAATAAAGAAAATGGAAATGAATAATTACAACTTGTGTTGTTTCATTTTCTCGTGTCGCCTGAAAAGTAAAAGCACAACTTTTATGGGCATCAAAAGAGACAAGCATTCGTATTAAAGAGTGACCTCGCGCGAAAAATGCGCCTTTTAGGGCATCAAATTCTTGAATCGAATTAACAGCAGAAAAGTGATCGATTGCATGTCAAAGAATATTAAAATTTGGCTTTAATGCTGGTGTTTTTGGATAACATTTTTTTGTCTTGAATACATAACCATTTAGGAACGTTTAAATTAGTTAAAGGATAACTAAAAGGATAATTTTCTGAGGTAACAAAAGAAATGAAACACTTCTACATAACTTAAATAACTTTTTTTTTGTATACATAACCATTTAAGAACATTTAAGTTAGTTAAAGGATAACTAAAAGGATAATTTTCTGAGGTAACAAAAGTAATGAAACACTTATACACGCATTTAATTGTTATTACGTGATATTACAAGTTAGACTAGGGATATTAATGTTTGTGTTGGCATTATTTTACTCAGAATGGTCGATATTATTGTTGAATTTATTGGAACCATAATGTATATGTGGCCATTGCGTTTCATCTGTATAATTAATTTTATTTGTAATACTATTAGAAAATTTGAGTAGCTTATTTCTTGGGAATGGCTTATCTCCCACACAATAGCCAATTATCTTCATGAAGTAAGATAATGGAATTCGGTTTCTATACTAAATGCAATATAAATGCAATAGGCTGAGTCCAGATCCCATTGTGGGCATGTCAATTTTACGAGCTCATCCGATTTCTGCAATTACACACGAATTAACAGCTCAGCACACATTGCAGACATCTAACATGTCCTAATCGTTACAAATTAACAACGTAAATTAACGACACATTTAATATAGTGGCTGTTACAAATCATTCGTTTGGGCTCTCTAGAGACCAAAATTGCACTCTCGGAAATTGCGACGAAAGAAAGATTGATCGATCTTCTACAATGTAAATTTCCAACAACTTTTGATACTGTAGTCAAGTATCTTGAGGCCGAAAAAACAACAAGATTAATAATAATTCAGCTGAACTTCAAAGCAAACGGTAAGCGGTGATGCTAAAGTGAGGATTAAATTAATTTCATTTCAACGGTGAGATCCGACCTACTTATTAAAACAAAGCCAAATTGTTAGAATTGCGTTTTTCAACTTCAGTAGTGAGAATCAGTAATAATGGCCGTAGGTGGGATTCAAGTTTTTAACGAGCTTTCGGTTTCTAAAACTCTAGACTTGAAAAATCTCTTGTGGTGTTTTAACAAAGTGCTTGAAATAATTGCATTTTTGTTTTTTTTTTAGGAAATTGTGCAAATTTAACAAACAAAAAAATGGTCAGTAAAATTTTAGAAATAATACAGTTTCACAAGATTTGAACTGAGTTTTGAAACAATTTTTTCATTGTTGTAGCTATAAGAATAAAATTAAGATTATTTTATCGAAACTTTAACACACATCGTTATTTAGAATTTGAACTTACAAAAAATAGTAACTTTAATCAAGATTTTTGCATAAAAATTGAATTTTATTTATAAAGTCTTTTAAATAAGTGAAGTGATTTTTTTAAATTATATTTTTAATGCATTTTAAAATATTTTAATACTGAACGTATTCGACAAAAACGTGCGATGCTTGTTATATTATTTTATTAAATGGAGAAACAAAATTTTTATATTTAAGCAATCTGCTAAAAAAGTGACTCTGAATTTAAATAATCTGGAAAAAGTCGTTGATCGAAGTGTTTGCTTTGGAGTAAAAGAAGGATCAGTTTTCATCCCACAATTTTTAATAACCTTCTTCTTTAAGAAGATTTATTTAAATTTTATTATTTGCACAAGAATATAATGAATTTTTAATAAATGTGCAATTTATCAAATAAACTTTTATTCGAGCTTTTATTTATTTCAAGTAAATAAGTTATACTTATTACAACATTTTTCTCTTTAATCTACCTATTTATTAGTGACGATAAATATGGGAAATGGTCACCATAAGTTAACAAGTCTAATACCTTGTTATCACGCTACAAAGTATTTTATCTTGTACTACTTCTCTCTGTTTAAGTTTTTTAACAAAATGTTTCTGTAATGTAGAGACTTGATACACATTTTTTAAATTTACAAGATTAAAAATTCAAAATTTAAATCAAAAAAATTTATCGCAATTTACCTGAGGCTAAGACTTTGATTGGAAAATCATTCACGGCCAGTTGCACGGCCGGAAGTAATCAAGATTTTGATTTTAAAACCCATGATAGAAAATCGTGTTTTTTGCATCCAACAATATAAAAACGAGGCACACCGACAACTTCCTCAGCAAAATAAAACTTTCGCTCAGTTCTTACCTTATTTGTCAATGCCGCAGCTAAATTCAACAGGTTGGTGAACAAGTTTCGGACTTATTTCCCTTCACAAAAGGCCGGAAGAATGAGTGGAGGAGTTTTGGATCAACTCCAATTAGATCAAGAGCACCGAGTCGCGAGCGACGAAACTCCGCAAAGTTGATGAGGGCACAAGCCGATGGTGATGTTGCCGACTGTTAGTGGTAAAGATCACGCAGGTTATGGACGTCGCGACGGTGATAGAGCGTCTTTATAGGCAGTGACATG
Source organism: Tribolium madens (assembly GCF_015345945.1). Classification (NCBI taxonomy): domain Eukaryota; kingdom Metazoa; phylum Arthropoda; class Insecta; order Coleoptera; family Tenebrionidae; genus Tribolium; species Tribolium madens. The sequence goes on from NW_025401068.1 coordinate 3,626,938, forward strand.
CGCGTCGGTCATTACTTGATGCTGATGGCTCATGACTTCATTCCACAAGAATCAAAACGACTCAACAGCCATTAGGATACGTTAAATTGATATGTGGATATTATCCTTTGATGTGCTTTTTTGCATCAGCACAAGTCGCTTTAGATCGATGTCAACGCACCAGAATGCTCCACTAACTCGTATCAAAAGACTCTATCTGCGATAATTGAGAAAAGCAAAATGAAATAAATACAATTTAAATCACTGCAATAATAATGTACATGTAGGTCTTTGCGGAAAAAAGAAAAATGGTTTCAATACAATCAATTAATCATTGGATGAATAAAACACAAATTTCGATAAGAAGCCGACAAGTGGTAAACAATTCCAATTTTACAAATATTTACCACAAGAATTCCAGTTATGTACCAACATGTATAAACATTATTATTTTATTAGATACAATTACGTTCGAGTACTTAATTGATAGATTTTGCCGATGACTCACAGATAATGAATATTAAACATAACGCATTATTTAATCATTAAATTATCGCATAAGACCATGAGCTTAATTTTTGTTGCCTGTCCATCAGACTTGATTCAATCAGTCTAGACTTGAGGACTTAACTAGTATCAATGTCAAGACCACAAATTGCGCTAAAAAAATATTAAAATAACCTGATTTCGTAGAAGATGGTTTATAGGACACAGGAAAATAAAAAAAACAAGAACTGTTCTTCCTTGACTTGTGCCATGCTTCACACGCTTAACCAACGAGAACTCTTCGCCTGAAGAAGATACAATAAAAGTATCGAAACGTCGCGACGAATTTAATGTTTTCGTTTCTCTGTGTCCTATAAACCATCTTCTACGCAATCAGGTTATTATATTTCAAGGACAATAAACACAAAATGGAAAATTATTAAATACCTAATTTATAAAACTCAAATATTTCTCGCAAAATTTTACTCATTGTGCCAATTTAATAAATCAAATTACAGAAGTCGCAAAAAATAATAATCTAGACTTGAGTTTTTCATAAAAATCATAAAAATCTACATTTTGATGAGACGATGTAGTGGGACATTGAAAAGTTTCAAATGAAATTTTACAGCCAGAGATTTGATTTATTGATAAAAGGAACTTGGAAATTATATCAACACAAAAGCCTTTTTAGTTCTTACTGTTACAGAAAGATATATCTTTAGAAAAGAAATAACCGTAAGTAATAAAAATTTATATTTATTAATTGTTTTTATTCTTCGACACTGTCAAAATTTACGGTTTTTCTCCCGTGTAAGGAAGTTTTGACAATTGTTTGGCATTTCTCAATACGAAACATCAGATTATTTTTAACAGATTTAAACCAAGTTTAAGCCTTGTTGAGTCTAATTCGAAGAATAAAATGTTGTATTCAACTCGTTTGAGTGTAAATCGGACGCTTTATTCCACCTCGTGGATGATAAACCACTCGGTGAAATAATCCGTCCGATTTACACTCAAACTCGTCGAATAAATAACTATTGTGCTGAGAATTAGTAATAGTGTCCTAGTTTTTTTAAATATATAAATCAATCAAAAGTTTGTGGATTCTAATTATAGGAAAACTAATTTATATGAATAACAAAAATGTATCATTGACTTGATTATCTCTTGCTAAAGTTTACTCGTTATTTTACATTGACACTAGCTTGAAATTGTTACTAGTAGTCTGAGGTATTTTTACTAATCAAAGCCTACACTTTCGAGAGCAAAAATCAACAAACTAGACATTGTATATTTAGAGCAATAATACAGAAAATATGCAGTTATCTTTCTGGTTACCTTTATTCATGGTTTAAATTAATAAAAGTAATTAATAAATTTTGTAGTTCAAATTAATTATTAATTAGATTTACCACTTGTTTAGTAATGATTAACAAAATTGTGTTTTACACGCTAGACATTATTGGAGGCACTCGAAGTGCGCACAGATTAGGCCATCAGAAGGATTGCTTAATCCGGCCAGCAAAATGCAGGTAATTACTGATTAGATTGTTTCCCGGAAGATTTCTTATGTGACAAACCAGAAGTTGATCAATTTACTGATTATTTGATTGACAATTACATCGACAGTGTGTCTAAATTTCCTCCAGAGATATAGGCGGAAAACAGTTGCAGCATTTTAAGGACCACAAACGCATGTGAATCGTTTCATTCTAAATTTACTTTTTGCTTTCAGTGTTGTGCAGTTCTCACTTTAAATTAAAGTATCTTTAAAACGGTCCATTTTAGTGGTTTATGCTTTTTTTTATTCAAAATTGATCACTTTATCGATTTGAGCAATAAAAAAAATTAAGTTAAGAGGCCAAAAAAAAACGAAAAACACAGAAAATGTGACCTGCAACTGCAACAACCGGAAATTGAGTGGGTGTGTCCGGTTTTTATGATTACCAGTCTAAAAGGTATGTACCTGCAAAAAAAAGTTCTAAATTCCAAAAAAAAAACAAATTTCCATACCCAAATTCCGAGAGCTGTAAAATTCTTATCAGTAAAGATAGGACATGAGTTATTATTTAAATTAACATCATTTTTGAGGTTCAAATATTGCTTCATATTTATGAATAGCCCTGTGTATTGTCATGAAATAAATAATTCGTTTTATTAGGGAGAACGTGTTTTTATCAAGTATTGTTCTTATTTATGTAACAAATGAGGAAAATGATTAGTTGTCATTCTGTCTAATGTCTTTGGATATTAGGCGCAGTTCAGGTGTTGGTAAAGGTCACGCCAGATAGCGAAAATTTCTTCGAGTGTTGGATTAAGGCGCTAATGATTTTTGTGTGCAGTTCAGTTGTCTCGAAATTATTTACTTCTTTCTAAAGGTCACTTAAGGTTACTGCAAATGCTGTGTAATACAACGCTTTTATTTTTTTGACGAATTTGTTACAAAAACAAAGTTCAGTTTGGTGAATAATCTCAATAAAACAAAAAAATAAACTGTCCAATATTAGTTTAAAATGTTTTTGACAAAAAAGTGCATTTGTTTATTAATAAGCGGAGGAATTTTGAACAAAATATTTTAAACACTGTATCTACCCAAGTGGAAAATTATTTTTTTTTAGTTTTTATAATGTATATTCGTTTTAAAAATAAGCTAAATAAACAGAATTTTAATTAAAATGAGCAATTAAATGTAAGAAAATACATATAAAAATTGGTACTCCTATAACTTGCAAGCAAATGCGGATCACAAGCTTGTCACCTGAAAATTTTGTGAGAAAATAAAAGTCGTCACTGTAAATGCAATATATACCAAAATAAAGTGTAAATTGAGTAAAACAATTTAATTTTAAAATAAGTTTTAAAAATTATTATTTACCTATTAGTGGACATATCAAACACTGCTGGATTTTTCAACAATACACAGACACAGCTCAAATGAAATAAATATCTCTTTTATTAGTTTTTATACTGCATTTGCAACTTTATTACTTTCCAAAAATAAACTAGCAAAACAAGACAACAAAATAAATTATAAGAAATTATGACTACTTACGAGAAAAGGATCCGAGAATTAAAAATCATGTAAGATGTGTACAAAAATAATGTGTAAATAGACAAAGTGAAACAATTTAATTTTGTTTATCCAACACTGGTCTCACTTAGATATTTTCAGTAAATTATTATTATAAACACAATCTTCTACAAGGAATAAATTTTTATCTACTTATGTGTTATAAAGTGCAACAATAAACCTTGTAAGTTTGGATTAAATTCAAATTTCTTTTAATATAAATGCACATACAAAATACATTAGTAGAAGTAATTTCCTTCCAAATTTTTATTTTCTAACTGAATAATTTTTAGCGATGTTTTTATTATCTCAAACAGAAAACGACTTTTAATTGTTGCAGTTGACATACTTCTGATAAGTCCTAAGAGGCTTTGAATTTGGTTAGTGAATTTTCTGCATTTAGCTTCTAAAAATTGTGCATTTGTTGAAAATAACAAAATTGTGGAGAATGTAATAATACTATACATCCAAGAAACCGAAAGAGTGACAGGTTGTGTAGTAGCACTACCCCCCTTTCTATCAAAAATAAAATGGGATTATGTTATGGCAACATCTAACGTATAACTTTATCGCGATATTATGACAGCAACAGACGCTCCAGCCTTGCTTATGATAGTATTACATTCGCCCTGTGCGAAAATTGTTCTCATCTCGTTATAATTGCGACAATTAAACGGCAACAAGCGAGAATATCCACGACCGTTAAAGCAAGTTTGTTTCTTTTTAGAGGCAATTTATAAAAATCGTGACCTTTGCGCGAATACACAAATTCGTTGCATGAGATCAAGATCAAAAAGATAAAAAGGATAACGCATCATATTCAACCGGGGCAACAGTAGCGATATTTCTGTGTTGGAGGAAGAGTCAATAGTAAATAGAGGTGAAATTTAATAACGAATCTGAAAGCGTACGTGGAAACATTGATATATTTAAAAAAAAAAGGTTTTTCAATATGAAATATTCAATGTTTTTCAACTTGTTGAACGTTGAGGAAAGCAAGACCTAAAAACCGGAAAAATTTTCGGCGGTCTCTCAGAGAACCGGATTATTAGACTTCAGATAAATCACGTGACAAGTTACACGAGGATTTTCGTTGTTAGCAGAAACCTTGAAATGCCATGAGCGCCAAGCTTCCGTTCAAAAGCTTGCCTTTGATACGTGTAACATCACCTCCGGCAATTTAGATAATTAAAATGTGACTTTGTAAAACTCCAAAATACCTGCGTGGTAACGTGATTAAAAAAATTTCTTGCTTAATTTTACGACGCAATAAATGTCGATTTATGAGGATTAAAGAACATCATTTCTCATAATGTCAATCCAAAGAAAGTAGTTTCAACTTTCCAAATTGACTAACAAAGTTTTTTGTTAAGTTAAGGAAATATCAAACGAGAATTTCTGACAACACAAAGGTGTTTCAGAGGAGAACCGTTGAGGGTATAAGTTTATTAACAAAAGAGCCGTTTCTCTAGGAAATACAGATGTAAGAGGCAACTTATAACTTAAACTCATGCCAACAATATTACTGCAAAAAGAACAAAATGCGGTACTTTTGCCTGCGTTTCAACCACAAGAGCTTTATTTCAGGCGCTCTAATATTTACTTTTTTAACAAAATAACTTTCTAAAAAAAAACAGTTTGTGTTTCAAAAATGAATTACTATACAAATGTATTATTTATTTAATTTCATTTTTTATCAAGTTTTGTAATGTATTATTTTAATGAGAACAGTTTTTATTTTACAATTATAATTTATAACAGTGCTGTTAGAACTAAAAAATCACGTTTTTAGTTTATTATTTATAAATTCCAATATTTTTTTTACAAGTTTAAATAGCCTCAATAAGGAATGTTAAATGTCACGTTTACTTATGGTTACAAGAAAGGTTTCTACACTATATTTTGCGTAAAATTAATTAGGATTGTAAAAACAACTCTTAATAGGATAACAAAAACAAACTTTGACAATTTTACTAGGTAGCTAACAAAATTTTCTCAGGATACGAGAGCTTATACCAGATGAACAGAAACAAGTAATGGAACCAAACGTGTTTTGCGTAAATTATTTATTAAAAAAAACTCATTAATGAAGTATAATAAAAATTTGCATGTTTTTCAGGAATAAATGTTTTCAAATTGTTTTTTTGCAAGACTTTTCTTTTAAACAGTAACCCATTTTAAAACCGTTTTTTTACTAAGGCTATTATCTAAGGATTACAATTCTCTGCATTTTATTCATTTTTTATCTAAAGAAAAAAAAAATTTTTCAGATCAGTTGCCATTTTGAAACACAATTCAAAACCAAAACAAAATTTAATTCTCAAAACACAATCACATTTTTGATGCACTTTAATTTTTTTTTAATAATTATTTTCTGGCGGCAAAAAAAACACTTGGTTTCATACTTTTTATATTCACCTTGTATATAATTACATAAATATTTTACTTTTTAAATGTTCTTCAAAAATATTCATAAATCCTAATGCCGTCAGAATAGCAAAAAAAACCTTAAACCACTCGTACTTTATTTCAAATTATTTTTCATCAATTGCATGGAAGAGCGCTGCTATAAAATCAATAATACGAAAAACTTGTTCCATTTATTTATACAGAAAATTATTTTATATGTAATGCGACTTAAAACGCGCAAATGGCGAGGCAATAGATTTGTATCAAATGATACATTCGTTTGTAAATTATGATCCATCGCAAATGTGAACAACACTAATACCAAATAAAAAAGCTTTGTAGAGTTTAATTTAATCCACTTGTACTTGTATTATGTTTTCCAAAAATTTTGCGAAATTACACTTGCAACAACCAAGGAAAATTTAGAGCTGAGAATTTGCTAATATTTGACAAATTGCAACGTGCGCTAATTAATTTTGAACTTTAATTTAATTAATACACTCACAATTTAGTATGTGTCAAAAAATCCAAATATCATTTCATGACGATAAAATGCATAACGATGTAATTCTTTGTGTAAACTTAAATTAAAAATTTTGTGTGTATTTTTATTAATGCAATCAAGAAAATTCCGGAGATATTGATAAAAGTTTCTAACAAAAACTTACTTACTAAACTCGGCTCACTGTCGGGAAAATATTTACATTACAATTTATCAAAGTTACATCAAGAAAACAATCCGCAATTCACATCGTTCTGCTTTTGTTAAAACCTAATAACACATTTTTGTCTCTTCGATGTGATGACCAAACTCGCCCTTATTTATCCTGAAATTAATATCACATAAATCATCATAATTAAATAACCGTGTTTTAGTGTGGTAATGGGGTGCGTTGTCATTTACTCATCGATCACTTTTAAAATCATACGAGCCGATAATAATACAGCAAACAAAAACATTGTTTCTGAAGATTAGATAGTTAAACGTGACTGCTCTTTCAGGATATCACACTCGGTTACGCAAAAGTAAAATTTTCCATTGAAATTCAATGCACAGTGAAATTATTTAAATCAGTGTTACATTAACATGTTGGCAGTATTTGATAAAAGCTCCCATTTTATTGCATTATGACAGTGTGTAAACGACTACTTTGTGTTCAATGAACACATTATTTCAATTAACTGAAATATTCTGTATTACGTAACAGCACATCTATTTCTGTCTTTTCTTATAAAATACACACTTGGTAAATATTTTGCCAATACATCAAACAGTCAAAATATTTGTTCACAATTTATTTGAAACAATTTATTGAATCGGGACTTGCAACGTCGTGTGCTCAATTCGGTGTTAAATATTCATTATTAAGCCATTTGGAAACGCGATCGAACACAAAGAAGTTAATACTATTTGATGCAGTTGCAAACGGAATATTCTACTAGATACCACTGATGGAACTTTACGATTTCCCTAACGCACTTTATCTAAAACATCGGATTAACTGATAGTGAATTCTAGCAAACTTATTCCATCTACATAACCGTTTCATGCAAAAATTGGGCGTTTTCGTTATTAAATTAGATCCAATGTGTTGAAGAAAAAAATTCATTTTTGGTCGTTTGAGATTTCAAGTTTCAAACTGTAAACAAAATTAAATAACGTTTCCTTTCCCTCTAGCGATTTATATAATTTAATTTAAAAGCGTAAGGCACAATAATCAATTAGATTATTTAAGTGTAAAGAAGACTAAAATGCGTGAAATTATATAATTTGTTATTTAAATATACATTAGTTAATTCAGACTGAGACAAGAGAATATTTAAAATTCGTCCTATTGTTAAACGGTTTTGCAGCTATTACCATTTGAATGCAAGGAATTTATTCAGATAATATATTGCGAGATGTCTGCTAGATTTAAATTTCAATTGTTACTTAATAATGGAGACCAAAGAATTAATAAATTTTTGAAAGCAGAGCTTTGTCGTCGAGATTTTTTTATTTAATTGAAGCTCTCATTAATACAATTTTACAAAAGATTTTAAATAAAAACATTGACAAAATATATTTATTAATAAGGCTCGGATTATATGCACGAAAAAATCGTAAAATATGCGCATATATACCTATGCACGTATTTTCACAAAAATTTGCACAAAATATTAAGAAATATGCTCCAATATATACCAAATTGCATCGATATGCAAAATTTTGAACAATAAAAAGTCAAACGTTTATTGCTTAAAGTACTTATTTTTTGAAAAAACTAATTGATGAATTATAAAGTTCTATAAAAATGTGATGTTTTATCAAAAATAAAATTTTTCGAAATTTTTGTTATTTTGTTTTTGAGTTTTACAAAAATATTATTTTTTTTAAATGGCAAACCACCAAAAATTTTTTTTTCATGAAGGTCATGATCTAAGAGATTACAACTATCTACTTTATATTAAATTATTTTTTTTACATATATCGTAATTTAGACAACAAGTATCGAATAACTCAAAAACAAAACAAAATTTTGTTCTTAAAATAAGATCATTTTTTATATATATTTAATTTATATTAATTATTATTTTTTGGAAACAAATGATTAAAAAAAAAAAACACAATTTAAAAAGGAAACACTCAGCAGGGTACTAATTTTTTGAGTTTGGCTTACGAATTACCGGTTGTTTTCTCTTTAAAATATTTTGTAATCGGATCACTTTTCATAAACTGTCCAATTTTTAACTTGAACTGAAATTTTTAATCGGAAATTAGTGATTTGAAGAAAATATGCACAAATATGCAATATTACCTAAATATAAAATATGCATTTTTTATTTGGCTTATTTTAATCAAAAAAACATTAGATATGCATAGAAAACTTACAATTTTGTTGATATACCTCTTAATAACAAATATGCATTTTGCATATAATCCGAGCCTTATTTATTAATGTTATAAAACAAATTACTATTTATTAGTGTTTAAAGATTTATTGGAACTTTTTTCAAGCAAATAATTAAAAAAGCAAAGAGAAAAAAATACAATTTTCATAACAACATAATACTAGTTTACAAATAATCACTTATTTAATGTTCCTTTTATCAAATTATTATTTATTTACCTTTTATGAAACAAAAATAACAGTTTTTTGCTACACAAGATAATTTTCTTGATTTCTGCACAAATGTAAATCAAGTCCATTTAAACTTAAATTGTTGCTAAATTATTACAAAATTGTTACCAAATGGGTGTAAATATGTCTTTTAACTGTTATAAGGAAAACTGATCAAAAAAAAGTACATATAAAAAACAAAGTCAATAAATCATTTTTAATTTGTTGTTTGGCGTTTTTTGTATTCTTGTTAATTACATATTTCTTAAACGTAGCGTAATAGACATTTTTAAATACTTTTTATAAACTTAGTGCCTCAAAAAATCTATAAGACATTGTAACTTTCAGCTAAGGTATATGAATGCTCTAAACTAGTATAATTAAAGAAATAATTCATTATTACGAAAACAACAAACAAGAAAACAATTGTATTTGTTTCCATAATTGTTATTCTTATAAAATAGTATATTAAAGTACAAGTTGCAGAAGGTATCTATTCAAAAACAAATTTGAATGCTTGAAGAACCTTCTGCAACAAGTGCTTTATACTATTTTTTTTATTTTGAAGCTTTATATCATTTTATAAATTAAAAAACGAAAATTTTAATTATTTTTTTTTCTAGAGAATTTTATGACGGTTGGCAACATTTATGTGGAATAATTTTAGGCGGCTGTAAAAAATAAAAATAATTCTTATAATTCTTATTTTCATTTCATTTGGAAATGAATTGTAAAGAATGTCCGTCACTAAAATTAAATTAACGCCAACGACTTATTCCAGCACTCAAATGACGTCATTTGGGTGCTGGAATAGACTTATTCTAACATCGAAATAGAAAAATATATTTACATTTGTTTGTGTATCAGTTTAAAACATAAAAATTCGATTTGGTACATAAATATTGGTTTGTTGTTGTAATTTTGGTGGATGCGCCGGGACAGACAACATGCAATTTGTTTAGTAGCACTACAACTAATTGGTAGAAATTAATTCTCATAACTTAAGAGCTCTTTACACAAAATTACATTAAATTTCAATAATTACATACAAATGAATGTAGGTTCAGTTTAAATTAAATATAATTTCGAAATATGAAATAAAGGATTCATTTAAATTTTGTAGTAAATAACATTATTGTAATTATTATAAAATATTTATTTAAAAAAATCGATGAATAATAAAAGTCGGTTATTACTTTTTTCCAATTTACTCCTAATAATAAAATACATACATGTTTGTTGTTTGATTTATTTTTTTACATTTATTAATATTAAAAACAAATAAAACTGGATTATGGATAGATAATGTCAAACTTTTGTGTAAACATAAAAGTGCAATTAAGTAGATATTGGTTATTACTTCTGCTATTTGTATTTAACAATAAAGTGAGTTATTAATGTTTGTTTAATATTCATAAAAAAATAGCTTCAAACAAAATGTTTATACATTGTTTAACTAGCTGTAAAAAACTTCCATAACATTAAATTTGTGATGACATTTTTATCATTTCTTCTTGAAAAGGGGTGAGAAAAATCAAACAAGAATAAATATCATAATACGAGTAACCACAGCAAATCAAAGATTGTACCTTACAGCATTATCATAATCTGAAATAATCGCCTTTTGGATTTTTTATTCTTTATTAGGTCAAAACAGTTCATAATTTTAATAATATGCACGAAACTTTGTTAAGTGGATTAGGACTTGGAAAGTTCCTTCCGTAATATTCCTCCATCAACTTGAGTTTAATTAACCAAAAATACGGAACCTTTTCGTTGCTTGTTACACTGTATTTACGCCATATGATAGTTGTGTCTCCGTTGAGGAGACAAGTTTTTTGCCAAGGGTTCACTGCCGTTCATTACCATGCTAAAACCTTTGTGGCTTACGCCCAAGTAAAATTTGCATTTATCACCAGTATTGTTCGGTAATAATCCGAATTTACTAGTTTCTCTAAAAGCGAGAGATAGTTAGGATTTGTTGCGAATATGTTTTACATAATCAAGAACACAGCCTTTGCAGTCTATTCTCATACAAGCCTGTATAAATCCCAGAGAAAATTTCGTTGTAAAATATCCCCTTTTATCTACGACATGATAAACTTTTATTTGGTGGGGAGTATTATGATCCGTTTACATCTCCGAAAATAAAAAATATTATCTTTATGATCATACAATATTTACTCGCTGATATTGGAATGTAATTAAAACACTACATGATGCATTTCTGTTTTTGAATTACATTTTCGAGTTAATCGTAGTTTAATACGCTTCCTCTTAACTTAATTGAACCACACCTTGCGGTTTCTGCATTCTTAGTTGGAAAATTACTGTCAAAAATTGTCACCGTCACCCCCAAACAATTTACATAATTGAACTAAATTACTTTTTTCGTATAATTAACGTTTTATTTTCCACTGATGTTTAATTGTTGACATGCAATTTGTTCAAATAAATTGGCAGATTGCTAATGAAGCGAGATGAATCATTCTTGCATACAAATTGATCTTCTGTAAAACGATAATTATGTATAGGGATTCAAGGTACGGTTGTCTGAATAGATTTTAATTTTCACATCGACAAATTACATTTAAAAAAATTAACATCAAAGACGTTACTAATCACTTTTGCAGTTATAAATTACAGCGCTTGTTGCTAATGAGGAAACTCGATTTCTTCAAGCTTCCTCGAAAATATCAACAAGTCGAGTTTAACACTCATTTCAAAATTTTTAGATTTGGAATTATCTTGAATTTGCCTAATAAGCTATTTCGTAAAAAAAAATCATAACTAGATTTCAATTTTTACAACTGCGTAAGTTTTCCTTAAATCAACACCTAATTAGGGTATAACGACTTAATTATTGCCTTAATGAGTAGCTGTAAATGAAATGTACACAAAAACTAAAGCCTGCTTAATAACAAATTGGTTTGTTTAGGTGAAAAATTCTCGATATATTGGTTTTGTTACCACAATATGATATTTTTAAAAATTTATATTTTTTCAATGAACTTAAATCGAAATACTCTTTTCTATTTTTTACAAGAAATTCTCAAGCAGCTAAAAATATTCTCAAGTAATACACAGATATTTTTACGTAAAAAACATACTATTAGAAAAAAAAATATGAAATTTATTAGGAATGCCTAGTTTTTGATAAAAAGTTTTAAATTTTCAAAGCTTTTTGCAATGTCCTTTACATCGTTCCGTTTTCAACAAATTGTTTATATACCTACACGTATTAACAACATAATATTTAATTTTCTTTGTTAATTCTAAAAGTTAAACGAATGTGTTTCAAACAAATATGAATGTATTATTGACAAAGAGCTTTAAGAATTGGATTAAAATTGCATTACTAAACAAAATACTTTTCAACCCAAATTATCCTTCATTGATTTAATTAATTTTACATTTGTTTCACCTTTTTATTTATTTATTTACTTCTATTTTCTATTGACTTCTAAATTTTGAAGTACTACATTCGAAAATGTAGCTTCTCCACCGAAAATGTAAAAAAACTACCCAGAAAACATCGTTGAGTTATTTTTTTAATACAACTGAATTTTATACTAAAAATACAGGGTGATTCACGAGAAATAATGAACCTGACTAAATTCTCGATGCAACCAACTTTACACTTGTCGCAAAGCAACTTGCGGAAAGTAATGGTGGTTGCATCGAGAATTTGGTCAGGCTCATTATTCCTCGTGAATCACCTTGTATTATTTATTTATTTTTTTCATTTTTAAAAAAACGCACCGAATGAGTATTTAATGAAAAAATTAAAAATCAACATTTTTTTGAATGCATTTAAAGAAGTTGGCAAATCCGATTTTAAAAAACCTAGGTATCAAAGCCAAATGTAAATTGGAAGTTTGCAGTAAAATTAATCCGTATTCCGTTTTCAGTGTTGCTTTTGGTTTAGCGCCTCAAAAAACATTTGTTGAGTTTACAAAAAACGTTTGTTATAAAATACTTACAGATCGAGCTTTTAACAAAATATCATAATAAGTTTAGAAGTTAAAACATGTATTGCATTACACTATATTTGCAAAAACTAATTTTAAAATCAATTTATTTAATTAACTTAACAAACCTACTCTAGACACATACATGGACGTGTATGTCGCAAACACACATACATGACTAAATTTAATATTCATTCTTTCACTGTGTTAACACAATATTTTTCAATTACCTAGAAAGTGATTTATGAGAGCTTTTCTAGAGAGTAGAAGATTATCTCATTAAAGGCCATCTAGTCCTTGAGCCTGCAATCAACAAATCAGCTTGTTTTAAATTATCATAAGTTGAGAAAGCATTTTCAGGACTTTCGTTTTCACTTTTTCATCGCAATTAGTAGTCTAAAAAAAATAAATCTAATAAAGAAAGCTTTCGCCATTAACGCTTGCAAGACATAAATCAAATAAAAATTTTGTCCTGCCTACGTAATTGCCAACAAAGCTGTATTTACCCTACCTATAAAAATGGATGTATAGGAGGATGAAAATAATTCAAATGCAGTCGTTCTCTGACGCAAGAATACGCAATTAATAAGTGGGTGGTTGATCATCACTTTAGATTAATTTGAGGATAAATAAACACAATAAAGCTTTTATAATTAGCATAGGTGCTAATCGGCGCCAATTTTTGAATCAAAAGCGCCCCCTGTGAGAAACAACTGCAAGTCTGGGAAGGAAACCGGAAAGAAAACTCGTCCATTGCGCCTGTTGTTTCTGCCAAGGTAAGATGTCTGCGACGACGTTTAAATTTTTCATAAAAAATCAGAAGAATCTTAGATTTTCTTTGTATTTTCGTGTTCAATTCTATAAAAAAACTGTCATAATAAATGTAGAATGACAATATTTTTTGCTTAAGTCACATAAAAAGGCAAAAAACGCTAAAGTAAAATTGAGGTTATGTTATGTTTCCATGTTACACTTACTTGAGGGTTAAATAATTCGACATTGTTTGCGGTTTTAACGTTGCAATTTGTTTCAGTTCTTAAATTCTTAAACGAGTCCCTACACACTACAAGATGGGTAGGGAGGACAAGGCAACTTGGAAATCGAATTACTTCAGCAAACTTGTTGTAAGTACGGCCTTTTTTTAATTTCTATAATTATCTTACACAATGATGATCATTTTTCGTCTCTCAAGGGCTCCCATAGCCATGCTAGTGCTAGAAATAGCAGAACCCACTAGTATGCGGGGGCGCACTGTGGATCCTTTTAACTGACTAACCAAAGAATTAAGAAATGTCCTTTGTTAGTTTTCTTAGTGGTAATAATTGTTTTATTTGCAGCAACTCCTTGAAGATTACCCAAAATGTTTCATCGTGGGCGCAGACAATGTCGGCTCAAAGCAGATGCAACAAATCCGCATTTCCCTCCGAGGCACAGCTGTTGTCCTCATGGGCAAGAACACCATGATGCGTAAAGCGATCAAGGGTCACTGCGAACGCAACCCTGCCCTTGAGAAACTACTCCCTCGCATTAAAGGAAACGTGGGTTTTGTATTCACCCGTGCAGACTTGGTGGAAGTCAGAGATAAGCTTCTTGAGAATAAAGTTCGTGCACCGGCGCGTGCTGGCGCTATCGCACCATTGCCGGTCGTAATTCCAGCCCAAAACACCGGGTTGGGTCCCGAGAAGACATCTTTCTTCCAAGCCCTTTCCATTCCCACTAAAATCTCTAAGGGTACTATTGAAATCATCAACGATGTCCACATTTTGAAACCTGGGGATAAAGTAGGAGCTTCTGAAGCTACTTTGTTGAACATGCTCAACATTTCGCCATTTTCGTATGGTTTGGTTGTTGAGCAAGTGTACGATTCTGGCACTCTTTTCGCACCTGCGATTTTGGACATCAAACCTGAGGATTTGAGGGAGAAGTTCTTAGCGGGTGTTGCCAATGTGGCGGCTGTTTGTTTGGCTGTTGGGTATCCAACTATTGCTTCCGCTCCACACAGTATTGCCAATGGATTCAAGAATCTTTTGGCTATTGCTGCTGTTACTGAAGTTGAGTTCAAGGAAGCTTCAACTATCAAAGAGTACATCAAGGTAGGTTTAATTACTTTTGATTTTGTGTAATAAAACTGATGGAATTTTGTTTAGAATCCAAGCAAATTCGCAGCTGTTGCTGCTCCCGCCTCAGCTGCCCCAGCTGCGGCTGCTCCTGCTGCTGCGGCTAAAGAAGAAAAGAAGGAGGAGTCTGAAAGCGAGGACGACGATATGGGCTTTGGTCTCTTTGACTAAGCTCAAGGGAAAAAAGGTTTTGTTTGCATCTGCAGCCAGACTGTCTAATAAAAGATGAAACAAATTCAATTTATTATTAAGACAAAATAAACCTAGTACCAAACACCTATCCCGTTTATACCTGTAGTAGTATGTCTGGCTAATAAGATATGTCGGATACTGGGTGTTTGACGAGTTCCTAGTGTATTTTTATCATTATCCAGTTAATAAAACTTGAAGGGTTTTTTGCCTGAGAAGTTTTAGGTATTGTCTAATGTGTATTTGTAACATTTCTAGTCAGGCATTTTTTTAAATTTTCTTTAATAAAATGTGTTGGAAGGTAGACCTTTAGTGGTGCATATAAAGAAATATCTAAGTAAAATAATTTTATTAAAAACTTGACACAACAAATGATTTCATCATATAAATATATTTCAAAAACCCTAAATGCTCTTCTCTTTAAATACTGACAATAATTAATTAATTACAATAGACACTCTGTTATGCTTTCAAGATGTATTTATACTACAATCTACATAATAAAAAAATTGCAAAAGTTAACATTTAAAAAAATACGTGATCAAAGCTATGGTGTTAAGTACGAATCAACAAACGTGTTTTTAACAGTTTGACAAAGCCGAAGGTATATTTTCTTTTGTTTTAGACATTGTAGAATAACCCAATAATTCCGGGCAAGACACTTCACCAGACTGGATACCTTTGATTGTTTTCAACAAATCGTAATTTATCTCTTCTGTTACCTTAGAATCTTTGCTGTAAAAATAACGCATTTAAAAATTAAGACTTAGGCATGAATCAATTTTACTTATATGCAGGATGTTCTGTTACGAATTTTCGTAACCAAGAAGCTGTGGTGAGTATTTCACCTGAAGCCCGACGCTGTATAAATTTCAAATACTGTTGTATTGTACAATGAGTATCCGCATCAACATCCATTCCACTTAAATAAGTATTAATCAAAGGAATCAAACCTGGAAATTCCCCGTCCTGTAATCAACACCTTGTTCAAATTAGGTCAAATCATTTTACGAAATTACCTTTCCATTTATAATTTCATTAACGGTCATACAAGTGTAAACATCACAGTTTTTAGGCTCACAGTTTGTTGTTCCTTTCTTACAACACTCATTGGCTTCCGGTGGACTAATTTGAGTCGTAACTTCCTTTCTAAACCAGAATTTTTGTTCCATGCAAGCGTTCCGTTTTTGCGCATTTTGCATATTCTCGTCCACCTATTTAAATTAATATATATATTTTTTATTAATTATGTAAACATCGATATTACCCTGCTTATTGGAATTAGAAAGTCCAAATTGTAAGATAAAATCACACGTGTTAACAAAACTACAAAACAAACTATGGCAGCATTTTCGAAATCGGTTATTTGGACTTCACATGGTCTGAACTCAACTCTCCAACCAATGGTTGAATTGGGTGGTGGTGGTTTAAAACGCATGGTTTGCCAATTGGTCGACTGTATGTTCTGTAAATAAAAAATATATAAAACCCTTCATTAAAAAAAAAAATTGTATTTACTTCAAAATGGTCGGTATCCTCTTCATCATTTTGGTGCACTTTTTCCGAAAATAACGAAACCGAATCTCTAATGAAAAGATGAGCAATATGTTGAGCCAACAAATGGTCAATGTCATTATCAACCAACTGTTGGTATACTTTGGGATCATATATCAAGGGCACATCATTGAATTTTTCGCCTTGTGGCGACAAATATGAATCTATCGAATCATATCGTGATTTTTTTATCACAAATTTATCGTTTTTAAGCTGGACTAAACCGCGTTCTTCCTTAGTGCGACAATCAACAGAACACGAAATAACATTCCATCGACAATCAACATCCGTAACAAAGCCGCGGTGAAGAGGTGATGCTGCTGTTAGAGCCAACTGTAAAAACAATAAACAACCATTTATTTTCGAAACGATTCAATTTTTGCGAAATTACCATAATTGGACACAAAGGTGTCAATTGGTCGTACAAAGTCCTAGCCTCTGTGATGTTGCAAGCTTGGAAAGTCAATTGCAAACAGCAGCAACCCATACCAAAACCCATCGCATCCATATAGACATGATCTGGTAAAGCGGCCGAAGAATATTTGTAGGAATCATCAACGGGAATTCGCGTATTTTGATCTCTAAAGACTGAAATTATTAGTGTAAAAACATTCAACTCTTTTTGGATAATTTACTTGGTAAATTGATGGCAACTTTTTCACCACGTCTTTGACGGATGTTTCGAGACAATGTTTTGAACCGGGGATGGCCCGAAAAAACCGCATCGTCGGGGAAAAACAGGGAACGGGTGGCGCCCTCGTCCGGCGTTGGTTTAGTGAGAGGGTCGGTGAAGTTCTCGCAGCCGAGCCTTAAAAATCAAAATGCTTTTTTCACTGCTTCAATATAAAATTCTGTTCATTACAAACTCAACTTATAAAACCTAATCGAGAAAATTGCTAAAATAATAAACAATTTTTCTAATAATTAACAGTTAAGACTCCTTCAAAAGTTATAAAAATAAATAAACCAAGAAACAAAACTAAAATATTTGGCCATTCGTATTTGTTATGGACCCATAGATAGTTATTTATTCTACGAGTTTGAGTGTAAAACGGAGGCATTATCTCATAGAGTGGATTTTTAAACCACGAGTGTAACAAGTGGTTTATCATCCACGAGGTTGAATAAAGCGTCCGATTTACACTCAAACGAGTTGAATACAACATTTTATTCTTCGAATTAGACTCAACAAGGCTTAAACTTGCTTTAAATCTGTTAAAAATAATCTGAGAATTGCCAAAGAGTTATCAAAACTTCCTTACACAGGAAGAAACCGTAAATTTTGACAGTATCGAAGAATAAATGTATTAAATTTAACTTTAAATCCACATTTTTTATATTGTTACCTAGTGTAATTTTCCAAAAATAAATAGGGTATTGACGAAGACATTTATCAAAAATATTTATCACTTATTTTTCATATTATAAGTGATAATTACTGTAACTATTAGAACATACTTTTATTCAGTGATAAACAACTTAATATTAAAACGCGCGACTTAAAAAGCCCAAAGGAACGCCATTTTTTTTTAATAGCCTTGAAAACGATTTAAATTACTTTACATTTACGATATTAATTTTCAGGTGTAATTAAAGTCAATTTATTTCATTATTATTAATGCTACATAATTATTATATAATATATACGTATCGTACCTCACGATTTTCCTTTTAAATAGTAAATTATTTTCAAGGTAAAAAAAAACAAATGATAAGCAAGAGAAAGACAAGTATTCATTCAGAAATCTCTCCATGACTGTTTCAGATATTAAGATGGAATTTTTTCTTAGATAAGGATCGAACAAAAAAATATAACAACTGAGATTCAATAAACAATAAATTCTATGTTTAATTAAGAACATCAACCTGTGAAATTAAACAAGATGTAACAAAAAATATTCGAAAATGTGATTACAACACGTGTTGCTAATTGTGAAATAATGTCGATACTGAAACAAAAGTAACATTAATGAAAATTTTCCCAACGATTCTGTATAAATATTTGTCAATTCTATAATAAAAGAAAAAAAAGAAAAAAATGGACTTCAAAAGACCTTGCTGATTAAGAGTAATAAAATTTTAAATGACAAAGCGCATCTTATTTAAAGAACACATTTCTAATTTAACATGATGATCTATGCATTTTATTATTTGACTGTTTGTCACACAATTTCATTAATTTTGCAACACAAGTAATCTACTTTGATTTTGAAATGCGCCATTAATAATATCAAATTAAAAGGTTAACAGGGATCAAATGTTTTATTTAATTTTCAAAATTGCTATTAATTGTAGATGTAAATTTTTCGCCAATTAAATACAGTAGTAAATTACTAATTACGACTTAAAGTTAGAACTCAATACGCAGTTAATACAATGATTTGATATATTATTTCAGTATGAATAATAATCACGTACTGTTATATAATCTCATTAAACAACAATCAACTAAAAGCAAATTGATACAAACAAGTACTTATTTATTTAATGCTAAAATGGAAATGAATCAGCAGTGGCGTTATTCTTTAGTTCAGTTCGGATTCAAAGTTTATTTTCAAAGATAATTAATTTAAAATTCATTGAACTAATCCAAAAATTTTGGCGGGAAAATACAATCAGAAACTCTGCACTCATTTGTATGGATTGAATGATATTTCCTGGAAAAACTTACCATCAACTATAACAAAATACACTATATTTTGAAAAATCAGTAATGTATTAATTTTGAAAGAACTAAAAAGAATAAGAAAACTACAACTAACCTTCATTCTATTTGGAGAAATGTTAGAAAGTCTTCAGAGAAAATTTTAATGTCAACTTATCGTGCAAAGCGTTTCATTAATTGACTCTCACAATTACTCATATACAGTGCAAAAACTATTTAAATAATTAATATTATTATGATTATTAATCAATATTCATTCCTCGCACCTCAAAATGTTATTATCTAGGGCGTCGTTATTTAGTTATTGATTTAACTATTTATGCTGAATCATTACACCAACGAGAATTTTTTTCTAGAAAGAGTAATAAAAAATCTTTCAGAATTAAATTCTGATGACAAAAATAAATTAATCAAGACAAGATAATCTTCAAATTGTTATCTTGCGGAAACGTACAAGATATAATTTTTATGATGATGCAAAAAATAATCGCGTTTGACACACTTTTACCATTTAAATCTCAACAAAAAAATCCTGAGTCATGTAATATTTGAACTTGATTACCTGGGAAAACTAGTGATGGTCATTAAACATTCATCGCTTTTGAGCAATTGGGACGCTTCTTCCCTCCTGTGTCGCATATTGGCTTCCACGATGTTGAAATGAGCCAATAAGCCCCCGTATGGTTTTCCAGGAGTGCCTTCAATCATGTAAGCCCCATACTCAGGCCTCCACAGCGATTTAACCGTCTCTGGGTTTTCCAACTCTTTTTTATTCAATTCAGTTAGGATTTCATCCGCTCTTAAGCTAACTCTGGCCACTTTTTTCTCCTCGTTGAATTTTACAAGAATATACTCTACCTCGTCGCCCCATTTCAACACGTCCCCTTGCCGGTCTTTCAGACGCTTGTATAAGTTTATAAACTGGATAATTCCGTGTTGACGCACGTGTTCGGCCAATTTTTTCGTTTCTTCCCAAGTTAAAGGAGTTCCTTCAGTCAGCAAACCCATCACTTTTTATTAATTTTTCGAACTGTCACTTTATGATTTACTTCAAAACGTGTTGCATGTAATTTGTTGATGTTAAATTGGTACGTTGATTGAGGGAAAGTTTGTTTTTTTCGCAAATTTGAACTAAGAAATGCGAGATTAACTTTGAAGAACCACTTTGAAACTGGGAATGACATACGAAAACTACGCAAATTTATCAAATAAAATTGCTCGCTGTTACACAATTAGATAAGATACAGAGAAATAAGAAACTGTTTATCTAATCTCAACTACTCTTTCTTTAAATTCTGCACTAACATTATTCAGGATAACCACTCGGTGATTAGTAGGTTGACAGAACGTGACGTCGGTGTCTTTGAACACTGCGCAGGCGCACATAATGCCGGTGTCATTTGTTTTTAATTAAAAATGCCAGTGACACCTTTTGACTACCAAGAAACTTTGTTAAAGGTTTCTGTATTTCAAATAAACACTCAATTTGTAAATCTTAAAACACAGCGTAAACATAATTTATTATGCATGAACTTTTTTAATTAATTACAAACACTTTGCTTAAATTTTACTCGTATTAAATACTAATTATATTAGACAAAAAGCTAAAGTAAAATACTAAATTGTTGGCTCGTTAGCTCAGGTGGTTAGAGCACCGCACTAAAAATCAGCTCTGCGGAGGTCGTAGGTTCGAATCCTACATGAGCCCAACTTTTTGCCCCAATCGTTTGCAATAAATGTTGCGATTTTTGCACAAGTATTATTAATTGTATAATTTTTATGTATTATTAAGAAATGTTTATGTAAGGTCAGAGAGATAAAATAATTTACTATAGTTCCAACAGTTTATCTAATTTTAGACAATTTTCTTAAAAATAATCATTTATTTATTTTTAATTATGTTAATATTCACTGTAAATGTGTTTTAACTCTTTTAATTTGGTTTTTAAAAAGTCACTTCGAAACTGAGTGGACGTTTTGAAAAACAGAAATTGTGCAATACGTTATCAAAAGTAAAATCTTACGTAATCCACTGATGAAAGATATTATTTTTTTGAATTACTATAACATTTATCACCTTTGACATATCTAATAATGCAATAATTTAACTTGTAATAATTATATAAATTCAAAATTAAGAATGCATATAAGGAACAGAATAAAGAAATTATGACAATATTTTTTTATATATACTCGTAACATTTAATTTAATAGAAAAAATT
>NW_025401068.1:3649363-3787882 GCF_015345945.1 Tribolium madens
ATATTTTTAAATAGGTACTTGAACCTTATTAAGTCATTATTCATTGTTAAAAAAATCTTTATTTGGTAATTGGTAGACTATAAAATCTAATAAAGCATAAAACAGTTTTAATTTTTATCGGCTTTTAAAAGAGAGGAAGTAAATAAGCACTTAATTCGCAAAACTTGTTCAATCAACTTTTAGGTTTCCAAAAATTTTATACTCCAACATTAATTGCGGCAGTTACTGCTCTTAGTAACTTTCATAAAAATTCTTATTTTTTTCATTCAAAAAGTACATACAAACCCACTTTTACACACATTTAGAAAAAAAAATTAAATTTACGAGTCTATGTAATGTAGTGTAATTGATGTGTTTGTCGATTTCCGTCTTGCACATTAATCAATTTCAACAGTTATAATCGAACTAAAAAATATTACGATCATGAAAAATTATTTATTACAGACATAATAACAAATTTTACTGCAATTTCATTAATCGAGGCAGATTTTTAAATGTCTGGCAAATGAGCAATTAGCAATATCTTTTTATTTCAAGGGAGATATAATATAATCGTTACCTAATTTATATAAATCAAATCTTAATTGGTAACAAAAAGTAGTCATTATTCACCTGCTTCCACCTATACCTATTATCTTTATCTACATTTCCGGATCTCGGACCCGTTGCAAAAACTAAACAGCTTTATTTAATTATAAAACTATTTTATCACATGACTTGTAGTTTTACATTGCTGCAATAATTTACCAAACACGGTAGATTTTTTTAAAACTATTTAAATAAATTATTACACATACAGGAAAACAGTAACCCTACTCTGAATTTGAATGTTAATTGCGATTAATTAAAATTTCACTTCGCATCTTGAATTCCAGCGATGGCTATCTTATCGGAAATTGAAAAATTTTCCTCAACGAGAAAAATGCAGCTTTTATGTCTCGTCACCCAATTGCTATTAATCCAATTTCTACCGCAATGTAATTTATTGATCAATAAATGTACAGGTAGTAATAATTGCAACTTGGTGAATAATTCAAAATAAATATCTAAACTCCTGAAAAAAACTTGCGATTTGTTTTCGCTTGTTGGCATCCAAATCCAATTAATCACTTTAGTTAATCCGAGCGAAAAAATAATGAATTATTCATAAATTCCTGGCGAGGCTTTAATTTGTATAAAACTTGTGTTTTAATAAAGAAGCATTTTTGTTGAACACATTTTAATTAAATTTTGAGTAAGATAAAGTCGTCGTTATTGCGGCAGTTATTCTTAAGTGTTGAGTCTTATCATTACACCTTTCTCCCAAGTGCAAGTCAAGTCGACCAAATCCGTAATTAAAACAACGCTAAGAGCGACCAATGATTGGAAATTAGTTGGGCGAATATTTTTGGATCAAAATATGAAGCAATTCCACCGGTATAAAAGCAGAACGGCACCTTGGAGGAGTACCAGTGATCTGATTGGGTTAGGGGAAACACCATGGCAAGATCGGCGTTGGTAAGTGTGCATACCATCAAAACGCCCATAACAAAATTTTTCAGATAACCGTAGGGTTAGCAATTTTCCTACAAACTTGCAACAGTGAATTTGCCTACCCTTACACCGAAGCCAAATTCTTGAAACAACCATCGGTGGTCTACGTCCCGGTATGTACCCCTGAATGCTTCAAATCATCCCATCAAACCCACCAATCTCATTTCACACCCATCAGCGCGGAAAAGGTGGTAACAAAAGGTAGTTTTCCCGGTTTTTACCATTGAATTTCAGGCTCACTTCGGAAACCTCCCATTGCAAAACCATGAACACCAGCTGAATTACCACCAATTGGAGGGATACCAACACCAAGTAGAGGGTAATCATCACGCGGATTCGGGAAGTGCGTCTGTTTACCAGCAAAGCGACCATCATGGGTCGGAACACAAGCACTCCATCCATCACCATGGGTCGGGGGAGAGTCACCAAATGTTCAAACAGGAACACCAGCACCATGGGTTGGAGGATGATGGCCAGCATTACAACCATGAACATCACCATCACGAAAAGGATAAAAATATCAATTATAAGTTCGAGTATTCGGTGAATGACCACAAAACCGGAGATGTGAAGCACCACAAGGAGGAGCGACAGGGGGATGCGGTCAATGGGGAGTACTCCCTGTTGGAGGAAGATGGAAATGTGAGGACCGTGAAATATTTCGCCGATTGGAAGTCCGGTTTCCATGCCCAAGTGCACAATTCGAAGCCCCGGTCTCACGGCTGATTTATCCACTCTTCATTTAATCGTATTCCTAGTCTCTTGTATTTTTGTATAATCGTACAAATCGAATGTGATAAACCGATAGAGTTATGTATTGGTGTTTTTAATAAAATTTTGGAAAAAAGCTCGCTTTTAATTCCCGCTCAATTATCAGTTAATGACAACTTAGGAAATTAATTTATTTGCATCGATTTCAGTTTAATGACATATAAAAAGTTTTGTATGGGAGAAAGTGAAGTAATAAATACGTAATCGTAACGTTGAAGTGATAGAAAGTAATCCATAATCAAGAGATAAATTAAAATTGGATGCCATTAACTTCCTATTTAGATCGAGGGGCAAGGCTGGCCGGGAATGCTGGTAATTTTACAAAAACGTGATCCAAAGTTGGCAGATTTTTGCTCGTACTTTATAATTACAAGTTTCTAATAAATGTTTCATACCAGAGGCGAGAAAAGAAAGCACATTTAAATATTCCGAACGATTAAAAAAATTCATTATACGAAATTAGTTCAGTTGAAAGATTTAAATTGCGGGATTTTCATTTGTGGACTTACGTAATTTTTAAAGGTTTAATTAACACTAGCAGTTTTACCATCGGTTAATTAATCGACAAATTAGTAATCAAGACGCTATAAATTTATTAAGTAATTATTGTTGACAGTCTTAATTGTAATAGCACTTGTTGCACTTTTAGCGGAAATAATAAATATGGAATTATTAGGTACTCCCACACGCTAAAAATTAAACCAGAATTTAAGAGTTTATTTAGGATATTTGCCTCATAAACAACAGCATTTCCCTCCTGCGAGATTACTTCCGCGGGAGATAAAGCCAAACTTAGGTAATGATACACTTCCCACTCTAAAATCAACAAGCAATAATTTGTTTCATTAAAGTAAATCCTTTTTCAGTAGTTTAAAAAATGGTGTAAAAACCAAAAAAAAATTGATATTTTTTCATTATTTAAAAAAATAGTTTTTACAAATTGAAACACGTCTCACTCTTCGTCAAAACACGATTTTTTTAATATTTTCAAAAAAAATTTAAAGGTATTTAAGAGGATATTTGAATTCACTATAATGATAGAATTCTCTCTACTAATTGAAATAAAAAATTAAATAGACAAAAATAGTAATGAGATTATAATTTCTTAGCAGTTGTTCTATTTGTCACGCACATTTGTTTGTTTTTGAAACAAATCTTGCGTAAGAAAAAGTTTACTGTTTTATAATTTATGTTCGTCTAATTAATTAATACCTAGTAATAATTACTAACGCAATATCGTAACAAAAACCATGAAAATGACATTTACGATCTGAAAATTTCATAATTTACAGCAATCAATGAGTGTTGAAAAGATAAAAACAATTTTAAAGAAAGTTTATAACGGATATTTATTTTTAGCAATTAAGAAGTTATCAAAGCTGCTAAGCACTGCTTGGTAAGTCTTCGTGTTAGACATTACATATAAAAAACAAAATTATACCTACTGTACTTATTATGAAGCTTAGTTTTTACATTAATAAAGAAAATCACAATTCTTAATTGCTGAATCATTTTATTCAATTACAATGAAAAAGTACATTGGTAAAAATTTTACAATTTCAATATGCAGGTACTTTGATTCCAAACTCACTTCTACCAACTATAGAAAAACAAAACTTTGATTCCAAACTCACTCCTACCAACTATAGAAAAACAAAACTCTTAAAACTTACAAACCGTAAACACACATACAAGCTGAGAACAACACGAAAAGTCATCTGTGTCTGGCTTTCTTGTTATTAGTTTTTTTAGCACTTGCACTAAAACTTTTCTGTTTAGCCGAAATGTCTCTATTCGGGCTATTCCGATGATCAAGACCGTTTTGTACACCATTCAACGAATTCGTCGAATGTTTTCCTGCATTTTTCATTCCTGAATCTATATGATTGGAATTAGGACCTAAGTTAGTATCACTAGAATCTTCATTTGTTTGAGACTCGGTATCGCTGTGTGGTTCCACTACGAGTAAAAAATAAGACTATAATTATTTGAAACGGTTACTATTCGATTTTAATACCTGTACAGAAAAACTAGACGTTTTTTAGCAATTTAATTGCCAATTCATTCGGCTGAAAAAATTAATGG
This sequence comes from Tribolium madens, assembly GCF_015345945.1. Classification (NCBI taxonomy): domain Eukaryota; kingdom Metazoa; phylum Arthropoda; class Insecta; order Coleoptera; family Tenebrionidae; genus Tribolium; species Tribolium madens. The sequence goes on from NW_025401068.1 coordinate 3,653,753, forward strand.
TGAATAATAAATCGACGATTTTGTGCAATGTAAGTAGATTTTTCTGTTAAGGTATTTCAATGCATCATAAACAAAACTAATTACTACAAAACGAATAAACCTGCGTTTTGGCGACTGTTACAAAAATTTCTACATTCCATCGTCAAAAACAATGTTTTTATGTCATAAAACTATTTTATAGACAATCACAAGATTTTAGTTGCTAATTAAGTGAATAGGATCCAGGATACAATTATTAGGATACAAAAAAAGAAACAACAAAACAAAAAATATGAAAAAGTAAAAGTAACATTAAAAATGAGAGAGATTCCACGGTAAACAAGCAAATTTTCCAACACAATTAATTTCTAAAAAGCGTTCATTAGAAAAATTATGTTGACATCAATAGTTTTTAAATTGCTGGAGCCATAATTAATTTACGGCCCACTCTTCCGCATATTTGTTCCACTGTTATTATGTAAATATTTTCCATGTATAGTCATCAAGTTAAAATGTTTGTGATACAACGCACTCAAAATTAAAATATCAAAGGCGCAAAATGCAATCAAGTTTAAATAATTTCGAAATATTTATATGTTACATATTAACAGTAACATATTTATTACAGAGATATTGGAATGTCTCTCATTATTTCAGTGCATATAAAAGGCAGTAAGCAATTAGAGAAAACATCTATCTAAAAGAAAGTTCACAGCAAAACTACCACAAAAATACTACAAAAAGCTACAAAACTATTACAAGAAAACTAGACATAGGAATGATTTTTTATTTCATAACTATTCTTACTTTTCTCCTGATTTTGGTCAACAATTCCACTAACCGCCTGTAAAATTTTAATTACAAAAAATACACAAAATTGAACATGACTTACTGCCATTGATGTTATAGAAGATTTAGAAAATAGACGTTCAGCTTCTTTAAATTTCCTATTTCTTTTATCTGCTTTTGAGTTTGTTGTTTTGTTACTTGATAAATACCGATCCCACCCTCTAATAATATTCCCATATAATTGAGTATCCTCTAAATACGAACCCTCAAACGCGTAAATTTGGCGTTCAAGATTTGCTAAGGTTTCCTATAAATGTTAAATACACCTTGTAATTTAATCAAGGGGGCACATTTTTTTTTAATTTCAAGACAAATAACATTTTTTTGGGAACACACAAATGGTGTCTCTGATAAAGCTTCTAAAACAAGTCTTACCGCTATCTCTGCTTTTCTTTTAACAAGTTCTGCTAACTCTTGACGAGCATCCACTGATACATTGTTTTTGGCCGACATATTGTTATATTATCACAAATAACAACAAAGTAAACGTTGTACTTATTAACTAGTTGTTTTATAACAATTGTTCCTGTTAATTCGTAAAGAATTACACAAAATTGTTTATTTATAAGTTTTATAACAAAACACTTGACGCTAATTTGACAATTGACGTCTTGTCAAATGTCAAATACGTCACCTCCAACGTAAGAAATCGAAAAGTTCTAGAAAAGTAACCAGAATATTAAGGGTTATGGGACTTATGTGTTATAGTGGTTATGAAATAATTAAAACCACAACAATAAATTACTATAAATAAACATCCTAGACCACTACGAAAACTTAATTATACATTTATCCAACTTGTGCGAAATGTCCAACGACAAATTATTAAGGGTTACTCAAATGAATGCAATTTTTCTTGATAATGAAATTTATAAGGCTCTCATGCAGATTATTCACGAGACAAGTCGTTTTTTACCCGTAAGTGTACCTCTTTTTAATATTTACCCCTTAAAAACGTTTATTTTAGCCTGGTTATGTAGCCCCCATTGAACCTGAGTTAAACTTAATTGTGCGTTTAGCGCTTCTGAAAAATTCAGTTTGTCGCAATGAAAGCACGTTTGGGCAACAACTTTTATCAATAAAGTACAGTAACATGTCGAGTTTGAAAAAAGTACTGTATTTATTTGGAAACTGTTTTGATTACATTAAAAACCGACTAGAATTTTGGAAACCGTCTCACAAGATTAATACGATTATGTTCAAGATACACTTGGTTGTAGTTTTATTAAATTTTATCAATATGTCGATATTTCTACGTCATGGAGTTAAGCCTTTATTGATAGAGAGGTGTTTAGGTTTGAATCAAGAATACTCAACCAAAAATGCACCAAGGCATTTTCAAACAAAATATTTAGCCAGGGAGTCACTTTGGAGTGGTTTTATTGTAAGAATTTCTTCTTAATTTAACTTACTTTAAATATTTTTGCAGGATATTCTAATCCACATAATTCCATTAATTAATTATCACAAAATTAAGAGAGCAATAAGACACTACAATCCATTCCACAAAAAGCCAACATACGTTGTGCTCAATTCACGTGTTATGACAATGCATTCCAAGTGTGCACATTGTAAGGAAAACCCCATTTTGCCCCACCATATGGGTTGTGCTCACATATTTTGTTACGTCTGTTTAAAGGTACTTTGTCTCTTTTATAGTAACAACTTTAATATTCGGTTTCAGGGTAATCAGACTGCTGATTCGAAATATGAATGTCCAATTTGTGAACATAGAAATCCCAATGTTTTATGCGATAAGGTTTCTGTGATAAGTTAAAAATAAATTTTATTAGAAAACTGTAAATATCTTAATAAAAAAAACATTACATGACTAAGGTCTTTGGTTTATGAATGGCTGTTGTGGCTTAGTGACTCCGCAAATCGAGTTTCTAAAAAAGATAGTTAAGATTTAGAAAACTGTTTTTAGAAAATTACGTTGCATTATAGCTGGTGTCTTCCTCACTGAAGAGAATTGTACTATGACGTAGAACAGTAACGTTACTATAAGAACTGTTATTGTTGACGCTAAAAATATGTATTCATCACGTCTGCGATATTTACAGCATTTTTGACTCCAGAATTGCCTGGTGTTATTTATCTGAAAATAAAATTATCAAAGCTCTTCATAGCTTAAACTTGATGACTTACTAAGTCAACCATATCCATACATCCCCCAATTTTCTCATTTTCATTACTAATGCTACGGTAGTAATTATCTAAATCTAAATAATCCTTTATACAAGTAGGGCACAACGTCGTATCATTCACGCTGTGATTAATACACTGCATAAATGTCTCATAATATTTATTAAAAGCTATCGTTTGTAGTGATTTATTTGGTGTTAATTTCCCATCAACAACTTGGAAACATTCTAAAAAATGTGCAAGTTATAAAATTGTAACTTTGAAGTAATGACGTACCATAACATTTCGCGTTATTCCACAAATTGTAGCTGTTGGTATATAAAGTCTGGACAATTTGTAATCTATCTAAATTTATAAGTGTATCAACGCAATAAGTTCCATTGTCTGAAACCTAAACGTCCGTTTAAGCCAATTTCACTAAGAAACACAAACAGTTTTACCTCTTTCATATCATTATAACTGTCTACTATTTCTATATAATCATTAACACAATTTTCACAAAATGTTACTGGTCTGGAATTTTGTATTGCACAAGAATTGAACTCCGCTGTAGCACTTGCAAATCTTTCTTTGAGCTCGGTGCAGTTTCTGTCTGCTTTCGAAGACTCTAGGATGCTTCTAAAACCTTACACTGTACTATTTCGTTCAAATTTTTGATCAAACACTTACAAAAGCACCAGAAACGCAAAAATTTGAAAATTCCACATTTGTTCGACAAAAAATAAAGCAAAACAACAATTCTTCGCACGATTTCTACTCACATATTACAAAACTGATATGATATTTACGTGATAATATTAAAAAATCCCCGTTTTATTTTTTGTTTAAAATAATAATAATGAAATAAATATAACCTAAAAGTCACCTGTGACAATGACAGCTAAAATTACTAGAATTATTTTAAAAATAATATCAAAACATAACCTATAAAAATAATAATTGAACAAAAATGTTAAAAAGAAGTGTTTAGAATATGGATCCTCCCGAAATTTTGCAAAAAAAGCTATATTTCCTTCTCGAGCAGTTGCAAAACATGGCTAGAGATTTGCCCCCGTAAGTTATTTTTTTCCGTGATTGACAAATAATAATTTTTTTAGGAAATACCAAATGCGCCTTCCTTATGAGTTATTGTCTAGTCTCGCAAATTGTTTATTAAACGATACGGTTTTTGAAATTGTGAAAGGGTTACTTGAGATTCAGCATGTGACTGAACAGCACTTGTATCAACAAAGACTCCAGTTTATCAATAACCAAAAAAGTAATACAGAATTTATTAAATAAGTTAAATATTAACAATGTTTTTAGTGGAGGAACATGAAATACTAAATCAATACATTGGCGATCCCGATAAAAAAGTAGAAGAACTTAGGAAGTTAATGATTAAACAGAAAGAAGAACTGAAACAGTTTGATATGGGGCTAGTAATACAGTTGGACGAAAAGGTAACATTTAGTATAATTTTTACATGTAGACATATATTGGTCTTAACAGGTGGCCGATCAGCAACAAGTCCTGGAACAAGCTGGAGTGCCTGGATTTTATGTTACAAAAAACGCTGTAGAAATTAAAGTTCAAATGCATCTACTTGACTTTATGCTCAGGTTGAGCAAAATGACTCTACCCTCATAGTCATAAAATTTCTTAAAATGTGGGTTATCTAATGGAAGTGGAACAGGAGGACAACAAATACTTCAAACTTTTCTTTTCCCTATTTGTAACATATTAACAAAACAAAATTCTTAATAACTTAATACAGTTGCTCCTATTGTTTAATTGTGAGTCTTAACCCAATCTACAGTAAAAAACAACAAATCTTAATATCTCCAGATTCTAAATATCAACAATGTTTAATTTGTTGCGTTTAACGCTAAATTTGATTTTAAAAATGAACTTTGTGATTGATAAATGCCTAACAGCTTGGCACAGACAACGCAATGTCTAACATTTAAAATAATACTATTAAAAGCACTACTTATGCGACCTTCTTTGGAGTGTTTGTACCATAGGACGATCCTTTGTCAATCTCAGACATTCCAATTGTTTTGTTCAACAACAAGTAAACTAAAAATATAATCTCAGTGCTAAAAATAACTTAATTTTAAATACTTACAAGCTCCTATGATGCTGGCGCCAATAGAAAAATAAAGCAACTCTCCGCTAAACAACAACTTAATTAAATAATACACCATGGGAAAACAAATTAAAGCAACCCAAACTACGATATTTATAACAGAATTAATCCTACGTTCCAACTCGAAGGGTTCTACTCTGGAAATACCCGAAGTGGCAAAAAAATCCCCCGTTTTCGCAAAACTATCTTTCAATTTATCCTTTCTCACAAACATCTCTCTGAGAAAGTCTTCTTGTTCGCGTTCAGTTTGTGGCACGTCTTCTAAAGGAATGCGTCTCATGTATATATGAGCCGTTACAGGTCTCCCAAATAACATGTTTCTAATGGTGGGTTTGTAGGGATCATTCTCATTAAAGCAAATTTCATTGTCGTAAATTGCTGGCACTTTGCCTTTCATCGAAGGCAGACTAGCTGTGAAGCCCTTGGTTCTTGGAAGAAGGTGGTGTTTTAATTCGGGGAGGTTCTTTTGACGGGCGAATTCGAGGGAGATTTTGTGTTTTGTCGGAGTGAAGCGCGTGCCTTCCGGGAAGAGCAATAACTAAAAAAACGCCCAGTATATTTTAATAGGAAAGTGGACATATTTATTATTTATTTACATTTTATGATATATTTCGTGTGTCGAAAAATAAACGTGGGAATACGATAACCAAAAAAGATTTTTATCACAAATTTTGTATGCAGTGTCTTCTTTCTACAATTTAGGAATAATTATTATCAATATGACTTTACAATTTATTTGCACAATTAAGAAAAATAACAGTTTTCGAATTTGTAAAATCGGTTTATTTTTTTACTTACTAGATTATAAAAAACACACTTGAAAAGAAAGATGAAAATTTTGCTTTTATACTGAATAAAATTATGTACTTCGTTCGTGAATTAAGATTTTTTTGTCAGTTGAGTTCACTTCTAACACAAATTCTTCTTTTATACAGAAATTGAATTTATATCTTATTAATTTATCTCAATCAAAGCAGTTGCGGTGTTGCCAGTGTGGTAACTAAACAATGTCGAAAAATAAATGTGGAAATACATAAATAAAAAAAGATTTTTACTCCAAGAGTCGCATACAGTTATTTTCTACAATTTGGAAAAAATTGATAGAGTTTTACTGTTTACGGTTTAACTCCCTTTATTAAGTGTAGAATTGAAAGCAAAAAAACCCTTGAAACGAAAAATGAAAATGTTATGATAATATTAAAAAAGCATGTTCCATGAATTTTGTTTGTTTTTCTAACAATGCAGTAAGCAATAATCAAGTTAGCTTGCATGTGAAAAGTTGGAACGTATGTATGACATTTTAAGTTCATTTAACATTGGATATGAAATATACAGTTCAGGTTGGGAAGTGGTCACTTCCTTATCAGTTGATATGTAATATGACAGTTTACGTTGGGAAATGGCCACTTCCCAACTTAAACTGTCATATGACATGTTTTTCAAAATTTGGTAAATTCTTTATTGGCTTTCTATTCTTTAAGAAGAATGATTATGAATAAAATAGTATACAAACGTTGGTGATCGTTGCTTCTTATTGCTAACCGCGGCTTTGGTCATCTTTCGCCTTCGTAATTAATGAAGCACTTCCGACCTCGGTATGTAATTTACTATTTTATTGTTTCATAAAAAATCTAATTTATTTTTTATGGCAGCATTATTTTATTACCGTTCGGACACATACATTTAGATTACTGTATATTTTTAGGTATAAAGTGTAATGTAACGTTTAATTAGTTATGGACAAAATACTTGATTGAATTTAAAAAATACTTTGATAATAAAAAGCAACTATCTAAAATAATTTGATAGATCAATTAATAAATTTAAAAAGCGTTTAAAAATTTTAAAGCGTTTGCTCATTTCCTTATCAGAAAAAAAAATAACAATTGAGGGTAATAACTTATCAAACACTTGAAAATATTCTTGAATAAACAGTGGAAATTCTGAAACGGATTTACCATTCAAAACGTGGAAAATTTATCAGTCAATTAAGTTCAAAATTATTTATCGTTGCTTAAAATAAACTCGAACAAATTAATGAAAGCACTTGTAGTTTCCTCTTTTAATTTAATAATATAAATTTGCTTTATTTTCAAATATTTACTGTTGTTTTGATGTCAAAATCGATTTAATTTTTTTATCACAAGTTAAATCAAATATGACAACAGGTAACCCCGTTACTCCCTCCACGGGTAACCCCTAGGAAAATATTTTTCAAATATGATCCTCAAACGTGTAATGCAAACTGCAAACTGTAGCAGTGTCAATATTTAACCACTTAGATAATTCCCCAAACTTATTGTTAATTAATGATAACTTGAAAAGTCACAATTGCTTTGATTTATTTTTATTGCTAAATTATCAAGTTTAAAAAATGCTCCTAGATTATACAAAATAATTAAGATAAAAACAAGAAAAAATGAACTGTTGATTGTCTGTTATTGTGATAACGATAACAGCTACGAGTAAATATGTACAATTGCGGACACGCAATTTTGGAGGATTTGTCATTCGACTGACGTAAAAATGTAAAACGTAAAAATAATTTATTGAGCACGTATTGCTGGCATTATTTCGGAAAATTGACGCCAAAAAATAATTTCAACTAAAACTTTCAAACGTCAATCATAGTGACAATAAAACGTGGTTTACATTGACATTTTTTGAACTGCCATATATATGATGTCCAAAATTCCGTGTCCGCAATTGTACTTACTATTTTCGTCTCAACTTATTTATTTTATCATAAATTCATAAAACGTAATTAAATCAAAAATACTTACCCACATTGGATCCGGATGTTCAGCCAATTCCGTAACTTGCGTATCTATCACTCTCTTGTCTTTGTCAAATGACCTTTCCAAAAATACAAATTCTGAACATTTCCACCCCCAACCCAACACTGGTATATACTGTACAACTTTTTTTGCATAAGCTTTACAATTCTAAAACAAATAAATTGATTTTTGTTAAAGTTGAAATGGCAATTCTTACCCCTAACATGTGTAACCTATCACAAATCATCCACCCCACTAGCCAGTCAATCTCATAGGTGTGATTCATGACACAATAAGAGTGTTCTTTGCCAAAATATTTGTCAAAATCTTCTCTATCAACGTAAAATATGATTCGGGAACCTGACCACCAATCACCCAAAAAAACCAATTCTATAAATGAAAATTTGGGTAAAACATCATTAAATGAATTGAAACTCACGTGAATAAATAGTGAAACAAAAATACCAGTTCAGTTTCCTGTAAAGTCTTCGGTTGAAGGGCCTTAATGTGAGGTAGAAGAAGCATTGTATAAGATTAACAATCACTCCTGAAGTGAAGAAAGTGATGGCAAAACATAAATGTATAATTCTTGACTGTTTTAATTTCAAGATATTCATCTTTGTGCAATTATGCGACTAAAACCTGGAACACTAATTTATGGTCACTTAATGTCCAAATAAGCTACTTATACTTAAGTTAATAGATAAAACGAATTAGTACCTACCTGTTGTAAACTGTCGTACCTAATGTATATTAATGTAACTGTCTGATAAATTCTATTATTTCAAATAAACTGAACACTGAATTCTAACCTTGACAAGAGTGAGGTTAACATCACCGAAAAATAACAAGTCCCAACAAAACCAACAAACAAAATGAATTAAACCCATTTACAACGTTTGATAAAAACATGCCAAACTGGTTTACAGAAATGAATTATTTAAACAATTTAACCCACCTTTATGCACACGATTGCGACGAAGTCTATTGTTTGCTTTGTTTTATAAATTATGATCAGAATTATTTTAAATACAGCAGTTTTGCATTATTGAACAATTTCTCGCAGCTTATGCCCGCTACAAAGTTCAAGATCATGACGGAACAGTTTTCAGAGGATGAAATTTAGGTCAATGTGTTTGTGCCCTTATGCCATCGGCCACCATCTTCGATTTAATTTAACAATAATGTGACCTCTAACCTTTATCTTTTAATAGAACAATAAAATTATTTTATTTCCGTGTTATCACTTCAAAGATTAGATAATTGAGATAACAAATTATATGTATCCAACAAAAGTCAATTGTTGTCATTGTCAATAATAAAGTGCAAAAGCAAATGTTTGCTAAAGACACGTATACGCTTGCGGAAATGGAGGTAATCTCGGAGGAAATAATGAAATAAAAAAATGATGAGAATCGTATCAAATCAATAAATAGCATATTTTATAAAAAAAATTTACACTAAGACTAAATTCAAGTTTTTTGTGTAAAGTATCTTAAAAAAATTGTGGGTAAATTACCAAGAAAGTATGTAAATACCAACCTACGCGTATTGTTGGTTGTCTATGCTGTTATGTTTTAATTGTTATGAATTGTATGAAATGGTCAAAGTTCATTTTCATTCTAAATAAATGAAAACGTTGAAAACAGGTAATTATTATTGTTATTTATACATTCATCACACAAAATGAAACATACTCTGGTACACAACGTGTTTAATTAGTGCAGTTTTACATTTATTGCTATACGCAGCACAGCAAAATATTCTTACACACAAAATAGTGGTTAAAGTTGTCTTTTTTGGGTTTTTTGTTTATATATAACGATCACTCCTATCGGTTTTTACCTTTTTACAAAAATTAAAGCTTACAAAATTTACTACAAAATTGGTCTTTTGAATTTTTGTTGTAGGACTAACCATAAGGCTGACAAAAAAACATCATTTAAAAAAATGTGCTCTATCCGCATTTAAAACAGAATTAGTCTTGTAATTTGAAAGAACTGACAGTAAATTAAATTTACTGGGTCCAATACTTCTTTAAAGGAGGGAGTCACGAGGGTCTATGAATACAAACTCACCGTTTATGTAATTTATGCAGAATTTTCTGTAGAAGTCTATTTCTGTATCAAAATTTCCTACAAAAATGGTAGGAATGTCGTAGGACTTCTGACCTTTGGAGTCTACATTAAAAATTCTTTGAAACACATTTCGTTAGTATATGACTGAAAGGTGACTCGGGTGTAAACATTACGGAGATATAAACAAAAATTTTCGAAGAAAGAGAGAATGAATCTCTAAGAGAGTGAAATAGGGAGTAAACGTTTAAACAAAGATATAAACATAAAATGCTTTAGAAGTGTAAAGGGGCTCAAAAATCAGATTTTTTGAAAATAGTTTTTTAAGGGAATGAAATGGTGTACACATTTAAAGGAATATAAAAACATAAAATTTCGAAAGTATGATCCTTAGAGGGTGAAGAAGTGCACTTTTCAAATTTTAACGAAACAAAGTAGGGTGTAAACGCTTAAAAACAAAATTAGAAAGATGAAACTTAGAATTCTGTGGGTGCAGAGAAGTGCACTAAGACGGCATTTTATGAAAATCATGCGAAGAACGAGACTACTGTAGCTGAATCCCATACAGAACATAGGTAGTTATCCAGCTTTACAGAGTACCTAAGTCCATGGAATGGTTTTGTAAACGGGCTTTTTCCCATTTTATATAAGAAATACACACAGACGAAGTCGCAGGCTAATGCTAACAGGATGACCCGAAAGACTTGATAAACCCCCGTGACACCCTCTAATAAACTGTTGAACCTAATACATCCAATTTACTCTAAGTTTTATTCAAATCATCGATATTAAACATTCTATCTATTAATAATGTACTGAACAAGACTGTAATTCGGTTTTCAATGTTTAAGTTGAAGACAAAGATGCCTCATATGAGGACCACTCGGAAGACTTTATAGAATCTTTAATGTGTTGCACCCAATAAATTCAATTTAATGTCAGTTTTTTTCAAATCACAAGATTAATATTGTTTTAAATGCGGATAAAACACATTTTTTTAAATAATGTATTTTATTTGCCTTATAACTCGCTTACGGTTAGTCCTACAACAAAAATGCAAAGAACCATTTTTGTAAGCTTTAATTTTGATAAGAATGTAAAAACCGATAGGAGTGATCGATCCGAGATATAAGCAAAAAAACATAAAAAAAGACACTTTTAACCCTTCCTCCTCCTCGAGCTCTTCCCACAACTTTGGAGACTTTTGATAAGCGTTTAAAAAAATTCCAACTCTCTAGGATTTTTTCCACCGATCGTCCTATTTTTGTCTAATTTGACTGGGCTAAAAAAAAGATTATATTATTTTATTTTTTAACATTTAAACAAATGCCAAACAATTTTTTTGTTATTATTTAAAAACGACACAAAGATACTGAAAGATTATACAAGGTGATTTAAAAGTGTCGGACCAACTCTCGAATGGTGATAAAAGACTTCATAAAAATAAATGCATTTTTTTCAAGCTTTGGTTTCTGAGAAAAAACAGAATTGATAATTTTCATATTATCATGTAGGCACTTTAGCTATTTTGTTTCCAATGTTGTCGGAAATAATTTATTGTTAAATTTGCTAGCTTGTTAAATGTTTTGTACACTTGGTTGCAAGAAAATCGAAAAATGTCAAAACATAAAAATGTCAGATTTTTATTTTTATCCATAGTTTGAACATGGCTTAATTCTAAAAGGTTAAGTTACTTAATCTGTAGTACTCACTACTCACTGGGTTTTCATTTTCACGTGAGTACTCAACTAATTGATTATCTTGATTTGCATTTGACGCTCTCGGCATTTAAGTGCGGCATTGCAGAAAAAATTATTTGAATGCGACAGATGACAAATTGACAACTAAACTGTCAAGGGCAAAACCTGTTTCAATCTAAAGAAAATACTATTTTTTGTTTTTATTGCATTGCATTTTATTGTACTCACCTACCAGAATTTTTTGAATATAAACAGTAGATAAAAATTACTTTATTTTACTAGACGATAAAAGACTACTTTATCTACTAAAATTAATTGATAAAAGCACTTTTTAACCTTGAGTACAAAATAAAAAAATTAAATATTTATTCTGTATAAATTTCAGCACCTGTAGAAAGTAAGTATATAAAATATAATTTTGATAAGTTCGTATCATTAAATTTAAAAAAGCACTACTAATATTAACACCCACACGAGAATAAAAACTGGCAGCCTTTTTCAAGTTTTTTATACATATTATTAAAGAATACAGAAGACTTCTAAAGAATTGTAAACTTTTATAATATTTTGAGTCCAAATACCTTGTCTACCTAAATACAATTAAAATATAATTAATTAGAGCACATTGCTTGTTGTTTGTTTTGATGTCCAAATTTAAAATAAATACGTATGTTTAAGAGCACAAAAATATTATAATTACAAAAAAGCATATGCTTATACCTAAGGTTGTGCTCTGCTACACTACATTAATATTTTTAATGAATAAAACATGTTAGTAACATTATTTATTGTGTTGTTTTGTAAAAATCGCTGAAGAAAAAAACAATAAATAAGTAAGCAGATTAATCTTATTTTATTTTATTATAATATTCTTCCTTAGAAAATAATTTGATCTTATATAAATTCTTACACGCTTGTTTAGAATATATCAAATCTTATAAGGAAAACAAACAAGAAATTTCTTACAGATTTCCAGTATCCTGTTGAACTGAAATGGTGAAATGAAGGAAGATAGTGCAATGAAAAATAAACTTTCATTATTTTATTATTTAACAAGAAGAAAACGACTAAATAGCCACTCTATACGCTTTTGATTTAAATTAAAATATACTTTTATTATTTTGAGGAAAAGGAAATACTTGCTATAAATATAAATTTAACATTATATAACACCGGTAATTTCGTTGTTGTTAGAACAATAACGTTTAGGGCGCAATGAAGCGGAATAATAATAAGACAATTATCGTACCTATAATAAAATTTAATTATTTTTTTAATTTGAAGAAAATGAAGAAGGCATTCATAAACTACACTAATAACAAATAAATCGAAATTATTTTTAACTAAACTGTTTTAATTTTCTATGAGAGAAGTAAAATCATGTTTTTATTCACATGGGATCATAATCGATTTGTTAATGTTGCATCAGAGCCCCTTATTGTTAGATAAAAACGAGAAAATTTCTCTTGTTAACATTAAACTACTTGAGCATTATTAACAAATAACATTTTCATAACATGTAATTGCAGCGGATGCGTGAAATAAAGGTTAAGCAAAGTCGAAAAATTAAGTAGAAAATAATAGAAAAAAAATCGTCCAGACACCACATCTTCGATCAAATGTAGCTTCAAAGAGGTCCAATCTATTTGTATTAGTTATTTAACATAGTGAAAGTGTATTGCAGTTGAATATTTCTGAACCTTATACTAAACATCTTTAAGTCACAAATTTGCATTAAATCGTCGCCACTAAACCCATCGATTTTTATTGGTTCTATGTTAATCCCATACGTTTACAATACCCCCTATTAAACAAGTTTGAATGATTTCGAAGCTCTTGTAACTAAAGACTATATGAAATTGCAATATCAGTGCTGTTGGGCAACTACAAAGAGCAACTTTTACAAATTCAACAGTTGCCGCTGTGAATCATTTTATTTCTTTCGCTATATTAGTGCGGTCGAGTCTCAAAATGTGCACCAAAGTTTGCATTTTGATTTTGTCAATCATTATCATCGTTAATGCCGAAGAATCAAAGGTGAGTGAAGCTGACACAAATCCCAATTTTGTTTAATTTCCAACTTCTACAGGAGAATAAATGTAATATTCCCCCAACAGCACCGAAAAAAATCGAAGATGTGATCAACAAGTGTCAGGATGAAATCAAATTGGCTATTTTAACCGGTGAGTTATTTTAAATATGTGCAGTGGGAAAATTATTAAAAGGCTGGGTAAAATTATGCATGTCCATGAAAAATAAGCCATTCACTGGTTATCTTTATGCATGTTTTAATTTGTATAAAGACACAAAAGAAGATTTTAGTTTTTTCTAGTCCAAGTGGACCATTTTTTGACCAAACACGTCATCAGATATAATTATTGTAATTAACATATTTTCTATTATTTTATTTTAAACTAAACTAATTATTGTGTAGAAATATGTTACGTAAATGCAAGATCTTAAAAAAAATGTACAAGTTGACGTCAGATGCTGCGAGAATTTTATAAAGAATGTTGTTTTAAATATTAATTTTTTAACACAAATTAGATTATGCTTCTAATTTATTCTGATTTGAGGCGAAGGACGGAGTTTTGTTTAAGAGTGTTTAATTTGTTGTCAATACAAACCGGCAATTGCCTCATAATTAATCAAACATGAATTAAGCACCAAATGACAATGTCTCGTGTAATTTGCGTGTTTTGTAACCTGACACGTGACCTGAAATTTTCACAATTAAGATAAACTCAAAAAAATTTAATTAGAAAACCTAGTTTTCTATTTTCTTATCAACCACCATGAAAGTGTTTCAGATCGAAAGTTTTAATGGTCAAACAAGGCAGTGTGTTAATTCACTTTCTACCATTTGATTTAACATGAAATTAATTGTCCACGTGACTTAAATTTTTTCAGAGGCTTTGGAAGCGCTCAGTATCAACGAACATGCCAAAAGTAGGGCCAAACGTGACACATTTTCCGACGATGAAAAACGCATCGCTGGTGTAAGTAATTTTGTAGAAATTTGCCAATTTGATTCAATGTCATCGATGCTAATCCATGCATGCACTTTTGTGACATTGATCCTTGGTAATTTCGACCAACCTAACTGCATTTTAAAAGTAAAATTGGCACAGTGTGGCCAACTTTCTAAACTGGTTATCAGTCTTGTCTTGAAAACAGAAATTTCAGTTACGTAATTAGATTTGGTACTAAATTTTCAATTTGGGACAAGACTGCCTTTTACTCCGTTTACAAAAATGTTCAATTAATTATTTATTTGTTTCAGTGTTTGCTCCAGTGTGTCTATCGCAAAATGAAAGCGGTGAGTATTTTGAAGCACTTTCGGAAAATTAAAGTATAATGAATATTTATTATTTTTATCAGACGATTTTGTAATTCGTCTAGAATTAAAATTTCGTAATAACTTTTCACGGTGGCTAATTTTTGGCAATTATATAACACTGGTATTTCTCAACTGTGGTGTTTTTAGGTGAACGAAAAAGGCTTCCCCACTGTCGAAGGCCTCGTGGCTTTGTATTCCGAAGGAGTGACCCAAAAAGAGTACATTATTGCCACCCTGCAAGCTGTCAATGTCTGTCTCAATAAAGCCCAGAAGAAACACCTTACAAAACCGCAATCTTTGGAAGGTTAATTGAGTGAAAAAATCCAATTTTTGACCTCGATTACACAATTTTACAATTTTCAGAACATGGAAAGACTTGCGATATTGCCTACGACGTGTTCGATTGTGTTTCGGAGAGAATTGGGGAATATTGTGGACAAACGCCGTAAATTGGACTAACATTTCGAAACAGAAAAATCACACAAAGACACTAGTCAGAGAATTTTTAACACAAACAGATTTTAGATTTAGTTTTTGTAATTCTCATCACTGTAATTAATGACATGATAATACCCATTAAGTTAATTTATTAACACATTCTGTAATTAAAACGCTGTTTACTTTTTTACATCGAAAACATTAAAAATCTTCTAAATTACCCTCCCCATTTAGCTCAAACAAAGCAGTAATAATTAAGCGAACAAACGTGTGAACTTATCAGATTTTAAAACTGAGGTCGATATCAACTGCTGGTATGTCGGTGTCGCAATGCTTATTTTAAATTGTCATTTGTGTTAGTTAATTAGTGTAGGTTTTTGTATTTTTTATAAATGGTAGGTACCCCTGAAAGTAATAAAATTTATCAACAGTGGAGATATTGTTTATGTGACGACCTTGTTGCTGGATTAAAAGGATGTAACATCCCGCTACTTATTACAATATCTCTCATAACTTATCGACTATTGTATATTAGGTAATTATGAAGAACAATGCCCTAGTTGCATTATATCGTCAGAGCTGTAAAACATCATAAAGTTTGCAGAAATCTGGGCTGATCTGACATTCCTATTACTCTGCTAATGATGTTCTTCCTTTTAAATTTACATGATTTTTTCGAAAGATATTTTTGTGGAGGTGTCCATAAAATGTAATTAACCATTTATCAAGGTTTTCATTGTTTGGTTTTGTTAAGTAATTACTTTTTGGAGAAAAACGAAATATACCGTCGATTTAATGTAGAAGAAGAGTCAAGTTTTAACATACCTACTGCTAAAGTACCTAATTTCTAGTTATAGAAATTGGCTAAAATGTTATTTGTATCAATAGGTAGTTAAAACTAAGTTGAAGACATTTTTTTTATTTTAACAATTATCTTTTTATATACTCGTATATTTGCATATATTTTATTGTATAAAAATGTAACAGCTATAGGATTGTGTATTAACAAAAAAAGGCATGTTATGTCTATACTATACTTTTTTTTGTTTTTTTTTTACAATATTTTTATTTAATAGTTTTATCTCTTATAGATATTAATAATAATGTTGTTGTTTACTCCTTAGATATGAGTATAGAAGTAATACAACTTTATTTTAGAAATGGTTACTATATGATACTGTTATTTGATTTAGTTTTTTTTTATCTAACTCCGTATAATGATGGATTATAATATTGGTGAAAAACTTAATATGCCATAAAACTTCTTTTTTATTCTTCAAAATCGTTTTATGTGAGGCTCTTGAGTCTTAAACAACACTTTACGACTTTCTATCTATCTGTTCAGGTCGTATAGTGTGTAGAAACCTTCATTTTAGATACGATGTTTTAATAGAGAGTCTCGCCACTGCTCGCGATATTGATATTACATATACAATGGCATATGAAAGAATGCTATAATTACACTTTACACATTTCACACTTTACTTTAGTTTTACTTAAATGCCAAAATAAGTGTATTTTATGTACTTATAAAATACTATGTGATTGACGATGTATTTTTTAGACGAGCGTACAGCTTGAATGCACCATAGAAACAGTATAACATATTAGTGTGGAAATGTTGAAAAAAAAATGAATATAATAACGGTTATGTATTTTTTACCAACCTTACCTACTGTACCTTTTGTATTAAGAAAATTACCTAATAAGAAGTGATAGGCGGTGCAAAGATTTTGATTGTAAACTCCATTTTATTACTTTAACAAGTAGATAATTGACAATATTGTGTTTTGCAAATATTGGAGATCTTTTTCTAAATAAATTTAATTTTTTTGAAAGTCTAACTTTAAATTAAAATTTCAAGAATATCAAAATTTTATACAGGGTGCGCCAGAACTCGCGCCCCAGAGAAAAATACCATGTAAAGTAAGATACCAGAAACATGAAAAAAATGTTAAAAAAATTCTATCTATAAAAACTTAGAAGTCATGAGAGTTTAAATTTTGCACTTTAACTCTATTTATTTCTGTTGTAAAAATAATTTTCCAAGTTTTTTTGCTACAGGATATTAGAAGAGGAAACAAAAACAGCAAGTATATTTACTTACCAACAAGCAAGGAAACTCTAATGTTTGTGTATTAAGTATCTACCTACTCTATAATTTATAACATCTGCTCTGAGACAAAATATTACCTCCTAACAAATATTTAGCCATTTTAAATAAAACTGAAACCATCAATGTAAAGTTAAATGATAAGATTAATTAAAAGATAAAATCAAAATTTGCATTTAATAGACACTTGACACGCGACAGATTAAGTAAATACAATTAAAATAATAATTATTATTCGGTTATTGATGTTTATTTTTTATTTAATAAAAATTTAAAGAATTGTGGGTTAAATCTAAAATTTCACTTTAATTAAAAATAAGGCAAACATTGATTCTTCACGTCATATAAAAATTATCTTAATGGAATCTTAAAAATTTTATAATTGTCTACAGTTCTTCGAATTTTTTGAAATAACAAACTAATTTTTTACGCTATCCAAACGTCACCAAATCAATTAAGGTAGAATAGTTGGTCTCTGTAAGTCATCTTTCTCAAAAAACTATTATGTAAGTACTTATTAAAAAAATTAGAACTAAAACTCGCATAATTAACTTCATTACGCAAAATTTGCGCCCTGAAGAAAACTATCAGCCCCTAATTTAAACTAACAAAATCTGAGGTCCCAACTTAATTGTAATCAGCAGACCAAGGAACGATCTACAAGGGCATCACTGAGATCTTCACGGTAGAAAGCCTTCCCTCGGATTACAATGGTCCAGATGGATGTTTGTCAAGTTTCATTCGCACAATGTCCAATAACTAAACGGTTGTTCATTTGCATATGTCTTATTAAAAACAATGCTGAATAAAAAATAGTGTTGATGCCCCACTATTTTACGAGATACTATATAAAGTTCTTTAAAGATTTTGGAGTTCAGTGTGGTTTTGGATTTTGTGGGTTTAGAGATGTATTTAAAAAAAAATGTAAGTGGTCAGGTGATTAGTGCCCATTATGGATTATTTCAGTGATTTTTTAAAATTACATCAAAACTGAATCAGTGGTTTTCCCTCCGGATCTAATTTTAATTTTTGTGTGCAGTGGCCTTCATGGTGCTTTCTTTTGGTACTGACGACTCTAAAGACCGAAGCTGCAGACGATGACTACAATATTTTGCACAGAGACGGATCGTTTGAATTCGGGTATGATAACCCAAATTCTTATCATCATGCTGCTGGTAATCGAAACAACGTGGTTCGAGGGGAATTTGGGGGTAGAAATCCTGGAACGGGAAGGATAGACTCGACTCAATATACTGCAGGGCCCAGGGGTTATAGGCCTAGGGGTAAAAATGTGCACAGGAAATTTGATCTCAACCAAAATGGCCCAAGACCAGTAGGGTCAAGGGATGATCCCTATTTTGACCCCTACGAAGACCCAAGTTATAGTTTTGAATTTAAAACAAGAACTTACAACAGACAGGAAAGTGCCAATAGGGTTGGGGATGTTAATGGGAGATATAATTTTATTGATGATGTTGGGGAAATTCACAATGTTGAGTATATAGCAGGGAAAAATACCGGATTTCATGTCAAAACTCCGTACCCCGATTCCAACCCCCGAGCTTATTATGGCCGTTTGTACTACAGAGGGAGGGGAAAACCTATTCCAAGAGGGAGAACTTCCATACAAAGAGGTCTAGATGGGAGCTACAGGTACTTATTTTTTCTGAAAATACCAAAAATATATTTTTTTCAGATTTGTTTCAGCTGGACCTGATCAAAGAAGAACAGAAACAAGTGATTCCTCAGGTCATGTTCGTGGTTCGTACACTTATCTCGATGATAAAGGGGTTCAACACTCTGTACATTACATTGCCGGTCCTGAAACCGGTTACAGGGTCCTTAAAAATGTCAAAGGACCTCATCTACCAACAATTTATCCATTTGGTCGACCTGAAATCATCCCTCCTGACTTTTACGACTACATCAAAGACGACGTTTTTGACACTGCAGCTAGCGGTCCTATCAACAACATTGGGGGTGGTTCCAGGCCAAATAAAGAAAAACCACCTTCTGGGGGTAGCGGCGATTTTGGGGGCGATTTGGGTAAACCGGGAGAAGACAAGGGACCTTCAAGCGAAAGCAGTGAAAATAATGGTGACTCTTTCGGGGCACCAAGTTCGGAAAGACCAGCAACAGGGGGAGGTTTAAGACCTCCAGTCGGAGGTACTCGGCCACCAAGACCCCCAGTTGGGGGAGATTATGACGATGGTAGTGGAGGAGATGACGATTTCGAAGGTGAATTATTTGGCCCTTCTGCTGGTGCGTCTAAACCTAAACCGTCACGACCTACAAAACCATCAAGGCCTTTTGGTGGTACCAGTGGAGGAGGTGCTAGACCTCCTTTCGGTGGTGCAAGTGGAGGTGAAAGTGTTAGACCTCCTCCAAGACCTGACGATGGTTCCTACAAGCCCGAATTTGGCGACACTGGTGATGATGGTACTTACATACCACCAGGAGATGTGAATCAGGATGATGGGAGTTACAAACCTGGTTTAGATGAGTCCGAGGCTCCTCGACCGGGACTTGGAGGAGGAG
Organism: Tribolium madens; assembly: GCF_015345945.1. Lineage (NCBI taxonomy): Eukaryota > Metazoa > Arthropoda > Insecta > Coleoptera > Tenebrionidae > Tribolium > Tribolium madens. Next base: position 3,673,838 of record NW_025401068.1, read on the forward strand.
GAGGAGGGTCTTCCAGTCCGCCAACTCGACCTCCCGGTGGAGATTCCTACGATTATGACGATTCCAATGGTCTGTTTGGTAGCGAGTCCAACTCGCGACCGCCTCTTGGGGGTGGAGGAAGGCCTCCAGTCATACAAATTCAAGGTGGTACTAATGAAGGGCCATGCGAGCGGTGTCAGGGTACCATCGTGACAAATGTTGGAGATAAGCTTTTTTCGGTACCTCCGGGAGTTTCTGTGAGGGCTCATGTTCAGTCAATCGATCTGTTACCATTGGTGTCTAAGGTTCCTTCTCCCAGTGAGCAATACAATGAAGAAATGAGTATAAAAACTGACCAATTGAATTCAGCTGCTAGTGATTTGGTTAGTAGTAACAGTACTGTAACTGTTACAGAAAGTAGTAAATTAACAACGACGGTAACGGCGACTGTACCGACAACTACAGTCGCAGGTACTGAAGCAACAACTATTAACGAATAATTTATTTAAATAATTATATTTTTGTAATATATTGTATAAGTATCTGATTACTAATAAAGTTATTTTTTAAATTAATTAAATTGAAAATGAGTTTTATTGTGAGAACTTTTTAACAGTGTGTGTTTAACTTTTTATGTAAGGTCAACGTTGTTTAAACAATTATTTTTATCTAAATAATTTCATGACACACTTTCGTGTTTGCTTATCTTTTATTAACATATCATAGTAAATCTTTTTATTAAAAAAAAAACATGTTTTATTAAATACCCTTAAAACCAATTACGTAAATTTTGCAAATAACTCCCGAAGAAAATTTAATACCTACACCTTGACCTTGCCAGTAGTTAATGTATTTGTTCCCCAATTAAATATCAAATTTTAGAAGTATAAAGAAACACAATAGGTAGGTAGGTAATTAACTTAACATTTTTAGACTTGACCTTTTATTTACAAAATAGAAATAATCACTTAATAACAATTTTACAAAATTATTTTTATTGACATCGTTTAGCGTGGGTAAAAACAAAAGGAGATAATATATTAATTAGGGAGATGAGAACAACATAAATGCTTACGATTTGTTTATTGCTTTTATAATCAGATAAATTTTACATTAATTACGACCGCAGCCAATAAGGCATTAAATTATGGAAATTATCATCAGATTTGGTGTATTTTTGAAAGATCAAGGAAAACAAACCAATGAAGTTGCAAAATGCAATTCTGCTCATTTTACATATTGTAATAAAAATTTAAAAAACAAAAATTATAAATAGTATTGTGCATATCTACTAAACTTTAACTTACGATCAAAAATTCTAAAAAAAATAGGTAGTCGCACTTCGCACATTTTTTCTCGGTTTTTCTAGAAATCTATACCAAAACCTTGGAACCTTGGAATTACAGCATACACATTTATTTATTTCTTTTATAAATTTTAATTTAGGATCAGTGTTTTTAGAACAAAGTAATTTAGTGACTGATTTATAAAACTATTTGAATTTTCAACAAAATTTTTGTTTTCCCGATTGAAAATATTGATGATATGCGAGTTTGCATATCTTATACGAATGTAAAACCGTTTTGCCGCATTTCACTAATATCAGTAATTTAATTTAATAATAGTCGGTAGGTATATCGATCATAGGGTGCGAAATTAAATTGAATAAAAGTATATAAAAAACTAATTCCTGGTGTGAACATTTTTGTCAATTGACAAATAATTAATTTTGCTTTGTTTCTTTTAATTTCGATGACTAAAGACAAAAAGATAATTAGATGGTGACACCACAATTATAGTTTTAATGAGTTGGAACAAACAAACAATATCGTACATAATTTATTAAAAAATACTCGTATTATTCCTTTCATTTTGAGAGTTTTGCATTTTTAGTATTTTTACGTAATTAATTTCTCAAGAACTACTTATTCAACCGTTCCGTAAATGGCACGTCTTGTAAGGTGATCGCCAGTTGCTAAATGTACCACCGAAAGAGTCACTTGTGTACAGGCCACGCTTAAAAGAAAGCTGTTCAAAAGAGTTTTCAAACGAAAAAAATTAAATTAAATTTTTAACAAAAACAGTAAACAAATTGGTTTCATTACAATTGGATGTTGATCTTGAATTAAATCAGTATCTCACACTCACAATTATCTCATTTGAAATACGAGTATACATATGTTCAAATTGTAAGGTAGGTTATCTACAATACGCCAAAAATAAATTTAAAAATACTTCGGTACAGTTTTTTTTATAAAAAAATTAAATGGCCAAATACATATAGAAAAAAATTTTAATTTATTTTTAAACCACACATACGAGTAAGTACAAAAAAAGTTTAAAATAATTTACAGTGAGCGGCAAATTTATGGAATAATCTTATTAAAACTGAAAATATTTTGTTGTGGCAAAAATGCTCTAACCTGGCCATTTTCTTTTTAAAAAATACACAATTTTCAACTTGATGTAAAATTTTCCACTTTTTAATTTTTGAGTAATGCCCTAAAGTTCATGAAAAAAAATTATATAAAAAGTGATGTTATATCAACAAAAAACAAATACAATTCTAAATCAAATTGAGGATTTTGTACTTATTTAAAAAAAAAAAAATTGACCTGTTTGCGCGTCAAAACAAAATATTATCAGTTTTAATAAATAAGATTATTTCATAATTTTGCCGCTCCCTGTACATACCTATATTGTTGCTAAGAATATCACAAAGTTGATAATTTTTTCATAATTTTTGAACGATGATTAATTATTTATTTTAGTATAGTTTAACTTTAAATACTTCTTTAAAAAAAACAAAATCAAGTAAATAAATTTGAAACAGCATACTTACAGACCGATTTTGCAATTTATTTAACCCTAGGATGCATGACTTCTTGTGACTATCCTTATCCAACCAACAGATTTACAAACCATGGGAGAAGAGCATTTTGACGTTATTTTGACCACCGAGATTTAAATTATTGACTTGTATTATTCTTAAAATAATGATTGTTTATTTAAACAAACGCTTTATTAAAATTTTTTACTTGTATATCTATACAGAGTGTTTTTTACAAATAGGTTTGCTACTTGTACACCATTTTTTTTGTTGGGCCTTTTTTTCGTTGTTAATTTTTTACTGGTATGTTGCTTGTTGGTCTGTTTGTGCATTTAAATATCTTTTAAAATTGACTTAAAAATCACATACAGTTTGAATAGGTTTAAACACCTGGGTTATGTGTAATTAAATACAAGAAATTTTTTTATTCTCTAAATTTCAATGTTTATGAAATATAACTTCAACTATTATGTTAAAAACATTATAAAGAAGGCATATCTATAATCTTATAAAAATATCAGCAAAAATAAAAGAAAAACAATCAGTCGGGTACAAAATACCCATGTTATGCATCCTAGGATTTCTAAATTTCTAATAAAGAGTGTTATAGGTAAGAAATAACTCTAAATTGGTAAACAAGAGTAGTTTTTTTAGGTGTTATAACTGCTAATAATTTTATTATTTAAAAACTATTTTAATTTTTAAGTTATGATTTCTTGTCAATTTATTTGTAAACGTGAGTTTTCAAGTTGGATTTATTTGCGTAGGTACTCAAAAATCAAACTTGTATTACTGGTCGTCTATACTTTAAGTTTTTTATTTACAGATTTTTACTGCTTCTTCAAACTTCTTTGACTAGATTTTGATTATCCAACATCGTAAATTGGTTTTAAGTTTTGACCAAAAATCCTTATTTAAATACTAACTTTATTTTGGCAAAAATTAAACACGTATAATCTTCAAACACTTTTTATTTATCACCAATTATTGTACCACATCCATCGGCGCTAATTCTAAACCCCAATTCCCAAAATCCATTTTTCTTCTAACCAATCTACTCCTTAAATAGTCGCAATCAAATTGTAGGGATAATTAATCCCGTATGGGTACGGAATGGCATACTGATGGGCAGGAAGGTAGGAATACGCTGGAAGAACTGCCACAGGCGTTGAATAACCCATCCCTGCAACCTGTGGTTGCAAAGGCTTTATTTCGTGATCTTTAACAGGAATGTGCTCCTGTTTGACCAAATTATTATTCCCTGGCGCGGTTTTAATCACAGGAATTTCATAATGTGGCAGCGGGTCGATTGCAATCCCTCGATTCTCGTTGATGGAATAAGAGTAATCTTGACCGGAATGTTTCACATTTACCGACGAAGAGTCTATTGGCACCACTGCAGAGTGGACTAAAGCAAAAAGCGATAACAATAGTGCGAAAAGCGGGACCTGAAAAAACGCCGGTGAAATGCACGAAAGGGAAGAGAAGTACTCACCATTTTTTGAGTTGCTCAAGTCTTTTGTCTCTCGTTGTTGGTGGCTAACTGATCGGTTTGGAAAAGAAGGGACTTTTATATAGGGGGTATTATAAAAATGCTGTCATCTCTAAATGGATATCAAAATCAGCGATTTTCAAGTTTTATGAAGGCTGTACCAGACGGAACGCATTTTTACCAAGTCTAGCCAATAGCCCCTGTTCTTCGCTGGAACAAAAACAAAGTGACTCGACGTAATGAGCTCAAGATCTTGCTTTGCACCACGGTTGAGCTTGCCTTACCAATATCCGGCCTCAAACATAAAATTAAAAAATAATAGAATGAAGATGCAAAAAACCGAATTATCAGGAACAGCAAAATGTTAATTTATTTTACTCTTAATAACTGTTACAGGAATCGTAAAAATTCAATTACAAAATTGTAAATGTTAAACTTATTCGTTTACGTTGCCAAAATCGTAGAATTTTATTTAATAATTTTATCTAAAGTTTGGGTTAGAATTTTGCACTTTGGTGCAAAATACACACAAAACTGGTTGTATTTTTATTTAAAAGTCTAGTCCACAACCAGACTATGCAATTCACGATACACTTTGAAGGCTGAAACAAATTTATAGTTACATTATGCACGGTTATTTTTCTGAAATTCTTGAAATTTACATGTCTTCTGATTTTTTTCTTTCTTTGTATTCACAACCAGTCAACCACAAATGTGATCGTAACATTTTGTATAACACTCTTGCCTCATTTTGACTATATATAACACAACGTGAGGCGACTAAATCCAAACTGAATTTGGTATTCCCTGTGTTTGTTAAATTTGAATTTAATGTGGTTAATAATGCAACACAACCGCTGTTGAATTTTGAATGTTTCCTTCTAAGTTTGTAAAAATCGCCTTTTGATGCAAATCTAGAATTTTTCGGGCATTTAGGTCATCTAATTACAGTTATTCGTAAAACCCAGGTCCATTTTTGGGTCTAATTTAACGCAGGTACTAACAGGTCGAGCGAGTTGCACGTAAATAGTACGAATGCATTGCTGTTTACCTTCCATCCTCCCATCGAAAAACCTTGACATTGCAGGAGATTGGTCAATGAACTCGATCTTGACTTCCAGCAGGAATCTTCCACACCATTTGCAAAAAAGTGTGGACTAGAGCAAAACGCAGGTGGAAGTGTGGGATGGCCAATATTTACTCATTTTTTCAACCAATAAATCAGTAGTGAAAAAATATAAATCAAAAATTTACTGTTTGGTTTTCACTCACTCGTATTTTATTGTTTACTATTATAAATATAACGGCTCTTGACGGTTCCTTGGAGGCAAGATGTCAAGAACTGGACCATAATTTTAGACAAGTTTTTTGCACTTGAAAAGATTTTTTCCAAGACGTAATGTGACTAATGATTACAGTTACTGATGATCTTTTAATGTTACCACTTAAGTATGAATTTACAGTTGTCAGTTCTTGTTCTTCACACGGATTATCAAAAATCGACAAATGAACTAAAGTTAATTACGATTCAAGACCAATTAAAAAGTATGTATCATCAAACATGACAGGTGTTTAGTTCAGAACCTGGATTGTGAATGTTTTCCGATAAAACAAATCGAAAAAGTGCAAATTATATTTTTTTTAATTTAAAAAGTGTAAAAAATATTTAGGAAAACAGAAACCTTGTGGTTAAAAAAAAAGACCAGAATTGTCTCTCGGAAAAATGTGTTATCAGTGACGTCTGAAGAAGATACCTTTATGTCAAATAACGTTACCTGCCCCTTCTTTCAAGAAGAGAAGTAACTTTTGATATCGTCTCTTCTTTTCAATAACTGCTCAACATATACGTGCTCTCTATATTATCTTCCGTTAGTTTTAAAAAGCCTGCATCGAAATATTGTGAAGACAGTTCGACAAATGACTTAGTGCGATAACCAATTTTCGAAATGACTAATTGGATTTTTCTCGTAAGTATTCTTTTTAAAATTTTATATTAAATTTTAAAAATTTTTGTTATTGCTATTTCACCCTCATTTAATTTTTTTTTCATCAAAAGCTAACTTCATTATTTTACAAAGTTTTGCGTCAAAACGGTAATATCTTTCATAATTTAATTCGCACATTTCAATTATGCATAAATTACCGTGACAGTTATAGGTTCTTACATTGACATTGCTTTGCGATTAATGAACTTTTCGATTTACCACTTACCATAAATATCCCATCAGTTCATCCAAAACCACATGGTAACATAACATGTGTTGTATTATAATTAAACCTCAGTTATCTAATGCAGGAGTGCCTTAAACCGTTAGATACAAGTACTTTTTAGGAAGTTTTGCATTTGCTTACATTTTGATGAAATTTTTGTGTCGCAACACAATGTCTCAATTAATAAAAATATTTTTTGTTTTAAAATAAAATGTTGCTTGTTTTAGTTATCAACATTGGCTGTGGTTAATTGTAGACCCCAAAATACCCAAGAAACATCAGCAGTAGAGTAAGTTTTTTCATTATTACGCTTATTAATTGCACACATGTATCAAACCTAATCACTAATTTTGTGACTGACAATCTCTAATTTTATGTTAATTTATGTGTTCTATGTAGCGGTAGTAGCGTTTGAATACTAGTATTTTGTCTTTTCGGAATCTTCAACAAGTAGTGTGGTGTAGTTTTAGAAGATTGGATACCAGTTTTTGGGCTCTTTGCTATCCTTTGGGGTAAGTTACTAATACCTATAATTTTATTATTAACAAAACTTTTACTATTAACATTTTTTGACAATCATAATTAATTACAATATTTTTAGGATTGAAAAACAACATGTGATTGAAATCACTCCACGACAACTATTCGAAACAAACGATCAAACTCAGAAGGAACTTGAAGACAGTACTAAAGAAATCCTAGAAAAAATAGCACTAGTCAATGAAAAACAGGGATTAAATAAGAAAAAACCCAGACCACACTATCAACATTTTCCATTTAGTTATTTAAGATCTCAGGATTCCAGACAAAGGGCAGATTTCAAATTCCCGAGGGATCCATTTACTAATCCCATCTTGGATTACATTGAAAGGAAACAAGAGGAATCAGAGTCAAGCCAAAGGACTCCTGTTACCACACAATTAAATGTTTTGGAAGACGAAAATGAAGTACCAACTGGTCAATACATCAAAAGAAAGGTGATTCACCAACAAACAATGATAGTACCAGGACCTAGTTTTACGTCTGGAGGTTTTAACCCACCACCGCCACCACAGGCAAGCATACCGCAAAGTTTTTACACCATGAGTCAAAGTCCAAGTCCTGCGACTAAACCTGAAGGTTTTGAAATGAAGAAAAGTGAATTGGAGAAGCAGACTATTAATAATATTAAAAATATAGTTGAAAATTCACAATATACGACCCCGATGGTTTACAATCCATATTTACAACAATATAATCCATATTTTTACCAACAAATTCAACCAAGGCAATCACAATGGCCACCGCAATGGCCATTTGCCCAGTATTTTCCAATTATTATAAAGGATCCCCTAACGCACATGTTCAATGCTATGACAACAATGATTGAATATGGCCCCCAAGCCGGACAAGGCAATAAGTGTAAACATTTGGAAGTGGATAGAAATAAGGAAAAAAAAGCAAGGGAAATATCTATGAAACCCAAAATGAGTTACAATGTCGTTGATAACGGAAAAGGGACTGAAATAATTGTCTCAAATGAAGATGATTCAAATTTGACCACGGTTCTAGAAATTGAAGACTTGCAAATTACGGATAACAGAGAAGATGCAATAAAACGAAATTTGAATTTTCGAGAATCGAAACAAAATCAAGAAATCATGAAAACGTTTTTCTACAACACGACTCGATCTCCCACGGACCCTCTGAGCAGCCCTTTGATCCAAACTTTGCAAATTACAAAAAGTGAAGTAAATTCAAATGACACTTCCCGACAATCGCCCCCAATCAGAGACCAGGAACTCGGCGAAGATGAACTCGAACTCGATGAGTTGGAAAAAGCCGAAGACGTGCAAGTGTCACACGACGGAAACAAGAAACTCTTCAGTAAGGATAACACCGGAAGTGGGATTTTTGTCCATAAAATCAAAGTCCGGAAAGGTGGAGTTGCCATTGCTGGACCTGGAGGTATCGCAACTGCCGGAAGTGGTGGTACTGCCATCGTTGGACCTAATGGTTTTGCTTACACTCACCCTGATAGTCTTGCAATTGCGGGGTCGGGGACCAAAGTGGTGGCTGTGGAACCTACTATTAATCTAGCGACGGTTGTTAATGACCATAAAAACAAGACAAGGGGGCAAGGCCATGCTGCTCCTTCAAGGTTGGGCAAAGTTGTGGCGGTGGGACCTGTTATTTACTACAACAAAGGGTGATAGTTTTGATAATTGTACATAGGCAACACATTATACATTAGGTTTTGATTGTGCCAATTGATTGTTATTTATTGTTTTGGTTTAAGGGTGATTTTAGTACAATAAATTAAACTTGTAGACTGACAATAACTTGTTTAATTTTGTTATTTTGTGGTGCCAATAAAATAAACTATTTTTTATATAAAATAAAAATGTTTTATTTTTATTAGTCGCTTGCATACGAATTCATTAATACTAATCTTCCTTTTCTTCTTCAGATTCATAATATTCCCTAATGGACTTCGTTATCCACGATGGCCTTCACATACCTTACCAAGGATTTATCCCAATTATGCATTCCAAAGCCAAACAATCATCCCTCCAAACAATGAAAATTTTCTTCAAACTAACAATCCAAAAAGTGAATTTGTCAAAGTGTCACCAAAAGAAGAAATTCGGGTAAATGCATTATCCAAAGAAGAAAATGCAAATAGTACTGGTGCTATAGCACCATATAAAGCTCATCCCTTGTTTCACTATTTAAAAAATCGCAACACTATTAATAGTGATAGGATAATCAGTTTTCGTAGCGATTTGACCAATCCTGAAAAAATTACAACTCTGATTTTAAAACCTATGGCTAAAGCCGTTGCCGGGATTGAAGGGCAAGCAATCGCTAATCCTTTATCTAGGGCTATTTTGAGACAAGGGATGAACGTTGATATTTTATTTGAACCTGACGCTGTCGCCATTGCAGGCCCCGGGGGTGTAGCTCACGCCCAAAGTGATTTAGAAATTAGTTACGAAGATTTCCCAGATACCAAATAAATCTAGTTCCTTTTTATAAATATTGAATGTACATAGTTGTAAATAAAATTCACTTTCATCATGTTTTAACGTGTCATTTTTAATTATTAATAATTATCCCACACTCCCACTTAATCAATTGTTAGAAGTATTAAACTCTTATTTCCATTACTACCTACTTACATATTTTGATCACGCAAAAAATTACATAATATATATTGGAAAGGATTTTATTTAGCACGATTCGCCGGAAAACCAGCGTCCTTTAGTCTAGCCAGACACTTCAAGAACAATTAAATTTCGAGTGTTTTATTTTACAATTCAATAAGCATAACGTTGTTACCCAGTTAACGTCATTCATCCAGCGATGAATACGTTATATGATATTTCTTAATCAAACTGAATCTGATTACTTTTTAGCACATGGGAGGAACAGAAACCGAAAATAACATTAATACCGTACTATGGCGGTGCATTAGGTCAGTCACTGCAAATAATTGAAATGCCTGATGGTTCAATCTTGACAAGCATTATCAAAACTCCACCCAAAAAAACGGCAGCTGAAGAAGTCGAAGTTGCAGAATTAGAAAATCCTCCTTTACCCTCGAAACAAGACATTGATTTTGGCTCCAATTTGCGTAACATCCACCAAACAGCAATCAACATAATCAAGTTGCAAGAAATCGCAAAGAAAAATGGTCAATTGAGCGCTGATCAAGAGTCAATTTACCAAAAAAACATGGAAGAACTTAATTCCTCGGCTAGAAATTTGGCCGAACTTCAGGAACAACAAGATGATGGCTTCAGTTTCGAGAATCGTGAGGGTTTAACTGAATGGTTTGAACGCAAAAAATCCAATAAGAAAGATAAAGACAAGAAAAAGAAGGAAGAAGAAGAGAAAAAGAAGGAAGAGGAAGAGAAACGAAAAGCCGAAGAGGAAGACCGCAAACGCAAAGAAGAAGAGAAAAAAGAGGAGGAGGAGGAAGAGGAGATCGAAGAAAATGAAGAAACTGACGCAATTTCGGTCGGTTTGCCTCCACCTGACGCGTCCGTGGCTGAGGCAAAACCCGTGGGACTCGCCGTTGCCGGTAAATAACCCAATGGGTAAAACCATGACTCAGTGATTTGTAGGTGAGGGAGGGGTTGCTGCGAGTAAACCCATCGCAACTGCCGTTGTGGGTCCTGGAGGGTTGGCTATAGCCCGTCCTGTGGGTACTGCGATTGCAGGAGTGGCCCCCGATCAAGCCCTAGTTCCTATCTATGCCGAAGGCTACGTCGGTGGTACCAAACCCAAGAGATATGGTACCAACAATAAAGCAGACGCTGCTAGCGAGTTTCTTAATAAAATTATAAACAAATATCATCAAGTCTAATAAAGTATTTTGTATTGTTGTGTGTTTATTCTCGAAAGGTCCGAATGACCTGATACTGAACTTGAACCGGTATCGAGACTATTAAATTCAAGTTTTGGTTTTAATGGGACCAGTTATAAATAAGTCTGGGTTTCTGGATTAACCTACCTCACTGGGTGTTAGAAATAACTGTAAAATACGGTAATTATGAGATTTGAAAAGTTGCAATGAATGTTTTGCTGTCATTACTTTACTTTCTCTGTAACTAATATATGAAATGCCAAGTTCTAGATTATTTTTTGTGAATTAACACTAATGCGAACTTTTTATTCGGCACGTGTAAAAATTTACTTCCAGTGCAAGAAAATGTGAAAAAGCATTTCCCACATGCAGTGACCCTGGTGCACTCTGAATAGTAAGAGACAATTTCATCGATTAACATGCAATCGATTGGTGCAATATCGATGCCTTTCAAACTAATTTTAGTGACGAAATCGTGTTACTAAATTGGAGTTAATCAAATTTTACAGGTTGAGTCCGACAACACAAAATAAAAAACACAACTTAATAAAATGCACAAAACGATTAATTTCCGTGTAGTTCATAGGAGGTTAATCAGCTTCATTAGTATTAAAATATTTGCAAAACGTTCAAAAACTTTTTATTGTAACACACCGATAAATCGTAATTTGCTATAAAAAGCTTGATTACATCAAAAATTACATTTATTTATGTAAACCGTGTACTTGTTGTTTATACAACAAACTCCTTGTTTGTTTTCCCATTTTCATTAAAATTTTGACATTCAATTTTGTCGCAGCCACAGTTTTGAAAATCAATTTAGATCTAGGTTGACAATTAGATTAAATTTGAATTAAACTGCAACTAGTTTGATGAATGTTATCGCTTTCTCTCGGATGTAGGTATTTTTATCGGAAGAAGCATATTTCTTCACGTTTCTTGCAAGAAATGTTGAAAACGCGTTTTGTGTAAAAAACCGATGGCAATGGCCCACGAACCAAAACAACAGTAAAGCAATTTAAGCAGTGGTTACATTTGAGGAATATTAAATCTGATTGAAGTTTATTGTTATGCTGGATGAGTAATGGCAAGGTCAATGCTCAATAAGTGCGATAATAAGTTGCAAATTACTCTCAAAAAATAAATAAAAAGGTATGAATACCAATATGTTCGATTTTGTGCAAGTCACGGTGTCGCTCGACAAGATTAAGACTAATTGAAATTTGTAATCTGCAATGTCACAAAGCCCAACAATGGACTAAGCTCTACTCATTGCATAATTTCTTTGAAATCGACCACAAGTAGTGGATTTACGCTTGATCTCATTTTCGCTTACAAGATTATAAATCGGAATATTAAATCTCGTGCCAGCCCACAATTTTATACAGAATTGCGATGAGTCAAAGAGTCGCTCCCCAAATACCAATGGGCTTGTCATATTCAAAAAACACAGACACAACAGAATGATACTTAACTTTTCCATAAACGGCTTACAGGTGGTTGTGATTGTTTATTAGGAAAAAAAACATTAAAATTGACGTCTCTAATAAGAGAAATGAGAGAAATTGAATCGTAATGCATTTCTTATATTCTGTTCTAACGACAATGTTACTCTTGTTTGTGGCCTAAATATGTTCTCTCAGAAGTTATTTAAAATGACAATGACCACATTTAACACTTTCTTCTCGTTGTATTGTTCGTGCAACGGTGATAAGGTAGTAAGTTATAATTTAGCAATTCAATGCCAAAACTCAATTTAAATTGATTTCCCACTTTTGCGCTTTGACTTTCGTTTGTCATGCTCTATTTTTTATTCATATTTGCAATAATTGGGATTTTCCGGACGCAAATTAAACCACATGTATACATTACTCACAATTTTCTTACGCTCACATTTCCAGATACTTAAGATTATATTTCAACAAATAATGAGAGTTTGATTTAATAACTTGCACAAGCACGAAAAACAACGACTTAACATGTTCCATATTTTAAAATTTAATATAATTAAACATAGCAATTATAAATTAATAAGAAAAAAAGAAGAAGACAAAGATGAATTTCAATATCAATTTTATTACTGCGACTAAGGTTTCTAGTTCCATAAAATTTTGGAAAACGTCTTCTTTATTTTCTTTTCCAAATTATTTTTTTGTTAATTATTAACTATAGGAATTAATTTAAAAAAAAACAATTAGTTAAATAAAGTGAAATTCAGAGTTCGTCTCTTGACAGTTAAGACAAGTAAAAAATCGACAACATTTTAGAACTTGTTATATTATTTTTTACACTAAAATCAATAAACACCAAGTGAAACAGTAGCAAACTGTGGTTTTACAGACTGAGAGAAAATTAAACACATTAATATTAACCTGTTTACACATCGTAAAGAGAACTACTCAAACAGAATCATTACATTTGTTTTTTTAGCGTTTGATATTCACTCCAAATAAAGTCCAAAATTTTAACAAAGTTAATTTTCTCTTGGTTTCTTTGATTAGTCATTTGAATAAATTTCACGAAACACATTTACTTAATTTAATTTTAATAATATAAAGCATGAAATTCGCGGGAAATTAAGTGGTGTTCCCATTTTTTTGTGGTTTCATGCCACGTTGAGAATTCTAAGTCATATAAACTTTTCCACAAAGTGCACATGATTTATTTTATTGTATTTTACATGATCTTCTTTGTTTCGAGTCAAATAAAAATGAAAAACATTTTACTCACTTTTATAAATATTTATAAAATAATGAAACTTCACCATAGTCCCATCAACAGAGACCGCCGTCAATAAAAATAAACCAACCCAAGTGCCACATTTGCATTGCAGTTTTTATAGCTATAAAAATATTTCTCCAATTAACTTTTATTGCCATTTTCAGTCCGACCAAGTAATAAATTAGCAATTGATCATTTTACTGTTATAAACCACAATAGTCAACAAAAGAAAGCGGACCTTTTGTTTATTTATACCGAAAGTAAAATCTTGACAGTGAACCTCGCCGAATTCGCACATGACTGGAATACCAAGAAAAAATTTTGAAAGAGAATGAAAACAAACTTATTTCATAAATTTATAAAATAAAAATCGTGAAGTGCATTAAAGATGTTTGCAAATAGTCAGAAGGTACGATGTTGAAGACACTTGGCATTGATGACTCCTCCCCTCCTTCAGGCATGTATAAGAGAGGTCGTTGGTCCTCTGGAGGAGTTATTGCTTATCTATACTCTTGTGCACCAAGGTGTTGGAACACTTAGCCGGTAAGTACCTTTTCGATTTACTTTTTTTAAAACTCGTCTGCAATCAGAGAGAAAAATAGGAACGAAAAATGAGTTACGTACACAAGTAATGACCCAAAATTTTGAGTAATTATTTTTTTGAAAAATTGGTTTTCTCTTGTAATTAACAGAAACGCATTCATCTTTGATTTACTGTTGCATAAGACTTCATTGATTTAATTTAATGACATCCTGTGTGTAATCCTCAAATTATTTCCTTATAACGGTTTCTACTTGTCCTGAATTTTATCAATTCAATTAATATTAATTATTATTGTAATCCCCAATTCCATTAAAAAATAACTTCTGCGGCACGATTTGAGGCTACTGACCAATAAAAAAAAATAATACTGTGCTAAATTTAGCCATCACTGTGTGTCTAATCGTCTAATACTCCTGTTTTTTGCAGACAAGATGTTTTTCCTTATAGTCTTGGTACTAGCTGCGGTTTGCACTACCCATAGCATGCCTCAGCGCGAAACTCCACAAATCTCATCCCGGATTGGTGAATCCAAGCAACTTCTTTACGTTCCTGAGAGACAGCAATATACTCCTGAGTTGCAGTACGACCTGTCGCTTTTAGACCCTCAGTTCCACGTTTCTTCATACAATTTTATCGGAGATAAACAACATTTCCCGAGGTATGTTTTTAAGTTGCGTGTGGGTAGATTGGATTAGTTTTTAATCATGGGTTACAACAGTAAAGAATTTTCAAGAATAGGTGATAGTATATCACTAGCCATTCACGTTTTATTTATTTATTTGTAAATCGGTTAACTTCGTTGCAGAACAATGATTACAAATGTTCAAAAACTAAAGCTCAAGGGCTTGAGTCCTTGAGTTGAAAAAAATATTATTTTTGAAAAATTGAAGCATAAAGAACTGTATGAAAATGAAAGTGACATATTTTATAACAACAGGAAGTTCTTTGGTTATTGTTAATTTTTAAAAATTGTGATACAAAGTAGATAATGTGCCATCTTTGTATTTGCTTTCACAAAACTTTTTATTTCGATTCTAAAAGCTTTTGACTCTAGATCTGGAAACATTTCTTCGAATGCATCAACTGAACGTAATTTTTTCGTTTCTTTAATTTCCAAGATACATACTTGATTTTAAAATACATTTACATCATGAAATTCAATAGGACTTGAAAAAATATACTTCATCAATATTTCCTGATCCGGATCCGGGTTTTATTACCTTTCTCTTGTAATTTTATATTGACGGTGTTAATTGTTGTTAATAAAAAACTTTAGACTTAATAATAGAAATAAATGGGATGCTTGACAATTGATTATATGAATGGAGGAAATGTTTACTATTTTTTAAATTAAGATACAAAAGTACTTACATTTACTTCCTTTTTTCAAAACTTTCAAGAATCAAAATAAAACCACTTCACAAATCTTAAAATAAATTATTTCATCTAAAGTCTCATCAAACAAGAAGATTTATTCGAGAATTAATTCAAAAATAAATAATCTATAATCTAATTTGTTGCTGATTTTAGATTTTACTTCTACTACTTTTAAACTGGCAAAATTTACTTTACGTTTAAATTGAGATTTAGACCTTCTGTAAAACGTAATCAAATATTTTTTTATTATACCTTATTTTATTTTGTTTAAACAATTCTACAATTTAAATAAATTTATTGTGTAGAATATAGTAACATTGGTCACTATTATTTTTTTCTTTTTGCTCTATCGTTTACTTAATGTGTTCATTAAAATAAAGTAGTAGTTACGAGTACATACATTTTGTCCTTACATAAAAATATGAACAGGTGATTGAATCTACTTATTTACAATAAAAAAAAAATCATTTTAATTATCTAGTCACAAAACTAGAAATCAAAGTTTTATACGCATTTCACTTTTTAATTATATTTAATTACCAAATTTTAGTTAATATTGTTCGTAGTTTGTAATAATTAAAGATTTTATACAAAGTTTTGTTATTAGTTACCTACTATTACTATACAATAAACCACGATACAATTTTGAATGTTCTATTGTTATGTTATACATAACAAGAATGAAAATTGTATTAATTGTTATAATTTAATTGCAACTTTTACATAACACACAAAATGGAAACATATAAATATAGTTACAGTCGCTAGCTATATTGTGTTGTTTTTTATTAAAATGATACCTAAAAGTTTAATTATCTAAAGTAAGGAGTTTTACATATTTCATTTTGAGGTTCAATCAAGTTAAATAAAACAATAACTATATGATTAGAAGCCAAGAAGCTAGAAGCTAAGAAATAGGCTAAATTTTCTAAACAAACTAAACGCAAATTGCTTTTTGTTGTTTTTCCCAAAATTTATAAATAAAATATCGATTATCAACTGACAAAAATAATTTTTGTCTAGGGCGCTACTTGGAAGGGCATTCATTATTTTAATATTATTTTTATATTATCTTTTATCTTTTTTCTTTAAACAATCAGAAGTCATTGATTTTATCTTGTCTCATCCACTACTCTATCTTGCTTAATACTGTCAGATTTTCTAATAATTATAACTGTAGTATAACATGTGTAACTTTTTTCAAATTCCCGTAAAGGTGAACCACCTATCAAAGCAAACAAATGTTAAGTAGATAGTGATTTATTATTACAACCAACATTTTCACTCTTACAATGTTGGCAATGTCACAAAACTACACATCTGACAGTAATTATAACCAATTACTAAAACAATTATTTTAATTTTAATTTATTCAGATTTTCCAATTATGACATAAAAGAACTGATTACCGCTACTTGTAATTAATAATAAATTATATATTACCATTGATAAGTTCCATGCACTCATAAAAGAACAATTAAAACTTTATGCTTATACAGACGCATCCTAATTACAATTAATTACGCAAACCATATAAAAAAAGTTGACAAACTTTTCACTCAATGAAATTAATTTGCGACAGCTTTCCATCGAAATTCTCCCAAGATCAGAAAGTTGCCACAATTCGGACTCGAATATAATTTTCCTCAAAACGTTGCATATCTAATAACAGTAATTAATCCCTCGTCCTTAAAATTATGTAAGGGATCTGTATATTATATTCATTGCGAGGTTAAAGAGCAATTATTTTTTTCCAGAGTACAACCACAAATCGTTTTAATTAACGGCGGCGGCGCGAATCCTGGCCAATTCCTCCTCCAACCTGGCTCCCCCCCTGGCAACTTCCTTGTGCCCCAACCCGGCCCCAACGTAATCCTCAGGGACCCTCAAGCGCCCCAAAGACCCGTCTTCGTCGCCGGGTACCCCAAACCGGCCCATATTCCCCCTATTGAGAAGGATGCCGAAGAAGTACCAACCAATCCAGCAAAAATTCCACCACTTACACCCAAAGGTGCGTACAATTGTTTTATTATGCGTCTTTCACAAATAGGTCACTGTCAACAACACAAAAAAGACAAATGGTGTGTATTCATATCGCGTGCTAAGTACAATGACATTGTTTTATGCAATAAAAGTGTTGAGGCGAATTTCACTCACTTCACGATAATTTATTGTTTTGTAAATCGAGAGGCTTAATAAATGTAATAAACTGTTGGGTAGAAAGTTGAAAAGAATTGTGAAAAATCGATTTAATGCTCTACGTATATTAACACTCATTTGGGTGTTTAAATGGTAGGACGCGTTCTGGCGTTCTACTTTTTTTTAGGTTGGTAGCGGTGTCAATGACCGCAAAGTGTCAAAAATTAATGTACTATTTTCGTTTGTTTCAGGAGACAAAAAACCTGAAAAACTAGAAACCTTTGATGAGATTGACAATTCAAAGAAACAAGCAACTGAAGCTGAAGTTCTTGCTGCAGCTGACCGAAATCCGGCCTTCAACACCAGGACGAATTTGCGTCCAGGACAGAGATTTTTCATTCTTAATGGCCAACCTCTCTTCTCCAATTTCCCCTACAACAATCAGATTTATCCCGGGATTAATCCCAACCTGAAATATGCTCAAGTAACTCCCAATTTCGTCCCTCAAACTCCTGCCAAAAATATCTCTCCCTTCCAAAACGTCCTTTTCAGAAACGCTCCAGTCGATAGTACACAAAAACTAGCCAGTAGTGATTTTCACCAATCCTACCCTGAAAATTTAGTCCTCCTCAACCAACCCGGAATTTTCCAGGACGACCTAATTTTCAGGAGTCCTGCTCTTCCTTTGAATCTCCAACAGAAGCCAAAAGACGAGCCCCAACTCCGAGAAAATGAAAACGGTTTTGGACTTTTCCACTTGAAAAACAATGAGGAGCAAGAGGATGATACTGTTATAATTGACGCAAAAGAGCAACAAGACGGAACCGATGGTAATAACAATGAGCAAGACACCGAGGCTGAAGTGGTTTCAGCTGCTGATAAACCAGACAGCGAGCCTACCATTTCCCAAGCTCAACCAGGGGCTATAGCCCTTGCCGGCCCTGGCGGAGTCGCAGCTGCTGCCCCTCGAGGGACCGCGTTTGTAGGGAAGGAAGGAGTTGCCGTTTCGAGTCCTCAAGCTACTGCCGTTGCGGGTCCCAGCAAGGACGCAATCCAGGAAAATAAGAATAAAAAGCAAAACAAGAGAAAGCAATGATTTTTGTGATATTTAGATGATTTCGAATCGCTGAATTAAAATAAAAATGATGGTTTTATTTTTAAACTACATATTTATAAGAATTTGGAAAACGAATGTGGTAATTTTTGTAACTATTACCATGTAATTATAATTAGAAATGTAAAACGTAATGAAATAATTTTTTAATAAATAGGTGTTTTTATTCCTACCCAAATACATTATTCAGGTTTTGGTACTGCACTTATTGTGCAAAAATTATTTTAATAATATAAAATGCAATTCAATTTACTAAAAAAAAATCAAAATTTCAGGAAATAAAAATTATTCCATAAAAGATTTGTAAGAGATAAGTTTTTAATAATTTTCCTCTCAGCCTTTTGAGTAAAAGATTTGAATAAATCATTATCCTAAAAGTGGATAATGAAACATCCATAACTCTAGGGTAGCAAGTTTTCCTGAATGTAGGCCCCGCTAATTAAGTTAAATACAGTCCTGTTTTTTAAACGTCAAATTTGATTAATTTATGCTGTCATTAAAAATTAAACATAACCTCATATTTTAAAATGTCTCTTCGTAACACATCAATTTTAGTGTAAAACGATGATTATTTATGCATATTTAATTGCACCTTTTACTTTTTGTTTCTTATGATAAAAAAATTATTGATAATTTCATAAAGTTACTTCCTTTTACTTATTTACACAAAAAACTACATTCCTAATCAAAATGTACTTAATTCTGTTACACTTAACTGCTGTACTTAGTATTTCTTTCTCTTACGCCTCCGATTGTGGTTGTCACCTCAACAGAAACTCCCAGTGTTCAAACGAAGAACCGCACAACAAATATTCAAAAACCTTCAATGAGGGGGGCGACGGAGAAGTAAAAACATGTACGACTTTTGATAAGAGTGACATGGTTTTAATAGAAGCTGCAAGTTTCGAAATGGGGACTGATAAGCCAGTCTTTGAGAGTGACCATGAAGGGCCTGTTAGAAACGTTTCAGTTGATTCCTTCTACTTGGACAAGTATGAAGTCTCGAATGGGAAATTTAACGAGTTTGTGCAAAAGACAGGCTACAAGACAGAGGCCGAGCAGTTTGGCGATAGCTTTATTTTTGAAATGTTGGTTCCTGAGAGTGAGAGAGAAAAGTATAAGGATTTTAGGGCCGTGCAAGCACCTTGGTGGATCAAAATGAAAGGGGTTACTTGGAACCATCCAGAGGGGGAAGGTTCCACAATCGACGGTAATTATCCTCCTAATTTATTTTCTTGAAATTAGTTTAATTGATAGATCGACTTGATCACCCTGTAATACATGTCTCATGGACTGATGCTAAAAAATATTGCGAGTTTGTTGCTAAAAGACTTCCAACTGAAGCCGAATGGGAAATGGCGTGTAGAGCCGGCTTAAGGCAAAAGTTGTATCCCTGGGGCAACAAACTCAATCCTAAAGGCGAGCACTGGTAAAACGACCCCTCATGAGAAAATATAATACAAGAGTTTGATTTAGGGCCAACATTTGGCAAGGAGATTTCCCGTTAACTAACACAGCAGAGGATGGATACTTGTCCACAGCCCCTGTTGATAGTTTCCCCCCCAACAAATTCGGGCTCCATCACATGGCCGGGAACGTCTGGGAATGGACACAGGACAACTGGTTAAATGACCTTGTATGTTTATACCAAAACTTTATTTACACCAAAAACAAAATATATGATTAAAATAATATTCCAGGACGCGAAAGTGAAGAAAGGGGGTTCCTATCTCTGTCATGAATCTTACTGTTGGAGGTATCGCTGCGCCGCAAGATCTTTCAATACCAAAGACAGTTCAGCCGGAAATTTGGGTTTTCGATGTGCCGGTGATGTCAAATAAAGTCTCCAAGAATTTGGCAGTGAATAACAAATCCAAGTACTTAAATCATCCTGCCTTCGAGTCTTCCAACTTATCATTGTTTTATATGATATTTTAACAATTTTAGAAATATATTATGATTTAAATAACAATCTCTTTGAACTACACCTTAACCTACCATTAAAAAAATATACAATGGAATGTTTGACTTAGAAATTAGAAAAAAGCAACGATTTAGGATTAAAACAACATTTTAAAACTCAATGCAGAGCATACTTGAAATTAGTGTTGCCCTTGACGCTAGTTAAAATGTGCTGCATAACCAAGTGGGAATTCTCTTTGAGCATTTTAGGCACGGGGACAAACTTGTATACTAGATAACCCCCAAAAGTTAACAAAGAGACTCTAAAAGTGAGTCTCACCACTTTGGATGTGAGTGAAGGTGGTGGCACTTGTAAAATTTCAGCAATGAAGGGTTTCTGGTCTTTAGGCCACAATTTCGTTATTCCAGGAACATGACCTATTCCCACCACACCCACAATCTTGATTGGCTCATCACCACCTAATGGAAATTATTAAAATGTGAAAATTTTCAATTTCTTTTTACCTTCTTTGCCTCTGTTTTTCTTACAAGCAGCAGTAGCAGCCGCTTGGAGAGAATGAGTTAAATAAACGTCCCTCTCATTCAGAAAAACATCCCTAAATGCCGGGTATTCACCGGCCAATTCAGTCAATAATTGCTCTAACATATCACGCTTTTTACACTTTTCGATATCTTCAATGCTAGAAAAAAATCATGTATTTCGATAAACTAAATCTGGAATTTAATACCTGACTTTCTCTTTTGAAGTCAATAAATGCCACGCTAGTTTAATAGTCTGGAACCAAGTTAGTTTGGACAAAGCCCTGTGAAGGGTAATTCCCAGGGGGCGATCGCCTAATAGAACCTCACAATTGGGGATTTTTTCAGCCTAAAATAATCAAAATAGTGAACAAGAAACGGCAAATTCACAATTTACCTCGCGATAAGCAACTCTAAACTCGCCCCCGGGAGCCATCCCCAACTCCTTGGTAATATGGGCACTCATGTTCAACAACAAAATGTACATAATTCCATTGTAAAGGCCACTAGTCTTAATATTAGTAACAATTTTCTGGAAATCTATATTTTTGGCTTCTTCTAAGATTGTTTTTTCATCCAAGGACAAAATGTTGGTTCTTGAGGCACACAGTTCCAAAACAACAGCATGTGGGAGAATATTACGAATAACCTAAAGTCAATTTAGAAAAAATCGGAAAAATCTGAATGTTTCTACAAACTTTGATAACATCCTCCTTTGATTCGTTGCTAAAGTGAGCCGTTCCAACGAGATAAACTTTGGCACCTGTTGCTTCATGTTTGAGAAGAGTTACAGTTTCTGGGAGATTATTATCAAAGTCCTCATCAGACTTGCCCCCATTTGAAGACGACTGATCAGTGTCGCCAATACTTAAAATTTCGAGTGTCTCGCTTTTGTCGGAACCATGTTCCGAGTCGGAATTTGCTTTTATGGTGCTATCGGTTAATTCTGCAATTTCTACGTTTGTGAAAAGTGTAAAAGCATAAATTTGTTTTACCGAAATTTGTTAACGAGTTATCCATTGTTAATATTAAAGCTGCAACACGTATATCTACGGGAGAACTAAAACTAAATTGCAAACAACTACAAGAGAAAAACGACTTTTGAAAGTGTCAATTTAATGACAGGTGCATTGACGTTTCTAATTAGGGACTTTCGGTCTATTTGACTATCATGATGACACTGATTTCAAAATTTGAAAAATTAAGTAAATGACGAAATTATACTTTTTTTTTCTTTAAGTGGAAAGTCGAATTTTTTGATTGGTGTTAGTTGCGCAATGCTTCAAAAGCATGTCTAGGATATGATTGGACTGCTGTATATTTTAGGGATTTAGTGCTTTCGGAAGACCAACGCAAAGCTGTCACATGGCAGCTGTCACCAAAATTTCAATGTCAAGCTGACGAACAATTTATTTCTAAAGTTAACAAGACCGGAATAAATTAACATAATAGATTTAAAATAAACTAGAAATATGGTTAGGGGACTGGTAATTATTCATTACGAGTCGTTTGTTAATAGTGTCAATTATTTTATTTAATTCCAGCTCAGTTTTATTGTGGGACTTTATGCAGGCGTTTACCTTAGCCAGAACTATGATGTAAGTTCTTGTATTGCTTTGCAGAACTCTTCAAATTTTTTTGAATTTTCCAGATTCCACGAGTGGACGACCCTCAGGCTTTATTTGAAAAGATCAAAGATTTTGCTGATAAACATAGGAAGCAATAGGTTGCAAACTTTAGTAGCTGTGTGATTTATTTAAATAAAATTATGCTAATACATTATAATAGTGATACACCACCACCCAAATATTCAAGTCTGACGGGAGGCTCGACAAAAGCCAGCCAGTCACTGGAATGTGTGGGTAATAAGCCCATACTCTGACACTTATAAAGAGCTAAACCAATATTAATACAATTCCCAAAGATATAAACAAACATTTGTTTAAAAGCACTAGTATTTTCCAACATTTTGAACGTACTTTTCGTGGCAAATATGGCTTGAACTGGTCTCATCAATAACATCCCGACCATCATAATTGGGAAAATTGAAATTGAATTTCCTGCCATATACATGATGAACAAGTTCATTGGTACTTGTTTTAAGGGGGCTAAAGCCAGATCCCATGATTTTTTTGTTATTAAGCGACTAACGTCCGTTTTTTTCGAAACTTCACTGCTTAATGCTGGTCCAGAGGGGCTAAAGGCTGGAGGTGCTGCCAAGCCTTCTGCTACAATGCGACTTCTGGAACTTTCGGGTAAAACTGGAATTAGAAATGTATATCAAATTGTACCTGGTATTGTCCAAAGTCCACTTCAGTCGCTTATTTTGATGTTTCATAGACATCCTGCTATAATTTTGACACAAGATTAATAATTATTGACACAAGTTAATTAATATTTCAGGTTATGTCGACCAGTCATCAACGTAACTGTAACCACTATCGATTTTTGGTTAAGACACGCGTACTAAAAAAATTAAAACGAATTTAATTAAATGTGATTAATGTTCAAAATTGAAGTAACAAAGCCAAAATCATATCATCAAACACCACACCACCAGTAATTATCACCGAAAATTATGTGTGATTAGAAAAAACCAAACACAAGTTACACGTTAGACACCAAAGCAAGCTGACCAATAGCAGCTACTGAAATTTACTAAAATGGAAGGTGTGTTAATAAAATTGAATTATTAATTTTATGTTGGCTATAATGACTGGTTCACGAATAAGTTTTCGGTTCGCGCTTTTTGCTTATTGCAAAATCACATGTTATTTCGAACTATCGTATTTAGTTCCTTGTGAAAAAGTTAAAGGTCAGTTCGCAAGTGTAGATGGTCGTTAAAGCAATAAAAATAGTACAGCGAAATGGAGAAGAATTCCAAAGAAAAATCCAATACATCTCGAAGTAGATTTGACAGTTTCAATACTATAAATGAGAAACCGGTGGATGATATTTCTTTAGAAGCTTTCTACACCCCACATAGCATATCTGCCCTTGCAATATCGATAGCTATCGTTATTTATTTTGCTTTCGTTAGGTAAGTGGTGATAATAGTTTTTAGAAGGTTAGGTTATGTAAGAATTACACCTTTTCAGTACCTAGAAAGGGTTTGTTCCAACTGATATGTCTTTAACAGGCGTTTCTTATCTAATAGAAGTTTTTTGCGTTCTTTTATCAATGATCTTTGACTTTTCTGCACTAGAATCTAATATAATTAACTAGATAAAATGATAGATTAATCGTACTCATTAACTTTTATTTCTTTATTTTAACCTTCTTAACGTACCTCTCTTAACTCTTTTTTGTTGTAAAAATATGAATTATAATCTCTCATATGAATAGAAAAATTATTACTATTTAGTATGTATTTATATTTTACATGGATTTATGGGTAAAAAATGAGTCATCCTTTATTGTTGCAGTAATAATGAATCTTATTTTATATTAATTACAGAAAGAAATATGTAAAGATCCTTAAATTTAAAATATAGGTAGTAAGAGTCACGAAGCTTGTTTCTCAAAATTAAAATAATAAATCCATGACGAAAGCCAACAATTTTTAATTGATTGTAATTATATTGTTTTTTATTTTCATGCACAGCCAAGAGTAATGAAAATGCTTGTCTCGTACCTTTTAATCTCCAAATCGTAAGTTGTAGAGTTGAAAGAAATCAGTTTTTTTCACATTTTTTAGTGAATTTTTAAATTCTTTTTAGTATACATATTTTACAACAGCGATGATGTAGATGTATTAGTTTTTGATTATTGTATGTAGTTAGTCGTTTGTAGTCGTTTATTTAAATTTATGGGTGTCGAAAAACGATTGTTATGTTTGATTGAATCAAGCAAGCAGATTAAATTTTCAATTTTTTTTTCGTAAAAGGAGAGTTATTGGTTCAATCCAATAATAAAAATCTGGTTGATACCTATTTAAGCATAGTTCATTTTCAGTAAAAGAGTGAATTTGTGTTAATTTTTAATAATGAACATTTAATTATTCAATTTTTTAGTGCATGGTTTTTTAGAGTATAGTTGGAGACAAAATACTTTGGTCGTCACTTTTCTGACACTTTAATATAATTCAAGCTTTAACGTTAAAATGAATGACGATTTCAAATTAATGACAGCTATTATATTTTCCTATCAAAAATATGTACATACAACTTGTCAACTATGATTGACAGTATCTAAAAATAAGGTTAACAGTCCTAAAGCATGCTTTACAATTTAATGTCACTCAAGTGACATTGATGACCAAAGTATTTTGTCTCCAACTGTACCTACTATTTTATATAATAAAAATATAAAAAAATAGTATATTACATATTTAACGAGCTCATTATGGAGGCCCCAATTCAAGAGGATGATATTTATACACGAGCCAATGGCGAGTGTATAAATCATCCAAGTCAGTAGTTATTATGTGGGAGTCAAATAATACGTTTTCTTTGCAATCTTTTTTTTTTTATAACACTTTCTACATACAAAATTTATATTTATTACAATGACAGCTTTGGTCACTGGTGCAACGTTGACGTGACCTCGATCGTGACTTATGAGTAGTGTAATTTATGAGTAGCATAGTGTATGTTTAGATTTGTAAATAACAAATGTATTGCCAGTACAAAAATAAGCATTTTTGGAATTACTCTTTTTTATGTTAATATCATTGGCGTTTTAATGTTTGTTGCTCGATAATAAATTAAAATAATTTTTCTACGACCCTAACAGAAAAAGTTTTTCCACCCTAATTTCAGAAAGGAAAGTGACCCGTTACTTCCCTTACCTATCAAAATTCTAATAAAAATATAAATATAACCTCTCAGGAATGTAAAAATTTTACCTCTTTCATAGAAACGCAATACCATGCTGCTATATTTAATGGCCAAATTGTGATATCAAGAAAAATTGTTAGTTTTGAAGTTTTTCACACGTATTACACTGGAAGAAAGTGAGTGGTTACTCCCTTGACAAGTAACTACCACCTGTGGGAGGAAAAGATACATTTTCCACTCTTATAACACAAATAACCACAGGATGATTGAAAAGTGTGGGGCCAACTCTCGAATGGTGATGAAGCTAATCATAAAAATAAACAGAACTGTCAATTTTTTTGTTTTCGATGTTACCGGATTTAATTCATTGTTGAATTTGCTAGTTTGTTAAATGTTTTATACACCATAACTACGATAAGACACAAATTGGTGATTTTTTTCAATAGGAATCTGTTTAATGTTGTAACTTTTTAATCATCCTGTATTAATTAATACTTATTTAGAATAGTGTTGTTAAAAAATTAAAGGGTCTGTTTTCTTAGTCTCAATTTTGTTGTTGTAGGGACACAGACAACGTCGAAAACAACATATGGGCGGGCATGCTATGTTGCATCTTCTTCTTCCTCATCATCTCTGTGTTGGCTTTCCCCAACGGCCCTTTCACTCGTCCACATCCGGCCGTTTGGCGCGTCGTCTTCGGCATGAGCGTCATCTACCTTATGGGCTGTCTATTTTTCCTTTTCCAAAATTATCAAACCGTCAAAAACATCCTGCTCTGGTTTGACCCAAGTCTCAAGGACTTCCACATAGACATGGACAAAGAATACGGCGTGAATTGTTCGGACATAACCCTGGAACGCATTTGGGGCCACATCGACGTTTTTGCTTTAGGCCACTACTTGGGCTGGTTGTTCAAGGCGATTTTGATAAGACACATGGGGATTTTATGGGCGATCAGCTTCATGTGGGAGATCACCGAAATCGCCTTCGCTCATCTCTTACCAAACTTTATCGAATGTTGGTGGGACGCATTGATACTCGACGTGTTAGTATGCAACGGTTTCGGCATTTGGTGCGGTTTGAAGATTTGCGAAAAACTTGAAATGCGGGAGTACAAATGGGTCAGCATTAGAGACATCCATACGACTTCGGGCAAAATCAAGCGTGCCATGCTTCAATTTACTCCGGAAAGTTGGACATCGGTGCGGTGGTTGGACCCCAAATGCTCCTACATGAGGGTTTTTGCACTTTGTCAGTTGGTATTATTTTGGCAGACTTCTGAACTCAACACGTTTTTCCTCAAACATGTTTTCGAATTACCAGCATCTCATCCACTAGTCAGCGCTAGGTTGATTCTCATCGGTGTAATAGTGGCGCCCTCTGTGCGACAGTACTACAGCTACGTTACGGATACGACGTGTAAAAGAGTAGGCACCCAATGCTGGGTCTATGGGTGTATCATGGTCTCGGAGGCTTTGATTTGTATAAAACATGGAAGGGAGCTGTTTGAACGGACTCAAGCCATCAATATAATCGTATGGTTGATGGTACAGTTGGTTATTTCTGTGGCTTGTGTGATAGGGTGTGTTATGTGGCATAGGGCCGGATTGGCACGGGGGAATTCCAGAGATTTGAGTCCAGTGAAAAGCGTTGCCGGTGCAAAAGTCCTGTTTGAGAATAGTGATGAGAAGGAAGATTGATGTTCTAAAGACTGTTGATATTGTTTAGTTAATTTTTTACCTCTTGTGATCTAGTCATTTAGAGTTGATTTATCTGCGATTGTTTTATTGAGTTTGTTACGACTTTTGGCATTTGTGAAAAGTAAAGTTGACGGTATCACAATTAGGGTTGATTTTAACGGTTGAATTTATGTAGAAAATTACATAATAGATTGATGTTGAATTTATAAAATAAAAAACATTTTTAGTGAACTCATAAAAAGCCTGAAATGGGAGCAATAAAAATTAAAATAATTTCTCAAATCTCCATGACGCTGTTTAGATCTAATAACCATAATTTTTTGCTTAATTTCCTTTAGGACCGATTTCTGGTAGGATTAAACCTCCGTTAAATTTTTTAAATGTAAATTTTTAAAAGTTTTACCGTTTCTAAAGTACGAGTAGTTTAAATTTAAACATGTGTCCAGAAATCGGGCCGAGTTGGTTATTTTTACTAAACAATCAGTAAGTGATAACGCTGATAATTATCAAAGGTTTTAAAAGCTAAAATAAAAAAATGTAGCTGTAAATTAACATAAACTAATTAAAATTTGTCTGAATTATCAATTTGTAATGTTAGTCAATAAATAAAATGTGTATAATGTTAAAGTCAACCTATCAATTTGTGTTACGTTATTTAAAAAACGGAAATATGTGTCATGTTTTATGTACAAAAACCAAAGATTAATAAAAAAGAAAAGAAACCCTTGGATTTATTTACATTTCATTATACCTACACATATACAGTATGGCCCCAGATTGCGTTTATAAGAGAAAAATTTTTTTTTTTTGATGTTACATCAAAATTTCAAAGGAATAACATTTTTTGCTTAACTTGAAACAAACAAATCTGTCATTCTGGTTGTGGAATTTTTCTCTTGATTTTTTTTTTTACTTTTAAGTCCCATCGCTGAGTAATGATTGTTCTTATTAAAAATGACTTTATTTTTTAGCTTAATGCTGTTTCTTTTAGTTGCCGTTTATTAAAATTATGTTTTCACAAACATTTTTGTTATTTAACATGCGTAAACTCATTTGCCAAAGTGGCATCGTTGTCAATAAAATAAAACCGCCAATTAAAACGCAGTGAAAAAGTCCAAATCAAAACAAAAATAAATTGTTCTTTCCACTGGGTCAAAATAGTGAAGTTTTAATTTCAAATTTGTTTGTTTCAGGTCAAGCAAAAAAGTTTTCCCTTTGCAGTGTTGGCGTAAAATCAAAAATTAAATAAATATTTTTCTTGTAAACTTAATCCGGGGATATACTGTATTTATTTAATATTGAAAAAATGGTGTAGGTAAATTTTATCTCTTTGGTCCTCTTTATTTAGGTTTTTTTTTTCAGTTTAAAAAAAAAAGTAATACTACCTACAGGGTGCGCCAGAACTCACGCCCCAGAGAAAATTTTCAAATAAGGAATGATACCAGAAACATGAAAAAAATGTTTAAAAAATTCTATTTGTCAAAAAATTTTGACATTTATTTTGTGACATTTGACATTTTTTTATATCTATTTAAGGATACTGATGATCTTGTATATGTTTTTTTTTTACAATTATTTAATAAAGGGACAAAAATTTTGCCAATAAAGGCCACAAATAACATTAATTAGAGTTGCAATTTGGATACAGCTTCCTTGTTTTTCCATGTTCCTGGTATCTTACCTTATATGGCATTTTTTTCTGGGGCGCGAGTTCTGGCGCACCCTGTATATTTAATTCAAAAAGGTTATAAAACAAAATTGGACAGTGTTTTTTAATTTCAGGATTTGTTCTGTACGAACCAAGCCGAGGCAAGTAAATTCGCTAGGTATTATTAAAGTTTTATAGACCGTTTAAAAATCGAGGTCGTAGCTTAAATTCTAGCGACCGTCAGGCGTCATACCATAACTTTTAATATGATTGTTCGTTCACAATCAAACTTTCATACGTGGAGGGATAGCTTTGTCGCCAAAGTTAAAAAAACACCCGTTAAAATTTTATTAATAAAGAAATTTGGCAAAATTGACATAATGCCAAGTTAAGTGTGTTTTATGTACTGGGTGACTGTAAATAATTGTGATTTTTTTTATTTTTTAGTTTTTTATCTCAAGTTGGTGTCAAATTTAAAATTTTAGTTTGGCCACCTTGACTTTCAAATTCAAACGACGAATTTTTAGAGGCAATTATAACTCATTTAAAATTAAAAGGATCACCAATAATTCAATGTTGCCAATGCATTTTTCGACACACATTAATAGTCACCCGGTACTTATAAAATACGTTGTTATTGACGACTTATTTTATAGAAGAGCGTGTATTAACGCCAACACAACAGGTAAGCTTAAATGCACCATAGAAACAGGATAAGATACTGGTGTTGGAAAAGCTTATTTTTTCTGATCTGTTAAATTAAACAAATAACTTGTTACCTAACGAATGCAACATAACTACCTAAAGCTGTAGTAGTATCCTTTTAATTTTTCCCGTTTATCGTAAACCTGTGTTTACACAAATAACACAATCCCATGCGCTACTCGTTCTGTCTTTGTTGTTACTATGCGAATGAGTGAGACAAAATGCAAACGGTCAAGCGTAGCGGAAATAGGAGGGACCACCAGTCGTTCTCAAACTATGAGACTCCACTAAGCTATAATTTGTTATTATTATTTTTTAATAAATTAATAAGTCTTTTGTGTGTTTCCAAGCAAAACAAAATGTTAACAGTCTGTTTATTTTATTAAACATCCATCATTAATTGTCAATTTCTCTTGCTGCATTTTTTAACCTATTGAGAATCTCTGTTATGTTTTGGTTGAGTGGACTAGATAGGCGTGCTGAAGTTTGCTGTCTCTTTTATACGACCAAGTGCGAGAAAGACAACATACCACTTGTGGGACCAGAGAGCGGCATAACGTTTATCTTACTTGCTCCTACCTACTTACTTGAAGAGCAAGAGAGACAACAAAGTTTTATGACATTCGGGTAAAATTAAAAGAATTCTTCTATATGAAGTAAACGTGAACAGTTACCATTATTTATAAGATTTTTTACTTTTTTTATCCAGATTTTTACATTCCTGGACGAATTATAGCTTCAAGATACCAAAAAAGTTGGTTTGGGCCATTAGGTCGAGTGTTTGTGTGTGTGTGTGTGTGTGTGTCTGTCTGTAAACAGCATATCTCGAGAATGATAAAAGCTAGAAACTTGAAATTTGGTATATGAGTTACTTGTAGGAAGGGGATGCAGTACGAAACAATTGGTAAAAATCGGTCGCACCGTTCGGCCGCAAAGACCAAAAAGCGGCCGCAAAATTATACGGTTGAAGATACAATAAATTCATGGGGGATACAAATTATTTAGAATCATGAAATATACCTTATTAAACAGTAAAATGTGATAAAATAAGAATAATATTAGGTACCGAACTAAAAAAAACTGCACCCCAGACTCGAATCCGCGACAACTATGATCCATTTCGCGTGTAATCCGGCAGTGTGCACTAACGCATTTTCTTTTTCCAAATAAGTAGGATAAGGAAAGGCGTGTGATGTTTACACCAGATTTTTTTTTGAAAGTCCTCAAAATTGTTTTGTGAAAAAAAATATGTGATATTATTTATTTGACGTTCACCATTTTTTTCTGAATAAACAAAGAAAATGCTCGTAAAAGTGAGAGTGACTGAGATGAGCACGGGTCAATTTTGACGGAAGCTCTCAATGGATTTGCTTAAAATTTAATAGACAGACATTTATACTATTATAATAACTATATTATAACTCGTACTCGAACAGGTAAAATAATATAAAAATATCTAATTTAATTCTCCTTCTAGTAGAGTCAGAAAGAGTGCTTTTAACACTCCTACTTTAGAAAAATTATGATTATATTTATGTAGGTACTATTTTATTACAGATATTACGTATTTATAAATTATGTAATCAGAAAGGCGGATTAACTCGTTGACTCATTTTGTCTATGAAAATTAATAAATTACTTAATAAAAGAAAGAAATAACACACCACCTTAGTTTTTTTATTTCTTTCCCATGCATTTAGTTAATTTTAAGTCCTCAGTGAATTTATTTACATAAAAAATTGAATGAATAGTAAATTGGGTCAATTTTGCAGCTGTTTTATTTATTTCTTTTCGCATTTCGCCCGAATTTTATTATAAATTATTTTCTCTCCATTAAATGGGCAACAGGTGGCACCTCTACCATATCTAACACAAAAGGCAAAATTTGTAAAACATCTGGCATTGGTAGCAACGACATTGAAAGAAAAAGTCGAACCAAAAAACTGTTTTTTTAAGTAATCATTATTTGACTCGGTTCAGAGTGGACAAACCTGCACAATCGCACACTGAAATTGATTTTAGGATTAAAATTCAGGTGGGATTATTCCGCTTTTCCACCAAATTCGCGAGAAAAACAACAAAAACGCGTGCTATTTATGAAGTGTGTTATTCAGTGAGATTATTGGAGTGTATTTAGGCACTAATTTTGCCAAAGTTGGGTGCAAAGGCGGTGGGCGTAACCATGCAACACACCCTCGCGGGACTGCCCCCGCAGGGGACGTTGGCACATGCATCCTCGGTTAGCAACCTCGCAAAGACGACGGTCACTGTCGCCGACGATGCACTCAGTGTGAGTGGGTCGTTAAACAGTCGGAGGAATGCGGCCGAACGGAAGATAATACGTCGAGGATTTGTGGAGATCATGGTGATAAACGTACAGCGTTCATTGATTTCGGCTCGATTATCAAAATTTGATATGACAACGTGCACCAAATCGGGGGACAAGCCCATCAACGGGGTCAACTGAACAGGGGGGGAGTGGAGGGACGGCGTATTTGAGACGGCTGACGCCCCTTAGCCCTCGGTTGTTGGTTCACGGGCTGGGTATCAGCTGGCGTTTACCCTAAACTAGGCAGTGGCGTAGCGCGAGTTTTTGCCAATGGATGAGTTAAGCGTTCTTACGTTGAATGGAGAATAAAATAGACTGCTTTTTCATTGAACTTTATTCAAAATTTGTTTTGAAATCGACATTCATACATGTAGTTTATTATTAGTGATCCAAAAATCATCATTGTTCATTTTTTTACAAGAAATTGAACGTAATTTTGATTTAACATCAGATCATTTTACATAGAAATCACTTTTTTACTTTACACTTCAAAAGCCACAGTTGCGTTGTTGATATTTTGCAGATATAAAATTCTGTCATGAACTTATTTTTTGTTTTTTAGCACTAAATTTATCAGCAGGGTCTACGTTGTAAGACAGAAACCCAAAAAATAATAATAATTTGTAAGATTACTTAGTATTTTTTCTTGGGTTCTGTTCATCACAAATTAATACAGAAAAAAAAAAAGATCACCCACACACTCAAGAGTCGCGAACTGGAATTTATACATATAACTTTTTAATTTTTTAACACCAATTAGTGACTAGTTGATCCTGTTATTATGGATTATAAGATTAAAAAACCCAAAAAAATTCAGGTTTCAGCGGAAACAGCCTTTTAGTAAAAAAGACAAATAAACGAGATATAATATAAAAAAAAAAATGTTCAAGAAAAAGTGATCTTCCATCACTGATTACTTAAAGTTTAAAAAAAAATAACTAATTTTTCAATTCATAATACATCTTGGTCGAGATTTCTGACCTACACTTGCTAAAAAAGAAAAAAATAGTTTACCCTTTTAAGTATGAAATGAGACTAACGCTTTAGAAAACATGTTTGCTCTATTGTTACTTAAAATAACTTAAAACGATTAAACTCATGACTGAAAGAACCAAAATTACTAGTTTTCTTTATCAAACTTTATATTTGTTACATACGAGTAAGATAGATAGATACAAATGTTCTATGTATAAGTTCTTGAAGTTTTAAAAGAAATTTCTCAATTTTTGTGTACTTGATTTATGATTTATTGTTTTATTACAAAAAATTGCGATTGTTTGGTTTGTTTTGTATAATTGTAATATTAGAGTAAAAAATGATCACTGTAGATTTAAAATATGCAAAATTATACAAATTTTTTCTTGTTTTTTTTTGATGATATACGATTTAAAAAGTCCAAACTCTCTTTCTCTTGCTACAACAATCAAAAATTGTGGAGAAAACATTGCTATAATCGCTTGTTCAAGAACTGTTTTATTAAAACATTTTTGGTTTAGGATAGAATTGAACTAGAAACAAAGACATTTACACAAAAAAAAATGAATATGAATAAACAGAACGTGAAAATGTAAACATAAAATTGTTAGTTTTTATTGTTTCGTCGTTTGTTATTCCATTTTTTGAAAGCTCTACAGACTTTTTTCTAAATTTTAATTCGAAAATATTCGGTGACGGTGTTGGTATTTGTTCAATATTTGCAGTAAATAAATGAAATTGTTTTAACTAATAACTCAAAATATATATTAGGTAAATTTGTACTATAAATTTCTTTTTACATTTTTCTGAGGCATTATTAATTTTTTAATTAGAACAAGGTGATGACAAGGAACAATGAAGGGCTACCCTTTGCCACATTCTACGATGCGAAATACAAAAATTTAGTAGTTCGGCGAATTTCAGTTTCAGCTTTCAACGTTTCTGAGTGCTGCTGATACGAAGATTCCCACGACGCCACAACTTCTTTGATTTGCAAGCTTCTATAACAGTGTATTTGCAAAATGCAGTTTTAAGAATCAAACTTCTGTCGAAATGAAATAATATGTTAATTACCAGATTTTTGGTACAAAACGCTGTTGCTTGATCCGCTGTTCGCTGCCATTATAATTTGTATTGTATTATTGTAGGGATAAAAAGTAATTAACGTTAACCATTTAAAAACATCGAAAAAAATATTGGGAATTACAAAAGTTATTTGATTTAAAATTATTTGGAATAAACATTATGATGTGAATTTTAAATCAAGTAATAATTATCGTGTATTTTGTACAGATTAATAATAGCTACGAAGAAATTGAAGCTAAAAAATAAAATCACCAAAAATAAAGTCAATAAATTCTCGCATCTCACAGGCTTGATATTGGTATAAACGTACGCATCAAAAACCCTTTTTTCTGTCTATTATGAATTATTATTACTCGTATTAGGCATTCTAATATTCATTATCTCATTTTACCAATTTTGTTATTTATCTGGAAATCATCTACAAACAGACTATTGTAGTAGTAGGTAGTATAGTATAGACTATTGTATAGTATAGTATGAATTAATTGCATGTTTCATTTATTCTAGTAGAGCTGTGTCATAGGTCAAAATAATTTTTAATTATGTTTTTTCAGTTACTGTAGGTACATTTACATTTTATAAGTGAAGAAAGCCTTTAATTTGGATTTCTTGCCCAGTTTTATAACTTTCAGGATTTTCTACCTAAATTTGAAAACAAATTTGTAAATTGTAAATTTTTTATGTTGTTTTTTTTTTACTTTAAATGATAATCGGAAAATGCAATGAATTGGGGAAGAGGGGTTAAATTATAAGTTAGAACGGCCGGAGTATGTTGTACAAATAATGTGTTATCAGTATGATAATGCTTACAAATGTCACGAGAGTTATATTACAAATTTTAGGTTCTATTCCTTACATTGATATAATATAATATAATAACATAATCTTCTCACTACAATTAACAAAGTAACAACTTTCAACATATATATTTTCTAATTTGTTATTTATTTACTTATGACAAAATTGACAACTTATTAGATTTTACGTCATTTTTAAACATATCCTGCTATCTGTTTTCTAAACAAAAATTGCAAAGACTTTACTTTTGTTATGTCTTAAACAATGCAGTACAGTAATTCATCAAAAACATGTGGACAATGGACTATAAAAACGCAGACAAACTAGTGAAAAAACGTATGTTCTAAGTGTATTTTAACTTGTTTATTCTTAAGTTTTTGGAAAATTCAATAAATTTTTCAATTATCCAATTTGTCAGCTCTATTTTGAGTATGAAAAGTGTATTAGTATCGGAGCCAGTAAATGTATAATTCCGGACAAAAAAAATACTACAGTCATTCTGTTAATATTAAATGTAAAACGGCCCTTGGATAGCAACCTCACTCTCAATTTAATGTCAACGTAATGTTTCTGTCATTTTGACGTTTTGGAGGTTTTGAAATCCAAATTTGACGTTAAAGTTTGCTTTACAGTGAATTTTTAGAAATTGTCAAAAATTTGATGTCCCATTTTTTTGTCCGGCATGGTAACCGGTAACCGGTTTATTATTTTTGACACAATAAATTATCAAATCAAACTTTTTTGCCATGCATTCATACGAAGTGATCCAGAAAGAGTCTGTCTGCTGAAATAGATTATTTGAAAGTATTTTGTTAATAATTTGCAACACTGCAACCGGATACGGTTTTGTTTGACAAATACTTGGCGTACAACGGTACAACCCCTCAAAATTATTCAATTGTTGTTAATCAAAAGCGTAATTTTTAAAAATTGGTGTTAGGACTGTCAACAGATTCATTCATTCTGGATCACTTTATATAAGTATTGTAATAACATGTTACAGCGTGAAATGTTATAGGTAGAGCTTGTTCCAAATCTCGTTCCAAATCTCGTGGCGAACTGACGTTGTCAAAAATGACTGAATTTTGACACTAAACATATGTTTACTATTAAAAAAATATTGTTCATAGACGTCGTATGAAATAATATTTCAAAACCACTGTTATTCTAAAAAAATATAATATGTAGGTAGTCGTACATAAGATGAAGAATGATGAACAAATTATTAAATTGTTAACGCATGAACAGAATTTTCAAAAATGATATTCCTAACAATCCTCGTCTTCAAAATTTTTAGAGAAAAAAAGTACGCCTATGTATTTTTTTATCTTAACCAAGTGGGTGCACTCTAAGTGTCTTTTCTGTAACTGTCAGTTCGCTACCATATATGGAATAAGCTCTAGGTATATTTGTTATAAGTCACTGAACGCTATAATAAGAAGTTACGATAAACAATACAAATGAGGAGCAGCCCTTCAAAAAGCAGTTTGTCCAAATTTGCATTTTTGCAGGAAAGAACAAAAACTGTCCTTTTAAGAAATTTTAATTTTTTATATCAGTGGCAATAAATGTGAAAAAATATGTACAGGGTCCTGCATTTTGGATGTCCGAATAGGGAATCTCCGAAACTAAGAGGTTTAGCCAAAAACGAGTAATACATTCTGGGGCAAATTTTTTTGAGAAAATAATATTGGGTAAAACCGCTATCGACTTATAAACAAAAAATGACATTTTAGTGAAATCTAAAAAAAATCATATTTTCGTTATTATAGAAGACACAGATTTGAAATAAAGACATTTTCCAGGCACTTTTTTACTTAGAATTTAATAATGTAGTTAACAATTTTTTTCAGTTGCTTGTTTGGCCGTAATAAGGTAAATTTGTATTTTTTTAAATGGGAATCATGAATGGCTGTCATTTTTAAAAAGCTTGTTTTTTTCTTATAAACAAAAATATATATTTGTAACAAATTATTATAATACATTTTTAGCAAAAATTTATCTTTGATTTTTGTTCCCAATTAGCCATGAAAAAATGTTGCATCTTCAACTAAAAAGATTTAAACTATATTATTCAACCAGTGTCACTAATAATTTTTATATGACACACAAATATGGCTATTCAAATGCCCAAATTCCGTCTATGTGGAACTTTATCATTCCTCCATTAGACCATCAAAAAATGTTTTTTTTTTTGTGTTGACTGTTGACACATTTGTTTTTCCTATTTTTGGGTTTTTTTAAAATATGTAATAATTTTGTTCTGAGACGCTCGCATATTTGTTCAATACTTCTAACGTATCGTATTTTTAAAATTTTTATAATTTTATCGATTTTTTCATCTCTTTTACAGTTCACAAAACTCTTATTGATTATTATTTACACATTTGGAGTGAAATAGTTTTTCCATGGCCAACTATTATCAAGCAAGATATGTATTTAATTTTTTAAGTATAATTATAAAAAAAATATTCTGTTAGAAATATATATTTTTTAGATCAGAAAAAAATGAGCTTATGAGCCTATGATTTCCATTTAAAAAAATACAAGTTTATCTTATTACGGCTAAACAAATAACTGAAAAACAATACTTAACTACATTATTAAATTCTTCGTAAAAAAGTGCCTGTATAATGTCTTTATTTCAAATCTATGTCTTCTATAATAGCGAAGATATGACTTTTTTTTAGATTTCGCCAAAATGTCAATTTTTGTCTATAAGTCGAAAACAAAAGACGATAGCGGAATGCGGTTTTAACCAATATTATTTTCTCAAAAAATGAGCCCCCGAATGTATCACTCGTTTTTGGCTAAACATTTTAGTTTCGGAGATTCCCTATTCAGACATCCAAAATGCAGCACCCTGTGTACACATTGAACACAATTGGACACTAATTTTACGACTGGAGTACTTAAAAAAAAACTTTAAAAACCTCAATTCATAAAAACATGGACAAACTGCATTTTGAAAGTCTGCTCCTCAAATATTATACCCACTGCCAATATTTTTAAAATTTAATGAAAAAATGGCATGCCCTTTAAGAATGTAGATATTTTTGTCACTATACATTGAGTTTCTGTTTACGTCACTATACATTTTACTTTACACCACTAGTGTAGTAAAATACCACTTTATGATACTCGTTTGCTCTTTGTAATATTTCAGATTAGGTGTTGATATAGCAGTAGGTACCGATTTACTGGACCTATAACGTAAAATACTATTGTCCTAATTGATTTTATAATGATGAGTTTGATTTCATCGAAATGACAGTTTGAGTAAAAATTTTGCACTTTTCCTGAATCGAATATTGGTCCGCCCCAACCATCTCTCCGCCTATGTCACCCTATACCATCCGTTATTTGAAAGAGCGCGCTAGCTCGGTTCCCTCCCCACCCAAGCCAGTCCCAGAATGGCGTGGTTTGCGCTTTCGTTGCCCTGCCTGTAACTTGTCCAATTTAGCTAGCGTTGGGTGTCTTGCATAGGCCCATCACGCCCAGCCGTGTGTTTTATCAATTAGAAGTGTCCCACCGCGTCTCTAACAAACATTTTTGCGAAAAAACGGTGCTGCCTGTCGAAAATCAAGTAGGCCGTGTGACCATATCGATTTATAAGTGTGTGTATGTGTGTAAAGCACGGTTCACATCACACAACAAACGACGAGAGCAGTGTCCAACAATGAACGTAGGATTTATTCCGATGGACCGCAATAATGACAACTGAGGTGAACCAGAATTTAAAAACGGAATACGTTCAAAACTCGGCACAGGTGGGTGTTGTTGCTGTTAAGTTGGTGGTAATTTTAGGCCGTGGCCCGCTAGATTGTTAGTTTAGGGCGGAGATCGTGACGTTAGCTGTGGGAGTTGCTTTGTCCCGGTTCCAAGATAGGAGAGGAGGTCGAACTTTGGCTCCAACCAGGGGTCGGAACTCATCCTTCTTCTTGGATATCGAAACGAAGACTTCTTCATTTCGAGATGCTGAGCAAAGCAGGCGGGCGATTTTTTAAAGCCAACTGCGACCTGGTTTGACGCGCTATTCGATTGTTTTTGCCATTTCGTAACAGCGAAACACTATTTTTTGCGTTAATCAAGGTCTCAAGCAATTTATTCTTTTTGTGTAATTAATTACATGTGGTCAAAGGACGCCACATTTCCAAATGCGGAATTATAATTTAGCGATAAAATCAAATAGTTTTATTATCCAGGTGTACCTAAACGTCAAGCTTTGTACCCCGCTTAATGTATTTCTTTGTGAACAACTGTTGATATCATTTTTCAAGGTGGTCTTCACTTACTTACCTCCTTACCTGTGTGTCTAAACCGGTATTCTTTCTTCATGTTAAGTAATGTCACTTCCAGTTTGATAGGAAGCAATGATATCTTATCCGCCCATAGCGCTTTTTTAGAGTGTTTGCCATTCATTTCTTTCTCTATACTATACAGGGTGTTCCGTTTTTATTGTTACAAATTTAGACAGGTGATAGTATATTCAATTCTAAGACAAAAGTTTTCTATAAACATGTATCGAAAAATGCTTGGTAAGGGAGCTACACCCCCTGGAAGGGGGCTAATATGTTTTTGATAATATTTCAGAAACCATTTAAGATAAAATTACAAAATTTGGTACAGATAATAACCTTTATACACCTAAACGAATTGAAACATCAAATATGGAAATTTTTAATCAGGGGCGTACGAAACTGGAGGAGTTTAAGGTAAAAAATACCCTATTTATTTTGGCTTTAGTTTCTCGGTACTTTCAGCAACAAAATCTTAAGTTCGATAGTTCACAGAAAAGTCTTTCTTGTGTCGATACGACTTATTGTTTTTGAATAAAATTAATTTAAAATTTATGTTACACACCAATACAACATTCAAATAAATCAGAATTTACAGAATAATAAAAGAAAGAAATTCATATTTTTTAATCAACCTCAACTAATTAACATTACATTACAATAACAATAATAACATTAATTAAATGAATTTGCCTAAATCTAAAGGAGTTGTTCAAAGTGACCACCATTTTGGTCAATGCATAACTAAAGAAACTAGAGCCAAAATAGGTAGGATATTTTTTTACCCTAAACCCCACCAGTTTCAGACGCCCCTGATTAGAAATTTCGACATTTGATGTTTGAATTCGTTTAGGTGTATAAAGATTATCATCTGTACCAAATTTTGTAATTTTATCTTAAATGGTTTCTGAAATATTAGCAAAAACATATTAGCCCCTTTCAGGGGGTGTAGCTCCCTTACCAAGCATTTTTCGATACATGTTTATAAGAAACTTGTCTTAGAATTGAATATCCTATCACCTGTTTAAATTTGTAACAATAAAAACGGAACACCCTGTATAATAAAAATGAAGAGAAAATATTTTTTTATGTTTTACCCCAAGAGCTGGTAGGGCTGTAGTTATTTCTCCAAAAACGACACTTTTACTTCTAATAGTCCTTATAAAACAATATCAGAGTACTATTTTACTTTCATCCATGACTGGATATCTATTTATTGTTTTATTTATTTTCATTTTTGATTTACGTGTAAAATAGGTAGATTCAGTCATGCTTTGACTTAGGATAGGACGCCGTGAGGAATCTTAGTTCAAAAAAGCGTCGCGAGTCGAAAGCATTTGGGAACCACTGCTCTATCCGAACTACATAATTTATTATTATCCAACGGACTCTCGCATTAATGATTTTTCGAAGTATCTGTTTTTTTTTTTAATTAAAACGAATAAACAACTGAAAAACCTGTTTCTCTTTATTTCATTTATTAAAATAAACAATCATCGTTTGCGATAAAAAGTGTGCATATGAATTTCTTGAGACTGTTTCTGTTCCTAATAATAGTAATAATAAATTTACATTAATCTTTATTCATTTTACATTGAAAAAACTTTTTTCGTAATAGTGGTATTGTAAAAGAAATCTAAAAAAAGAATTGGTAAATTAACTTAAACAACAATTTGGGTTGTTAAAAATGTTTCAGTTATAACTGATAGGGATTTTGAAGTTTTTCTTTCAACATTTTGTTTGGAATTTTTACATTTACTACTACATAAGAAAATGAAGATTTCTTCTAGCAACTTTTGGTTCCATGTATGTACAGTTACGGAAATGTCGGGCAGTATTGTCATTTTCATAATGTAAAACAACCTTTATATTAATAATCTCATTTTTTACTCTTGTCATGTTTATGTCATTTTGACTTACATATTTATTCCTTGTCAAATGTCAGTCATGATGACAGTAAAAGGTAGTTTACAGTGAACTTTTTGAAGTGACAGAAAAATACTGCCCGAAATTTTTATTCCGCAACTGTACAGTGCTTCGATATTTTGAATGTTCCTTATAATGATTTTTGATACTCGTCTTGGCAAAAATTCAGGAAAATATTTGAACTTTAAGGGTACCTATATGATTGTTTATTTTTATTTTTCCCACTTTTTTTATGCAAAATCACTGTTAATTTTTTGACACGGTTCACATGCCTGTACAAGACATCCCATAGAAAAAATGTTTTCTCAATCATGATTCATGAGATGGAGTAATGAATTTTTAATAAAAAGATTTATTTTATTTATTTAATT
Organism: Tribolium madens; assembly: GCF_015345945.1. Lineage (NCBI taxonomy): Eukaryota > Metazoa > Arthropoda > Insecta > Coleoptera > Tenebrionidae > Tribolium > Tribolium madens. The sequence goes on from NW_025401068.1 coordinate 3,715,652, forward strand.
TGAACTTTTGAAATAATTGAACGCGAATTTAGTTTCCCTAGGTTTAATGTTCACACTCAATATTTGAGTTGTAAATTAATTTATTTGTAAATCAAAAAAAAATGTGTTAAAAATGGTTGACTTAGATATAGGCGATAACACTTATTAGCCAATAAGGACAAACACAGTAGATAATGAACTGATTTTTTTAAAGTTTGTTTAAAATTAAGAGATTGAACACATTTTAGATTAAAGTTTATACGGCTACGGTAAGTAAAATGCATGAAGACAAACCTGTTTAATATTAATAGATTAATCCATTCCAAAATGTTTCAAAAGTCAAAATTGAAAACTTCTATAGTGAAAGTTTACATGTCATACACATCTAATATTGGATAAGTCAACAAGATCCTTGTCCTCTGTCTTGTCTATTTCTGTATCATTATGTATGTACATACATACATTGTCTTATGTTCATATACTTTGGAGAAAAAGAGTTTACAATCAATAAGTTCGCTCGGAAACGATTGTTTTTTTTTTTTCAATTATTTACAAAAAACAATTCGAAAATTCCTTTTCTTAATTAAAATTAATTCATATACTTCTGAAAATTGAAATTGTATTAATTAATAATTGTACCTAAGCTGGATGTTTTACTGCATATTTTGTTATATTGTGAAATTGTTTGTTAATTTTTTTAGGTACTACAGAGTACAGAGCTCCATTCAATGCTCAAATTGTTTTGTCATTAGTTCGGTAATAATAATGCACTTGCTTTGTTAATAGTTTTTAACTAATAAATCCGTGTATTAAAACTGCATAAATGGATGATTCAACTACCAATTGACAAATATGCTTGAAACAAACAAAGTGGTGCATCGATTTTATATTTATTATTTATTATCGTTGGGACACACAGTCCGTGATTACAGTGTGTTGGTTGAATTAATTATTGAGATGGAAAGCCGGGATATAATTAGTAATCTTGCTGCAACTGTACCTGTGTGATATTTTGATAGAATAGGTCTTCTAAATTGCATATCTCACTTCTCCTATACAAGCAAAATAATAAACAAAATGTTTTGATGTTTATAGTAGTTTGCCATCAGATACCTATCTGGAAAAATAGAACATTTCTGTTTGTTTTTCGATTATATTTGCTTATACCGGAAGAGCAAGGCCTTGTATCATTACAAGATTCACTGTTTGAATTATTTGTGTCGTATACCAGTTCTGGTAGATTAATAAATATGTTATAATGCAAGCTAGGTTTTATCCAAATACTGCTTCCTCCTTTGCATAGTTTGTTTTCTATTCTCAATTATTTTGTAATGTCAGAATTTTATAGTATTAATTAAAATTAGGAACAAAGTTGGAAAACTCTATTTTTGAATAATGCAGCCTTGCAACTCGTCGAAATTCCATCCAAAAATAAACGAATAATTTTGTTTGTTCGCGTGGTTGGAAATCCGTGCGATCGATAATTCAAAAATATCTTGAAACGTGTCGTCTCCGGCGATTTATGACTCGTCTCGCTCCATGTTTACACAGTCGGGTTTCCTGCTCTCGATACGCAATGCGTGTGCATCATTAAGTTTGCAGCAGTAGCAGCAAGGTCTCATGCCCCGCCCTGTTGTGATTGCAGGAAAACAAGCCCACCCCCTCGCCGCTCGCGCTGCTGGCCGCGACCTGCAGCAGGATCGGACCCACCTCGAGCGAACCGACGCCTCCCACCATCACCATGTCCAGTACGCCTACCCCCGTCAAGAACGTGCCCGTGGCCAGTCCCCAGGTGGTCAGCGTCCCCGTTGGCCTACCGCAGCAGATCTCCCAACAGTTACTGCAACAGCAGGGTGCGCAGATCGTCAGTGCTGCTGCCGCCGCCGCGGGACAGAACTTGGCCTACAATGTCATGCAGCCGATGCAGACGGTCACCGTTGACGGCCAGGAGGCGCTCTTCATCCCTGCCATGTCGCTTGCAGGTAGATGACACGATTTGGCAAACTCAACTTACGAAAAAAATTAATAAAACCAAAACAGGTCATTTGAACATCAAGAACGTTGAAAATCCGCATAATCGCTTTAAAGTACTTTAAGTTTTTCTTGTATTAAGATTATCACTCCAATATTAAATTGAAATTAATTAAATCAGAAGTCATTGTTGTATTGTTGGTTGCATAACACACATGATAAATGGTGTAAAAAAATAATAAAATAAAAACAGATCATTTGAAAATTAAGAACGTTAAAAATCAGCATAGCTACTTCAAAGTACTTTCAGTTTTTCTTGTATTAAGATTATCACTCTAATATTAGATTGAAATTAATTAAATCAGAAGTCATTATTGTATTGTTGGTTGCATAACACACATGATAAATGGTGTAAATTATTGTAAATTTTCTCAACAGACATGAAAAAAATGTAAAGATTCACAACAAAAATACTATTATATTGCTAAGTGGAAGTTTTTCTTTTGGAAAGGTGGCCAGCAGCCGCAGCAGCTCTTCAGCCCCGGTCAAATAATCCGCGCCCCCGGAGTGCTTCCTACCAACTTGCAGACGGTTCAGCTTTCTAACGGGCAAAGTGTCGCCGTCCGTCCCACAATGCCCCAAGTGGTCCAATTTCCGATGCAACAGACCATCCCGATCCAAGTGCCGATCTCGTCAGGCAATGGCCAAACCATCTACCAGACGATTCATTTTCCCGTTCAATTGGCCACAGCGGCCGTTCCCAATATCATCCAAGCCCAGCACATCATGCCTCAAGTCGCGAGTATTATCACCCCCAGTGGACAACTCCAGCAAGTGCAGATCGCGACGTCGGTGGCGGCGCCCGCTCAAACCCCCACGTCGGTCTCACAGAGCGCCACCGTCCAGTCCGATATCACCACGCCATTGACTTTCACGGGGGCCAACGGCCAACAATTCACTGTCATACCCGCCAGCAATTTGCAGCAGGTCAGGGGGACCAACATTATACAAGTTCCTAATATTCAAGCAATACCCACAGTGCAGAACATACCCGGTATGTATGACTTATTGTGCCACCACATTAGACAAGGATGCAAAATTAATGTTACAAAAAATGAAAATAACAGATCCTCATGGTACCCAGATACCTTTAGCAGTTCATTTTTAACATTTCACATCAAGTAAAGGTTTTTCTTTTGTAACTTGCATAAAGGGTGAATAAAAAGTATGGAACCAAATGTTTTTTGCTTAAACTATTTATTTTTTGAAAAAAGTATTTAATGAATTATAAAGTACCGTGAGATTAAAAATTATCTTGATCAAGGGTGGTCATGGATTTTAAAATAATTGTCGTATGTTAGAGACATTTTCATATTTGATGGCGAAAACAATAGACGGTTAAACGTCAGAAAATTTCGTTCGTTAATTATTTCAGAATGTCACATATTTGTAATAAAAAAATTATTACTGCTCAAGCACAAGAAATAATTTGTCACACGTGAGACTACTTGAGAAGAATCTTTCCGATAAACCTTTTTAATGAATGTGTTTTATTATTTTACTAAGTTATAGAATTCCCTTAAACTTAATCCCACTTGTAACGTTTATGAGAAAATTGACACTGACTAGTAAGTTTTGTGACATTTTACAGTGTTTTGTTTTCGCCATCAAAAATGAAAATGCCTCTATGTGAGTCAAACATTGACCGAATTATTATTACGACAGACGTTTTCTATTCTATGACCACCCTTGTCCAAGATAATTTTTGATCTCACGTTACTATAAAACTGGGACGTTTCATCAAGAATATTTTTTTTAGAAATGTTCTTTTGTTTTTGAGTTCTGCAAAAAATTTTTTTTTAAATGGCAATCACAAAACCATTTTTTTCATAAAGGCTATGAGTCTATGACCTAAGGATTGCAGCTACCTACTTTATATTCAATTTTTATCAAAACATGTTTTTTAATATAAAAACAAAACAAAATTTCATTCTCAAAACACGATTACACTTTTTACAGCACTTTAATTTTTATTAATTATTATTTTCTGGAAGCAAAAGAATAAAAAAAAAAAAAACACTCCATACTTTTTAGTCATCCTGTATATTATGTATAGTTACTTACGAATTCAGGGCTGTTAAGAAGACCATAATGACCGTTATGGCCTTTAACAGCACTTGGCACGTACAACGTTTTTCGTCGTATTAAAGTACCATACAGGCTGCGCCAGAACTCGCGTCCCAGAGTAAAATAAGGTAAGATAGCAGGAACATGGAAAAAATGTTAATAAAAATTTCGAAGTTATGAGGGTTTAAAGTTTGCACTTTATATAATTTTCAAAGTTTTTTTGCTATAGGCTATTAAAAAAGGAAACAACGAAGCTCTTTCCTAAATTCTAACTCTGTTCAATGTTTGTGGCTTTTATTGCTAAATTTTTGTTCCTTTACTAAATAATTGTAAAAAAAAAACATATACAAGGTCATCAGTATCATTAAATAGACATAAAAAAATGTCAAATGTCAAAATTTTTTGACAGATAGTTTTTTACCCATTTTTTTCATGTTCTTTACCTTACTTGAAAATTTTTTCTGGGGGCGAGTTCTGACACACTGTATAAAAATAAATTTTCAAATTTTGAAAAAGTCAATATTTGAAGGTTTAAACTGTCAAAGCTGTCAAAAAGCCGAACGTTAAATGAAAAGCGGGCTGTTAAAACCTTTTAACAGTCCTGTAAGTTACTAGGGTATTATTGACAGCTTAACGGTTGTAAATTGTTGAATGTTATTTATACCATAACAACACGGAACAACGAAAAAATGATAACAAGGAATAGAATATTAATTAAAGTACAAGTTGCAGAAGGTTTCAAGCACAATTTGAGGAACAAATGACTGCTTGAAGAACCTTCTGTAACAAGTGCTTTATACTTTACTCCATTTTGCCGCTTTATATCATTTTATAAATTAAAAGACGAGATTTTTTTTCTCTAGAGAATTTTGCAACGGTTGGCGACATTTATGTGGAATAATGTTAGGCGGCTGTGAAAAATAAAAATAATTCTTGTTTTCGCATTTGGAAATGAATAGTGAATTAAATCTGTCACTAAAATTAAATTAACGCCAACGACTTATTAAAGCACTCAAATGACGTCATTTGGGTGATGGAATAGACTTATTTTAAACGCAAAATAGAAAAAAAAACCTTTTAGCCACGTTTATGAATAATTTTCCGATAAAAAACACGTCGTCGTGGAAACGTTATGGTATCTATGGTTTCCATGAGGAATCAACAATTTTTTTTTTTCAATTCAGTGGTGTGTGTGATAAAATAAAACAAATTTTTGTTATAAAACAACTGAAATCACAATCGAATTTTCATGGATAGCTAAATTTAAAAACACCACCGTTCAACTTTTACGGTTTTGGTACATTTAGCTAAGAATAACCTGAGTTGTCTCAGATATTCTTGTTGTAGCAAAAAAAACTTGTTTTCTCATTAATGATTAATTAGTGTCGGGTTTAGGTCTGGGCAACGTGCAGGTGATCGCGCAGCCGACGGCGGCTTCGCAGCTCGCCGTGGGCCAGCACATCCAGCAGGACCCCAACGACCCCAACAAATGGCAAGTGATCCCCAACGTCACCACAACGCAGCAAACAACAGCGCCACTCACCCCCGGCGTCGTGGTCACCGCAAATCCACCGGAAATGAATAACTCCACTCCAGTTGGTGAAAACGGTCAAGACGGCTTACAAAAACAGCGAGTTCGGAGGGTGGCATGCACGTGTCCTAACTGTCAAGAGGGCGAAAGACATGCTGATCGCAAAAAACAGCACATCTGCCACATCCCCGGATGCAACAAAGTGTATGGAAAGACGTCACACCTAAGGGCGCATCTCCGGTGGCACACGGGGGAAAGGCCATTTGTGTGTAGTTGGCTGTTCTGTGGTAAACGGTTCACACGGTCGGACGAGTTGCAAAGACATAGAAGGACTCATACGGGAGAAAAGCGGTTCCAGTGCAACGAATGCAGCAAGAAATTTATGAGATCGGACCACTTATCTAAGCATCTCAAGACGCACCAAAAGCAGAGGATTACGGTAAGGAGGTGTTTGTTGTGTGTGTCACTTAGATGGTGTTAATGGTGTAAAGATTAATAAGAGTGCAGTTTTCACCAAAATTGGGGTTGTAGTGTTGCACTTTAATTGAACTTTCCTTCTTGCATTCTGGTTTTTAATTTTATTTAACGGTGTGTCTTACAGCGGATTAATGGAGACGACGTTGACGATGTTCATGAAGACAAAGATGAGTGGGATGACGCCCAGTCGGACGAGCAAGCAAAACCTATGTGGATTACAGACAATAAAAACAATATTAAATACGAAATCACTCAAGTTAATTACGCACAGGTAGTTAAATTGAATTTATAACATCTCATGTGACTTTTACCGCTTTTGGTCATGTCACTGGAATCTTTACACCATTATTGAATTAAATTACCAGGATTTGTACAACAGTTTAATTTCATTTTACCGATTTGTTACAGGAGGCTGCAACATCGACTCAATCTGCCTCGTCGGATAGTTCCAGTGAAGAAAAAATGATGATTACGATTAGCACGTCCGAAGCTGATGAACTGATCATCGCAGACCCTCTCGACAGCTGAGCTTCCATCTTTTTAATCGAGTCGGAATGCTCCTTGTAAAAGTTGTTTAGTTATGTTTAAATGTTTGTACAAACGCTGTATAAAGTTTTTATCTGAATATATAGTTTATTTTATAAACTTGTGCTTTATTTGCTCCGATATCCTTAACTGATTAGAATTATAATACTCAAAGCAAGTTAGTAAATTAAATTAAATATAATTACAAAATTCTTTCATATTTATTTGAAAAAAACCATGGAAAATCGTCGCAAACTCGTTTCTTAAAGGCGACTAATAACACAAGGCGTCAAAAAAGTCATGTCGTGACAACTTGACAAATTTTATATCATTTTGTTCGTCTCAGTGCACAAAATGCACTAAAAAAAAATTCAAAAAGTCAACACTTTGAACTTAATATTTTTTTCTAATTTAAATGAATTTAAAATACTTTAACTTTAAAAAATTATTCCTCAATAACTTTTAGGCCAATTTCCTTCAAATAAAGACAATTTTTTAAAGGGTTGGACTTGCCCTTTAGAATGATATGCAATTTGAAATTGAATATTGGCAAACTTTTCTTTGAACAGTGTTCGAAGAAGATCGAAGTAATCTAAGAAAAACCCTACGAGTAATTTTTTTTCTTCGTCACCATCATGTAGAGCATCTTTTTATTAATAAGAATTAAAATTTTTAAAGTAATATACCGAGTAGTTTTTAAGATATAATTTTTTGAAGTTAAGGTTTGCTTTTCAGGTATTGCGTCATATAGGAGAAATCCATGTTAATCTTACTTAAAATTGTATTTTTATAAAAGTATTTGTTTTAAGACTCTTCTTTTGCTTAAAAATGGTCAATTGCACCTTCTTTGTTCTAATTTGAATAAATAAAAACTGTTTCTTTACTTAAAACAAACAAAGAGTACCTGCGTACTGCAGTTTTTTTGTTGTAAAAATGACCACTGATCATTGAGCAAAGAGGATCTAGAAGTTTAAGGCACGAGCTTTAAATATAAGGGCAAATCTTTTTCAAATAAAATCACTTTCCATTCAGATTTCGACTTGTTCACTTTGTTCTAGCTTTCTGAACTTTTTTTGAAAATGTTCTGAGCAAATGCTTTCTCATCACTTTCAAATGATGTTAAATGCAATAAGCCACCTGATTTATTTTGTTGGTACATTCTACGATTAGCTTCAGTTAGCTTGTACTTCAGTAGTCGTTATGATAACAGTTGCACACGAAGCAACTGACTTATTGCATTCAACTTCAGTAGAAAATGATGAGAAAGCATTTGCTCAGAACATTTTCAAAAAAAAAGTTCAGAAAGCTAGAACAAAGTGAACAAGTTGGAATTTGAGTGGAAAATGATTTAATTTGAAAAGGATTTGTTCTTATATATAAAGCTACTGTTAAACTTTTTGCTCAATGATCAGTGATCATTTTTACAACAAAAAAACTCTTTATTTGGTTTAATTAATACGCAGGTACTCTTTGTTTGTTTTAAGTAAAGAAACAGTTTTTGTTTATTCTAATTAGAACAAAGAAGGTACAATTGACCATTTTTAAGCAAAAGAAGAGTCTTAAAACAAATACTTTTATAAAAATGCAATTTTAAGTAAGATTAACATGCATTTCTCCTATATGGCGCAATACCTGAAAAGCAAACCTTAACTTCAAAAAATCATATCTTAAAAACTACTCGGTATATTATTTTAAAAATTTAGATACTTATTAATAAAAAGATGCTCTACTTGATGGTGACGAAGAAAAAAAGTTTACACGTAGGGTTTTTCTTAGATTACTTCGAACTTCTCCGAACACTGTTCGAAGAAAAGTTTGTCAATATTCAATTTCAAATTGCATATCATTCTAAAGGGCAAGGGGTTTTTAAATTTTTTTTTAGTGCATTTGATTTGTCTCACTGAGACGAACAAAATGATATAAAATTTGTCAAGTTGTCACGACAAGACTTTTTTTGTCGCCTTGCGTAATTATAGTCTAAGAGCCCGCGGTCGCCAGACCTTCGTCATTTTTAAAAGCTGAAAATTTGTCAGCGCATACTTCCAACACAGGTAGGAACGAGGGGCAAGTATGAAGTTTGGGTCATCGTGGCTTTGTGAGATAACAGGTAGCAAAAAAGTAAAAAATGTTAACTTAAAATTATCAAATAAAAAAGCGTAATTGTTTTATATTTTGTTCGGAATAATATTAGAAATCACCTCATCCATTGCAGACACTTAACTTCGTGGCAACCCCTAGTCAGACACCCTTAAATTTTAATAAATTGTAACTGTACTTACGGTATACTATAAAATCTGAATTTTATACATGTTACTTGGGTAACTATTATAAGATGTTTTCTCATTAGCCAGTCAGTTTTGACAGTTCTAAGTGCTAAGTTTTAAATAAAATAAATATGATTCAGTTTTGACAAAGTATCATCATGGGAGGCCTATAGCTACCCCATATGTTTGTCTGGTCGGGGGTAAAACTGTCGAAACTGTCTGGTTACTGACAGAAAACATCTTCTAATAGTTGTCTAAGTAACATGTATAAAATTCAGCTTTTAAAACAGTTGCAATTTATTAAAGTTTAAGGGTGTCCGACAAGGGGTTGCCACTATATTAAGTGTCTGGCAATGGATAAAGTGATTTCTAATATTATTCCGAAGAAAATATAAAAAATTACGCTTTTTTATTTGATAATTTTAAGTTAACATTTTTTACTTCTTTGCTACCTGTTATCTCCCAAAGCCACGACGACCCAAACTTCATACTTGCCCATCGTTTCTACCTGTGTTGGTAGTATGCGCTGACAAATTTTCAGCTTTTAAAAATGACGAAGGTCTGGCGACCGCAGGCTCTTGCTCTATTAGCGAACTCACTATAAAAATAAGGAAGGAAATAAGTCCCTGTCAGCCTTTGAAAACCAATTTATTAAATATATAAAATTATAAAACACTAAAGCATTTCAATTTCTTATGCAATGGACTTCAACCATATGCTTTTTGTACCCCTCCCTATAATTGAAAGCTTCAGGGCATAAATGACAACAGTACATATTGGTTAGATCTGAATGCACCAACCTGACGTGGTATTTCAGAGCAGATTGATTTGAGTAGACTTTGCCACAATGTGGACAATTGCCACACTGTGAGCTATGATGGGGCTGTACATCAGGCGCTCGCGAAATCTGGATATTCCCTTCCCTTTGTATAATATCGTCTGGTAGCGCGTCAAAGCTGTCATAAGAGTCTTCCTCTATTTTGATGGTTTGTTGGAGAAATTCAGATGGACGGTCAAAAGTTGAAGGACTTGATGAATTTGATGATGTTGACTTGATGCGTTTTTCGAAATCTTCTGGAGGCTTTCTAGGAATGAAGACCGATTTGGAAGCGTCAGACAAGCTTTGCAAGAGGCCGAGTTGGTCCTGGCTAAAAGGAACAGACGAAGGGGATTTACCTGCAATAATAAATTTAAAAAAAAATGGTCAGGACAGGTCAAAAGTGATAATTACCGGCCACTGGTTGTGACGTTAGGGACCTCTCTAAGATGCTTTCAGGCTTTTCAAGGGCAGCCTCTAAAATCGAACCCTGTTGGTCCCCCTTCTCACTCACAACAACCTCAACATTCTCATTTACATCAGCACAAAATTCTTCCTCACTGTCATTTATGTTTGCTTTGATTTTATCAGTTTCAGGCACTGAACTTGATGACTCCTTAGTCGCGCAAATTTCTCTTGGAGAGTTTGGGTGCGCATTATCACTATTTATCACTTTGGATTTAGATTTGTTCAAAACTTTAATTTTTTTCAATGGTTGTTCTACAGGGTCGTTTTTTTGAGGTTTGGTTTTCTTTGGGGACTTTTTAGAATATGTTTCATTTGTAGTGTTTAACCCAGATACTTGTAACAGTTTGGCAGTCTGTAAAAACGAAGCTAATTGTTCCTCTGACACCAAAACCTCCCCATGGTACATAAAATTAATTATGGCAATTAAATCCGTGTAGAGAACGTCTTTTAGGATGATAATAGGATGAGAACACGGATTTTCCTGCAAAATAACGGAATTTACCCTCACGTCACTGAGAACTAGAACACCAAATAACCACCTTAAAAACTGTCCGAAAATAAGGACTACAAGCAGACAAAATAAATTTGTGTGCTTTCACGTTGATTCCTTCGCAAGTTAACGTGACATCTGTGAGGTCTTCAGTGTTTTGTAAACTTTCAAACGCATGTAGGATATTGTTCTGAAAATTGTTCCATTTTAAACAAAATTGTTTTGAAGTCATTATTTTGTAACACTGCTCGTTGTCTCATTTATACGAATGTTTTGTCTTACACAATTAATTAAAAAAATATAAATAAATAATTAATTAAAATGGAAATGAAAATAACCACGTATTAAAATGAAAACGAAAACATTCATGAATGAAATGTCAAAAGTGTCAGCTGTCAAAGGCAACTTCTAGACGACCATCTAGAAACTCCCGACGTCACAAAAATAAATTTAAAAGAAAATTTTGTCAATAAAAAACATTTTTTATTTTATTTTAATGTAGTATTTATATTTTGTTACAGTTTTTAAAACACTTAATTAAAAACATAGTTTTAATACTTTTCTATCATTCAGGCTTATACCAAACTACGACCATGGTAGTCTAGTAAGAATCTTTTGGTCCACTTGTTGATTCAAATTTTTATAAATCTTTATCAGCTTTGTTTTCGTTATCTTTAAATAGTCGTCCCGTTACTTTTTTGCTGTGCAAAATGTTGGAAAGAAATCCAGGTTGTGAATTAGGTGGTTAAATTAAACTTTAATCAAACTTTATTTCTAACATTTTCCTTAAAATTCTAGATTTAGGATGGCTAAACAGCGTAAACATAAACCTAAATGCTGTCAATACCGCTGTTGAAGACATCCTTAATTCTAGAGACTTGAAAAACGATTACAGAGCAGCTTGGTTACTCAGAGCTGTAACTTGCATTGACTTAACCACACTGGGGGGCGATGACACACCAAGTAATGTTTCAAGATTGTGTTACAAAGTATCAGATAACATAATTATCTAAAAATTATTAAATGGAAGTCTTTCTAGGCTGCAAAACCTTTACCTGAAGACTTACTGAACCAGTTAGGTTTTGATTATAATTCTGACTGTCCTATTAGGACGGCAGCAGTTTGTGTTTACCCATCTCGAGTTGAAGACGCTGTTAAAACCTTGAAAAAGTTAAAACTCACTGATAAGATTAATGTAGCTTCTGGTATGTAGCAATAATTGCAAAACTTGTATTAAATGTGAATTCTAGTTGCAACAGGTTTTCCCAGTGGTCAAATGCCACTAAAGACAAGAGTTGAGGAAATCAAATACGCTGTAGAAAAAGGGGCTACTGAGATTGATATTGTCATTGATAGGAGTTTGGTTTTGACTGGTAAATGGGAGGTTTTATACCAGGAAATCCAGCAGATGAAAGAGGCTTGTGGGTCCACTGCTCATATGAAGACTATTTTAGCCACTGGTGAATTGGGAACACTAAACAATGTTGGTTTTGTCTTTCTAGACTATTTTTGAAAGGTAATTGGATTGTTTTGAAGGTGTATAAGGCATCATTGGTTGCAATGATGGCAGGTTCTGATTTTATCAAAACCTCCACTGGTAAAGAAAGCCTTAATGCTACTTTACCTTTTGGTCTTGTTATGAGTAGGGCTATTAGGGAATATTACGAAAAATTTAATTACAAGGTAAAAAACATTAAAAAGCATATTTTAAATAACTGTTCTTCTTGAAGGTTGGCTTAAAACCTGCTGGAGGGATTAGGACAAGTAAAGACGCAATTTCCTGGTTGATAATGGTCAAAGAAATATTGGGAAATGATTGGCTTACTAGCAGGTTGTTTCGCTTTGGTGCTTCTGGGCTTTTGTCTGATATTGAGCATCACCTTTATGGAAATCTTACAAAATCTTATCCCGCTCCTTATGAATTTACGATGGGATGACTTAAAAGTTATTATGATGACACCGGTGAATTAAATAATGTAAAAGATTTTCGTTTTTTAAAATAAACATTTAGTTTTTCTTAAAAAAAAAATTATTATTTGACCCGCTGTACACAGTGATATGCTTGGTTGCATACTATATAATTGAATATTAATTGTATTTAATAAAATTATTAGATTTGCTCTATTTAAATTACATTATGCATAATTTGATTACGGTTCATAATTAAATAAGTCGAAATGTTATTTAAATTTTTAATGTATTTCATAAAATATTCTCTGTTACTCAATTTTTTTCTCACTTTATTGTTTTGATTTTTATTTATTTAGTTTTTAATATTTGGGTTGAATTGGTAATGACACATGTATTATTAAAACTTTTATTCACGTAATAATAAAAATAGATAACAAGAGAGCTGCAACACCATCTCTCCAGATCCTTTAAACCTAATACTAGAAACCAATATAAAACATTGATTTATAATAGCGTTATTTGAGCGTTTTTAAAACATTGAACTAACAAATTAATATTTGCCGAAATTTCCATCTGCATGGTAACCTTCGTGGGGATGTGCGTCGTAGTGAACCATTTGCAATTTTCCAAGTTTATCGAAGAAACCAAAATGACCCTTCACAATCCCCTCTTTATCTCTTTCTTCATATCTGAACTGCCTGTTGTGACTGTAAATAATAACAAAATACGTGAGTGGGTAATTACCTGTTTCGTGCAAGGTTACTATATTACACTTCCTTATATTTTTCTTACTGTAGACATTTTTGCGCAATCTGAACTCGAATTACCATAAACATGACAAACCAACCTGACCCCATTCATGTCACTCTTGGGAAAATTAATAAAAGCGTTCATATGCGTAAAAAATGCGTAATTACGGTTGATAAGTTTAATGCTTGTATGAAGTATCAAGGTTGATAGTAAAGCGTAGTAATTTTTTAAATGTGTTAAAGCTGAATCAATGGTAACGGAAAAGGATTAATTAGATCACAAATGAATATTAACAGCACTTATATGTTACTAGTGTTAGAGTAATGAAATGATTGTGTTAAGTATGTGTTAACACCATGATTTATAAATATTTCAATTAAAAACATGAAACATTTCATTACACAATAGGAAATAATTTAAAATGTGCGTTCCACCATAGTTATTTGAAACAGTGCAAAACAATTAATGTTTGAAAAATATTGTGGAAAAGAGAAAGTTGAAAGAACTATTTTTATTAGCAATTTTTTTTTATTTATTTATGGAGGCGCAAATCGTTTAAGTGCACTCAAGTGCAAACCAACATAGGATGCACTTATTGTTTTTAAATTTTGTATTTATTTTCAAGGGAACAAAGTGATTTTATTGGACCATAAATGAAAAATGAAGCGTTTAGAACCCACATAAGCAATTTGATTAGATAAATGGTTAAATGAGTTGTTTTTTTTACATCAAAACTCTTCTAATTCGCACCAAATTACTGTTAATTATCTCTTGTCTGGTATTTTGACGTGAAAAAGCAGAAGAAAGCAAGCGAGAGTTACCCTTTGCCAGTATCAAACCCCCACTTGTAACTGTGGGGTCCATCATGCCCCTGCATATGAAACTCATGCCTTTCCCCATGCGGCGAAGAAGAAGAAGAAGAATGAGTGAGAGGCGAAGAACCCCCAAGAGAAGCAGTTAAATCGGCGCTGAACTTGCCGACCCCTTCATCACTCTCGACAAACCCAGCATGCGAAATCTTAGGCTGGGCAAAGAACTGTTGTACCTGAAGATCTTTCTGATTTTCTTTCTTCGCCAAATTATCGTAAACTTTAGTCAAACTCTTCTGTTTGGCAAGGAACTGTTTCTCGTTGATGGGTTCCAAAACGATCTCTTGCTTGGGTTTGCTAGAGTAGGGCTTGCTTTTAACGTGGACATCTTTGTTAAATTTCTTGGGGTAGAGGTTGGTGGGGATGTTTTGTTGGGTGAGGGAGGCTGGAACTTCGTAGAAGAATTTGGGGTCATTGTCGGGGTTCCAGGCGGTTTCCGAGGGGGCGACGAGGTCTTGCGCCGGAATGGGGACTTGGTAGTAGTTGGGCTCGGAGTTGTACTGGGGGGCTTTCAGGGCTGTGGTGATGTCAGGGACGTAAAAGGGGACTTGGGCCGACTCGGATTTGGGCAGTTGGAGGTTGGTCGGTATGGCGAAGGTCTCGTAGGTGATGGGCTCGTCGTAGGGGCGGGGGTTGTAGCTGTCATCGGTTTCTTCGGTTTGGTAGGGCTTGGGGCTTTTTGTCGTCGGTCTCGCTTTTGCTACTGTGATAATAGCAACGCAGTATACCTGAAATTAATACATTAGTATTGTTTTAAAGAGAACAGGTAGTGCTTGCAATGTTGTGTCTAATTGTTTTTGCTGGTAGATATGTAACTTATGGTAAAAAGTAACGCAATTTTGCTTTTAGAGCAATAAACTTACAACACTAGCTACTTATTGAAACTATTTCCGCGTCTCTACGACATAATAATACTTTCTTTTTTTAGCACTTTGCTATCAAGTAGCGTTGTGTAATTAAGTAAATTGTTTATATTCAAAAAGTGGCATCCACCGCGAGGTCCTCGATCCCAAAATATAGAACATCACTTTTGCAATATGCCACATGATGTAATTGGCAATAGAGTGACAATACAAATGATCATAAAAGTAAAAGGGCAACGTGCAAAGCTTGTAATGGATTGTCTTAAGCTACGCCTACGACACCCATCCTATAAATTATGAGTCAAAAGTCATCGCAAACGAGATAATTATTTTTAATAGATGCATTATAAAATCGGTTACGATTATTACAGGGCACAGACTGATAGACTGCTTTCATTTTCGATCAGATCAACCTTTCACTTTTTTAAATAAACGGTGCATTTCTCTAGCAGTGAACTTGAGGTAGCTGGACTTTCTCCCCATTTCTTTGAAATGCGGTTACGGTGGCTGAACTGGTTCAGGAGATTCAATGCGTGAATAAAAAATGCTCGCGGAGAGATTAGGAACTAGGAAAACCCCTGTTAATTCAGTTCCTGACTGGTAAATTGTTTCATTTTGTATAGCAATTGTTCTTATGTAATATGCGAGGGTTTTGGAGGATTTGCAACAATTTGGAGCTTTCTTTTTTAATTTTATTTCGGGCAACGATCGTAAAATTTCACTTTCATAGTAGATTCACATCTTCAGCATTGACAAAATAGGACGTGCTAATCTTAGAAACTAATAGACTTCAAGCCGGAAACTGTTTGTTTAAAAGACGTTTCAATAAGCGGATAATTTGTCACTTGCCATTTTGCAATCGCAATACATAATCTATATAATTTATTTCTTCATTTTCTTTAGGTGGGAACTCCGTTTATTCCATAAATATGCGTTTTAAAGTTTATATAATCAAACAGGTCACTGTTTAAATTTTTTTATTTACAACTTTGTTTCGTCACGATTGATTTGTACTTCCCGTCATTAGCCAAAGTGTGCTTCTTCACTGAGTATTTTAATTGATTTGCTATAACCCGTATTTGCACGTGCGAAGGTTAGATTTAATTTGTTTTTTGTCTGTTGCGTCTTAGTTTTGTTAGAACTTACAATTACTAAATATTTAAATCTAAATTGATTATTTTAATAAATTCTTACTCAACAAACTTTCATTTCCAATGACTTATTAGAGCAAAAGTCAATGAATTAAAAGCGAATTAATAAATTATTTTGATAAAAAATTATTAACGACATTTTGGAAACAAAACACTGGGCATACTAGTTTAAACATTTGCAGTCGGTTTCAAATTGGTGTGAATATTCAAGGACAGATAAACCAAAACATAATTCGTTGAGTTTTGACAGCAATTTGAAACAAATACTATTTACCTAATTCTTCATTGCGTTATTTGTAATTTTTTTCACTGATTTCCTTGTTTACTTCTCAAAAGAGTTAAAAATTCATACAGACTTTTATTTACTCTTGTAGGACGGACATACAATATTTTTTAGGCCTTATTTAGAAATATGTTGTAGTTTGAAATTAATGATAAATATCTTGTTTTTATCTCTCCTTGTCTAACAGTAAAATCGTTAAAATTTTGATAGTAGAGAATTATGTAAAACTAAATTTATTTAATGTAAATAACAGTAAAAAGTGAACATTTTATTATTATTAGTAGTAGTAGATAGATCTGCTCTAAATTTAATCAAAATTTACATAAATAATTAATTTTTCATATGGAATATCTCTGTATTTTTTTTTTTTAGTATTTGCAATTCAGAAACTCAGTAGTTGTTCCCATTTATGACATATTTGAAAATTCGTGTTGTAAGACTAGTTGTTGAAATTAACCTTGAAACAAAATCCCAAAATGGTAATATTTCTCTACTTGGCATCCCGTAAACCGGTATAGTTGTGCAAATTTATGATCGATTGAACCTATTCTGTTTAAAAAAAAAAAAGATTTATGTACAATAATTACACTTAATGTTTGTTTACACAAACAAAAAACTACTTCCTTCAAATTTTAATTTGAATTCACTGCAGGATTTATTTGTAATATAATTTGGCACTACTCCATTCAAACTTTATAATTAAAATAATTATTTAGCGACCTTGTATATTTTTTGGTATTAGTTCTTTCTAAAACAGACAAGATGTATCACGAAGTGAATTTAATTAGTTTGAAGCGCCGCAAAAAGCTTGTAAATTCCCATGGAATTTTTAAACAGTGTAAATTTACAAGACCTTGAAATAAATGTCTTTTCGGTTCGGCATGAATGGATTTAGAAATAGTTTCTGGTGCATGAAAGTAATTTTATTTAATATTGGAGAGAAAGTGAAATATGTTAGTGCCAAAAAATGAAAGTGATGTTTGACATTGGCCATCATTTGGAATTAAGAAGATTAGTGTTTCAGTTCCTATTCCCAAAGTAATAATTTACAAAATGTTTAATATTTTTAGCAAAATTGCAAAACTAGTGAAAAAAAATAAATTGCACTCAAAAAATTAAATGAAGGAAAAGGTATAAAAAAATGACTGCTTTAACAAAATAAGTATAAAAATATTTTATTGCGTCGAAATTTTACCAATTTGCGAACAAAACCTAGATAATAAATCATTTGAAGGTGAGCTAATAAACAAGACGTAATAAAGAAGGAAAAAAACAGAAGGAAAATTGATTGGAATAAAGTACAACTTACCAGTTTATAAAGAAAAGCCATTTCTTAGTCTACACCAAACACTATTTCACTTTGGAACTCCAACAATAATATAAACATAATCGTCCTTTCTAAGCTCTTATATAGTTTACCATTTCTCCCGCGCGGATTTTCGTACGTCACCTCAAAAATACTCCAACAATCCCATTTCGACTCATACCTACTTTACGAGTAATATTACAACGACTTTTTTGCCAATATCTCAATTCCAGAAGTTTTATCACTTGAAAAGGTAAAAATCTTTGAAGACAAGTAGTTTTAAAAATCCGGTAGTTTTATTAACACTTAATAAGAAAGTGAAAAAGTTGTATGTTTAGAGCCGCTCTATTGACACACTGTCATCGATAAGTAATTTTACTACACTCAGTTACAAGTTAAACTAATTATAAATGACTTTCACGTTAAATCATTATTTTTCCTCAAATTTATTGTTTCAGATGGTAAACATAAAGCTTTGTGTTAAATGCTGTTTAATTTATGGATCCAATCACGTATAAATAACAATAACATTCCTTCATTAATATTTAAATTTGATTTATCTGAAGAATGTGCCTTGCATTATAATGCGCCTTGTTCATTGTTTGCTATTTTTTAAAGCCGTCAAGCGTGTCATTTTTTGATAAATCCAATCTTGGAGATACGTATCCAATAATATGACACGACTTTTTGTCCTCGGTGGTATTTATCTTGACGGAAGTGGTTTCGAGTAAAAATTTTGCTCCGAATTAATTTATTCATTCATAGTAGAAAGTCCATGTATATGAGGAAACGCAATTTTGAATCTTAATCGAGAAAAATCATATCAATCATAATGATAAATCAGTTTTCCATCACGGAGAAATTTGAGAATTTTCGTAATTGAAGAAAGTAAAGCTACGAAAAAATTAAATGTCGCGTTATACCCAAGTGTTTACCAATAATGGATAATAATCAATTCAGATAATTGTGCAATGTGTACATTGTTTGAACGGTTACATAACCGCTAAATTTTTAATTAAACACAGCATATTCAAAGTTTTTTGAATAGAAACAGTGCGATTAGAAATTTTATTAAAAAATTACCGGAAACTATTCATATTTGTCTTTTGCTATTATTGCAATCGAGTTTTTATCCTCTACAATTTTACACTTTGTGGAAACGAAGTATTTGTTCGTGACAATAAGAAGGCAAAAATGTAAATTGTTAGGTAACGAAGCTATTAACCAGGAGGAGGAATTAAAACGCTTTCGGTTGTGTTAATTAATGCAAGTGATAACCTAGACCTACACATTAATATTTATTTATTTTGTTGCATTTGACAATCAACATTTGTGTTAAAAATTTCGTCATTAATAAACTCATTAGATTCGTTAAAATTTTACAAAGTTCACTGCTGATACTCGTAGTTTTATTGAATCAGTTATTTTAATTAGTTTGAGTCATGAATTACTGTCATATAACATTTTTCAAACGATTTGCGTATCTTCCGCAATTATCTATAAGACCAAGTTTAACCTTGCTAATTATTTACCATATAGAAAGAAGTAATTGCTCACGAATTAAAGATAAGTAAAAATTACATTGTTATTTTATATGGCTCTGTATGTCAGTCATCTATTCTCATTTTGTCACATTAATTACTTCGTAATTCCAATAAGATGATAAAGAGTTTTCTCTAGAGGTCGTGCAAGAAATGTCAAAAAATCACTAGTTTACACAACGATGGAGCAAAAATAAAATAATTATTAGTATTAGTTCCGGTCGTAAGAATTATCAGTTTTAAAATTCACCAGTCATTACTCGCTGTTTTGTTTATTTTGAAACGTTTTGAAACAATGCAATATTTCACAATACGATAAGAACAGAATTGCTGCAATTTAAATCTATTATAATTTAGAAAATATATTTTTAAATGTTAATAATAAGGTACGAAATTATTTTCTTACTCATTTTGTTGCAAAAAACAGATTGGTACAAGTAATAAGAAAAATGCATTGCGATTTTTGCATATTTGTGAAAGTCAAGTAATTACAACTGTGATTCTTTTAAACGGATTGTATGTAAGATTTAGAGATTTCGGTGCAGTAAAAGAGAAGATGGGTGGGATACGGTTTTGCACAATACAGTAAAACACCTACTTGTGGTTTGTAGGTGTGTTATTTGCATATTTTTAATTTTTATCTTTGAAAATGTATTAAATTACAGCCTTTCTTGAAGAAGTTTTAATAACGCTTCAACTGACATTATTTGCAAGAGTCTGAAGTAATTTTTGCTTTCTCGTTTTTGACAATATTTCGTCGCCGTAATTGTCTTATTTATAAAAGGAGAAAGTATCATTAATTTACTTATTTTTAATTCATAGCTGGTTTAATTTTGTCATGTCTTCAAGATAATTACTTATATTTTACTGGAATTTTTATTTAGTAAATTTGACAAAAGGAGATGCCCATCACGTTTGGAAAACTAGAAATCGAAGTGAACTGAAAATTTCAATAATAAATTTACGATTATGATATTATTCGATCAGCTTTCATTCAATACAATAAAAGTTGCAGTTTATGAATAGATCAATAAGAGATGCTTTATATACGTAGTAAATTAGTTTTCGTAATTTTATATTATGAGTAAACTATTTCTAGTTAAAAGGAAAGTTTTCTGCTTTTTGAAATAGAATTTTATATTCTCGCTTGCCAGATTGTGCTCTCGTTATTATATTTTGTCAAACTCTCAATCTGTAGCTCCATGGTTTAAAAAATTAATAAAAAACATTTTATTTCAAATAAGTAGACGTAAAAATGTTGTATCTTAAAAATAGAAATAAATAAATAAATACACTAAATTTTGCATAGTATGACAATCTGATGCTGTAATCTTATTAAAAGTTAAAATTAAAGAGTATGTTTAAAATAGTATAAATATCTCAAAAGATGCAATATGTTCAGTTAAAACTTTGTATAACTAAAAAAAAATTAATAAAATTATATCAAATATCAATCGATAGACCAAACACCTTGTATCTGTTATTAATAATAAAAATGCTACAATAAAGTACGATTTTTTATTTTTTTAAAAATAATCAAACTTTTTGTTTAGTTACATTTTTGCGTTGATTATTAAGATTTCTTAAAAAAAAATTAAATGTCATCTTACGTATCTTGTATAGCTCAATTTTATTTTATTTATCTTTTTCCTCATTTTTTATAATTCTTCATTAGACAAATGAGTAATTTAGTTAAAGTTCGTTAGAAATAAGAGTTAATTTCTATATAGGGATATATATGGGAATAAACATCAAGATATAAACACTTATTTAGTACATTTAGTGATTATTGCAAACTTATAAACACGTAAAGCTGAGCCAGAAGGTTTCACACTTAATTTGCAAAAGGAATATACAATATAGCTTAAAATTTCTCTTCCAAATTATTTTACAGATGTTTTACTTTTTTTTCTTTGTATATTTTTATTAAACATATAATTAAAAAAAGTAATTTGTTTATAACTATTGAAGAATTTTTTGACTAAATTCTTTTTAGAAATAAATTAACATATTTTGTTTAAAGGCTGCCACATAATGGCAAAACGTTTTTTCATTCAATGAAGTTTTTAAATGATTAAATGTATAAAAGAAACATTGTTTAGCACAAATCGTATAGATATTTTTGATATTTCATTTATAGATTTCTATTCTTGTCTGTGAGACAAAGAAAAAAATCGGAAAGCCCAAAAAGTGGCATACAAAAACACCCTCAATTATTTGTAAAGAATTAATTTGACACAAATAACTGGATAATATGTATGAAACGCATTTCCCGCCAATTACAACACTTTAGTGTCCTGCTGCTGCGTAATTCCCTTTTGAGCAAGTAGTTTATGGTCTTGTTTAATTAATAAAATATTTTTTATGAAAGGGAAAACAACTGGTTGCATTTTTATTGATTATGCAATTATATGAAGAGTATTCTTATCTAAATAAAGTTCCTAAGAATATTTTTTTTTCACTTGCTTTAGAAAAAATGAAGCAGATTAATTTGCATTGAGTTTAATACTGAAAGGTGGGATTCTTGGTTACATATATATACACATGGGTTTTATTTTCAAAATTTGGATTAAAGCATAAAATAACATAAAAAAATGAATGCTTAATAATTATAACATAGTTTTTTTTTTTAATATTTTAATGCTTTTCTGTAGGCAATTTTCGTAACTTTCAGACACCCATAGGTCATAGTAAATAAATTTAAAAATTTGCGATCGTAATAAATCACTAAGAAATCTTTATCATCCTGAGGTCATGTTGCGGTAATGAGTGATTAATGTCTTTATTGTTATAATTTGTTACTGATTTAGACAAGAAGCAGAAATCAGAATTGCTGTATGTAAATTGCAATTTGAAAATTTCTGTTATTGTTGATACTTTTTCAAGTGGGGTACCCTAAATCGAAAGATTTTAAACAGTGATGTCGCCACACTAAAGTGATAAAACAGATGATTCACTTTTATATGTCTTGTGGAATAACAATTGAGATTGTTATCGGTTAAACAAGTGCATCCAATGACAAATAATTCAATCCCTCAAGGCCCAATTTTTAATAAAAACGACCATCATAATGATTATAAACATTTAATTTAAATAAGTGGTAATTAGTCGAGATGCGGAAGATAAATCACTAAGCCTTCACTTTGCTAACAGTTGCAGAATAGAATAACTTCCCACGACGATAATTATTTTACTACTGTTGGACTATAACAGCATTGTGATAATTTTTCTGTCCTCTTGGCTAATTTGTAGTTTAATAAAAGAAATTTTCATAAAAAATTCAAAATAATTGCGTGTTGCAATCACTTGAATTAAAAATTTGTTCCATTCAACACTTCATTTTTGTTATGTATTAAATATACAACATATCGGATAAGATACCGTTATTTTTATTAAAATGATAATGCATACATCTGTTATTGGTCCAACTTATTGGATTTAGCTTAACAAGAAGAAAAAAAAACTGTTTTTAGTTTAAAAATTGTGTAAACATCAACTGGTATTCGTATGTTCATAACACTGCAAAATAGAATGGTATACTATGTGCGAAAATATTTGCACATTTAGGGAATTTTGTTTTCTAACTTTTGGCACCTTTGGCCCACAGACGCCTGCGCAAACACTCAGAAGAATCAGAGAAACGTGTTTTTGTTATTATTATGTTGAAATGTGTTTTGAGTGTGAACGTAAAAAGGGTTGGAGTAAGAAAAATCTATTGTGTTAAAAATTTTCGACTATTTATTGATTTCCAGAGCCGTTTCTTCCCAGAGGTTTCGGGAAGCGGGAAAAGAATCCCAGACCACGGTTTACCAATTTGGGAGTAATTATGAGGGGATTAGAAGACAGGACTAGTGAATACGAGGCAAATGTCGAGTTTATTAAGGACTTGGGAATTGCAATAGAGCCCTTAAATCGGCAATGTTTCAATCCTTTTATATCGCCTGATGAGATCAAGGAGTGCCGACAACCCCAAATTGATACAGTGGTGATTTATCACCGTAAACTATTCAGTCAATTTCGTTTTGGTTCAGCGAAGAGCAAAGTAAGGTTCTTAAAGGAGCTCGAGAAGATAAGGGAAGAACGTGAACCGAAAAAGGAGGGGAAAAGTGGCGATTTTAAAGATAAAACAGACAGGGAAGGAAATGAAGAGAAATGCATTGAAATGAATGAAAAAAAATCCGAAAAAGACGTTGAAATGGATGGAGAAAAAAAATCTCAAAAAGTCCACGAAGTAAAACATGAAAATTCTGAAATCAATAATCCTGCAGTTAATCACTTGGAAGAAAATTCTGAAAAAATCCATGAATTAAATCTTGGAAAAATCCATGAATTAAATGTTGGAAAAATCCATGAATTAAATGTTGGAATCAATAATTCTGACAAAGTCCACGAAATATATCCTGAACAAGACGTTGAGATGAATGAAAAAAATTCTGAAGATGTTGATGCAATAAATCTTAAAGACATTGAAATGACGGAAATTTTTTTTGAAAAATACGATGGAACAAATTTCGGAAATACTTTTATCAATCCTGAAAAAGTCGTTCAAAGCAATAATCCTGAGAATATTCACAAAACCAATTTGACTTGAATGAGATAAAAGATTTTGAGTGCAGTATGTGACCATAGGTTATTTCCTTTCTCAAAATTTGTAATATACAATCCATTATTTAGTTCCTTCTTGTATAAATTAGATGTAAGTTACTGAATAGTGTTTTAATAATATAAATAGTTTTTAAAATATATTTTTAGTAAAGTTTTAACTGCGGTACATTAATGTTGAAATAAAAATCAATTTCATTCAACACTTCATTGATGTAATACATATATTACATATCAGACAGTTATTTTTAACAAAATAATCATGTTTCCATTTCTTTATTATTGGCAATACTGACCACCAAATCTTCATATGTCCATTTAGGAAATACTCTTTTGTACAAATTGAGAAGAACTGTGTCTTGCGATTTCAACTGCCCATCAAAGATACACTTTATGTGTCCATGTGTGCCTAAAATAATCACAAAACATTAATAATTAAAAAATTTAGGCAAGGTTTACCCAAAGGTTCTTTGATATGTCCTACACGCCCCATTTTTGTCCTCAATTTACAAGGCTTGAAATAGATAATATCTTCACGATTGAAGAACAAAAACCTTATAACCGCAGATCTTTTATAAATTTTAAATGGGTGTCCTGACAAAACAATTCTTTTCAAAATAATTCTGTCAGGATTACACGACAGCAAGCTTCCCGTCGCGACCAAAACCAACTTGCCATTTTCTTCTTTATAGCAAAGAACTGGGGAGGGAGGGAATTGTATTCTGCCATAAAAAGTGGCAACAACTGTTGATTCAGGTTGAAAATATCTTTCAAACTTGTGTTTTTGGCCATTTGTATGTTGGCTGAATATGGGATTTGTGACAAATTTCCTGTAGCCACATTGGAAAATCAAGCGCTCTTTTGATTTGATTGGAAGACAGTAATTTGGGGTTCGTTTTAAAACAACGTTAATAACCGACATTTTGTATTCATGGGGTAGCAACCCAAACAGCACCAAAGGAGCGTCAATTTTTATAAAATTTGACCATAAGAGCTGTGAAACGTTCTTTATATGCACAGTAATGTACCATCCAGGCTGGAAAATAACCCATAAACTATCTATAGATTTAAAAAAAGTTATACTCACTTTAGCACCATCTATGTCTTCCAATTCTTTCAACACTCGCTTTTTCGTTCTATCAAAATTCTCAAATTGGAATATTCTTGCATAATCACTTGGTAAATTCTCCTTAGGGTCCCAAGGTGATGTTCGGAAGCTTTCAAGTCCCCTATATTTCTGAAACCTAACTCTCGCAGGCTGATCAAGAGGTGTGTCTACTTCATCAGGAAACATCTTATCAGTTCTTGCAGCTTTCAATTTTTCCAATTCCTGTCTTTCTGCTAGAAAATCCATTTCTTGGTCATACTTCTCATCATTTGGGGCAAGCTCTGATTCTGTTACAGTGTCAAACTCTTGTTCTTCTTGATCGGAATTTTCCGATTTTTCTTCAGACATTGCGTCCATATATTGGTCTGATTCTTCATCTGAAGAGCCATTATCTTCTAGAAATTCAGCGTCATCGTCTGGAATCCAAGCTGCTTGATAATCCGACCATCCTTTAGGGACTTTTTTCACTTTCTTCGCCTACAAAAAATGTGAAATTTTTATAACTTAGTCATTGAAAGAAAAACCTTGTTTTCTTGCTCTGCCATGTCAATTTCTTCACTGGTGGGCCAAGTTTGTTCCGCATCCATTGGATCTGGAACATTTTCGGCATCCAATGACTCTTGTTTAACTGGGTCAGCTCTATCCAAAACTCTAGTATCATTCTTTTCAAGTGAATCCATTCCTGTTGCATTTTTATTTCTGAAAAATAAGTTAATGTATGCAACCAACGAAACACGTGAAACGCGCAGTTTGCATAACACGTTGCTTTAAACTTACTTATTCTTTTCAATAGCGTAAAGATCAAAGGGAGCATCTATTTGAGTCATTTGAAAATCACCAATTCCAGGCAAATGCACCAAACTATTTACCGATAAAGCTGCTCCACGCAAATAACCGGTTACTTTCAAAGTTCCATAAGGCCCTAAAATAACCATTTTGTAAAATAAAATTACCAAAATATAGGATAATTTCACCTGTTTCATCAGCTGTGTACTCGTAATCCTCTGCATAAATGTGTGGCCTTCTATCTCTGTATAAAACACTTCTTCTTTTTTGATTACCAATTTTTCTTAATAAATTAATTCCATCTGATTCATTTTCCAGTGTTACCAGTTTTTCATCAGGAAACCACTTTGTAATTAATTTTTGAGCTTGTTGTTTATAATCGTGACGCTTTTTTTGTACCAGAGTATTTAAGTCACTTAACACAACAACAGGAGTTGGTAAGCCCTGCGGTTTTTTTTAGTTAAAAAGTTAAGCTATTTAATGATTGAGACAAAACCTGTGCAAATGATGACATTAAAATATTTTGTCCTGATTTATCAATTAAATTCTCTTCTTCAACCCCTCCTGCAGCTGACATTAAAAACACAACTGTATCACATATTTTAAGAGCGTCCAAAACTCCTAATTCATTGTCACTTGAGGGAGCAATAAATGAGAATTTTTGTTTAAATCTTGGAGTACTAAAAATGTGAAATTTCTAGTAATTAAGTTTTGTAGATAAAAAGTGTTCAAACCAAATGTGAGTGACTCCAGTTGGACTTTTACTAATTATAGCCTCAGAGTCGCATTTGGTTAAATACTCGACTACTTCTTTAGGATCCCCTAGTTTATTTAGGGGCACCACAGCGACTAAAAAGGGGGCATATTCAAGCCCTCCCAATGACCTCTTCTTGTTCAACACCTCGTTTCTTTTATTCTGACGTATCTGTAAAGCTTGGTGACGCCTTTCGTCGCGATTTAAGTCCCGCTTAATCTTCTTAGACAACGTTTTTACCGAAATTTTGCCTATTTAACCGAAAAAATAAACAATTGTTCACCTAACCTTAAAACTTGCCTTTCGCATCGCTGCTGATTGAGCCCTTGGAGCGGTGTCGCCCATGTTTGTGTGCCTTGTTTGTCTGTTTAAAAAGGCCAGGACGGTGGGACTGCACCTTATCAACCCCCATTTTCAATAATCTGAAATATTTTACACAACACGTGCTAAATAATCACATTTGACAAACAAAGTGTCAATAATTCTGCTGCCAATCCACTAATTTAAATGCACTAATTGTGAACCAATTGTAATCAAGATGTGTAAGAATTTTTAGTCGATTTAGTTGGCTAAGCTGTTACCGCACTTGCGCAGTTGTGATTTCAAACATGTGTTTATTAAAAGAGGTTAGAATCGTTCCGTCATGTGGTGCCGTGTTGGTTTGATGTTTTTGTGAGTTTTTGAGTGGCAAAGAAATGTTGTTAAACTGATAAAATGGACGTGACGCGTGAAGATGAGTTGTTGTTGCAGAAGCTGAAAAGTTTTTGTGAAATCAACGAACAGTTTTGCATTGCTTTTAAGGTAACATGTGCGGACTGCTTTGACAAGGTAGAAGTTGAAATTTTATTTATTTTTCACAGCATACGGAAAAGAATACTAATTTAAATCGACGCCAGAAAAATGATCTACATTTACATTACATAGCTCAACATATTATAACACTTCCAACTTATTTTCAAAGTGTAGTTACCCATTTTTCCGAATTTCTTCCTAAAATCGTGTCTGTTGCAATTGGTTATGATAAGGGTGTTAAAAATATTGGACACCATAAGGTTAATTGCGTGTTGTTGGGAAGGATTATCAGAGTTAGAAATGATTTGCATTGGTATTTAATTTATTCCACTCAACGTTTTTTTTTAAATTTTTTGTGATTATAGGTATGCAACAAAGTATTTTGAGTCAAGTCCTTCACCATTTGTGGATGAGGCTCATCCTGTTTCAAAGAAGAGCAAAATGTCTCAAAATATACCAATTTCTGAGTTAGATTTAGTTGAATCTTGTTACGCTTTATTACGAAGTAATCCTCAATTTTATGTAAAAAAGTGGAATTGGTCTGAATTTACCACCAAATATTTGGATCATGAAATTCCAGAAATACAATGGATTGCGTGTCACTGTGTTTCTGTTGTTACCCACATGAGCGAAAATCAGCTCAAAGATTTGATTTTATCAAAATTATCACCTGAGACTCACGAGAAATTTCTTTGCACTTACAATAATTTACTTACTTTGAGTAAACTAGAGTCAGTAAGTTTGGGTTTAGACCAACACCCTGTTGTCAGTATTGGTGCTAAAGAAATAGAAGAAGTCGTGGAAATTTCTGGTGTCTACATTCCAAAATTTAAATCATCAATAACCCCTCATCAAAATTTAGTTATGGTTAATTCAACTAGTAATAATTTGAGAAAAGTTGCATTTGGTTTATCTTCAAAGAAAGCCATTTGTTTACAAGGCCCGGTTGGGTCTGGCAAAACTAGTTTAGTCGAATATATAGCGGATAAAACTGGCAGAAAACTGGGAGAAAATTTTATTAAAGTTCAGTTAGGTGATCAAACTGATAGTAAAATGCTATTGGGGACGTATAGATGTACTGATATCCCTGGGGAGTTTGTATGGCAGCCGGGAGTTGTTACACAGGTGAATTTGGATGTTTCACATTTCGTACGATTTTGTGTGTGCTTTTTTCTATAGGCGGTGATTGAAGGAAATTGGGTATTACTCGAAGACATTGATTCAGCAAGTATGGATATAGCCTCAGTTTTGTCAAGTTTGCTGGAAAATGGGAGTCTCACGGTTCCAGGTTATCGCGATTCTTTGCCGATAACGCCGGGATTTCAGCTATTTTTCACTCAAAGGTAAGCATCTTCTTATAATACGAGTATATGAAGTAAAAATGAAAAAAAAAACAAACAAAAAAAAACTACAAAATCCAAGATACTGGTATGAAGGTTGTAATGACTGGTAAATGTTTAAAATTTGATAAATTTAATAAATAACTGACAGGTGTTGATGTTAGTACTTCAGAAGTTAATGAAATTTTTACAACACTCTTGATATGCGTAGTTTGCGTATTTCACAAAAATTATAAATTGTTATCTAATACATGAGTCTGACAAGAACTATGTGAGAATAAATGTATTTTTAAATGCTACGTTGTATTACCTACCTAATTACAATTCTCGGGTGATTTATTTTAGAATAATCGTTTTGAAATAGTTTGGTGTTACACCTTGATGACAGTTCTATGATTCTGAGAACAAATTTTGGGAACTAGAAAAACTAAAAATTGTATTTTTATATTAAAAAAATTGTACTTTTTTCAACCGTTTTCAGTTGAGAAAATTGTCGAATCTTTAACTGTGGAGAAAATTGAAAAGTGAGGAGAAAATATTTAAAATTTTCTTCACGACTGTAGACCAAATTAAATATTAATAATAAAAAGAAGAAAAAATGTAAAAAAACATTACATAGTCATTTAGGATTAAAAGAATTAGTGACTATTTCTATTCAGATGAATTGCTCCACTCGCTTTCGGCTCGTAATGTGAATTTTATCTTCGTCGTGGAAATGGCCAACTTGTTGAATAATACCGGGTGCGGTATCCGTTACGCCCAAAAAGAAAATCCCCACTTCTAATTAAATAAAATTGTTGAATTTTTTCACACTTACCTGAGCATTAGGAAGGTACATTCTCTAATTTTTTGGTAATTTTTCATTCACAAACAAAGCCAAAAGAAATAAAAAGTAATTTTCTCCCAAAAAGTTTAATTCTAATTTTTATACTGACCTACGCAGATTCACTTCCTACAATTGTTTACAAAATCAGATATCAATACCAATTAGATTTTGAATTAAACACAATTTTCCCTTTTAACTTTGAAAATCATTTTTATTTATGACCTGCTACTTGTGCCATCGTAAATTTAGGTGATTAAATGATTCTTTTGTTGAGAAATTATACCATTTTGTCATAAATCACGGGTATGGTTTGTGTTTAAATAAAAAAAAAACATGTACCGATTCATTTAGTGTAAAAACTTTATAGGTAAATTAACAGAAAGTATTCATAAAATACACAAAACTGTTACTGTTATCAAAAAAATAGAAAAATTCTCATATTATACCCTATCAATAATTAGTTCAATGGGCGTAACCAATGCCGCACCCGGTATACTATTTTAAACTTAATTGTTTTTTTTATAAAAAAAAACTCTTACAAAAATTTGGAAGTACCTATGGCTATCGTTAAGATGGCAGGTAACAAGGGTTTTTTGAATGAATAAAAATATGGGGGCAGGGTGAACTGCGCTCAGTTTTAGAAACAGGTATAATGAGGCTAATAAGGGTCGCTAATCCTTAAGGTGAACTGCGCTCAGTAGCATCATACCGCAACGGGGTACCCACCCATGGGTTGGTGCTTCGAACTTTTAGGGAGCACTTCTTAGGGTGCACTTTTTAATGACCTAATGCCGCCGGCACTTGACATTATTCTCTGATATGCGAGTTCTGAAATATTCTGTATTAAAAGGTATGTTTTAATTCTAAAAAAATATTGAAAGAGAAGCAAATAGATTGTGAAATGTCTATCTTATAAGTTTGACCAATTTTTTTAAAACACTGTTATGTAATGTACACCTAAACATATTTGTGTTCAGTAAATGTAAATATTAACCTATTTCGTTTTTGTATATTTCGAAATGCAAAGAATTTCAACCGGTTAATCCCTATTTTCATCAGCCTGGGAATTTAATTTTTAGTAATTTAATTCTTTACATCACGCTGAGACATATCGACCGATCTGAGCGCAGTTCACATAGGGATTAACGCAACGCAGGTAAGTAAAAATTTTCTGAGCGCAGTCCACTGTAGGGATTAAAATGCCGTGCTTGAAGTGAGCGCAATTCAAGGGCACCCAAAATATCGATTTTAATAAAACAGTAAATAGGTCTATGTTTGTGCAAATAAAGTGCAAATAATGGTATTTTTATTTGCATTTATTTTATAATATGTTTATAAATTATTGTTTGCAATTCAAATATTGGTTTGCAATAAAATTTTTTGCTGTTATTAATGTTATCTATCAAAATTGAAATAATAAGTGCCACTTATGGTTTGATTATGATTTTGGATTTGTTGCATTAATCAGTCAAAACATTTTCCCAAGAGACCGCCAAAGTAAAAGGCGGTTTGGGATTTAATAACATCTATCGACATCATGATAATTCATGCATATTCAAATCCAAATATTGCTAAGTCATGTGATATGATTGTAGTTTGCAAAATTAACAAAGTTATAAAACTGAACACAGATTAAATTTAATTAAAAACGAATTCTTGACGAATTTGGAGCTATATTAGAGAAATGTTTTAATGAAAAGTCACAAAATCGCCCATTTATTATTATCAGATTATATGACAGTGATATACAACACTTTGCAACATCCTGAAACTGAAATGGGACACTTGACGAGTTTCCCTAACTTAGCACCAAGAGATTCCAACTTACTTCATTATCACCCATATTTATGATCAAACATTTTACTCTTGTCAGGCCTTGAGGTCAAAATGCGCAACAAAGTTAGCCTGCAAGGTATACAAACTTACAGTAGTAATTACATTTTCCATCAAAAGCAGCAATTTAACCAAAATAATTTATTCCAGACTAATGTCTACAATAACCGGCCACCACAAAAAACTTTCAAACGCAATGACTTTACTTGAGAAACACTTACTTCAAATAAATATTGATCCGTTGACTTCGGCCGAACTTAAAGACATTCTAGTATCACAACACCCACAATTTGCCACGGTTGCAGACCGAATGATAAAAGTTTTTAATTTATTCACGAAAAACACTGACTTACCTAAAACAAGTCGCTTGATTTCGACTCGTGATTTCTTCAAATGGTGCTCAAGAGCCGCCATCGACTTTGATATAAGTAGTCAAAACAGTGCTTTAAAAGTGTTGCAAGATGCCATTGATGTGTTCTGTTGCTCGTTTTCCAAAACAGAAGAAGCCCTGAATTTGGCGAGAGAAATTAGTACTCATTTAGGGATTATCAATCAGAAAGCTGAGTTTTTCTTCAAAAGTTACAAACCGGTAATGAAGTTAACTGCAAGTAATTTGGAAGTCGGGCGTGGTATTATTGCACGAGACAACGATGTTTTGTCTTTGCGACAATCTTATTATTTCACTCGCCCTGCGACTGTTCTTCTAGAACGTGTATTGTGCTGTGTTAATCTGCAAGAACCGATACTTCTCGTCGGTGAAACCGGAACCGGGAAAACGTCAACGGTTCAATATTTGGCGAACGCAATCGGCCAAAAACTTGTCGTTATTAACATGAACCAACAGTCGGATTCTGCTGATTTACTCGGGGGTTACAAACCGGTCGATTTGAAGTTTGTGATTTCCCCAATTCGTAAGGAATTCGAGTTAGTGTTTTCCGAGTATTTTCAAGTCGAGCCAAACCGGACTTTTATCGGCCACATCGCTCGTTGTTACAATGAGCAAAGATGGTCAGATCTCGTTAAATTAATGACAAAAAGTTACGATGCTGCAATTTCGCGTCTGAGCCAGCCGTCGGCCCCCAAGCAACACCTTTTTCCGAGGTGGCAATCCATCGGTGAAAAGTTACACAAACTAAGTTTGCAACTGAAACAGAAAAGCGCTCTGGCTTTCGCTTTCATCGAGGGCAGTTTGGTGAAAGCTGTCGAAGAAGGTCATTGGGTTCTGCTGGATGAAATTAATTTAGCTAATGCGGAGACTTTGGAATGTTTGTCGGGGCTTTTGGAGGGCTCGCGAGGGTCGCTGTGTTTGCTAGAAAGGGGTGATAAAGAGCCGGTGAGGAGACACCCGAATTTCACGCTATTTGCGTGTATGAACCCCTCGACGGACGTGGGGAAGAAGGACCTTCCGGCGGGGCTGCGGAACCGCTTTACTGAGTTTTACGTCGATGAGTTGACCGAAAAAAATGATTTGCTTTTACTGGTTGGGAGCTATTTGGACGCTTTGTCTTTGAAGGAGGGCGAGCTGGAGAAAATCGTTGATTTTTATTTGAGAGTTCGGAAGGAGACTGAGATTAGTTTGACGGATGGGTTGGGGCACAAACCGCATTTCTCACTGAGGTCGCTGTGTCGGGCATTGATGATTACAGCGAGGAACCCGTGTGGAATGGTCAAGAAGAGTCTTTATGAGGCTTTTTGTTTGAGTTTTTTGACACAGTTGGATTCTCAGTCGTATGGTATTGTTGAAAATCTGATTGCGAAGTAATTGGATAATGGATTTGTGGAGACAAATTTGAAAATATAAATGTTTTAGATATTTAGTAGGTGATGATAAGGCTTTGAAGTCAGTTTTAAAACAACCAATTCCTACACCTAAAACCAATTCTGATGATTATATTCAATTCGAGGGTTACTGGGTTCGAAAGGGGAATTTAGAATGTGTGGTTCCTGATGATTATATTTTGACCGATTCGGTGCGAAAAAATCTTAAGGATTTAGTAAGAATTGTGTCGATTGGAGGATTGCCAGTTTTACTCCAGGTAAGCACAGTTTATTGTTTTCTCAAAAATTATCTTTATAATACAATTATTTGTCTATTTATTTATGACAAGTAAGTGAATTGTTTTTGTTTTTATTTTTTTTAATCAATAATTATATGGTTTCAAGAAAGTCTGAATTTATTAATTAAAATAAGAACTGAAATAAATAGGACAAAATGAAATTAGGTAATTGTGTAATACATTATGTAATGTAATGTATATTATTTACTTGTGTTAGAACGCTTACATAGTACACACATCAAACACAAAAAAATATTAAAATGAAGTTAAGAATAAAATATTTAAATAAAAATACCTGAAAATTTGTTCAATAAACAATAAATTAAAAATTAAGTACAAAATAAGACATTAATCAAAGCTATAACTTAGAATATTTGACCCGGCGCATTCACCATTTTTAACAGAGTAGAAATATTATTACTATGTAAGTTTTTAGAGGAAGAGGAAACATTTTATTACTAATTAGTGTTAATATTAGTATAATACTCAATAGGTGTAGGCTACTTAACATAAATGTTGGAGCGGTTTAAAAATATTTTGTAGTTACGTAGAAATTTATATATTATAAAGTACTACAACAAATGGATTTTTCAGGAAATGAATGAATAGAAAAAAATTAAAATAGATAATTGCATACTAAATATGGTAATACATTTTACAAGACTTAATGATAAAAGAGTTTAAAATCAGAAAGTCAAACTTCTTTACTTAAATATGTATTTGTTGTATTTTGTCGAATGAAACACATTTTGTTAACTTTGCTGTTGTAATGTTTATTTGTGTCGTTCGGACAATTTAAAATTCTTATTGTAATGTGAAATTTGCTTGTAATTGTGGGTTTGATGTTATTATTTGCGATGTAAACCTGTGTAGCACGACCCAATTCGCCCCCATGTTCATCATAATAACAACAAATCCCTCCAAATTGATATTTCCTGAAGAAAAAAACGGCCGTTGTCGAAACGGTGCCCCATAATAAAACAGTATATTGATCTAATTCGTTCTTTCATTCCACGAACGAAATACAACAAATACATAATTAACCTTCAAGCACACTAAATCAAACCTCAACTTTTTACTTAAAGTTTTTTAACTTTTTTTTTAAATATAGTCAGATTATATTTGCATTAAACATTTTCTTTAGGGAATAGAAAAAGTTTATATAAAAAAGTGAACATTATTTTGCTTTATTTTATTTTTTGTATGTTTGAAGTAAGGCCTAATTTAATCATAATTTTCTTTAAAGGAGCTTTAAATTAAATGTTGTTTAATACTGATTACCACAGACTCGACAAAAATTTCATATTATAAAGCAATATTTAATTTGATTTTGAAACTGGCCGTGAAACTTTGAGTTTGGATTTTAAGTCCAATTGTGTCACCAAAAATGTTAAAACTAATAAACCAAGAACTAAGTAGGGAAAGAAATCAAATAATTGTGTAATAAATAAAATGTAAATACGAGTTTAGTTTACATCCTTCTTTTTTTCTATATTCTATGTTTTTCTCATAAAACTTTTATTTCATGGCAGAAAGCCGGAATCGTTTTGTATTAGGGCAGTAATAGACTAGCGTAAAACACGCGGCGTGTCACCCGCCCCGCTTAGGCTGCCTCTGCATACACAGTAGCGTTTTTTTCTGCGATACTGAGTGCACCCTGTTCTCAGCAGCAGACTTACAACAAAATATTTTCATTTGAATTTCTCAAATCATAGAAAAAAACGCTGCTAGTGTATTCAAACTCGTAAGAAGCAATGTATTGCATTGCCAACGTTTTTCGCAGATGGCCCGCTGGCACGCAATCGTCGGCGTTTAGCAAGCGGTTTTAAACGTGTTAAACGCTAGTGTAGTCACTCCCATTTGAATTCCTTGTTTCCATTTCAGCGGGAAAAACGTCGCGTGTAACCCGCCGCGTGTTTTACGCTAGTCTATTACCGCCCTTATGGTTTCGGGTACAACTAAACAATTTATAATTTTACAATTAAATAATTTATAAGTCGAAAACAATTTGTATAAGCTCGTTTCTCGATTAATTTTACATATTGTATCACTTTTTGATAAGGTAAAAAATATTTTGTTTTTTATTACAACCGCATATGTATATTATAGTGTTTATGCATAACTGATAGTTCTATTCCAATATTTATTATTTAATATCTCAAAAACTATTGTTTTTTCAAGTTTTTCTAAAATTCAAATTGAAATTATAATTACAAAACCTACCAGTATAATTAGTAAAAAGTTAATGAATCAAACTTTCTTATAGTACTATTTTTTCACGTGGTATTAATAATTTTTAGTAAAATTTAGGTTTTAACCCGGCGCATCCACCCTTCTAGACTTCTACTTATAAAGTATGAAATATTTGCATTCATTATTTTTGTAATGGTAGAAAAAGAATGCTATTATTTTTTTGATTTTATTATTAAATAGGCGTAGATTATTTTAACATAAACTGCAGCAGTTAAAGTAAATTTTGCAGTTACCTACATTTTTGAGAGAGCAATACAGTAAATGGAATTCGGTTTAATAATAGATTAAGGACTGCGACTTCGGGTTCAATATCGACTCTTTTCTTTACATTACTTTTTCAAAGGGCGACACTTCTGTCGGAAAAACCAGTCTGATAGCCTACTTGGCCAAATCAAGCGGAAACAAATGCGTCCGAATCAACAACCACGAACACACCGATCTGCAAGAATACATCGGCTCATACGTCGCCGACTGTGAAGGCAAACTAGTCTTCCGTGAAGGCCTTCTAGTCGAAGCAATGCGTAAAGGCCATTGGATCATCCTCGACGAGCTAAACCTGGCACCTAGTGACGTCCTCGAAGCCTTGAACCGCGTCCTTGACGACAATCGCGAATTATTCATTCCAGAGACACAAGAAACCGTCAAAGCCGACCCGAATTTTATGCTTTTTGCAACACAAAATCCTCCAGGTTCGTATGGAGGACGCAAAATGCTATCGAGAGCTTTCAGGAATCGATTCGTTGAACTACATTTCAATGAAATTCCGCCAAAGGAGTTGGAGTTTATTTTGCATAGGAGGTGTCAAATGGCACCGTCGTATGCCAAGAAGATGATTAATGTGATGACGGATCTACAGGTTTTAGCGTTTTTGGTTATTTTGAATTTTGCGAATTGCGAGTTTTAGACGAGGAGACGAGGTTCTGCTGCGTTTGCGGGAAAACAGGGTTTTATAACGTTGAGGGATTTGTTCAGATGGGGCGAAAGGTATCGTCTGGCACAAAACACGCAAAAATTGTATGATTGGGACCAACATTTGGCCGATGAAGGGTATCTAGTTCTGGCAGGAAGGGTCAGGAAAAGTGAAGAAAAAAATGAGATTATCACAGTTTTGCAAAAACACTTAAAACGGGAAGTTAATCCCTACAATTTATTTAGTCGTAAGTGTAAATTAGTACATTATTATTATTACTTTATTAATTTTGAAGTGTCGGAAAAAACATCAATTGTGACTAAAAGTATTTTAACGAAAATTTACGAAAATCGAGACAAATATAGAAATATTGTGTGGACTTATAATATGAGACAATTGGCCGTTTTGGTAGCTAAAGCTTTCCATTTTAAAGAACCAGTTCTCTTAGTGGGTGAAACCGGTGGTGGTAAAACAACAGTTTGTAAATTAATTGCTGAATTGAATCAACAAGAATTAATTTCGGTTAATTGTCACATGCATACCGAGAGTAGCGATTTTATTGGTGGATTAAGACCGGTCAGGGATCACATGGTACGTTTTTTACTCTCTTAGTTATTTTTTTTAATTCCATTTTTAAGGATGATGATGTTAACAAATTATTTGAGTGGGTCGATGGTCCTTTAATTAAAGCAATGTTAAAAGGCAACGTTTTCCTCGCCGACGAAATTTCACTCGCTGATGATAGTGTGTTAGAACGTCTTAACTCTCTTTTAGGTGGGTTTAATTATTTTCACATATGGTCTAGAAAATAATTAATTTTTTATCCGATTAGAACCCGAAAGAACCTTACTAATAGCTGAAAAAGGAGCTGATATAAATAATCCAAACAACTCGGAATTAATTGTTGCTGATCCTAACTTTTATTTTATTGGGACAATGAATCCTGGTGGTGATTTTGGTAAGAAAGAATTGTCACCAGCTTTGCGAAATCGGTTTACGGAGATCTGGTGTGAATCGTGTACTGATCGCAATGATTTGGTCGCGATAATTGAACAAAATGTCAAGGAGGGAATTTCTTTTGGGAATCAACAGGATGGATCGAGTGGTATCGGAAAAAATGTTATGGATTTTGTGGAGTGGTTTCGGAATACGGAAATTGGGAAAAGGTAAGTCGTTTCATTTTTTTTAATTACCCTTTTCTTTTCGTTACTTTTAATAGATGCACAGTCAGTATTCGCGATATTTTAACTTGGGTAAACTTTATCAACAACTGTGCTGAAAAAATTGGTGTTTACGAGTCATACCTTCACGGTTTACATTTGACATTTTTGGACGGCTTAGGCTCTGGAATAACAGGAACCGAAAAGTAGGTTTTTCACTCGCCACAATCTTAAATAAATTCTCCCATTTTAGTTTAAACAGTTTGAAAAAATTCAAACGATCTTGCGAATTATACATTAAAAAACAATTAAGTTCCTCAAGCCTCCCTGACATATCCTCAGCAAACTTACTTATCGAAGAATCGGGAAATTTATTCGGAATTAAACCCTTCTACATCGAAACGGGTAATGAAACTCGCGAAAACCACTCCTTCTCATTCAACGCTCCAACAACGACATATAACACTTTAAGATTATTGAGAGGAATGCAATTGAACAAAGCGATTTTACTGGAAGGCAGTCCCGGAGTAGGCAAAACTAGTCTCGTGACTGCTTTAGCAAAACTAGCCCGTCATAAAATTTTCCGGGTGAATTTATCCGACCAAACCGACATTTCTGACTTATTCGGAGCTGATTTACCGGTTGAGGGGGGCACAGGGGGGCAGTTTTCATGGCGTGATGGCCCTCTTCTCCAGGCCTTGAAACAGGGTCACTGGATTTTACTCGACGAGTTAAATTTGGCCTCGCAGTCGGTTTTGGAGGGACTAAACGCCTGTTTGGATCATCGGGGCGAGATTTTTATTCCCGAGTTGGGCAAAACTTTTTACGTCAAGCCGGGGACGCGTTTTTTCGCCTGTCAAAACCCTCTCAAGCAGGGGGGTAGTCGGCGAGGCTTGCCTCAATCGTTCCTCAACCGGTTTATCCAAGTTTATGTTACTTCACTCACCGATAAAGATCTCAATTTAATATTGAGTAACCAATTCCCGGGGATTCCTCGTGAAATAATCGACAAGATGTTGAAATTCAACTCCAGGGTTCACGATGAGTTAGATAGCCACAGTTTCGGGAATAAAGGCTCGCCATGGGAGTTTAACTTACGCGATTTGACTCGGTGGTGCGAAGCCATGATTTATCACTTCGAAGTTAACCCAAGTGTCGATAAGAAATATCAACCGGAGAGTTTGGTGCACTTAATTTACGGTGACCGGATGAGAACTTTGAGGGATAAGAGGAAAGTGAGTGAGATGTTTAAGGAGGTGTTCGGACGCGGAATTTCCGGTGATGCTCCTGTTTTGTATATAAATAATGAAGAAGTCTGGATAGGGGATGCGGGATTGAGGAGGAATAAAGATAGGATCGACGTGAATGTGATCAGTGAGGAGAAGAGTTGTTTGGTGCTGAGGTCGCAATTGCCCGTTTTGAGGAGCTTGGCGTATTGTGTTAATCTGAATTGGATGAGCTTATTGGTAAGTAAATAATTTGTTTGATGCATGTAAATGGTGGTTACCTATTGGTTAAGTATAAAGTTAATTAAAAAAATTAATTAGAAATTATTTATTAATTGAAATGTCAAATACCTCGGATTAAATATAACATTAGAAAAAAACGGAATCGAATTTTTAAGTTTTACTTTTAATTTCGAAAGACTATAGAAGGGACAGAACTGAAAAAATAAATTTTAAATATCAGGTCTCAAAAATTGTTCCGCCGACAAAGAAGTTGTAGAATGCATGGCCGAGAACAGAGTTTTTGACTTTGTGGCTGTATTTGGGTTAGTTAGGAGGTAAACATACCAAAAGTCACTAATTCTGAGAGATGTTTAGGGTGCAGGGGGCACAAATAAGGTGTCATTTTTGGCTTTTTAGCTTATATTTCTAAATTATTTCTTTATATGCGTGTTAAGAAAAAAATGGTTACGTACAAAATTAAAGCTTATAAAAACGGTGTTTTTGTTTGTGATAAAGAATTGGCTACTTTGCACTATCTGTTAGACTAAAAAAACTAATAATGAATTAACGTAAGAATTGTTGTAAAAGTTATGTCTTCTGATTGGACCGTTTAAGGTCGGCCATTATTTTAATGTGAAAACCAATCACATTAGATTTTTGATTTCATTGAAAAATTTAATGCATTGTTATAATTGGTCCGTTTGAGGTCGGCCATTATAATAATGTGGGTAACCATGGAGAAACCAATCACTTTTGATTTTTGTATTCATTCAAAAATGTTGCAAAATTGGTTCATTCTGATTTCAATTCATTTATAAAAATAAATCCAATTTTTATTGAAAATGTTGTGTGTGCCCTTTTCCCGTGTTTGTGAGCATTGTTAGGTAAAATTTGTACCCTAGGTGCGTTTTTTTGTATTTGATTGGGAAATCAAACCTTCACTTTTAAAACTGAAATAGGTTTTTTACTTTGTTTTTACTTATCTTTTCTGCTTATAAACACAACATGAATTGGCGCCGAGAATACGAAAGTGGAAATTTTCTTTAAATTTGGACATTTTTATGCAAGAAGTGAAACATAACCTCACATTCTTCACTTTTTCGGGATAATGTGCAGTGGAGGTAAGTATGAAAAGACTGTTTTCGTTTTCTGCAAGCTGTAGAGGCCTACCTACAATTTGCAATCTACAACCAACAATCCGTTCCAATCATTGTTTGTTTTACCATGTTACTTTCTACAGTAGGTATAACGAGAAAATGCGATTCGACGGCTTTATTTTAGAATATTAAAAATTTCAAGAAATTATTAAATTGTAGGTTGAAATTTAATGTCTGATACCTTAGGATTTAGAGACA
This sequence comes from Tribolium madens, assembly GCF_015345945.1. Lineage (NCBI taxonomy): Eukaryota > Metazoa > Arthropoda > Insecta > Coleoptera > Tenebrionidae > Tribolium > Tribolium madens. The sequence goes on from NW_025401068.1 coordinate 3,756,199, forward strand.
ACATAATGGGAATAAAATTGTTTATTTAAAGTGTGGTATTTGCGAGCGAACATCTCGAAATCTATTTGAAATAAAATAAACCCTAAAGGCTCTTTTATAGGAAATTTTATAGCTTTAATTTTGGTTTCAGGATATAAGCGAAAAAGTATAGAATGGCACCTTGGTACCCTTTTGTATATGTTTACCTCGAAACAGTCCAAACTAACCCAAATATAGTCCTGAAATAAAAAACTCTGTACTCGACTCTACAACTCCTTTTTGAGCATTCATTAATTGGAATAGAAATAAGTGCATTAAGCTATTAATTTTAACTACGTGCGAACACAACCAAATGCAACATTTTTTTATGTACCATTTCTTGGAAATCGATATTTTTTGAGACTTTTTGCCCTTTGTATAAAATAACGAGCAGTCACCGTGAATTTGTTAGGAGTTTCTAGCGCGGTATTTTTACTATTTTTACTAGTTTAGTCTGGGCTAGGGAGAGATAAGCGCGTTTTTATTAGCTGGCAAAATACAGGGTGATTTACGACCCCGACGAACTTTAAATGCAACCAGTAATACGTTACTCAATTATAACTTGTTTCAAAAAGACTATTAATTATAAACTTATTTGAGATTTGGACATTCCTCATAAAAATCTAATAACGCCAATCAATAAATAAATGACTACAATGGAGTAACAACACATTTTTATTTTAATAAAGAAACAGTGAAATGTGTGAAATAGTAAAAAAACAGTGAAATAACTCAAAAAACTAAACAATAACTAGAGAACTTAATGCAACAAATTTTCAAACTGATGTCCATTATTTTGTAAACATGCTTGAATGCGCGTCACAAAAGACTTATTTCGTTATCAGGATTCGTTGCAGTCCGTCGTCTATAGCGTTTATGTTTTGGCCAATTTAGGCGTAGTTCAACTTCCAATTATCTAAAAATTTTATCTGTCGGATACCGACGCCGCCGCCCCGCCGGTACAAATTTTCGGCTGCTACTACATTCTTCTAACACTCACTATCAATATCATGTCGACCCTTTCGTCATTAGAATACATTTTTAATCAACAAAAATTTTTGAAATTTTACAAAAACGAATTGTCAATTATAACTTTCATTGATGTTAGGGGTGTCCGGATTTCATGCTAATTAAACATAACTAAGAATATTAAGTTATAGATGAATAATGTATAATGTGTTGCATTTAAAGTTTGTCAGGGTCGTAAAGTTGTGTGAATCACCCTGTATTTCACAATAGTAATTTTATCAATGCTCTTGGTTACCTTATTTTAAAATTAATCAATTTTGTGATAAAATGTCTAAGTACGTGGACACTAAGTTAATATCACAAAACCATTTTTGCAAAAACTACTTTTTTAAAACTTTTTGTATTAACTGTGTTTTTAGGGTGTCATAAAAAGTGAAAAAATGGAATATTTGAAATTTCATAAATGTTTTTAAAATTGTAAGTTTATTTTTGTTTTTTATTTGTAGTAATTTTATATTATAAACAATTCAAAGCAATTTGAAGAAATAAAATTGTATTTCAGATGTTGTGTTAAACTTTTTAAAACTTTTTTGCAGGTGGGGAGTTCTGCGGCGGGAAAAAGCACAGTCGTGCGAGTTTTGGCGCACATCGTGGGAAAAACTCTGAAAACATTACCGGTAACATCTGCAATGGACACGACGGATATTTTGGGAGGATTCGAGCAGGTAAGTCAAGTTTTACTCTGATTGTTGACAAGATTTATTTCTTTATGAAGTAATACATACAGCAAAAAAATGCTGGAAGAATATATCGAGTGCAGTAATTTTATTTCAATTTTGTTTTCGTAAATTAGACATCTGTTATTAAATTTCGTTGTAATTTACATAACACGTTTATATACAAAAGCAAATATTTATTGTTTAAATTTATTTTTTATACATTTAGGCACATATTTAGTGGTTATTTTTTAACCTGAATACATTTGGACATAATTGTGTTATTGCTTTATTCAGCTGAGAATCCGGCTCACGAATCAGGAAATTAAGTATTGACATTACACAAATACTATAAATATAAAGTGATGGAATAAATGAGAAAATAGAGCGTTTCTGGATATGTCTAGAATAACATTAAAGTGGCATGAAACGATAAAGCTCGTGCTCGACAGATTTCCCATTTATTACAGTTCAGTATGGAGAAAAATGTGTCTTAGTGGATCTATGTGACATTTACGATCTAATCACATGGATTTGATTGCAGCTCTGGTCCTAAATACTATTCTACTACAAGTAACATTCGCACTGCAATTTCTAAAATTGGCTAGTTTCATCTGTTGTAGCTAACCTTGAGCAATTTTTGGGGACTTTGATTTTAGGAATTGCAGCTTCTCTATCCTACAAGAAAGACTTGAGATAGTTACAATTATATATCAGTTCTTCAGTGTTTTAGTAAAATATTTAGTACCCATTGACAGTGTTCTTTTACAATGATATAGTTGATCTAGTCACCAACATTTATTTTTTATCTAATCGTCTCGAATTGTCTCTTAAAATTATCAATTCCTGAAAGAGGCGGATTTTGTTTGGAGTTACACAAAACTTTCTCTTCTTTTTCAGTATACATTTCAAGTTTTACAAAATCAAACAGTTCGGTTGAGATTAAGAAAAGTTACAATTGGGAAAACAATTCGCAAAACTTTCGCAGTCTTTTGATTCTTCAAGAATCCGATTGCAGTCTTTTACTGTACGACTCGTGACGACTAACTTAGATCCGAGTGGATCTGTCCCAATCCGGATGCTAGTCACTCTCGGGTGGTGAACTCGGCTCCGGGCTGATGTATTGCGGGATTTGGATTCCTCCGTTTACCGGCTCCGGAGTCCACGGACTCAAATCGGAGTCTCCCTGCAACAAGATAGGATTTTAACCCCGAAATGTGCCCTGAGTTTGGTAGTCCAGTCATTAAATAAACGGAATTTGTACAATATTTCTTATTAAACGGTTTTATTATTTTGTACAAATTTCTCGACGTTGAATGTTTTTTTTTTTTAATTTTTAATGACTGGTCTACGTGTGCAAAATTTTTTTTTTAATAGCCAGTCATAGACGAAAAATCATTTTTAAAATCGCCTATAACCGTTATTAGTGTTGTGACTGTGCTTAGGTAAATAAATAGTAAACATGCTGTGTACACCACTTACATATAATATTTAATTACCATAGAGCTATCAGGGTGGGCTGGTACGGGCAGGGGCGGTTTGAGCAGCGATATGTCGGTTCTGGGGGGATCTGGGGGCGGGGGTACATTGGGGTTCCCCAACCACAATGGAATCCATCCGCAACAGAGATCAAGAGTTGCTCTTCTGAGCCCTCTATGCAATACCAAAAAAAGTGTAGGGTTGACAATGGCATGAACGTATGATATGTGCAGCGTTATCTGAAACACATGCAATTTACTCTCCTTTGTCGATGCGAAATCGAGCGCTAACCTCGTGTCCGAGAGGGTTGCCTACGATAGGGTGGTTGACGAGTGTGACGAAAAAGAGTGGACCCCAGAAAAGAACGTAGGCGGCTGTTATAACGAGGAACATCTTAACGCGTTGGACACCGTCGCGTTCCATTCGACGGAGGTATTCTCGCATCCTTCGGTGCTCTTCGAGGGCGCCGGAAGCCTGAAATGGGGCATTTGGTGGCAAGTTAAAATGAGATGGGCTTATGTATATGATGTGATTTATTTGTCGTTTTATTTAATATTAAATCGGGGCTTTTACGTCTTATAATTTGAATTTATGGGGGGTGAAAAATGTATTGGAGTGGTCAAGCTGAGTTTAACTTTGTTTTTTCAGGTTTTCGGTTGATAATAATCTATTTGAGTTGAAAGAAAACTTTTGGTAACAGTATTAGGTTTGTTCCAACAAGAAATTTGGAATAGTAATCCAGTTAAAAATGGAGCGGTCATCAACAATAGCTTGTTTAAACAAAAAATGCAGCGAAAAATCATTGTGGTGACAAGAATCGCTATTGCCATCAAAAATGGTCGTTATAATAAATTTTGAAAACATCATTTATTCAAACAAGAGATGTAGCAATTTCTGGTTAGTATGTAGTCACAAAAAATTGATAGTGGGATAAAATAATGACGGTGCCTCTGCTGCCGGCAACGGTGTTTAAAAAAATAGAGGGGATGGCTGCCGGCGTCGGTTGCCCGCACATTATTAGTTTACATTCCTGATTAGTTTGTTCCCGGTATTCCGCATAGTAAAATATCATTCTTCATATGAAGAATTTAATATAATAGTTTTTTGGCAAGTCGTTTTTAAAAGCTTTTACTTGTTTTATTGCCAGTCTTTTGCAAGTAAAAGAAACAGCTCCTCTTTTCCAATAAGCTTACTTTAATAATATAACAATTACTTTAACTAATAATTTATAAACAATTGACAAATAATGTTATTAACAATTTTTACTATTTTGTTTCCTAATACGAAGATGAAAGTAATTTCAATCGATAGAGGAGAAAAAATCCTACACGCAATGGCAGAAATTTTAAGAGATGATAGCAACGATCAGAAGATGCAAAAAAATTTTATCTTACAGGTTGAGTTTTTGAGCTACCTTAGACCATTGTTTTTGGTGGTAGAAATCAAATATTATTCACAAGTGAGATAAAGTACTCACAAGTGAGATAAAGTACTCACAAGTGAGATAAAGTACTCACAAGTGAGTAAATTTGACTATTATTTTTTTCTATTATACAGGTGCGCCAGAACTCGCGCCCCAGAGAAAAATGCCATATAAGGTAAGATACCAGGAACATGGAAAAAATGTTAAAAAAAATTTATCTATAAAAATTTCGAAGTTATGAGGGTTTAAAGTTTGTACTTAGACTCTATTTATTTCTGTTGGAAAAATAATTTTACAATTTTTTTTGCTATAGGCTATTAAAAAAGGAAACAAGAAAGCTGTATCCTAAATTGTAACTCTGTTCAATGTTATTTGTGCCTTTCATTGGCAAAATTTGTCCTTTTACTAAATAATTGTAAAAAAACATATACAAGATCATCAGTATCATTAAATACATATGAAAAAATGTCAAATGTCAAAAAATAAATGTCAAAATTTTTTGACAGATAGAATTTTTTAAACATTTTTTTCATGTTCCTGGTATCTTACCTTACTTGAAAATTTTCTCTGGGGCGCGAGTTCTGGCGCACCCTGTATTTACTATTATATTTTTATAAGTGAATATTTTACTTGAATGAAACTTCATTTTTTGGATAGTTGCACATGTAAGATAAAACGTCGTATATCACACGTGATCGAAATGCCATTATGAAACTCTTGAGAAGTGACCCACTCTTGCGCAAGCGCACTCGTCGGTCAAAATTCTCACTCGCGTATAATGATGCATTTCTATCACTTATAATATAATGTACTATAATTTACATTCTATGAATGTTTATACTACCAGAAACAAATAGAGTGTTTCAGTCGCTGATGATCTCTGGGGTTAATTTTTCAAAAGTATTTTTTGGTATTATTAAAAAAAAAAACTGTTTTAAACTGCGAAAATATAGTGAAATTAAAAAAAGTGAAATTAGCGACAAAACCTAAAAATTCTTGCCGACAGCTGGTACGGGCGCCGTTGCCGGCAACAGAAGCACTGTCTAAAATAATAGTATGTCGTTACTTGATATGTAATTCTTAAAATATTTCAAAATTCTTATCTAAAAGTCATACGTACTATATAATTTGCTTAACTTATGTGTACATAAATTAAGAAACTAGAAAAATAATACATTTACTACTTAAAAAGAAAGTGCCTACATATTGTAGGTAGTAGGACTATATTTTTTAATGGATTGCGGTTAGGAAATTAAATAATTTCAACCTGTATATTGTTCTGAGTTTTGCATTGTTATTTATTTATAAAACACGAATCTACTTTGATTTACTTTAGTAATAACATAAGTAGAATTGATATTTTTTGAAATGAGCATTATTTTGTGAATTTTACGATATAACACTTTCATTTTTTATCTTCTATGTCAACAGCAAAATAATTTTATTCTTCGACACTCAAAATTTAGGGTTTTTCTCCCGTGATTTACACTCAAACTCGTAGAATAAATAACTATTAAAAATCGATTCAAAATGTTAAGAAAAAACAATAAATAATAAATAGACTATGGACGTGTATGAAGAGATATAGTGTAAAGTTTATGTTTTTTTTTTTAGTATTTTTTACGTCCTAATAATTGATATAATAATAATTGTTTTAGAACTTGTCCCCCAGAGAAAAATTTTAAGTAAGATAAATTGGAAAAAATTCTATCTGTTGACAAATGTTGACCTTTATTTTTTGACATTTGGTATTCTTTATGTCTATTTAATGTTACTGATGATCTCGTATATGTTTATTTTAAATAATTATTTAGTAAAGGTACAAAAATTTTGCCAATAAAAGCCACAAATAACGTTAAACATAGTTACAATTTAGGATACAGCTTCTTTGTTTTCTCTTTTAATAGACTGCAGCAATTTGAGTATGTATGTACGAGTGGGTTTACCAGTTTTTAGAGAATGACAATTTAGTTTTTAGTTTAGCAATAAAACCTCGCGTGCTTGTTCCAATTCGTGCTGTGAGGTATGTAGGTAAAAGCTGCTGCTATTTACGTAAACTTGCGAGATGTTTCAAGGTCTGAACGTTAATTATGCACATGATTGTGCAAACAAAGGGCCTAAATTTATGTGTCCTAAAACAGTTATGTTTTCCACAAAGTGCACTTGTTTGAATTGTTCCAAAGAACTTCCCGAGCCGTGACACGCCAACAAAGGCCCTCGCAAACTCCTTAAAAATAATGACATCGTCTTTCTAGTTTGGATTCGGACCCACCCGTATGTAATATTTTAAAGGCACTTTACATGCCCTATCGGCCCTGTAAGCCGCACCGCGGGCCACTAAATATTTATCAACGCGCTCTCTCACTTTTTCTCCGCGATATAAGTCGGCTATCGCCTTTATAATTTATGCAACAGGACTTAAAAGTCCTCGTTCGGTTCATTACGGCAAGTAGTCCATGTGTTTAGTTGTCGTCTGCAGATGATGACTAGGCTAATTACCCTCTCCCCGTTGGCGGCCCCGCCGCCCCCTGTCACGTTCACCAGTGTGGTGACGAGGCCCGCTACTCGCACCGCCTCCACGTTGGCCTTGGTGAGGTCGCGGTGCAGCTTCCTCAAGTGGAAGAGGGTCAAGAACACGCACACGAGATTGACGGCGATCCACAGCGCGTTGAGGATGTAGTGGCGCAAGGGGCCGTGGATGAGGGGACACGAGGGGGCTTTGTGACCGGCTTCGCCTTGTGCCGCCAACGCTCCAGAGAGGAATGTGGGGCCCAGATTGATGGTGATGGACGCGAACCAGATCATGAAAGTGCCGAAGAGCACGCATTGAGGCGAGTCCATGAGGAGGGGCACGTCGGAGAGGGAGTCAGAATCGTCGTCTTCAGGGAATACGGGAGAGTCGTTGAGGACAGTGGTCAGCATGTTGACGGTGGCGACCGTCACCAGGAGGAGGAAGGCAGTTTCCACGAGGGAACATTTCTGCACCGGCTGGCAGTGGAGGATTGAGATTCCCAAAGGGAGGAGGAGCGCCGCTCGGGCGCAGTCGACGGCTCCTTGGTGGAAGAGAAGGCCCTGAGACCACCTGGAATATGATAAAAAAGTTAATAATAATAAAGCGGCCTTATTGAATTGTAAGTACAAGTAAATACAACTCGGACGAAGTCTAGCAACAGGTATTCATACTTAATCCCCTAAACAAAACAAAAAGAAAAAAACAAAATTAAAAATTGAATTACAGTTTAACTAAAATTAAGAAAAACTACTTAAGCATAACAGGAATTAAAACAATAAGAAAATAACAAAAAGCAAAAAATCTATTTTTATCATTTTGCGAAAATTGTTCAATGAAAGTTTTTCTTTAAACAAATGAGTAGAATTATATAACTTTATTGTATTGTAAGAGAGAGATCTTTTAAATATTGCTTTTATAAACTTTGGTAATGACAGGTCAGCAATATTACGAACAGAAACTTGATGACAACTTTTTCTGAAATGAAATAGGGTGAGATAGGGTGGTGAAGCAGTAATAAACATTTATATATGAACACTGACAAAAAATAATTGTATATTTGGTCCACCGACAGCCAACCAAGCTTTTTTATTTTTTGAGATACATGGTCAAATTTTCTTAATTTGTAAATAAAACGAGAGCACGAATAAATGATGAGACCATAATTAAGGTTGGTAAGCACCAATAGTCGCTTAGTTTTTTCGAAGTTTAAAATTCAAAATGTGATAATTGGAATATATTTTTAATGCAATATAAGACCTCTTTACAATCAAGTTGATCTCTAAATCGTAATTCCGAATCCATTATAATTCCAAGATTTTTTACACTGTTTGAGATACCTATTTCCATATTACCAATTTTGAGATTAATTTCCGAGTTGATTTTTTTATTTCTTGTGGAAATGCAAATTGATGAACATTTACTCGAATTTAAATTTAAACCAATGCTTTTAGACAATAAGAAAATTTCATTTAGATCTTGATTAATAAAGTTGCAAGCTCGTTCTACATCGTCAGGATCAAAATGATAATACAACTGTGTGTCATCTGCAAAGGCATGGATGTTAATATATTTTACCGATTCTAATATTTCTGCGTTAATTTGATTTCAAAATTTACGTCAACTAGAAAGGATGCCGTGAATATCTTACACTGAAAGTTAATTTTAACAACGTTTGGTTTATTGCAGAGGTCAGCGATCCTCTGGGGAATAGATTTGGGTGATTTTGTTGTTTTTTTTAAATATTTGTTCGGATAAATTGTGAATGTAAGTAAATGTTATTTTATGGAAAATAGGGAAAATAATCTATTTATCGGAGATACTTACTTATTAGACTGTTTAAAAAATGAAACAATAATTTATAATCTTTTAAACCTCTTATGAAACATAGAAACCATTTGAAAAAGTAAAATGTATTTCTTTTTTATTTTCTGAAGCATATTCAGTGCTAATTGTTTCGATTTACTTCCTAATAACAAACATGAATTACTACTACATGTTTACAATACCTTTCATGGACAATGCTAACTAATATTTGTAAACAATAACACTTAATAGATTGTGATAATAAACAATCGGTTGATTTGACCGGCAAACCAAATGTAGTGGAAATAATTTGTGGAAGAAATCGAAAATTTATTTATGAGTTACAAATGATGCTAACTTTTTGCACGATTACTTGTGTTTGTGATAATAGTTTTTTGTTATTTTCTTAGTTATTTATTATTATTAAAGTAAAAATTACATTAGATTTTTTTTCGTAAATAGCGAAGTTAAATTATTAAATATTTCAATAATTCTATTCTATTTTATTACGTGTATTTTACGTAAAAGAAGATGTTTTATTTATTAAGGGGGTAGTTAGAAAGTTTTCTGTCAAAATTGGATGGCGTGAATTAATGGAACACTGATGTTGTATTCTCGAAACAATTATCTGGTTTCTTAAAAATAAAGATACAACACTTCTGTGTTTGACTGCCACTGGTACCACCCTTCTGGCAGGTGGGGGTTGCTGGGCAGTACTTTTAATTAAAGTGTACAGGGTGTTCCGTTTTTATTGTTTCTATAAACATGTATCGAAAAATTTTATATAAGGGGGCTACATCCCCTGAAAGGGGTTTAGCTTTTCCAATATTTCAGAAACCATTGTGGATAAAATTACAAAATTTGGTACAACTGATATTTTTTATACATCCAAACGAAGTCACAGATAAAACGTCGAAATTTTTACTCAGGGGCGTCCTCAACTGGGGGGGTTTAGGGTAAAAAGTACCCTAACTACTTTGGCTGTTGGTTCTTGCTACTGTCAGCCACAAATTTCTAAATTTCTTGGTTTTTTACAAAAAAGAGGTCTCTTGCGTTTTTTGATACACCTTATCGTTTTTGAGTACAATCTGTTTTCTATTTGGCTTACAGACCATAAAAAATTAAAAATTAAATTTGCTTTACCGTTTACAACATCCGTGATTAGAAATTTCGACAACTGATCTTTGAATACATTCAGGTGTTTAAAGGTTAACTTATCAGCCGTACCAACTTTTGTAATTTTATCTACTCTGCAATAGTGGGAAAATCCCATGAAAAAAACGCTTTTCGTTTGTTGTAGGTTGTTGTAGGGTTGTAGCTCGCGTATATAACATTTTTTGATACATAGGAAACTTTTATCTTAAAATTGAATATTCTATCACCTGTTTAAATTTGTAACAATAAACTTTAGACAAAGTTTTTATATACGCCTATTTATCAAGACTTTAATAGATCAGGAATATTTGCTGGATTATCGACATTATTTTTGAATAGTGGCTTTATAAGCTATTTTCTGTATTGCTATCGTTTATTTTGTTGTTTTACGAAACGTTAGAACATATACTAAAATTTATATTTAAAAGTATTAGATTCAATTTGGTGCTATAAATCGAGCTGAAAAGTGAATTACAGTGTAATATTTATAAAATTTTATAAGTGTGTTCGTAGATATCGTAAAATAGTAGCTTTTAGTTAGGGAGAAAGTTGTTGAAAGACCTAACTTTTTTTACCAATAAATTCTTTGTTTCTTGTCTAGCTATCGACATGTTGTTATTTAAATTATTTATCTTTTTTTATTCAAGCAAAATTGTATTGTTTACACATCTTGACATCTTGGGAATGTAATGAAGTTTGCAGCTGTTTTCGTGTTCAACTGAATTTTTCCTTGCTATTAATATTTTGCCACCGATTTGTGAAAAACTATCTTTTCGTTTTAACTTCAAATAAAATTTTATAAGCTTATTTTCAAGTGTATTGGATAAATCTAAACCGAAAGATATTTATTTTTTATTTTGTAGTCTCGACTCGTTTGTATTTACAAGTATAATTTTATTACTTTGTTTCATGTCAAGTTTCTTTTTAAAAACACAATAAAATTCAAGCACCCCAGTTTTTGTACACTTGTTTCTCAAGTGAACATCGGAATAAATCGCCAACAACCCGAAACTCGTCACAGGCACCGTGCTGTATAATCATTAAAACCCTCCTTGAACTTTATTAATTTTGTCTAAATATAAGCAATTTAGGTGTACGCTTCCGGTAGTTAACCTAACCACACAAGAGGAAGTCACCCGGCTTGCAATGGAAAATGACCAACTAAATGATAATACTTTTCAATATACGCCACAATCCGAAAAGTGTAATTTCTCGAGTGTGCAGAATTGGGTTTGTAAGGAGTCGTATTGACTGTAGGCGAGCCTGGCAAAGGGCGTGGTTAACGCACGAGGATGAGTTACTCGACAAAAGATTTCCAGAAAGGAAAGTGAATTATGAAGTGGAGCAAGGAGCCAAGATAATTCGACTAGGGCGTGATGAAGTCTCATGTCGAAGGCTGACGGAAATTGCATTTTTTGTCAAATTGGCTAAGTGCACGATCTTGAGAATTTTTTATGTAATTGGTATAATTTATTAGTCAGCAAGTTGTGCCAGACTTTGCGTCGTCGAGGCTTGAATGTAACGTGAAATTGATAAATGGTGGCTGCATCAGAATGAGATGAACGGCTTGTAAACTTTTTACCACTTATGCTGAGCTAATTACGTATCGAAAAATCGTTACTAAAGTTTAAAAAATGGTGGATTCGCCGGGTTAAATGTCAAACGTCTTCGTAAATTTGACTTCAAAGTAAATGATTTCTATTTCTTTACCGATAAAAGGCTAGATCTGAAGCCTTTATTTTTCGCATTGTGGAAATAGATCCGTTTTTCGCTTGAACTTTTTGTTACATTTTAAAGAAGCATTCGTGTCAGCTGTAAACGAAAAACGAAATATAAATTGAATGTAACTTTCAATAAGTTTTATTTCGAATTTGGGGAAACTCGTGTGAAAACCCATGCACCAACTTTCCGTTCTTTCAAAGATGTATGCAATCTGCAGTGTCAGTCTTCGCAAACAATTTCCGTAACTTTTGTCGCGAATATTGGAAGCTTTTGTGTGATTTTTCGCTATGGCCATCAATTATCTAGATTAGCGGTCGCAGTTTATCTTTGGTTTGTTGAGGTTTGGAGAGAAAAGGTAGTTATCGATCACCGTTTAATGAAAGAAAGGAGTTGAAGAGGTGGCCGGTTCAAATGGAAAATCGGGAGTGTATTGTTGCGAGCAGTTTTTAATCTTCTTCATTTAAGTTTGCGAAGAGAAATTGCACTGATAAAATTCAATGAATTATAGTGATTATTTTTTATTTTAGATTAAAGGCATAATTGATTAGTGTAATCTTTCTTGTTCAACTTTGTATCTTTACCAATTAAACTTCTAGTTTTATCTTGACTTTTGCTACTGCTCTTTTAGGCAGTTTAATTTTCTGCACTTTTTTCGAAAAGTTTCACTTAATTATTATGATTGCGGTGTTATGAAAGTGGATTCCGTTTTGTTTTTGCGATTATAATTCATTTTATTTCTGTAATTTTTAATAAAAAGTACAAAGCAAATAGTATAGAAGAGTGTTTGTCCAAATGTCTGTTTGAAAAAAAGAAATTATTTAAAACTCTTGGGTAATTATTTCGAACATTTTTATGAGTTAAAAATACATATTTTTGAGTGGATTGAAACGAGTTTGATAATCCGCCAAACAATACGTCTTTGTTCTATTGTATTAATATCTTTTCTCTTTTACTTTACTCTAAACTTTAACACTCGATCATTTTATGCTTTAATTTTTTCGCAACTTAATAACGAACAAAACGTGTTATTCCTTGACGAGATTTTCGCAAGAACATTCCTTTTACGTTTTTTCCTTTCTTTATCTAGACATTGCAGAAATTGCTGTTAAATTCCCGAGTATGTGGTATTCTAAACTTGTGGTTCTTTCACCAATTTACAAACTGATTTCTCACTCTCAGGCACCTAATTATTATAAGTGAAATCTGTGCGGAAGTTGGTTTGGAATAAATATGCATGAAGTTTATGAATAACTCTTTGCATGATTAATCTTCGTTGCTTCAGTTGCGATTTACAATTAGTTGCTTGCTTGCAACATCCTGAATGCCAGAAACGCCGCGATGTGGATCCTGTAGTATTCTTCGGGGATATTTTATTTTTCATCTAAAAACACGACAAGACCATTTGTTTGTGTCTTGTTTGATGTAGTGTACTGCTGGAGGTTTTCTAGTCGCACCAATTCATGCTTCAACATTTATTTCATACTGAAATACTGTCGAGTTTTATGGTCTTGTGAAATTTTGTGAAATGTTAAATCTTTTGCGATATCTTCTTTACGAACTCTCGTTCATCTCTTCGAGACACGAAATCAATTACATCAGAAGGATTCTTCTAATTATATCGGGCGACGGAGCGCGAAATTTCGCAGCGAATTAACTACAATAAAAAATGAAACAATTTTCCGCTCTCTAATTTAGAAGTATAATTCGCTTATAATTGGAAATCTTAGCACGTTTTATGTAAACAGATTGCAAACAACTTTTCCGCACCATTAATTTTAAGCCAAGTTTTTGAAACCATGGGTGAATCCTAGGTTTGGTCTGTCAAATTTATTGCCTGAAATTTCACCCTTGTCGAAGCCAAAACATGGCTAAAAAATTCAATACTTAATGAGGCCGCTTCGTATTCAGCTATTTTCCCGATCGTAATATTCAAGAAATGTTTAAGCCTTAATTTAAGACATTTATCATTCTGTAATAAAACTTTTATAGTCTTTTGAGCCGTTGCTTTAAGGATTCAAGCCAAACCTGGCTTTAATAGTTGGATGGGTATTTAACTTTGCTGAAATTTTCATCAGACATTGTCGCCGCATCAAATATCGCGGGTTACGACCCAATCGTGCGGTTTGTCACAATTTTTCAAACTTTTTATTAGTGACACATTGATTAATAAAGATATAAAAGCGTGGAAGTGGCTCTTCTCTCATCGCTCGTAAAAATGTTATTTTCATTCTCATTTCTAGAATAATTTATTTTTTATTTTGGTATACAGCCGGCATCGTTATTCATTAAAACGCAATATTTTAAGCAGAATTTTATAATTTAGCGGTGTTAAACACTAATTATTTTTGTTATTCGGGAAACGAAATTAATTTCTCGATGAAAGACATTTTTTTAGTTTTGCCGCTTCCAATTAAAGAATTGTAGAGTTGAATTACTGACATTTAAAATTCGATAGAAAATTTAAATTAAACCATGAAGGACAATTATTTTTAATCAAACTGCTTTAATGACAAGCCAAGAGAAGATATTTTTTGTCAACTGATTATGCTACTTATTTACGTTCACACTTTAAAACAAAATTTTTGAAAAAATAAATGTATGGTTCTTACAAAGGTGACAAGTTGTATTTTATGTGCAACCGCTTATTTTATCATTTATATACCTTCATTATAATGTTTATGGTCGTGTTTGATTAAAAGGAAGAGTTTCTTCTATTTCTAAAAGCAGTTTTTTTTTTCTTTATTTAATTTGTTGGACGAAACTTTGAAAACGAAGTCTACGTTGCATTTTTTTTAAATTTTGAATTAAAATAATGAATACAAATTGAATTTTATTTATTTTAAGGGAGTTGCACTTGTAAATAAATTATGTATGATTTAGATTATATTCTAGTGTAATCAAGTAAGAAATTTTTGTTAAAGATAATTAATAATGAATTGTTGTTTTTATTTCCTAACACATGTATGATCACATTTTTTAAATTATTTTTCCTACGGTCCTAAGAAACTAAGTTTTTCAGAAAGAAAAAAAAATGCTGCTAGAGTTAATGGGGAAACTGGGCTAACAAGAGAAATTGTTAGTTTTGAAATTTTTGTTTCTGGATCATGGAAAAATTTTCAATCTTAAATTTTAAATAAAGGTATTGAGTTAGCAATCAATTTTTTACTAAAAAAGTTTTATTTGTATGTATTTCACTGGAGGAAAGTGTCTTTTTCTCGAGCAGTAACTTCCACCTATGGGAGGAAAAGATACACTTTTCTCTCTTGTAACATAAGTAACTTAAATATTGTTTGTGTCCAACTTGTTCATCATAGGATGTATTCATATTTTACTTCTTTTTTGAATCAGCTGTCGTTTAATTAAATTAAATTTTCATGAGCTACTTTTGATTTTTTCTCTTGAGATTGAAAGTTTTGTACATTTGAATTTCTTTCTTTCACTTCCCCGTCGTCGATGGCTTGTTATTGTACCCGTGACGCAAATATAAGACATAATAAATGTTGACATAAATCCAAGCGAAATGTGTATGTGCTGTCGAATAATATTGCATCGGAAATATGGGAGATTTATGCATATCTAATAAAAAGAAATCTTTTGGACGCCATATTTGCGAGAAATATCGTGGGCTTAGTATGTGTCTGTTTTAATACATTATTCACACGAAGATACATGATGGTTCAAATTTTGTATTTTTTATAATAATAGCAAAACCAACGAAGTCAAATGAATTATTATTATTAGGTATTTACCACAAAGCCAGTTATTTTAGTCACCCTGTAAAATTTAAAGCTCCGTATAAATCGCCAGTTATTAACCGCCGCAACTTGGGCAATAAAGTCGCAGCTCATAAAGCATCACACATCAGATTTAAACCGAACCTTTTACTTTATTACATCCTCATACGAGGCGGTGTTAAACGGCTCCGATTCTGCGAATTCTGCGACTTGTGACAAATGCCTCCAGCTCCAGATTGTGGCCTTTTTTCACTGTATATTTGAAGAGCTCTGTTTTCCAACACCTGTGGCGTTTAATAATTGAGCGACTTGCGGGAAAAGTTTATTGACAATACCACTTAACGCTTCCACTTTATTCATCATCTCCAAATGAAATTTTCACAACGTACCGTAGCTAATTCCGTGAAAATTCGTGAGTAAATCGCGCGGAAACTTGGCTCCGGTTTTGTTAGTCGAGTGTTGTCAAACGTTAAAGTAACAGAGACGTCTCAGTTCCGGCGATTCCGGTCTGTTGTGCACTTGAAAAGGGGCCGCTGCACCTTCCGGTCGGCTTTTTCAAAATGCCAGACGGGAGATGGAAATTTTTCAAAAAAAGAGGTTATTAAAGGGACAATCATTTTAGAAGATGTACTTTATGGAGTGAAAGTTAATTTGCGAGACTGCAGTACGATTGTCTTGGGGGAAATGGAGAAGATGAGGCGGTTAGATTTTGAGATAATTCTTTTTGCGCTAATATAGGGGCGATGTAATTAGCTGAGTCCCGCAGGAGTGACGAAATGCACCAGAGATGGCTTTAAAAGCGTTGCGTTCGACTTAAAGCGGGGTTTTCTTTTTACTCGGCGATGTGGAAGGCTGCTAAAGTGATGTTGATGGAAGATGAGCTACTTTTTTTTTTTCAAAGTATTGCAATAATTTGAGCTATTTTAACACAAGAGAAGCTTAAATGCTTTCTTTGCTGACTAAAGTTGTTTTTCTCGTTCGTTCACACTTTGATAAGCGCTTATATGGAACTAATTTTGAAACAATTTCTCGGTGTTGCATCATAAGATAATTATGGAATTAATTAAACGAGTAATGAATTAGCACTTATTTGACGCTTATTTATTTTAAGGGTAATGTTGCTATTGAAAAAAAATTGAAGTAACAAAAATAAAAAGTTTCCAAAATTTTATTCTTCAAAATTTTTGTAGCAATTATTTTTATGGAATCAAATAGACCTAAAACACGCATATAATTTTTACTCAGTCTGTTCTAATCACAATATGAGACGAATTCTAACAAGTGGAATATAATACCAGTTTTTAAATTGAAATGGAACAATACGTATTTTAAATTTATCATATAAAAACCAATATTTTTATTAGTGGGTATTAATGCGAGTATGATTCTAATAGCTGTAAGCTTTATGGACGCTAATTTCACAATTGTACATCAAAGCCTGAATAATATTTTACTCGATTTCTGCAGAATATTAAAAATGACATTAGTTTTGTCGATTTTATTTTATGAAATATATAAATCGCTTTTATAACGTCATTTTTTTTTATTTTTTATATTTTATACCAGGTACTATCTAACTTTGTTCAAGAGACTTCCATAATCCCATTTTGCAGAGCCAAACAGCCCTGAAATGGTAATTTAAATTCAGCAGAAGTAAAAAGAACGTGTACTGGAATTTATCCAGATATGTTGGTATGCAGCACTGTGTAAAGAATTCGAATATTAATACATTCCATACTGGATAATATCTTTGTCAAATTAATATGACAATTAGTCTGACCTTAAAATATTGAGCTAATTTAACTAATTTGTCATAATTTAAAGAGTAGAATTAAAATAATTAACTAATTTAGAAGTTTGGAGTAATGTGATGAGAGACAAGAACGCAGGAACCGGATTCTGTTCATCTTTATTTTATTTAAATGTAAATTTTCGCCTTTCAGTCGCTTTCACAAGAGTCGGATTTGTGAGTAAATTTTTGTTTACATTTCCATTAGAATAAATATTTTGTGAACAACTGAAATGTATTTTTTTATCTCACATTGAGTTTATTGTAAAAATATTTTGTTGGTATTTCAAGACATAAAAAGTCGAAATGAAACACTAAAAATACTGGCGCTCTCAATCAAGCCGAAAGTTAGTCTTTGGGATCCTCCCCAAGTTGGGGATTTGTCCAGAGTGTTTTTTGTCCGAAAGCAAAGTTTGTATATTGCCGGGAATACAAATGAAACCTCCATCGGTTAGTTTGTGAGTTAGTCTGTATTGTTGTCGAGTTTTATAAGGCTCGTAAAATATGAAAGAGCCAGCTTGACTTACCTTCGGAGCTGTCTGTTGGCGAGTATAACTCCCATGAGCGCTATATTGGCGGCCATTCCCATCGTTCCTAAGGCGAATATCAACGCAGCTTCTGCGGTCCCTCCAGGATGACATTGGAAAACCTTGGTGGCATTGAGACTTGCATTGGCAACTGAACTTCCGAAGCGCAGGTTGGCACCTATCATCGCCACCGCAGAACCTGTCACGGAATTTCGGTTTAACGCAGTTCAGCTACATCAACAGCCCGACCGCAAACCCCATGAATCACTTCACGTTTCAAGAACAGAAGCGAAATGCGACAGTGGAATGTGAATTTTAAAACAGGCCTGATGTGGCCCTTTGTTATGACGGAATTATGAATGTGTGTTTCCTACAACTGCTAAAAAAATTTAATGTGAGCGGAAAAGACCACATTACACATAGAAGAACGTGTTGTCAAATTCGCTCTATTTGTGATTTTACTGTGATTTCGGAGTTTGTTTTTAATACTTCGAGAAATTCTGTTTTTCACACTTTACCCAGTTTTATAATCAATATTACGATTATTAAGACGGAACAAGAAATGTACACATAAATACATAGTTTTTAGCTCATTTTGAAACTGGAGGAAAATTAGTATACAGTTTTTAAAAATTAGTTGAGGACTATAACTTCTAAAAAGGAATGTCTGTTTTTTTAAGTTTTGGAAAATAAACAAAAAGAAATGATTGTTTTATGTCTTAAGGAGGTAATTCGTGCTTAGAAAGTGTAGTATATTTCATACAAAATTTTTCTAATTTTTTTTTTACTTGATGACAAGTTTCCACAAGTTAAAATGTTAAAAGCAATCAAAATCGAAGTCTTTTATAGTTTATACTTATTTTTGGCAACTTTAAAGTTTAAATATTTCGGATTTTTTCTTTTATTTATTTTTATTTAATTTACTATTAATGAAAATTTATATTTGTTTTGATTATTGTTGATCCTTTTCTTAAAAAGTTGTTAAAGTTGAGTATAGAAACCTAAAGGAAGTAACAAAAGATCGTAATTTTGTTGGAAAATTGGTTATGTGCGGAAATTTTTTCTATTGTTCCAAAAGATAAATTTTGTAGCCCGGCGCATCCACCATTTATAGTCCACTTGTTTATCCGTTTATTTTTAAGTTTATTACTTCTATTTTAATTAAAATTAAACCAGAAATACTTATTACTTACAGTTCTATTTCAATAATGACACAATATTTTTTTAATAATTGTTTTTAATTTTTTGTTTATTTTTATATTTCAAAAGCTTCAGTCGCGTTTTCGTATTTTTATTCCGTTAATAGGGACTCTATTCTCTTAGCAAAGTGGCTTGCATTCTTTATTTTCATAGTTTTATTAATCCATTTCCGTCGTAATTTGCTCCAAATTTTACTTCCACTCTATTACATGCATTTCTAGTATACTTTTTCGTCGTTGTTGCAAATCTTGGGAATGAAAACAGCTGTGAGGGCTGTGAGTAGAAATTGCATTTTTTAGTTAATAAAATTGATTCGCGTTGTTGAATATTTTTAGAAATTCTGTTTTGAGTTCATATATTTAGTTTTATAATCAATTTTAGAGGACGGAACAAGAAACTTTGTTGAAATCTAAGTATTTTAATATTCACTATGAAACTGGACAGAATGGCATTAAATTTTTGAAAATTAGTTTAGAACTTTGTAATTTATGAGGACGAAAAAGAAAGTTATTTAGAAGGACGTAATCTCAAGAGGCCAACTTTCCTGAAAGAACTGAATGTGATTTCACTGCCAAATAGGTTTTAATTAAAAGAGAAAAAAAAATGATTTACAGGAAAATTACATTGATAAATGATTTATTGGTGTCAAGGCTTTTTCCTTAATTTTGAACTTTGTTTTGATAAGGCAATTCGTAAAGTACAGGCTTTTTACAATTAGCATTTTATAACATACAGTAAGATGTAAAAATAAACCAGTATCAAATACGTTAACAATCAGTGTTTTTTTGCTTACATGTAGTGACTTTCATTGGTTTAAAACGTCTCATTTGTTGCTGTAAAAAATAAATTTATTTGCATAAATATTTAAGAGTATTTTTTTTATTGAAATTGAAGTTTAGCGAAGCTGACAATTTGTACAATTCCTTACCTTAGAAAAGTTACATTTTTATTATTTATTCAGAATTGTTCAATATTAACAAGTTTACAAACTACTGTATGTTAAATATTTTGATTCAGAAGTAATGGGGGTAATGGGACAAATGTAGTTTTCAATAGTTTATTTATATATTTCGAAAGTTTCAGTGATGTTTTTCGTATTTTTACTCTTTAATAAGACTTTTTCTCGTCAAAGTGCTCCAAATCTTCTATTTTATAGTGTTATTAATCAATCCCCAAATTTTTGCTTCTACGCTATTTTCTGCATTCTCCATGTACACTTTTTGTCACAAGTGCTGGAAATTGAGACAGCTGTGAGGGCGGTTTGCGTACAAGTAGAAATCGCATTTTTTGGTCACAGTTTAATAAAATTGATTCGGGTTGTTGGATATTTCTCCGTTTCTGTGTAAACGTCTGTGTTTGATAAGCATCAAATTTCGCCAAGGGTTGTTTCTCGAATACGTGATAAATTCCTAGGAGGAACGATGCGTGTTTTTTCCGTCCGGTCCTTTCAGCAACACTCCTGCGCCCGATAAAATTCTAATCGAATGGGTAATATTCAGACATTTATATACAGTCTGAGCCTTCGGGATAAGGCACTGATTTTGAATTTTTCCTTTCCAACCATTTCAACCACAATATCTGTGATATGACACGATTTTACTTAAGGGAATTTAAATTAGTCCGGGTTTACTTTTAAATTTTCTACTAATCGGAATGAAAGGAAGAACGAAGGTAGCGTCACTGATAAGGCTGGTAATTACTAGGATAAATTTATTCCTGGAAGCTTCCCCTTCGATAGAATTAATCGGTTCTTTTGTTGAAACTTCCTCGCAATAAGGTCGCTATCACGTCCCCGCATTTCACTGTGTTCCACAAATGACACAATTTTTTAATTTCACCGACTTCACTGTCAAAATATCTGCAGCACGAGAATTGTCATTAAAAGCATTCGCATCAAAATTTCAGCAGTAACTTTTAATCCCGCCGTCAAGTTCCTGCATTGCAGGAAGTCTTAAAGAATTAATAATTAACCAGCGATCTTAAAAGGTACTTGCCCTTCGTGTTCACCTTAATTCCCTTGTTCTTGTTCTGTTAATAATACAAAACATGGTTGTAAAGTGGGCTTAGTTATACCATCGATTGAGACAAATTCGTCCTATTTAAATTCCCTGATAAATGTTGAACAATTCCCAAAAGACTCTTGGGATTTAATTCCATGTCCGTGTGATTTGTTTCTGATACTGCCACTGTCCGTCTGATAAAAGCACGCGATCAGAGTAAATTGATGTCCAGTAATTTTCTTTTTCTTGAGAATACAAATAGAGGCTTTTAAGAATTTTTAACGAGGATTATGCATCAAAAAAGATGCGGAGGCACATATAAAGCTTGTTTTGTTGGCGTCTCATTTCAGCTTCCTTAATAACAGAATGAAAATTAGTAAGGAAAAACAACAATGGGAGGCCAATAAGTGCGCTGTTGTGATTCAAATTTTGCGAATTAATGTTCAAAAAAAATTAAATGTGAATTTCAGTTTTAAAAACTTAGCTGTAATTGAATTATTATGCCTGGAAGTTTGTGTTTTATTCAAGAAATAGGCGAAACAAATATTGAATAATGCATGAAATTTTCTTAGTCAGGAGTAATCATTCCAAGCGAGACTGTTTCACAGAATTGGGTTTTGTTCTGCATTCGTATAATATAATTTACAGTTTTATTTCTATTTGGTTTAATAAACTGAATCCATAAAACTTCTAAGATTTAACTATCGGTCAAAAAAAGCAATAAGCATTTCCGTTAAAAAATAAACAAATAAAATAAATTTTTGTTGAATTTAAGGACTTCTTAACACTTCTTTTTTTTTTCTTGATTTGTACATTTATGTTACATTTTCAATTGACTTACTATAAATATTAGCTACAATAATTATTATTTATGATTGTTGAGTCTAAAGATAATTATACCACTACTTACTATACGATTTTTGAAGCAATAAGTTGTAAAAACATCAACGATTGAAAAGAAACTCTTGCTGCATTTGCTTTTTGTCACAAAGATTGTTTTTATTGTAAAATGCATGGTTTGTTTTTGAAATGAAAGATGAATTTTCTTGTCTCGCACATCCACCATTTTTGGTCCATATAACTTGTTATTAAATTTTGTAATTTTAAGTATCGTAGTTAATTATTTTATACGAAAATTTATGTTATCTGATGCTTTATTGCTACTAAGTTTTAGTGTCTTACTCGACTTCTCATTTCAAAATTGAGTAAACTTTGCTACTGTAAAAATTATCTCATTGGGAACGACAACAAATTGGTGCTGCTGACAAGACTTGAGATAAATCTTTGCAATTGAGAGAGTTTATTTTCTCTTATTTTCTTTTAGTTCTTGTGGTGTAAAGTTATTACCCGTAGAGAAGTTGTTAGTGTTACGATAATAGAAATCTTATCTCTATGTATATTTGACGTCTTTTTATTCTCTCAATTGAATTAAGTAAAATCGTTTTCGTGGAACTCGATTTGAATAAAGTTTGTTGAAATGTATAATTCATGTGAATGCACTTGCGAACAGGATTTTATTCGTCACACAGATAAACACGTATGTGAACAAACGCAATAAATGTAATACAGTTTAGTTGTTAAAGGTTGTGCACCATCAAACTCATAACAAGTAAAAGTCCTCTCGGGAGGAACTCCGTTCCCTTATCAAGTTTATTTCCACTGGGTGGAGAGTAAATCTTTTCTTGAAATAAAAGCAATATTTATCTCGAATACAGAACGTCGGCATTACACCCCCAGATAAACAAACCAACCGACAAGGAAATAATAGTTTTATATAGGTCGCAAAGATAGATGCTTTTAACGTATCCGACAAATATTTCGGATGGCCTTATCGGATTAGGTCGACGGATTTATTCGACAACACCCCTCGAGGATTGATATCTCTTCTTGTCGTTTCACATGCAAATGTTTCAGGATTTTGCCCTTTTTGTAGGTAATACAAACGTGACACAAAGTTTGTTCCCACCTGACCCCCAAGCATTAGGTGGGGAATAATTTAACAAGTTTTTGAAGGACGCGTAAAATGCAATTTACATGTAGATTATAAACAAACAGGGAACAGTTTGTGGTTGTCTTTTTCTTTATAACGTGCACGAGTTTGGTGCGGTCGAAACAACTGTTTCAACATGAATATTTTAATGTGAAATGGCCGCCAAATGCATTTTGCAATAATTAAAATCGCTTGTCAAAATTATGTGTTTTAATAGAAACTAACAATTTTTGTTTGGATTTTAATTTTATGAATTAATTTTGATGAATTTTGATTACGGTTTAGTTTTTGCATTAGTAAATTATCTAGGTACAATCTAAATTGTCGTTTAGTGTTTTCGAATTACAAAACAATTAATCCAGCTGTCATTTATATTTGCCGCAACTTCATTCAAACTGATTCTAAAATTGTGTAAACGAGGGTCGAGTAAATAAATTCACTACCATTCCATAACAACCTTTATAATTTTAACACGAAAATTGTATTTAAAAAAGATCGTGTTTATAACTTTCCCACTAGTTCAATTTGAAAAAGAAACAGACATGAGTTTTCCATTTTCTTGTAGGTTTATCTTGAATCAGTTTCGATGTTCACGTATATCGAAATTGTAAGATTTTATGACTAGTTGGAACATTCTGGTTAATGCTTTATTTTATTTTCAGATTTATTTGAAAACTTGGTAAATGTATTATTACTTTTGTTATCAATTGTCTTAAAAAACTAAATTTATAATTGACCGTTTGATTAATTTTTTATACATTTTTACACATATTGCGAATACATACATTTTCTATAATAAAATTCTTTTTTCCCAGTTATTTCCACAGTACTTTAAACGATCATAACTCAGTTTTTTAAATGGCACTCCTTACATTTTATTTCACCATTTTGTTCTTCTTTACCTCATTTTCACCCTATATGGCAATAATATTTTATACTAATCTTTATCGATTTTTTACGAAAAAAGTGAATTTAAATTCTTTCAAACCTAATGGGTAGCACTTTACATAGTAATAATATCTGATCAATGTAACATAGTTAGAAAAAAAATTATGTTAACTTGTTAGTTGTTATTTATATTAAGAACAATTTTGAGGCTCTTAAAAAACGGTTAAAAAATATTGGTTCAATAATTTTTAATTGATTTTTATTTCAATTCTTCAATTTCTGAATAGTTTGGAGAGTTTTGATATTAAAAAAATAAGAGAGAATTTGCTGTTCTCCTTAAATAAATATTTTCTTTATATATTTTTTATTTTTTGAGAATATTTCTGGCCTTGGATTAATTAAACAAAAACTTTATTTTCTTACATTATAGTAGGAAGATAAACATCAGTTAAATTTTATGTTTTGTCCTGATTGCAATACAAAGTCGTTAACATTTGTGTTTTTTTGACCAGACATTTAATACACAAGGCTTTGCTACCACCGACTTTAACCATTATGAACTTGTTTATCTGCACCTCAAACTAATAAGTTCGCCAATAACCCGAGCTTTGGTCTTTCCTAACCCAATATTAATAAACTTTGACCGAACTTAATCCACATGATATCAATCATATTTTTCTCCAAAAATCAACTTTATTTAAACCAATAAACCTCGTTTTTGTCGTGATTTCTAGATACTTAATCAAATCTTATCGCCAGCTATCGTTACACGATCTAATCAATCATTTAACAAAGTTTCTTATGTCTTATATCTGGTACGAAGCCATTAAGAGCTTTCAAGAGCTTTTGTTGGTGAAACTTGATGCCTGATGAAGTATCTACAGACATGTCTGGTGCAGCTGTGATTAATTCGAAAAGAAATTCTTTACATGAACAAATGGCTAACGTTACAATTTGCGAAATTAATTAAGAAATTTAATTTAATTAGTTTTCTTCGATTTTAACTGGTAATGAGAGGCGAAAAAACGATGATGCCGTTTTAATTAACTTTGCAAAACTTTTCCCAGATTTTTATCTCGTAAAAAAACAGTAATCAAAAGAACTTTCTTGGTTATTATTTTAAGAAATTGGAGTTATTATTAAACGTTAAGTAAAATTAGTGTCGAGCTTTCACGAGTTGAGCGCAATCTTTGGCAGTGATGTACTTTATGTAATTACCCAAATTCAGGTAGAGACGTTTATAATGGAGCCTCATTTGTAGAGAGTCAAGATTCCTGTTTCATTTCCTCTACTGATTACCTCGCATATTACAAAAGTAATTCCAGTTTTTTTTATTTTAACCCAATTTTTTTTTTAATTCTAAGCATCAAGGGTAATAAACTGTTCGAGAAAACGAGACACAGATGTCGAAGTAGGTTAACAAAGTACATTTATCATGGTCTCCTTTGCGCTTTAATTCGTCTAAACGTTCGAGAAGACGAAAAACAGTCAAGCTCTAGCAAATATTATTTGAGTACTAATAGAATTTTATTTTAGAGTTTGTCGAATTGAATGGCAATAATTTCATTATTAAGTCGATTATTTTGACGCGGAAATAACTGCAAATGTAATTAAAACTCTCATCGCAAAATTTAATCTTGAGCTGATGGCAACATTCGATATATGAGAAAAGTTGGTTGCGAGAAAAAGTTTCATCTAGGGAATTAGGACCGAAAAACATTGTTGTTTAGTTTAGCGCCTATAATAGCCCACTGACAAAATTTATCGCTCCACGAGACGAAAAAATTTCATTTTCTTAAAATTTTCCTAATTACATGAAATCTTTTTTTTCTCTGGCAGGGTTTTAGAGAACTCGCAAGAGTCTATTAGTGAGATTGAGGAAGATTCATTTATTTTTATTATTAAAAAAGGTTTTTGTCTGGTTTCACCGATCAGGAATGTTTTAATACCAACTTTTTCTTTTATTCGGTTGAAATCACGAGGGATTACTAGAGACATAAGAATTCTTGATTCTTTTAGTGGAGTGGGAGTTTCCCTGCTTGTTGCAGAATTATTTTCGATGATTCCGAATTTAAAAAGCTCTAAAACTCGAGCCGTTGCTTCGATGAGCACTCACGTAAACATGAGGCAGGTGTAAATCTTCTCGACCACTCCATGTAAATTATTCGTGCGAAAAGTTTACGTTAAGCGGTTCTCGACATTTACATAATTTTCGCGGAAAACTTTTCCGACTTGAATCGGCCGAATTCAGTCATTTATTTCTTCAAAACAAACCTTCCATAACCGGCTGTAAATTTACTCAACTTTTACACTTCCACTCTTGCAGATTTGGAAAATTCATAGGCATGCCAAAGTCGGTTAATTTCACCAAATAGATTGGTGTCTTGTAATATAGAATTTTTATTCTAATAAGAAGAGATATCTCGACGCAGATGTAATTTATCATCGTCTGCTTCGGGGAAAAAAACGTGAGTTTACGCCTACTTTTTGTCCGTAAAAAATTATTGCACATATTAATTTCGAATTTACTATGCTGGAGATGACATAATGTAAATTGCATTGTGCATTGATAATGAGCAAAAAGCTCTTCTTTGATTTGGGTTAGTTGTGTGTTATATTATTAATTTTTGTGTTTCAACGATTGTAAATTTTACTATAAATTGCTTTTTTTGAAATGACCAACCATAATTTTGTATGAGTAGAAACTAAGTCAATGTTTCGTTGAGCTTGTTAATGGGAAAATTTCGTTGACTGTAAAGTTTCAGTTGAAGTCTTTGGGTACTTGTTTTAAGTGGAGTTGTAAGGATTTATTTTTAGGGTTTATGTCGAATACATTAAAGTCAGAGATAGTGCAAAGGACGATACTGTTAATTACTCGATATTGTTTTGTACGTGGGATAATAAGGGTGATATCATTGCTTCACGTATGAGAACGGAAAGGATAAAAGGATAATAGATGAGAAATTACAAACATTTATTTAATGGTTTTTGTTTTAAACGGAAATGTGTGATAATCTCACGGGAGAATGTTTTTACTAAAATTTACTTAAAATTAAGTGATATATATATCACTTGAAGAAAAAAACTTTTAGTTTAGGGTGTTTTAACTTTAAGACATGGTAAAAGTTGCTTAAATATCATTTTAAATTTTGATGGTCATCAAGCTACGACTATAATATGTGAAAAAAAAATCTTTTTGTTTATTGTAAAAATTTATCTGTGATCACCAATTTAGAAATAAAAAAGAGCAACGGAGAAGAATTTTTTTGTTGAATTTTAATGTAAACTGTTTTTCCTGATTAACATGTATTTTTGTGTTATTTTTGAATTACTCATTTACAACAATACTGATTTTCTTTGATTATAGTAACGAATAAAATGGTGGATGCGATTTACCGAAAGTAATTTTAAAATAATAAACAATTTCAGAGACAATAAAGTTACATTGTTTTTAGTTGTTTTTTTTTTTTTTGAATAATATTAGATTATCCAACTTTCGATCAATAGATGTAACCAAAACAAAGCACTAAACGCCAGAAATACTTTTGAATACAAAACCGAATTTTAAGTAGTTCTCGTTCTATATTTAGCCACCCCTGCAAGCTTGTTTTTCTAACTTTCTTAGATAACCAAAAGAGTATAACTTGTTTACGTTCCTAGACTAGAATTATTGAGTTAAAGATGTCTCGCGAAATTTTTTCTCATAATTTATTATGAAGATTATTAGAATGCGAGATGAATTTATTCATGAACTTATTAAATTATTTAAAGTAGCCAGTTTACTCAGCACACAATTTTGGAAGTTTTCACACGTAATTCTCGACAAACTTCTCAAATCTTTTTCAAATCAACAATTTTTTCGTAATTTATTGCTTTTGCAGGCAGATTTGTTTTAGAGTGATGGATAAATAATGTTTTTATTTTGTTATGAAATCATGGGGTTTGTGGTTTTCCTCATCCAATATTGGATTTGAGGAGATACTCACCAGCCGCCATTTTGTTCGTTTGTTCTTCTTGGCCTTATGACATTTCCTCTGGTCCATAAGTTAACAGCATGATTGATGGTTTTTCCGTTTATGTGTACACTTATTAACAGTCCACAAACACTTTATCTTATTGAATTAATCGAATTAAAAGTCACCTGTAATAAGTTGTTGTCTTCTAGTATCGTGTATCAAAACAGTAATATTGTAAAAGTTTTCGATATAATTCTGAAATTGCATTTTATGTGGGATTGTGTTTTATTGGGATTAGATTCAAAGATTGGATTCGAGCGCTACATCGGTCAGCAGTTCCATTTGATTAAGTTTGTAGTTATTGTGTCTCTTTAAGTATATGTAAATGTCGAAAGTAGGGATTATTGGAGAGGCGTATCAAAGTTACGTGCCCTACCGGTTGTTAGTGCTAATCAAGGTGTTTAATTACGTACAAAGTTCTCTCTCGTCTCGCTCACCCTTCACAGATTTGGAAGACAGTCGGAATGTGGCGCGAGAATTATCAGTGTTGTTTTAAGTCACATCTTGTGAGTTTTGCAAAATTTATACATCGGTCGAAAATGAAAGTGTCTAAATTATTTATGGGAAGGTAGACATATGAAATATGAGGCGGTTTAGTTGAAGACTAAACTTTTGTACGCTGCTGTTTATATACATAATTTTATAACCTAAACATTCCACAATGATACGACCCTTGTTCCGAATCAGAATTCGATACAAAAAGGGTTAGGTCACTGATTTCAAATAGATTCATTTGAATTTTGATTTATATTATTTCAAATTTTTTCATTTTCTTGGATCAATGCTGACGCATGGAGCAACCGTGTGACTTTTTATGACGGCTATTGATCTATTTTTCTAGGGGGATTCTTTCGCTGATTCGGTCTCTTTGAAATCACATAAACAAACTTAATGTAGGCTTTTTAGTGGCACTACTAAACTTCTGGAATTTTCACAGAATTTTTATAAAACAAAACTAAGGGATTTGCTGGTTTTTTATTGTTTTTTTTTATTTGTTTACAGAAGTTATTTTTTGTTGATTCTGAGAATTTAACTTTGTTTCAACGGATCAAACAGCATTGTATTAAACTCATAATTAATATGCTTTTATTGTGTTAATGAATTGACTTTGGAAAAAAGAGTAATAAATGATGAACTGCAAATTAAGTAATTTGGAAGATAATTTTTCGATGAGATTTGGAAGCTAACGTTATGAGAAATAATAGCTAATGACAAAAATTGTTCAGATTCTCTGTGTACAAAATTGCATATATTTTGCGATTTTTTATTTTCATATAAATTTTCTTACTTAATTACATTTCTGCAGTTCTATTTTGCTCCAAATTCAATTTCTACTGTTTTAGCAATTTTACAGCAATTTTGTTTGTATAATGTTCAAAAAATTGATGAATTTGTATTTATAAACCATTTTTGTATAGTTATTTGCGCTTTACTTTGAATTAATGAAGATAATGCAATTTTTATTATTTCTGGTGTCAAAAGAACACTTTTACATATATAATTTGTTTCATTCTTGTTTTTGAAATGTTAATTTTGAAATGTCACAGGTGTGTGTTTATAAAACAACAGACAACGCTTAATTCTCGGTACGTAATTAATGACAAGTGAATAAATTACCCTTTAAATTAAACTTATCATACGTCTGAACTTCATTTATCATCGTGTTTATATGAAAATCTGTGACTGACTGAATCTTCAAAGCACTTAAAGCTAATTTAGCAATGACAGTTTTCTTAAAGTCACTTCAATCAAAAAGATTAAAGATCAATTTCGAAAGTTTTGAATTACTTATTAACTTTATTTATTTTCTTTAATTCTGTTTGATACTTAATAAGAAATATTGTGAGAAAATGTAAATTATTTGACTTTGGAAAAATGAGACAATCATTAAGGAAAAGAATGAAGAAAAATCGTCTCACTGCTGCATTTGCTAACAAATATCCTAGAATGTTATTTCAGCTCGAGTGTTTCGTAAATGCAAATTTTGACAATGCATATCAGCAGATTCAACAATCATTTTAAATCGTAAATCTCTCTTGACTGGACGATTACAGTTATATCAAGGGATTGGATGTTGTTTGTTAAAAGACGATTTATTGACCGGATTATAATTTAACGTGGAATGTAAACGAACGTCCGAATTGGCGAACTTACGCAGCAACACAATAATCAAATACATTGTTTTTTTGGGACAAAATTCTACCGAAACCTTTGATTTCTTGTTCGTCATGAACAAAAAATGATGTCACATGATTTTAAATGAAAACACGTAAGAACGAAATGTTACATAGACCCAGGAGATTTGTTTTTTCATCGGAGACTCACTTTTTGAATCTTAAGAGAAGTTTTGCTACCTACTTGCACATTATGACTAAACACAAAACTGAAATAAAAATAATTTATTTGTTCCTTTAGGAGGGCAAAAAGCGTCTCTTTGCAAGGATTTGGATTAGTGCCAGAAACATTTCAAAATTCACAGTTTAACACAATCGATAACTGTACCACCAGCAAAAAGAAAATCGAAGCAGGTACGTCATCAGCTCTAATGGTCTTAAATAGTGTCAAGGAAGCTTCTCTGATAAGTTTTTCTTTAACTTAATCAAGTCGAGCGACTTGACCCAAATTTAAGTAAATGAAGCCCAAACTCGAGTCTAGCTTTCAATTTTTGCCGAAAATTTTAGTGTAATGATGCTGAACGCTCACCTCATTATTATACACTCAACACACTAACAATATATTACAATAAAATTTTAATTCAAAATTTTTTTCTGTAACTTAGTTCGCTTCAATAATCCCACCATTCCAACTTACAAGCCTCAGAAATCGTCGAGAGCTTAACGCATTAATTAATTTAGTAAACTCTGAAACCCAAATAATAATAATTTTAAGTTAGTAAAAATGAAGAGACGACGCACTCGGTTTTACTCGGGTGAATTTCACCCGTACCAATTCCGGGATTAATTAACGACACTTTACCGGAAGTTTTAAAATTCCGTGCGTCTAGCTAACTCCGGGCCGCTCTTCCGCATGTATTTGTGACGGAGATCGCGAGGATACTGCAGGGATGCTGTAACGTGTGCCACCCCATCGCTCTCGTGATATCCCAGGGGTGGATGCCGAGGTCTGCTCACGGAGGGTTATGCTCTTTAATTGGTCGGAATTTCGACGTTGAAGATTTTTTAAGATTCATTGTGTGGAAAGGTGATTATTTTTAAAAAAGGGAATTAAAAGTGGAAGAGTTGAGTTTTAATTCGGAATTTTTTTGGAGTAATTTATTATTAAATGTTTATTAATTGCTGTTAAAATACGAGTCTTGACTCTGTTTTAATTAAATATGTAAATTTTTTGATTCGTTTTGATACCCTTAAGAAAACGAAGTGGGGGATATAATAATTTTAAATACAATAACTTGTTTTCAAATTTAATTTTTCTTGTTTTTTTGAACAAATACAATATTGTGCAGATTGCGATCAGGAACGCTGAAAGTGTCTACACTATTAGTGTTAACGTTCTGAAACGTTAAGTGCTAAAAAGGTTTATTAGTTGCGGTCATTTACTCCCAAATGTATCGTGCGGAGCAAAATCGAACGTTGCTGATGCCAAAAAACTGTTTTTTTTTATGAATTTGCTATAGTGTGGACATTTTTATTATTTATTTTAGATCAAATTTAATGGAATTATTTCTAGAGAAAAATATAATATGGAGGAATTTAAAAAAAATTAAAACTTTTATTATTTATGAC